>NW_025333718.1:1200000-1920000 GCF_019186645.2 Phyllostomus hastatus
GCATGTCTGTCCCTCCTACCAGTCTTGACTTGGCTTCTTCTTTGTAATCTTAGTTATAGGAGTTCAATATTCAGGTGATTCTCAGGTGTGGCTATTCTATAATTTAGTTATAATTTTAATATGTTCATGGGAGAAGGTGAGCACAGTATTTACCTACTCACAAGTCCACAGTATATTTGATCTTGCTTTAAACAATTTACTATTTCATGGCAATTTTTAAAGTAGAAAAAAACAATATTTTATGTTATTCATATATTTTTCACTTTCAGTGATTTTTATTACATTGTGTAGATTTGAATTTCCTCTAGGTATGTTTTTCTTTAAACCTGAAGAACTTCCTTTAACATTTTTGTTAAATATTATTAGCAATAAATTTTTTTCAGCTTTTGTTTGTGTCAAGGTCTTTTTTTGGCCTTTGGTTTTAAAAGATATATTCACTGCCTTGGAAGTCTAAGTTGACTTTTTTTTTTTCATTCAATACTTTAAAAGGTGTTATTACCTTATGGCTTGCATTGTTCTTGATGAGATATTTTCCTCTCATTCTTAATTTAGTTCTACTCGATGTAATGTGCTTTTTTTTTCTCTGACTGCTTTTAACTTTGTTTTTACATTGATTTTCAGGGGTTTGATTATAATTTTTGTGTGTATATATATATGCATATATACACATACACATCATACATACACACCATATGTGTGTATATATTCATATATATGGTGTGTATGTATGATGTATCTGTGTATGTTTTTATGTTCTTCTTGGGACTCATTGAACCTCTTGTATCTGTATTTATAGCTTTCATCAAACTTGAAAATTTTTGGTCATAATTTCGCCAGTCTTTTTCTGTCCACTTTTCTTATTTCAATTACATGTCCTTTAGTATTGTACCATACCTCACTGTTGCTCTTTTAATATTCTCAGTTTTTGTTCCCTCTGTTTCATTTTGGATAGTTTCTGCTGCTCTGTCTTCAAGTTCATTGATTTCTTTCTCACAAATCATCTGATCTGTTGTTAGGAGCATGAGGATATTTTTCATTTCAGATACTATATTTTTCATGTTTATAAGTTTGTGTCTTTTACAAATCTTTCAGTGATTTTTTTCCCATTATGTACATGCTTTTCTCTACCTTTTTAAAATTATAGACTGTATTTATAAGAGTAGTTTTAATGTTTTGTCTACTATATCAACTATATCTTTGCTGGTCTGCTTCTATTGATTCAATCCTATATTTCTATGTTTTTTTGTATGATTGGTGATTGTTTATTGGATTCCAGAAATTTACATTATTACAAATGGAGTACTAGAGTTTGTTGCATCTCTTAAAACATGTTTGCCTTTCTTCTAGATGCAGTTAAATTCCTTGGAATCAGTTTAATCTTTTTGAAACTTGTGTTTGCACTTTGTCAGACAGATTTATTCTGGAGTTAATTTGGTCCCTTAGTGAGACCACACCCTTCCACAGGATCTAACAGCCTCTTCTATTATGAGATCACTCTTGCTTGCTTGTGGGAGCACAAACAGTTCCTGGTTCTGTGCCCATTCTGGGAATTGTTTTGTCTGATTCCTGATGATGGCTTTTCCCCCAGCTTGTATCATTTCTTCACATATTTGTGCAGCCTGATATTGGAGTTTAAGGGGCCTCTCTGAAGATCTTGAGGGCTTTCTTACTCTCTGCATCTCCCTCTTTTCTGGTTTCCTGTCTCACATATTCTGCTTGTCTTGTCCTCTGTCTCTATAACTCAGTAGGTCCTAAGGTTCTGTTTGGGTTCCTCTTCTTTGTAATGAAGACTAGAAACTCTCTAGGCACTTGCTGAGCTCACTTATGTTATTCACCACCCTCCACTGCTGCACTTTTACATGTTGAATTCTGAAACCCCAGTACCTCAGAATGTGACTGTATTTGATGTATGGCCTTTAAAAATGTAATTAAGGTTAAATGAGGAAACTAAGGTGGGCTCTAATATGACTGGTATCCTCATAAGATGAGGAGTTTGGGATACAGACACAAAGGGGAACCATGTGAAGGCATTAAGAGAGGGCAGCCATCTGCAAGCCAGGAGGAGAGGCCTCAGGAGAAACTAACCCTGTCAACATCTTGTCCTCAGACTTCTAGCTTTCAGAACTATGAGACAATAAATGCCTGTTGTTTAAGCCATCCAGTCCATGGTACTTTGTTATGGCAGCCCTAGCAAACTAATACACCTCCTTTGATTCCCTTCTCTCTGGAATCACTGTTCTGATGTCTGTGTTCTAATGTGTTAGATTTTATATGGCTATCTAGTTATGTAAGGTGGAAGGGTAAATCTGATTTCTGTTTTTCCATTATGTCCATAGGCCGAAGTCAGAACTGACCTTTAATCACTCAGAAATATCTGCTCAATCTCTATGTATGATTCTCTATGTAAGAGGAGATGGCTATTCACAGAACATCAGATTAGAAGGAAGTCTAGTAGGGATTATAAAAACACAGACTACTATAAGAGAAGACTCAAAGTTAAAGTGATTTGAATACATAAACATTTATTTCTCTCTCATGTAATACCATAGGTAGCCCATTCATGGCAGCTTGACTGGGTCAGAAGGTCCCTCCTTCTTACCTTTCTGCTATCTGAAGAGTTGACTCCTGTGTTCATATGTTCATGGCTTTCTCCATGTGCATATTCCAGCTTGAGAAAAAGAAAGTGCATGCAGCTTTCTACTCACAGTTTCTGCTATGGCCAGGTCTGCAGTAGGCAGTCTTGGAAATGCATTTAGGGGACCATATGTACTCAGATAAAATTTTTATTTCCATGGAAGATGGGGACAATGATAGCAGTCCATGCCACATATACAAGACTTCTATATGGTAAGAGAAAAGACACTTTTTAAATGGGATGCAGGAGTGAACTTACCTGCATAAAATCCTGTTCACCAGGCAGTATAAACAGTAGCTGAATTTTCCAGGATGGAGCCAGTAACAGTTGTTTTGGGATGGTGCATATCCACTTGTCTCATGGCTGAGAAATGGCTGTACTGAGATATCCCTCTGTGATGTTCTCATGCCTGATCTTGGGTAAGAGGAGGTGAGGAATGAATAAATCTGAGAGATACGGCCCAAAATCAAATTCTAAGACATTATGAAAATATAATCTATGGTAAATATAAAATGCAGGCATTGAGTGTAATAGTTGAACTATTGAATTTATGTTGTAATATTAATTCTGGATCATAATTTTCAGTCTAAACATCCTTACAAGATTCTCCAGGATTTTTTTTAACATTACACCCAAATATAACTGGCAGCTTGTAAGTTGTTACAAAAATATTAGAAAACAGAAAAGTTATATTTGCCTAGGAGATGTAAAAAGAACCAAGTGCACATGGTCCAAGGCCTCTTTTATCATAGGGAGTTTGAACTATCCTGACCAAAGACTTTATCACAGGTTATGGGGGATGCCCATGCAAATGGGTTTCTGTCCTTACCCCTGCTTAAAGGAGGATTCTTTCACATGATTTTTATGTTAAGCTTCCAGCTAAGATTTCATTTGAATAAAAGGTTCTAGGGTTTTGAAAGTATAAAGTATAAAGCAGCTCTTTTACAATTTACTTGGTTGATGTAACTTGAATGTTTATATGAATAGATAACTCCAAAGCCTATAAAATAACCTGAAGGGATACCCACCTCCTTTCCACATTCTGTCCCTTTATCCTGGGGGTCCCTTCCAAGGTCCAGAGGCAGTTCCAACTCCTGAGCCCCAAGGACATGCTCTGTTATCACTAACCATTCTCCAAGCTTCACAGCTGCATGTCCTTTGGTGGTTTCCCACACACCCCTACACCATGCCAGCCACCTCAGCTGGACTGTCCATGGGGCAGGTGACCAGTGCAAAGTACAGTGGAACCCTCTGCATATTCCCATGTAGGCAGTTTTTCATTCACTAATGTCATGTCATCCTTTTGAAGGAACCTCAGTCACTCTGCAAAAGATCTTTGGTTAAGTGCAATAAACTTGTTTCTATAAGTTTTTAATAATATTTGAATTGGTTCATTAATCACTTCTTTTGAGGTAACTGTGACCTTTACTGTGGCATCATTTTTATCTACCTGTCCTACTAAGCTTTAGGGCATTGACAGATGTGATATTTCTGCCTTGATGGGTTCATCTAAATCATAGAATGCTCTACTAGGCAAGGCCCTGTGGTATGCCACTATAACCAAAAACTTCAGATTGAGAGTGATTTGACTTGGCCCCATAGAAGATTCTAAATCCTTTGATTAAAATCTAGGTCCTTTTATGAGTCACTGAAAAAATATAAATCAATCACAAACATCTGAAAAGTCATTTCCAGACTGATTTACATTTATTAGGGCTACGATGCATATTTAAGAGTAACTGAGTTCAAGGTAATGTATTGGATTTGCCATGATTTTAATAACTCAGTGTTGCGGGGTCTGCCCACCTTCTTCTCTTGTAAGTGTTCAGCACTACACTGGCTAAAAAGTGAGAAGAGACAAGCAGCCAAGACTGAGCCTTGCAGAGTCTGCACCTCTGCAAAGAGCATGTCCTGAACACTTGAAAGGGCTGACATTAGATATGAAGCCAGTCTGCAGAGTGCAGAGTGATGTTTCCACATCAAAACCAAGTGTAATAACTTCAAGCCAAGATGGAGGCATAGAAAGACACACTCTGCCTCCTGGCACAGCCAAAAGGACAATTCAAAAATAAAAAACAACCAGAACTGCCAGAAAATTGAACTGTATGGAAGTTCGACAACCAAGGAGTTAAAGAAGATACTCTCATCCAGACTGGTAGGAGGGTCAGAGTCTGGCATCTGGGGGGGAGAGGACTCGAGGCAAGGCAGCAGCTGGAGGACCCAGCACCAGATTGTGGAGTGGGGCATGCAGGGTTGCAGCTGGCCAGCAAGGCTACAGTGGTAGCTGGTGGAGCAGGCAGTCCTACATTCACATGCAGATAAACCAGGAGGAACAATTGGGGAGCAAGACAGATCACGCAACCCACAACTTCAGTGAGGGGAAATAAAGCCTCAAACCACTGATTGAAAACACCTGTGGGGGTTGAGGTGGCAGTGTGAGAAACTCCCAGCTTCACAGGAGAGTTCACTGGAAAGACCCACAGGGTCCTAGAACTTACACAAACCCACCCACCTGGGAATCACCACCAGAAGGGGCCAATTTGCTTGTGGGAAGTGGGGGAAGTGACTGAAAGCTGTTAGAGAGTAGAGCAAACACCATTGTTCCCTCTTGGACCCCTTCCCCACGTACAATGTCATAATGCAGAGATGTGGGTTACCATGTCCTGGTGAATATCTAAGGCTCCACCCCTCACTATATAACAGGCTAGTCAAAAAAAAAATAAATAAAAGGCCAACATGAAAGAACAGATCAAAGTTCCAGAAAAAATACAACTAAGAGATGAAGAGATAGCCAACTTATCAGATGCATAGTTCAAAACACTGGTTATCAGGATGCTCACAGAATTGCTTGAATTTGGTCACAAATTAGATGAGAAAAATGAAGGCTACACTAAGTGAAATAAAGGAGAATGTACAGGGAATCAATTGTGATGGGAAGAAAACTGGGACTCAAATCAATGGTGTGGACCAGAAGGAAGAAAGAAACATCCAACAAGAAAAGAATGAAGAAACAAGAATTCAAAAAAATGAGGAGAGGCTTAGGAACCTCCAGGACATGTTTAAACATTCCAACATCCAAATTATAGGGGTACCAGAAGGAGAAGAGGAAGAGCAACAAGTGGGAAAGTTATTTCAACAAATAATAAAGGAGAGCTTCCCCAATCTGGCAAAGGAAATAGACTTCCAGGACATCCAGGAAGCTCAGAGAGTCCCAAAGAAGTTGGACCCAAGGAAGAACACACCAAGGCACATCATAATTAATTACCCAAGATTAAAATTAAAGAGAATCCTATAAGCAGCAAGAGAAAAGGAGGCAGTTACCTACAAAGGAGTTCCCATAAGACTGTCAGCTGATTTCTCAAAAGAGACCTTACAGGCAAAAAGGGGCTGGAAAGAAGTATTCCAAGTCATGAAAGGCAAGGACCTACATCCAAGATTGCTCTATCAAGCAAAGCTTTCATTTAGAATGGAAGGGTATGTCTTTTTATTTTCCTTCAAAAATCTTTTAGTTTGAGATAATTTTAAACAACAAAAAAGTTGCAAAATAATACAGAATTCTGATATACCTTTCACTCACTTCCCTTAATGTTGTACATCTCACAAGAGTACAATTATCTAAATCAGAAAATTAACATTGATATGATCCTAATCAAATTTATTTGAATTTTTCCCATTGTCCCACTAGTGTCTGTTTTCTTGCCTAGAACCTCACTTTACATTTGTTTTGCCTCTTAATTTCCTCCAACCTGTGACAACTTCTCAGTCTTTTTCTGTTGCCTAGGATCATGTCTTGAATATGGGGAAATGAGTACATGTCTCTTTATCTTACCAAAATTTCCCCCCATGGTAAACACAATCCTAACCCAATGTACCAAGTTCTTTTAGTTTCAGCCTCCCTGCATACTTGGTTTTCCATAGATGTAGACATCTGGTATCCTACTCTCTCATGCCCTTTTCATCTTTTTATCTCTAGGACCATCACAAGTGCCTGCGCATTGCAATTAATCAATAAATGTTGCCTGAGCTGGATTCAGGTACTTAAGTGAACCCAGAATGTGTTGAGATTGTGTGAGGTACTGCACATGTATGCAAACATTTGTAGGAATGTGTGTGGGCAGAGGAGTGGGTCCTCTACGTATAGCTGTTGCAAAAATTGGTTATTTCTTTAAGGCAAATTAAGCCATTTAACTTTTCAACTGAAATTTGTGGAGTATCAATTTGGTGGCAAGTGCTGTACTGATTTGAAACTAAGGGAAGAACTAGAGAAGTGGCTAATGAACCAATGAGGTATATTATCCCTGCCCTGGTGGTTCAGTTTCTAATAGAGCAAACACCTGCTGGCTGGAACAGACACCATAGCTCTGGGAGCATGGAGGCCATCAGGGAAGGCCTCCTAGAAGAGGTGGCATCTTAGTTGAGACTGGAGGGTTGAATGGGAATTCACCATGAGTGACAGAGACTGAGGTGGGAATCCCAGGCAAAGGTAAGAGAGAGGGTATATTCGGAGTGGGATCATATCCTTCTGTGCCAGGTCCCATGCCAGACACACTGCACATTCCTTCCAGCCTTTATGCCCCAGAAAGTAGGCATTATTGTTCTTTAAACATGAACTGAAAGTAGCTCAGATACTGGTGACTAGTTCAAGGTCACAATTTCACAGAAGGCAGCCTTGAGGTCTAATCTCAAGAAAAGGAAACCTGTGGCTCGAATTTGAGGTCTCAGAGGATTACAGATGAAGGCCTTCATGAGAAGTGAAATAAGGGACATATAATCTGTAAAGAGACATAACAAGTTTAATTTTATACTTACTTCCTGGCCAACAGAGGCTCAGATCATAATTAGCAGGGGCTTCAAGTGCTGGAGTTGGAGGCAGTTCTTTTCTGATGGACACTTATGGTCCTGTAACCTGTGAGCAGTGTGTGAACCACAGGGAGAGGCATAGACCTGGAACAGCCTCCTCTCTGCACACTCAGCCATGCTGCACAGAGACTTTTCAGGGGTGTCCAGCCTGTGGCCCACATGTAGCCCAGGATGGCTATGAATGCAACCCGACACAAAATCATAAATTTACTTATAACATAAGGAGATTTTTTTGTTTTTGCTAGTGTTTGTGTATTTAAGATGTGGCTCAAGACAACTCTTCTTTTTCCAGTGTGGCCCAGAGATATTAAAACCTGGGACACCCCTACAGGGATTGTTAGTGCTAAAGCTTCTGAGTAAGTTGATAGAATTAACAATAGCAGCAAGGAATACAGCCCTCTCCCTCTGCTTCACAAGAGGGAGAACCAGCAAGATCCCAGATGATTGAACCATAAAGGGAAAGTAAAGCCAGCAACAGGGACATGTGACTATAGTCTTGAGCACTCAGGAAGTACATCAAACAGGCAAGACAGATGAGGAGGAAAAGTACTTAGGTTTTAGAAGTGGAGTCCATTTTTCTTACTAAGATAAGAACAGTGGCCAGTAAGTCATGTGACCTTTCTCCTTTATGACTCCTGGGCTACCTTGACAGGTGGCCAAGGAGTTACTCAAGGGACGCAGCCTCCTTCACACCACTGAAGACAATGTACCCCAAATGCCAAGAGCACAGTGCTTCTTTAGGAGCCTTGCACATCAGTGGGACCACATCATCAGTTCAGGAAATTTTCCACCAACATATACTTGTCACTCAATAACTGGTTCAAATACCCTGTTTTCATGAGAGAACTGGGTGCTAAGGATTGTTACTTTTAGAAGCATGGGGGCAGGGTGGGAGAAGGAGGGCAAGACTGGGTGAGATAAGTAGTGGAGCAGTAAAGAAACTCGGGGTGTTACAGAATGGACCTGTGGGGAGGGTCAAGGTACTGTCACCAAAACAAGCCCCCTTCCCTGGGGTCTTTCTGTAATTGGTTCTTTGCCTGCTGCTCTTAGGAATTGTGAATCTCAATGCCAGAGTTTGGTAAAAAGGGAAAGAACTATTTATTCAAAAGTTATAAAAGGCAAGCATAGATGTCACTCGCACATGGCTGGGGATGGGGACATGAGCTCCCATTCAGCTGAGATTGACCCCCTTTTCAGATGTTCTGTTTGTACCTCATGGCCTTAATTGCTCTAATTGCAGCGGTTTCTACTGAGCCAGCATCTGTAAATAGACGCAGCTGCCAGCCTTTCACTGATGGTACTCTTTTATCACTACTGCAGACTGGTGGGGGGAGGGGCACTGCCTATCCTCACCCTCCAGGGTCTGAGGCTGGCTCCTGCCTTTCAAGTGAGACTGTGCTGGGCTGCTCCATGTACACTTGGTCAGTCTTCCTGGGCCTCTGGGATCTAGCTCTTGCATTATGCACAGGTTCAGCAAGTGAAGCCTCACACATACTAATAAATGGCAGGACTTGGGCTCAAGCTAAGATTTCCTACTCAGTTGTCTACTACTCCATAACAAACCACTCTAAATGTAATGTTTAAAAGCATCCACCATTTATCTGCTCAAAAGACTGCACTTTGGGCTCAGTTGGCAGTTCTGCTGCTGGCCCTTGAGGTCCTCTGTGCAGGTACAGTCACATGGTTGTCAGGGAGCTGGGTGCCCCCAACACACGTACTCACCAGGCAGCAGACTAGGTGCCAGCAGCAATAGTACGCAAAGAGTAAGGTGCAAATACTTCAACCTCTGCTTGCATGACCTTTGCTGATGTCCTCATGGGAGAGCCCCAAACAGGGATGGGAGGGGACCACACAGTATATGTCCTGGGACTGCCCATTACTGTCACGATGGACCACACTCCTTACTCCACACTGCCTTACAGCAAGAAATAAAATAACATTGTTGCATTGTTTGTGGTTACCCGAGATTATCTAAGTGAAAGTCCCCTCACTAGCTAAGGATCAGCAACTCAGTCCCTGATGATAGTAAGAAGTATGGTCCCTCCTGCCACTGCACTCAACTCCTATGCTACCAGTAGAGGCAAGGAGGCTGGTGTTCTGAACAGGCACTTCTATTGGCCACATGTATCACTACCATACTCGGTAAAGATACCTCTTACTTTTATAATTAGAAAGGGTTTCAAATTCAGGGAAGAAATCATTATAGAAATAAGTAAAAACAATCAAGGCGATGAAAACCACAAGCACTCCCCAAGTCCAGAGTGAAAATTTTGACATATATCTTCCATTTATTATTCTCTAAGCATGATTTTTTTCTACCAACATAATCAGAGTTTACCTGCTGTTCACTTAATATATCTTGAACCTAGCCCCACAGACACAGTGTTTGGCAGCTGCCTGACAGTCTCACATATCAGAGATGAGATAAATAATTTCTTGATGATGGGCATTTAAGATCCTTTTAATTTATCATTATTACAAGTAATGGTTCAGCAAATATTCTTAAAAATTTCTTTTAATTACAGTGGACATTCAACATTATATTAGTTTCAGTTATATAGCATAGTGGTTAGACATTTATACATCAAAGTGATCCTGCTGATAATTCTAGTACCTAGCTGATACCATACATAGTATTATAATATTGTTGACTATAATACCCCCTGTTCTGTACTTTATATCCCTATAACTGTTTTGTAACTGCCAACTTGTACTTCTTAATCCCTTTGCCTTTTTCACCTAGCCGCTTACCCCCTCCCTTCTGGCAACCACTAATTAGTTCTCTGTATCTATGAGCTTGCTTCTGTTTTGTTTGTTCATTCTTTTTTTTAGAATCCACATATAAGTAAAATAATATGGTATTTATCTTCTCCACCAGACTTACTTCACTGAGCATAATACCCTCTATTTCCATTTATATTGTTGAAAATGTATTTCATTCTTTTCATATGACCAAGTATTGAATAACAGTCCATTGTATGGATGTCTCACAACATTTTTAAATTTATTTTTATTGTGATACTATTAAAGATGTCCCCATTCCCCCCCCCTTTGACTGCTTCTATCCAACCCCCACCACCCACTTCTGCCCACTGGCCATCACCACACTGTTGTCTGTGTCTATGAGTTATGCATATATGTTCTTTGGCTAATCCCTTCACCTTCCTTTATCCAGCCCCCTACACCCCATAACAGCTGTATTCCATGTGTTCATGCCTCTGTTTTTATTTTATTCATCAGTTTATTTTGTTCATTAGATTTCACATATAAGTGAGATCATATGGATTTGTCTTTCATTGACTGGCTTATTTCACTTAGCATAGCAATCTCCAGGTATATCCATGCTATTGCAAAAGGTAGGATTTTCTTCTTTTTTATGGCCACGTAGTACTCCTTGTGTAAATGTACCATGGCTTTTTTATCCACTCATCTACTGATGGGCACTTGGGCTATTTCCAGATCTTGGCTTTTGTAAATAATGCTGCTATAAACTTAGGGGTGCATATAATTTTTTGAATTGGTGTTTTGTAATTCTTCGAATATATTCCCAGAAGTGGGATCACTAGGTTAAAGGCAGTTCCATTTTTAATTTTTCGAGGAAACTCCATACTGTTTTCTACAGTGGCTGCACCAGTCTGTATTCCCACACACAGTGCAAAAGGGTTCCGCTTTCTCTGCATCCTCACCAGCACTTTTTATTTCTTGATTTATTTATGATAGCCATTCTATCAGGTGTGCAGTGATATCTCACTGTGATTTTAATTTGTATCTCTCTCATGATTAGTGACACTGAGCATTTTTTGATATGTTTATTGGCCATCTGTGTATACTCTTTGAGACTTGTCTATTCAGGTCTTTTGCCCATTATTTAATTAGATTGTTTTTCTTCCTGGTGTTGAGTTGTATAGTTTTTAAAAATATTTTTTGGAAATTAGCCCTTTATCAGATGTATCATTGGCAAATTTGTTCTTCCATTCAGTGGATTCCTTTTCATTTTGTTGATGGTTACTTTTGCTATGCAGAAACTTTTAGTTTGATGTAGTCCCATTTGTTTACTTTTTCCCTTTGTTTCCCTTGCCTGAGGAAATATATTGGCAAAAATATTACTACGAGAGATGTGTAGGATTTTGCTGCCTAGGTTTTCTTCTAGGATTTTAATGGTTTTTCAACTTACATTGAACGCTTTTTTCTATTTTAAGTTTATTCCTGTGTATTCCTGTATGGTATAAGTTGGTGGTCTAGTTTCATTTTTTTTGCATGTATCTATCCAATTTTCCCAATACCATTTATTAAAGAGGCAGTCTTTACTCCATTGTACATTCTTGGCTCCTTTGTCAAACATTAGTTACCCATGTAGTTATGGGTTGATTTCTGGGCTCTCTGTTCTGCTCTATTGATCTATATGCCTGTTCTTATACCAGGATCAGTTTGTTTTGAGTACAATAGCCTCGTAGTGTAGTTTGATATCAGGTAGTGTGATTCCTCCAACTTTTTTTCCTCTTTCTCAACATTGCTGAGACTATTTGGGGTCTTTTTTTGGTTCCATATATATTTTTAGAATACTTGTTTTAGATCTGTGAAATATGCCATTGGTATTTTAATAGTATTGTATTGAATCTATAGATTACTTTGGGTAGTATGGATATTTTAATGATGTTAATTCTTCCAATATATGAACATAGTATATACTTTCATCTGTTTGTATCTTCCTCAGTTTCTTTCTTTGGTGTCATACACTTTTCCAAGTACCTCCTTTCACCTCCTGGTTAAATTTATTCCTAGGTACATTATATTTTTGTTGCAGTAGTAAATGGAATTGTTTCCTTAGTTTCACTTTCTGATAGTTCATTATTGGTGTATAAAAATACCACAAGTTTCTGAATGTCAATTTTTATTGTGCTACTTTGCTGAATTTATTTACTAGCTCTAGTAGTTTTTTGGTGAAGTCCTTAGGGTTTTCAATGTACAATAACATGTCATCTGCAAATAATGACAATTTTACTTCCCTTTTCCAATTTGAGTGCCTTTTATTTCTTCTTGTCTGATTGCTGTGACTAGGACTTCTAGTACTATGTTGAATTAAGAATGGTGAAAGCAGACATCCTGTCTTCTTCCTGATCTCAAGGAAAATGTTTTAGTTTTTGGCCATTGAGTATGATATTGGATACTGGTTTGTCATAAATGGCCTTTATTACATAGAGGTATGTTGCCTCTATTCCCACTTTGATGAAAATTTTTATCATAAATATGTGCTGGATTTTATCAAATGGTTTTTCTTAATCCAGTGATATGATCATGTGGTTTTGAATCCTCCATTTTGTTTATGTGATGTGTCACATTTATTGATTTGCAGATATTTTACCTAACTTGCATCCATGGTATAAATCCCTCTTGATCATAATGTTTGATCTTTTCAATGTCTTCCTAGTTCCAATTTGCTAATATTTTGTTGAGAATTTTAATATCTATATTCATCAAGGCTTTGGCCTATAATTTTCTTTCTTTGTAGTGTCTTTATCTGTTTTTGGAATTAGAATAATGCTGACTCATAAAATGAGCTTGGAAGTTTTCCCTCCTTTTGAATTTTTTGAAATAGTTTAAGAAGGATAAGTGTTAATTCCTCTTTGAATATTTGCTAAAATTCACCCGTGAAGCTATTCAGTCCAGAACTTTTTATTTGTTGCGAATTTTTTGATTACTGACTCAGTTTCACTAGTTGCAATCTGTCTATTCAGGTTCTCTGATTCTTCCTGATTTAGCTTTGGAAGATTGTATGTTTCTAGGCATTTATCTATTTCTCCCAGATTGTCTAATTTTTTGGCATATAGTTGTTTGTAATATTTCCTTACAATTCTTTGTATTTCTTTGGTGTCAGTTGTAATCTCTCCTCTTTCATTTCTGATTGTGTTTTTATGGGTCCTCTCTCTTTCTTTTCTTGATGAGTCTGCTTAAAGGCTTGTTGATTTTGTTTATGTTTTCAAAGAACCAGCTTCTGAATTTATTGATCCTTAGAATTGTTTCTTTTGTTTCTATGTTGTTTAATTCTGCTCTGATCCTAGTTATTTCCTTTCTTCTACTTGCTCTGGGCTGTGTTTTTTGTTGTTCGAGTTCTTGTAGGTGTAAGATTAGGTTGTTTATTTGAAATATTTCTACCCTTTTTAGGTAGGCCTGTATTACTATGAACTTCCCTTTCAGAACTGCCTTCACTGTGTCCCATAAGTTTTGGATTGTTGTAAGTTCATTTTCATTTGTTTCCACAAACTTTTTGATTTTTTCCTTGATCTCATTCTCAACCTATTCATTGTTTAATAGAATGCCCATGCATTCTATTAAATCTCCATGCAAATCTCCATGATTTGGAGTATTTTTGAGTTTTTTCCTTGAGGTTGATTTCTAGTTTCAAGCCCTTGTGGTCTGAGAAGATGCTTTTGATGATTTCAATTTTCTTGAATTTATTGAGGCCCGTGTTGTATGCTATCATGTTTTCTATCTTTGAAAATGTTGCATGTGCATTTTAAAAGAATGTGTATTTTGCTTCTTTGGGATGAAAGGAGCAAATATATATAATCCATTAAGTCCATTTGATCTAGAACATTGTTCAATGCCACAATGTCTTTGTTGATATTTTGTTGGAAGATCTACCTATTTTTGACAGTGGGTGTTAAAATCTCTTAGTACAAGTGTGTTGCTGTCTTTATCTTCTTGAAGTACTCCAAGATTTTCCTTATATATTTGGGTTCTCCTATGTTGGGTGCTTATATATTTATAATTTTTATGTCTTCTTAATGAATTCTTCCCTTGAGTATTATGAAGTGTCCTTCTGGGTCTCTTTTTATGGCCTTTGTGTTGAAGTCTATTTTTTCTGGTATAAGTATTGCTACCCAGGCTTTTTTTTTTTTCCTGTCCATTTGCTTGGAATATTTTTTTCTAGCTCTTTACTTTCAGTTTGTGTAGGTCATTTGTTCTGAGGTGGGGCTCTTGTAGGCAGCATATATGTGGGTCATGTTTACTTATCCACTCAGCCACCATATATCTTTTGATTGGAATATTTACCCATTTGCATTTAAGGTTATTATTAATAGGTACTTATTCATTACCATTTTACTCCCTTCATACCTGTGTTCCTCTCTTTCACTCTTTTTCTTCCTCTTCTTAAAGCAGTCCCTTTAGCTTCTCTTGCAGTACTGGTTTGGTGGAGGTGTATTCTTTCAGCCTTCTGTTTTGTCTGGGAAACTCCTTATCTCCCCTTCCATTTTAATTCAGAGCCTTGCTAGGTAGAGTAATCTTGGTGCAGGCCTTTGCTTTTCATTACTTGGAATATTTCTTGCCATTCCCTTCTGGCTTGGAGTGTTTGAGAAGTCAGCTGTTAGACTTATTGTTGCTCTCAGGTATGTCACTTCCTGTTTCTCCCTTGCTGTCTTTAAGATTCTCTCTTTGTCTTGGAATTTTGCCATTTTATTTAGGATGTGTCTTGCAGTGGGCCTCTTTGGGTTACTGTTGATTGGGACCCTCGCTGCTTCCTGGATTTGTGTGACTTTTTCTCTCATCAAATTAGGGAAGTTTTCCATGATTACTTTTCAAACAGGTTTTCTATCCCTTGCTCTTCTTCTCCTTCTGGTATCCTTATTATATGGTTATTATTCCATTTCATGTTCTCTACATTTTCCTTAACCCCTCTTCATTCTTTTTGAGTCTTTTTTCCTTTTCTTGACCTTTTTGGGATTTTTTTCTACCTCGTCCTCCAGCTTGCTGATGTGATCCTCTGCTTCATCTAGCCTGCTTTTGATCCCTTTTACTGTGTTCTTTAATTCAGAAGTTGTATTCTTCAATTCCTCTTAGCTCTTGTTTGTTTCTATGTCCTTTTTCATGCTGGTGTAATTCACAGTAAGTTTCTTGTATTTCTTGTAGCTTCACTGTTTTGTGTGTTTTGTTTTGTTTTTTGTAATTCTCAGTGAGCTCATTGAGCTTCCTTATTACCATTGTTTTGAAGTCAATATCTGATGGTTGACTTGCCTCTATTTAATTTAGCATTATTTCTAAGGATTCTTCCTTCCCTTTTATTTGGGAGTTGTTTGTCTTCCCATTATTTGTGATACTTTACTAGGTTGTTGCTGCTTCTTAAATTGTTCTGTTCTGATTTTATGACTTTGTGATGTGAACCTCTATGGTAGGAGGCCTGTGAGATTGAGTGATGCAGTCTCCTTGATCACCTGAACTTCATGCTTTTGAGGTACCCTTTATGCCTTTTATGCTGGTTCTGTGGATGTATCTGGGTTTTGATTGTTGTTGGGTAGGTCTTTGGAAGGTCCTTTCCTCCAGCTGGTTGGCTGAGGGTCACTTTGCCCACCATGTTTTGTATGCTCTTGTGCAGATGTTGCCAGAACAAAACCACAAAGCCCAGGGCAGAAACCCACATCCGCAAAAGTGTCTCCCTCCCTCAAAATCCTACTGTCAACAGCAAATGAACCAGTATTAATAAGGGTGTAAAGATATTAAGACTATTATAAGAAAGGAGAGAAGTAAACTATGGTATAAAATCTAGTCACTTAATATGCACAAATTTGATGGATAAGAAATGAATGTTAAACTGTACAGGAAAGAAAATATTGCTGATCATGGGGAAGACCACAGTTGATTTCATCTCAGTGGCCTCTCTTATTTACCACTGTTTTTCCTTTCTGGATCCACCTCTGGTGATGTCAGATGTTGACCTTGTCTCATCTTAAACAGTCTGCTCTCAGACTGCCAGGGATTTACTATCTGTTGCTGTCTTCTTCCATTGTTAATCTAGTCAGTCTGCACTTGGCTGTCAGTCTTCAGCCCTACTGGGCGAGGCTGAATTCCTCCTGGGATTGGGGCTGAATCCTTCCTGAGGAAGGGGCTATTGTTTCTCCTCAGGCTGCTGCTGCTTGAGTGGAGTGGTTGCCTGAGCAGGATAGCTGCTGCTGCAGGGTGATGACTCAGCACTGGGATCCCAGTGTCTACTCTGTCTCCAAAGCTTCCATCCCCAGTCTCCCGTCAGGAGTCTCCATCCCACTCTGCCCCTCCTATTGCCAGAGCCCTGGGTAAGTGGCTGCAAATGAAAATTTGTGTGTTGGCCCTTTAAACAGCTCTGTGTGTCCAGATGTCCATGTCTAACAGAGAGCAACCCTGTCTCTTTTCACCACCATTTGTTATCTGTGTACTTTTTTGGTTCTGGTGCTCTAGGTTGGGGATCCCAGCTTAGGTTTTAGATCTAATTTTTCTCAGGGGGATCCAACCAGTTGCTTAATTATCCCTGCAGTGCTGCCTCCTATAGGTGCCCAGCCTGCCTTCCCGAGTCTTCACCACACTCCTTGCCACTTAGTTTGTGCTGAAGATGATTCTTCTGTCTGCCTGGGATCATAAGGCTTCTCTCTTGCTATTGGTCAGTTGCTTGTTCCAGGTGATTTCTCCACAATTTAGTTGTAATTCCAGATTGGTCCTGGGAGGAGGTTAGTGTGGCTTCCATTTACTCCTCCTCCATCTTGCTTCAAGAAAGACTTGGAAATATATATCTATATATCTATATCTATATCTATATCTATCTATCTATCTATCTATCTATATATATATATATATATATGTCTTGATTTCTTATCTATTCATCTATTCTCTGTCTTTTGATTGAAGCATTTAAACCAATTAGAAATGGTTATTGATAGGTACTTATTTATTGTCATTTTATTATTTTAATGCTGTCTCTTTTGTTGTTATTGTTGTTTTCTTCTTCTTATACTTCTTAAAGTAAGTTCTTTAACATTTCTTATAGTACTTATTTGGTGGTAGCAAACTCCTTTAGCTTTTGCTTGTCTGGGAAGTTCTTTATTTCTCCTTCAATTCTGAATGATAGCTTTGCTGGTTAAAGTAGTCTTGGTTGTAAAATACTTTGACTATTTCATGCCTATGTTTTCTGGCCTGAAATGTTTCTGTTGAGAGATCAACTGACAGTCTTATGGAGGCTCTGTTGTAGGTAATTATCTGATTTTCTCTTGTTGCTTTTAAGATTCTCTCTTTGTCTTTAAACATTGACATTTTAATTATGATGTGTCTTGGTGTGGGCCTCTTTCAGTTCATCTTGCTTGGTTCAGTTCAGTTGCTTCAGTTCACTCTTTGCTTTTGGATTTGCGTGTCTTTTTTCTTCACCAGTTCAGGAATGTTCAGGGTCATTATTTCTTCAAATAGGTTTTCAATTGTTTGCTCTCTCTCTTCTCCTTCTGCTACCCCTATGTGGATGTTGTTATGCTTCATGTTGTCTCAAAATTCCCTTAAACTATCCCCATTCTTTTAAATTCTTTTTTCTTTTTGCTGCTCTGACTGTATGTTTTTTCTACCTTTCTTCAAAATTGCTGATTTAGTCCTCTCCTTCATCCAACCTATTTTTATTCCTTTCCTGACATCATATATAATATTCTTCATTTCTGACTGATTGTTTTTTATGGTTTCTGTGTCCTTTTTCATGCTTTCATAGTTCTCCCTGAGCTCCTTGAGCACCCTTATAATCATTGCCTTGAACTCGATATCTGATAGATTGTTTGCCTCCATTCTATTTTTTTTATAGACACTTCTCCTGTTCTTTTATTTGGGGCCTATTTCTTTGTATCCTTATTTTGATTGTCTCTTTGAATTTGTTTTTATGTAGTACGTAGATCTGCTACAAATCCCAGTCTTTGAGTGGGTAGCCTTATATAGTAGGTATTTTGTGGGACCCAGTGGTTTGATCTTCTGAGCTGGGTACCCTAGGATTGTCCCTTTGTTGCTTATGTGGGCCCTCCTGTTGTGTGTTGGCCCTTTAAACAGCTCTGTGTGTGCATGGGATTGACCCTCTGGCTTGATGATTATGAGGAAAAACCTTGACCACAGCATGTGAGCTGCCCTCCAGATACAGTTTCAACATGCCTTCTTCCACTAATGCTTGATTATAACACTTTTCTTCAGCTAGTCTTTAGTTAGTTATTAAGTGTGATTTTTCCTCAATTTAGTTGTATTTCCAGTTTGGTCCTGGAAGGTGTTACTGCAAAATTCACCTACTCCACTGCCATCTTAAAACACCCTGTCAAGGATGGAAGTACCATGCCATAGAAAGCATGAGTATTCCTGTGGGATGTGAGTTATCACAACTTTTTTATCCACTTGTCTATGGATGGTCACTTGGGTTGCTTCTATATCTTGGCTATTTTAAATAATATTGCAATGAACATAGCTTCACATACATTCTTTCAAATTAGTGTTTTATATTTCTTTGAATATATACCAAGAAGTGGATTTGCTGGGTCATAAGTCAGTTTTATTTTTGATTTTGGGGGGGAAACTCCACACTGTTTTCCACAGTGGTTGCACAAATCTGCACTTCCACCAACAGTGCATGAGGGTTCCCTTTTCTCTACACCCTCAACTACACTTGTTGTTTATTGACTTATTGATGACAGCTTTTCTGACAGGTGTGAGGTGGTATTTCATTGTGGTTTTGATTTGCATTTATTTAATGATTAGTGATGCTGAGCAACTTTTCATACATCAATTTACCATCTGTATACCCTCTTTAGAGAAGTTTTATTCAGGATTTTTGTCCACTTTTTGATTGGGTTGTCTGTTTTTCTGATATTGAGTTGCCTCAGTTCTTTATAAACTTTGGATATTAATTCCTTATCAGATGTATCACTGGGGAATATGTTCCTCCTTTCAGTGGGTTATCTTTTGTTTTAGTTGACGTTTTCCTTTGCTGTGCAAAAACTTTTTAGTTTGATGTAGTCCCATTTGTTTATTCATTTTTTATTTGCTTGTTTGTTTCTCTTGCCCAAGGAGACACATTCAAACCATATTACTAAAAGTTCACTGTCTATGTTTTCTTCTAGAAGTTTAATGGTTTCAGATCTTGTATTTAAGTCTTTAATCCATTTTGAATTTATTCTTGTATATGGCAAAAAAGTCTAATTTTATTTTTTGCATGTATCTGTTCAATTTCCCAAACACAGTTTATTAAAGAGAATATCTTTACCTCATTGTATGTTTTGTCTCCTTTGTTTCAGATTAATTGACCATATAATTGCAAATTTATTTCTGGGCTCTCTATTCTGTTCCATTGATCTATGTGTTTGTTTTTGTGCCAGTACCATGTTGTTTTTTTATTGCAATAAAAACTGTATTACTTGTAATATAGTTTGATATCAGGTAGGATACCTCCAATTTTGTTCTTTTTTTCTCAAGATTGCTTTGACTATTCACAGTCTTTTCTTGTTTCACATATATTTTAGGATTATTTGTTCTAGTTCTCCCAGAAGTGTCAATGTTATTTTGGTATAGATTGCATTGAATATGTAGATTTCTTGGGGTGCTATGGACATTTTAATGATGTTGATTCTTTCTATTGATGAGCATGATATATGCTTCTATTTATTTGTATCTTCACTTTTCTCTTCAGTGTATTATAGTTTTTGAGTACAGGTCTTTTACTTTCTTGGTCAGAGGGTGAAATTGACTCTTAGGTTGACTGGCTGTGAGGACTGACTGTGGCTACATCAAGCAAGCTGTTATGTGGGAGATACCCACTTGGAGTGGTATTTGCTTCAGAGAGCCTATGGCACCTTCTTAGTCCACTCTTTGGATGTGCCACCTGTGTCTCAGGGTGGTCTGAAGCTAGCCACTAGGTAAGTTGGTTGTGGGACCTCTTTGGAGGGACTCTGTTGTAGGTCCAGCTACCTGCTACCTGTGTCTGGTCCAGGGTCACCCATATGAACTATAAAGTGATGTGCCATTGGTAGCTGGTTTTTTTTTTTTTTTTTGGACTTGGAGGAACCAGGGAGTGGTTATACAGTGGACAAAGGCCACCTACCATTAGTGCCAGGCTTGGGGCTACTTAGCAAGTGGTACAGGGTACCCTGAGATCAGGCACTGCTTGTTTGGGGTTGGGGACCAGCAACTGTTTGTTTGGGTTAAAACTTTTGAGAGATTTTAGGAAAGTAGGAAGCATGGGCTAAAGCCAGTCACTTGTGTGGAATAGCCACTGAAAGAGGTTTGGGTAGGGTGTATGAATTGGGTGAAACAAGCAGTGTTAGCCAGTTGAATGGAGACTCAGAATTTGGTGCCCACCTGTAACTGCTGGCTACATGTGGGGAAGTCTCAACAAAGAAACAATGGCACATGCCAGCATTTCAATCTAGCTGGCCCTCCAGTCCTTGCCTTGCAACTAGACAATTCAGTTCCTCCTTGTATATCTGTGATACTTTTCCAGATATTATCCCTTCTCTGTAGCTTAAGACAAGTGTTTGTGAGTGAGTGAGTGAGTCTGTGCTTAGGCCTTTTAAGAGGACACCTGGGTATACAGAAGCCCTCTCTTTCACCTGAACTGAGACCTTGCTGATTTTCAGAGTCAGGTTTTGTGGGGACTCTTCTTTCTGGCACTGGTGCTCCGGGTCGAGGAGTCCAATGTGAGACTGGGACCCTTGCTTCTCAGGGGCAGACCTCTGTACCTGGGATATCCTCTTTTATTCCTAATCACTACACATGGGTATGGGGCCAGCCCTGTTCAAGTCTACACCCCTCCTACCAGTCCTGAGATGGTTTCTTCTTTATATCCTTACTTACAGGAGTTCTGTTCAGCTAGTCTTCAGGTGGTTCTCAATTGTGCCTGCTCTGTAATTTAATTGTAATCTTGATGTGGTTGTGGAGGGGATAAGCACAGTATTTACCTACTTTGTTATCTTGACCAGAAAACCCAGTACATATCCTTTGATGTAACTTTTTGTTCACATTTCTGATCATTTTCTTGATTAGTCTCCCAAACGTCCTAAGGGTATGAACACTTCAAGGCTCTTGGTACATTTTGCCAAACTGACTCTTGCCCACCTGCCTGCAGTGAGCATGGAATGCTGTGGATGGTTCGTCGAAACACAAGAAAAACATACACAGAGACAAACAGGTCCTGTCGGGGAATAGGGACAGAATGGCCACCCTCTCTCAAGTAGGGAGAGCACCCAGTGTCCATACCCAAGCATATTTTTATTGAGAAAACAGACTTAGTTTGTGGATTCACAGTCTGGCAGAAAAGATCAAAAGATGTAGGCAACTTACAAGGTGGGGACAGAACTCCTGCTGAGATTCTGGGCAAGGGTTATGGTCTTTAACATATGAAAGAGCTACAGGTTCCAAAAGTTTCCTGCCTGTGCTTTTAAATTCCAAGTTAATAACATCCTCCAGAAAACATATCTCACAGGATCTTGCATATTCTATGTCCCAGGCCTGATCACCCCAGGGGTCCGCCATTTCTGGTCTGGGCTGCCCCTGCAGGCCTGAGTTAACAGAGAAGACAAAGGCAGCCAGGAGACTTGGATTTCTCTCATTCAAGAACAAAGACTCAGGCTTTGACAAAGCCACAGGGGGCAGGGGTTGATGTCCATCACCCCTTCATTTCCACAGCCCCGAGTCCTTCCCAGAAGCCTCCACATGATCATAGCTGTCTTAGGCATTTCCCTCCATGGGAAATCTTACCTATCATTGGCTAACTGATCAAGCTAGGAGGTTTTGGCACGGAACAGGCAGTGTTCATGCCAGGGAAATAAGTTTTGTCTCCTTCAGTGGCTCCTGGTCCGGAGGTCTTTCACTCAGTCTAAGTCACGGGGGGTTATAGCTTCCTGAGACCAGGCAGGGCGGCCCCCAACACCAAACTCTAAAGCTACCCCTTAAAAAGTGAAATTGCTATGATTCACTGGTCTGCTGGGGACAGTTCCTGCCAGTCACGGAGCCATGTTTGTTGGCTTGGCCTCCTACCTCAGGTGTCTCTCAGAGATCCTAGTCAGGGCTAGAGTTCTGCATGATGCAGGTGAGCCTCTCAGAAGATAGCTCCTCCTATGACTTCAGACAACAAGGGCCTGTGCTGCTCAAGATGGGGCCAAGCAAGGAAGACTAGTGCTCCATATGGCAGGAGGGTCAGCACTTAGAGCCTGAGAGAGCTTCTAAAGAAAACATAGTAGGGGACAGATGGCATTTTACATATGGTGTGTCTCCAGTGCTTTTTTCAGAGTAGATGGTCAATAAGGTTTTGTAAAAATTAGAGGCTGAAGTAGCTGGAACCAATGGCTATAAAAATGACCCATAACAGCTTTTCAGTAGGGAAGATGTTTGTAGGGAACCAATCTGTATGGCAGTGGCAAATGTAGCCCAGTCCCTGATTTAGAAAACTTGCAGGAGCGAGGCAGCACACAGGAACTGGTCCCACAGATTGGTTTTCCCATAGGAACCAGGCCTAGGCTGCTTTGAGGCTTGCTTTTTGCTAAAACTCCCTCACCATGAATCGAGGCAGCAAATGTTTACTGCATATCTTTAAAGTAACTTCCTAAAGTCTCTGCTAAACCTCCTAAGGATGGAGTGTAACCAGTTCAACTACTTTTCCCCTTGCATTTGCAACATCCGTTCCTTACTTATCTGTAAAAGGTAATTACCTAAAGTGAACCTGTGCATAGTAAATGAGGACCATCCTCAATGTAATGTGCCCGGAAAAGCAATAAAAGCCTGTCCAGGCAAAGGTCAAGGCCCTCTCTCACTCAGAGAGTGGCCATGCCATCCCTTTTTCTCCACGGGGCTTCTGTAGTCTGTGTGAATTTGTTCATCGCATCCACAACACACGGACCCTGCTGGTCAGAGTCCACATCAGATGTTAACCAAGCAAATATTTGAGTAGTGTAGATCAATTACAATAGAAAATTTAGTGACAGCTCATTTACCTATACATGTGTGTTTGTTTCTATTAGAACCTACTCTAAATTGGGTGATCTGTAATTCATAAGTGGAACTCAAATTTACACAGCTCTGTCTAAATGCACATTCATTTTCCATCATTCTCATCCGTCTGACTATATGTTTGCTGCCCTGGTGTAGGCACTGCTAATCGACAAGCTATTTCCTGAAATGAGTTATAGAGCAGTGGCTCTTAATCTTGGCAGCATGTTAACATCCCTGGGAAGCTTGTAGAAGATACTGACTCTTGGACTGACCGCGGGCCTATGGGACAAGAATTTTTGGGTGGATCTGGACACTGATATTTTTTCCTCATGGTTGCTCCAATTTCACTGGGGCTGAGAACCACAAGTTCAGATAACTAGAGAAACAGATGCCCCTGAAAGCTTACTTTGCTAACTCTTTACTGATCTCAACTGTGAAGAGACTCAATTCAATTTGCATATGTTCATGCAGCAATTTCTTTTTTAAAATTAAACTTTGAAGAAAATTTCCATCGAAACTTTAAATATGGCAAAGTATAATGCTGCCACCTCAGAATGATAGTCATCCTGTCTAAGTAGTACCAACTCAAAGACCAGGCTAGACCTGTGGTTCTGCAGCGTGATTAACCAACAGGCAGAGCAGCAGATGGGAGCACACTGCTCCTGTCCCTGAAGAAAAGCCATTTTCAATTAACATCTACTCTAACAGGTACTAATAGAGGTAATTAAATAAGGAATTGATTAAATCTGTAATGGAAGTGTTAACAGCAAGGGTTCTCAAAGAGGTTAATTGGTACTTGGTCTATTGCCAGTACCCCACCTCATTTCTTGGGGCTGCAAACCTCCTTTCTTTTTGAAGTGTGTTTTCAGGTGACATCCAACCAGTAATTTCTTTTAATTGTCAAAAAAGTCAAGACTAATAAAAGGGGTGGACATGATTAGAACAGAAGAGAATAAAATCAACTTAAGTTAGTGTTAAGTTATTAACACTAAGTAATTAACATTACTGTCTTATTGTTAAGACAGTAAGCAGGCCTTAAATGCTGACAAATGTCCCTGCCTCTCTTTGGACATTTCTAAGGACAGGGATGCCTTCTCCAGCTGGCCTCCATGCCCCATGCTGCCAAACAGGCTGAGGAAATCCTGGACTTCCCTGAGCACATTGTCATCCACAATGAGGAGACTGAGCCTGCATCATAGGCCCATAGGACAGTAGGTGATTGTGGTATGAATTCACCATTCCACCCAACACAGAAATGCATAGCTAGCCCTCTTGGTGGCATCTTTCCCTATGTCTTCCTCCATCTCATCTGAAGATCTTTCTCCTTATGGAGAAGACAATGCAGAGTTGGTGTTGAGTTGTTGAGAGTGTAAACAATAACATAAATGGGGCCACTTTAAGACAGAGCCAGAGCTGCCAACCCAAACACTGTTGTATGCATCCCAAATCTTTGGAATGTTAAAATAGCACAAAATAACCTTTGGACTGGGAGTATCACAACAGTGTGTCCCAAAGAACTGTTTGCAAAGATAATAAGAAAGCAATAATTATGCCTATTAGACTAATGACTACTGGATTGAAAATTTAAGCAATTCTTTAGAGTTAACATCACTGTTGTTACTTGCACCAGTAGAATCTCCTTCTTTCTTTTTTCTTTTTTTAAATATATTTTATTGATTATGATATTACATTTGTCCCATTCCCCCCCTTCACTCCCCTCCACCCTGTACGCCCTCTTCCACCCATATTGCCCCCTTTAGTCATGTCCATTTGTCATACTTATAAGTTCTTTAGCTTCTACATTTCCCATACTGTTCTTGCCCTCCCCCTATGTTTTCAACCTACAATCTATGCTACTTATTCTCTGTACCTTTTCCTATTCTCTCCTCCTCCCACTCCCTTGTTGCTAACCCTCCATGTGATCTCCATTTCTGTGGTTCTGTTCCTGTTCTAGTTGTTTGCTTAGTTTCTTTTGCTTTTGTTTTAGGTGTGGTTGTTAATAATTGTGAGTTTGCTGTCCTTTTACTATACATGTTTTTTCTTTATCTTCTTTTCTTAGATAAGTCCCTTTAACATTTCATAAAATAAGGGCTTGGTGATGATGAACTCCTTTAAGTTGACCTTATCTGAGAAGCACTTGATCTGCCCTTCCATTCTCAATGAAAGCTTTGCTGGATAGAGTAATCTGGGATATAGGTCCTTGTCTTTCATGACTTGGAATACTTCTTTCCAGCCCCTTCTTGCCTGTAAGGTCTCTTTTGAGAAATCAGCTGACAGTCTGATGGGAACTCCTTTGTAGGTTACTGTCCTTTATCTCTTGCTGCTTCTAGAATTCTCTCCTTCATTTTTACCTTGGCTAATGTAATTATGATGTGCCTTGGTGTGTTCCTTCTTGGGTCCAACTTCTTTGGGACTCTTTGAGCTTCCTGGACTTCCTGGAAGTCTATTTCCTTTGCCAGAATGGGGAAGTTCTCCTTTATTATTTGTTCATATACGTTTTCAATCTGTTGCTTTTCCTCTTCCCCTTCTGGTGCCCCTATAATTCAGATGTTGGAACATTTAAAGATGTCCTGGAGGTTCCTAAGCTTCTCCTCGTTTTTTTAAATTCTTATTTCTCCATTCTTTCCTGTTTGGTCATTTTTTTCTTCCTTCTGGTCCACTCTATTGTTTTGAGTCCCAGTTTCCTTCCCATCACTATTGGTTCTCCGTGCATCTTCCTTCATCTCTTTTATGGTAACCTGCATTTTTTCATCTAATTTGTGCCCAAAATCAACCAATTCTGTGAGCTTCCTGATCACCAGTGTTTTGAACTGTGCATCTCATAGATTGGGTATCTCTTGGTTGCTCAAAAGGATGAGTCTTGGGGCATTGATCTATTCTTCTGTTTGAGACATGTCTCTCTCTCTCTCTCTCTCTCTCTCTCTCTCTCTCTCTCTCTCTCTCTCTCTCTCTCTCTCTCTTTTTGGTCTGGTTTCTCCTGTTACAGTGAGGGGTGGAGCCTTAGGTGTTCACCGCGGCTGGGCACCCCAGTCGCTAGATTGTGGCGTTGTATGTGAGGGCAGGGTCAAGAGGGAACAATGGCAGCAGCTCTGCTCTCCTGGGACCTCAGTCCCTTCCCTGGGATCCTGGGTTGCACGCTGTGCCCTGGTCCACAATCACCACCTCACTGGATCCGCCAGCTGCTCCTTGTGTACTCAGGGTCCACCCTCTGTGACCCTGTGTGCCCCAGATGCCTTATGTGCTCCCGGTTGCCTTATGCACCCAGTTCTCCCTGCTCTCTGAGCTTCGCGACCCATGCCTGGCTGCTCCTCTCCGCCCCTCCTACTGGTCTGGATGAACAAGTCTACTTCAACTTCTTGGCTGTCCGATTTCCATTCAGATAAATTCTTTGTCAGTTCTGGGTGTTGGGAGTCCACCTTCTTTCTTTTGATGTAATTATTCCTTTTCTCTAAATACACATTGCCTTTGTCTCCTAGTCAAATTATTTGGATTTCTTCCTTAATTAACAATTCCTGAATAGTTATTCTTTTGGTCTCAATATGTGACAGGACATACTGAGCAGTGGCCATTCTCAGATAGCAGTTATCTCAAGGCTGCACGCTAACCCCCGCATTCTTCTTCTGTGTAACTGCTTCATGCCAGCAACTGCTCTCCTTCCCCCTTCTCCTTCTACCTTTGCAGCAAGAATATAAGCAAGCCCCCGCCTGAGCTCGGGGCCCAGAATTTGGAGACAGTCTCCTCTGGGTCTGCATGCATGAGTATAACTCCACTTTGCAAACTCCGATGCTGTCTGAGTCGCTTTTCTGTAACATTTTGGTTCCCTGACCGGGAAATGACTCACGAGAGCAGGCTGTTGCCTCCTGTGAAGGCAGCTGTGGAGCGGCTGGTGGAGCCCGGCGGTGATAAGGAGGCGCGCACTCCAGTGATTTTGGGTCCTGAACACCCTGGGCTCTGCAGGCTTGGCCCCCGGACTGCTCTTTGACCCAGGCTGGTGCGGTGCGAACTGGTGAAATCTGGGAAGGCGCTTATCTGATAAGTGCCCCGGGGACCTGTGCCCAAGACCAGGCCCACCCTTGTGGTGGAAGGAGGGACTGAACACCCCTCAGGCCGGAAGGCCCAGGTAGGGTTCCCACTATTCGGATGGATGGGAATGTGATAAGCTCTGAGTGCTTGTGTGAATGACTGTGTTTGTTGCTCCACTGGCAGAAGCCTATGGAGCGTGAGTGAGCCCTAACTTGCAATTCCTCAGTCTGTCATATGGCATAACGGCTGGGAGTTTAACCCAAATTCTACACAGGCAGCCTTAGCCAAGACAGATCCAAGTCCTTCTCGAGAGGAGAGGCCAGGTGGGCAACCCAAGAGTCCCTTCTGTCTGTCAGCGCTGATCGGGAGAATTCATCATGGGGGCATGTCCGAACCATGAGACCAATCTGAAAGAGCAAGTTTCTGCCACTGGTGTTGTTTCTGATCAGAAACCCTCTGTACTTGAAGACCTGTTTAAGGTCACCTGTAAGACCTAAGAAAGGTCACCTGTAATGGGTTGGGGAGAATGCCTTTGCCACTCGGGACCTAGGAAGGGTCATTTGGGGCTAATGAGTGCTTCAGCCAGAGGCAGAGCAGCATGTCTCTGCCAAAAGACCGGGCCTGAAGGAGCATGTCTCTGCGAGGCACCGATGGACGCATTGGTGCAAGAGAATGCTTCTACCTGTGTGTTGTTCTGGAACTCTGTGTTTTGGATTTTGCTCTGTATCTGTTCTGAAAAGGAAATTGAGGATTCCAGGGAAGATTGAAACTTCACACTCTGTGGGAAAATAAATGGGAAAGTATAAAATGTATATATGAAAAAGGTGTATGAAAGAAAGATTAGGTTTGCGAATGTTGCAGAAGGTCTGTGGGAAACTGTAAAGATAAATAGAATAGTGAGTGTTAGTAAGGGAATGTATAAGGCATGGAAATGCTCAGTATTGGACATCAGAATGGCGCAGCTAACTGTCTTGAAAGTTTGTTTTCACTTGAAAGTTGAAACTGGGTTTGTAATATCACCAAAGATGTACAATTTACAGGCATGGATGACCTGTCAAATTGCCATTGATAAATGTCATTGGAGGAAGGACCTTGCAACTGAACGTCTTCCCAAAAAGACAGTCTCACAGACACAGAGACTGGTTTGGGGATTATTGTGTGAATTAAACGTGTGTGTTCTTCTGTTTTCATAGGACGTATGCCTATGACTTCATTACCTGAGTGATTGGTTGCAATATAGGCCCCACTTAAGAAGCCCATTTTTCATCATCACCCCCTGAAACTCAACAGTTTGGCTGAACTAAGTGGTTGGGTTGGGTGAATGGTTTGGGCGACCTGCGGGCTTCACTTTAGAACTGATTTTCCCTTTTCTGTCTTGATGGCTTGGACAGAAAGGGTTCATTCAGATATCTGAAAGGAGGGAAATCCTAATATATTCCCCCGCAGCCCGAGTGAAGTATAATGGGCCACAAGAGTTTTGGATAGGTGTAGCATGCCTTGTACACCTTCCTCCAGATAAGCCATTCTTTACTTAAGTTCCTGCCTTTGTCATTTAGTGGTTATGATTTAATTGTGCTTTCCAACTCTTTCCAAATCTGTCATTTCCAGAATATGACCAGGATGCCAACAGTCCAGTAATGCCAGTCTTTGGACACAAAGCCTGCGACTTCCTGGTGACAGCCAACTGACCAGGATTCTGTAAGGTCCTTCCCCTTACAGGAAGGACTCCCTCGGTGCTGCACCCCCCCCCCCCCCTTCAGAGCACCCCTGACCCATGGGTAGGTAGGATGACGTCCATGTCCAGCCTGAAGTAGTTACAAGAAGATGAAACCTTCATCCATTGTCCTTTAAAAAATATTAAAGTGGGTGTATATCTGAAATGAGAGATTGTTACAGGGTGCAGCCAAGAGGGGGGACCCCAAATGGGCATTTAAAATGGGGTCCAGAACTCAAGGTGTCCAGGAGATTTTAAGATGTCTTCACCCCTCCCCCCACAGGTGTGAGTTGGGGGAAGGGACACACAGAGCAAGAATGTGCAGGGCTGTTTTGTACAGCAACAGCTTTACAGCTAATCCATGGCGTAGTTATTTAACATACCTATAGCCTTTGCCTGATCACTTGGATATGCTAAATAGCTATAGCCATGCTCTGGGCCAGGGGGATGGAAAGAGACTCCCCGCCACCCAGGATATGACTGTGGGGCAGGCCCCCCAAGTTACAGTACCTGCATGGGAGCTCAGGGAAGACTGGCTCCATGACATGGGGCCACACCTGCCCAGACCCAATATGGCAGCCGGACAGGAGTGGGTACCGGCCGTCCAGGATCTGTGGGCTGTCAATGAAGCAGCCATCACCCTCCACCCAGTCATCCCAAACCCGTACACCCTCCTGAGCCAGCTGTCCCCAACAGCAACGTGGTTTACCTGCCTTGATCTGAAGGATGCCTTTTTCTGCACTCCTGTGGCACCTTCCAGCCAACCCATTTTCACCTTCGAATGGGAAGATCCACACACTACAGTCAAGACTCAATTGACCTGAACTAGACTGCCCCAGGGGTTTAGGAACTCCCCAGCCTTATTTGGGGAAGCCCTAGCAAGAGACCTGAAGCCCCTCACTGAGGGGGAGTTCTCATGACGATTCTGCAGTATGTGGACGACCTCCTCCTGGTGGCCCATCCCAGGAACGGTGCTGGGAGGGAACACACACACTGTTGAAGTGCCTGGCTGAATTAAGGAAAGAACACCAGAAGCACATCCTGAACACACTCCTACTCTTCACGTTGAGTTGCAGAGGGTGCGTGCTGTGTATCTGAAGTGCCCCCACAGCTGTCCATGCAGTCTTCTGTCATGGTCCCTTCTTCTGGCCCTTCATGGTGCTCCATTGGGCTCACCTGCCCCAGTGGCCTGAAAGCTCCCTTGGCTTCTGGCAGTGTAGCCCAGCACAGTGCTTGGCAACCAGTCCTGTCGGAAGTACTCACGGTATGATCAGGGGCACAAATGGAAAATGGAACTTTAGCTAAATTCTACTGGGAAACTGGACTGCCCTGGACAGACTTGCTGCCACTAGCATTGCTTAGGTTGCAGGAATCACCCCTTGGGTCCACTACAGCCAGGCCAAAACAGCAGCAGATCCTGAGGACCTGAGGACTAGGCCTGCACTTAGACTACCCACGCTGAGGCTCCGGAGGATGCCAGCCAGTAAAGAAGACACCAAGGAATGGACCATTGTTCTGCAGGGTACCTGACTTTAATTGGCACCTTCACAGGAGTATTGCGAATTGTACTAGTGACTGTGACCCCTGCAGAATGGAATCCTGAGGAGTGGATCACCCTAGGAATAGTTTATCTCTGTTTGGTCTCTGCATTTGGATTTATTGTATGCTTCGCTTACTAATGCAGCCCCTGTCTCAGCCTCAGCCTGCAAATGTAATACCCCTGGATGTAGGATTATGCTCAGCAGTAGAGTGGTCTCCTACTATCTTCCAGGGTCAGCTTTCAGCTCCTCCACTGACATGCCATCAGGTTGCGTTCAGCCACAGCAATCCCTCTGCACTTGGGGAGGGAAGGCATACCAGACTGGAGTAACATCCAGGGCCATAGAATACCAGACCCGGAGGTGTCAGGCATATGGGACCCTGCATCCTCCGGACCTTGGTCCAACACCTGGAGGCCACGGTGACTCGTAGGGCAGCTGCCAAAGTGTTAGCTCTCCAGCGGTACCAACACCAGTATCAGCAGTTGCAACCTTCCCCAGCACCTCAGCCATATAGCCAGGTATATGGTGATGCCAAAGGGAGAGAAACATCTTATAGCATCAAAAGGGGGGACTGTGACAGGACATACTGTGCAGTAGCCATTCTCAGATAGTGGTTCAGGACATACTGATCAGCGGCCATTCTCAGATAGCAGTTATCTCAAGGCTGCATGCTAACCCCCGCATTCTGCTTCTGTGTAATCGCTTCCTGCCAGCAACTGCTCTCCTCCCCCCTCCTCCTTCTGCCTTTGCAGCAAGAATATAAGCAAGCCCCCACCTGAGCTTGGGGCCCAGAATTTGGAGACAGTCTCCTCTGGGTCTGCATGCATGAGTAAAACTCCACTTTGCAAACTCCAACGCTGAGTCACTTTTCTGTAACAAATAAATGTTGCGTTTTACTTTGAAAGCACTTTTTAAGTTACCAAGGGCATCCACCTACCTTCAATCTTTCATCTTTAATGTCATAATTCTTAAGCAGGACTTTTATCCCCCACTCACTTTTTGCTCTAAACTTATCTTGTTGCTCTAAACTCATCTCCAACTTCTCCCCACTTAAAAAAGATTTATTTTGGGATAATTAAGGATCCATATACCATTCACCAAGCTTCCCTCAATGGTAGCATCTTGCAAAACTATAGTACTATATCATGACCAGGAAACTAATACTGAAGTCATCCATGGCCTTATCCAGATTTTGCCAGTTTTACTTGTCCTTGTGTGAGTGTGTGTACACATATTTATTTCTATAAAATTTGATCACATGTATAGAATCATGTGACCACCGCTAAGGTACAGAACAGTTCCATCACCACAAGGATCCTTCCTATTTTGTAGTTATACCTCTTCCCATCTTCAAACCATCCCCTACTCCTTGCAACTAATCTGTTCTCCATCTCTATAATTAGATAATTTCAAGAATGTTTTATAAGTAAAAAAAACAGTATGTAACATATTTTCTATTTTTTAAATAAAAATTATATATATATAATTTTATATATATACATACACATGCAGGGGTGAGAAAAGTAAAGTTGTTCGTATGGAAAATAATACAATAATAAATAAATAATAATATAAAAATAAACTGTTTTGTTGTACTCACAAGTGAAAACCTACTTTTGCCCACCATATATATATATGTGTGTATATATATATATATATATGCCCACCATATTTATATATAAATATATATATTTATAAATATATAAATTCAATATTATTTGTACTAGTTTCAGGTGTACAGCATAGCGGTTAGACAATCATATACTTTACAAAGTTGTTTCCACAATATTTCAAGTACCAACCTGGTACCATACATAGTTATTACAATGTTATTGACTACATTTCCTATGCTATACTTTACATCCACCTGGTTATTTTATAACTACTAATCTGTACTTCTCAAATCCTTCACATTTTCTACACATCCCCCCAACCCATCACCCTTCTGGCAATCATCAGTCTGTTCTCTGTATCTATGAATCTTTTGTTTATATTGTTCTTTAGATTCTACATATAACTGAAATCATATGGTATTTCTCCTTTTCTGACTGACTTATTTCACTTAGCATAATACCCTCTGGGTACATCCATGATATTGCAGATGGCAGGATTTCATCCTTTTCATGGCTGAGTAATATTCCATTGTATATATGTATTACAACCTTTTTACAACTTGGTAGCTTCCATATCTTGGCAGCTTCAATATATTGGTTATTATGAATAACTGCAATGAACATGAGGGTGCATACATTCTTTCAAATTAAGTGTTATGGGTTTCTATAGATACTTACCCATAAGAGGAATCTCTGGGTCATAAGGTAATTTCATTTTTAATGTTTTGACTAACCTCTGTAGAGTTTTCCATAGTGGCTACACCAGTCTATATTCTTTCCAACAGTACATGAGGATTCTCTTTTGTTTGCATCCTCACCAGTACTTGTTTGTTGATTTATTGATGATAGTCATTCTGAAAGGTGTGAGGTGGTATCTCGTGGTTTTAATTTGCATTTCTTTGATTAGTGATGTTGAGCATTTTGTATAGGACTATTGGCCATCTCTATGTCCTCTTTGGGGAAGTGTTTATTGAGGTTCTCTGCACATGTTTTAATTTGGTTCTTTGTTTTCTTGGTGTTGGGTTGTCTGAGTTCTTTATAAATTTTTATATTGACCTTTTATCAGATGTATTATTTGCAAACATGTTCTTTCATTCAGGAGGTTGTCTTTTGTTTTTGTTAATGATTTACTTTGATGTGCAAAAACCTTTTAGTTTGATATAGTCCAATTTATTTTCCTTTGCTTGTTTCTATTGCCTGAGGAGATACATCAGAACAAATATTGCTAAGAGAAATGTCTGAGTTTATGAGTTTTTTCCTAGCAGTTTTATGGTTTCAAGTCTGACATTTAAATCTTTGATCCATTTTGAGTTTATTTTCGTGTATGTTGTAGAATGGTCTAGATTTATTTTTATATGTATCTGTCCAATTTTCCAAACACTTTTTATTGAATAAGGTATAGACTGTCTGTAGATCATTTTCTGTTATTGCCTTCTTTGTCAAAAATTAATTAACCACATTGGTATGGGTTTATTTCTTGGCTCTCTATTCAGTTCTATTAATCTAATGCAGGGGTGCAAACTCATTTTCACCAGGGGCCACATCAACCTCTCAGTTGCCTTTGAAGGGTCAAATGTAATTTTAAGACTGTATAAATGTAGCTACTCCTTAACTGCTAAGGAGATGAAATTACATTTAGCCTGTTGAGAGCAACCATGAAGCTGATGTGGCCTCCAGTGAAAATGAATTTGACACCCCTGATTGATGCAGACACCAGCTCTCAGTGTCCGCATCATTATGGATGAAATGAGACATTCACACAGACTACCAAATCCAGTGGAGGAAAAGGGACAACATGGCTTTTTTTCTCAAGGGAAGCAAAAGCCTCAGCTTCTGCCATGATTGGCCTTCATTGGGTTTCTTTGCCCATTACAAGATGGTCCTCATTTACTATGCACCGGTTCACTTTAGGTGGTTACCTTTACAGAAAACAAACGAGTCAATGCTGCTAATCACATCACAGAAGAGGGATATTTGCAAATGAAAAGGCAAAAGTAGTTGAACCAGTTACACTCATCCTTGGAAGGTTTAGCATGGATTTTAGGAAGTTGCTTTGCAGTAAATGTCCTTAATTCAGGGTGAGGGAGTTTTAGCAAAAAGCAAGACTCATAGAGGCTTAGGTACATTGCAAGCCTGATTCCCCATGGGAGAACCTATCTGTGGGCGTGGATCCTATGCATCTCCTAGTGGGAGCTGGGCCCACACCATGCAAAGTGGCCTCCCACACCTGATCTAATGTCTGTGTTTATACTAGTACTATACTGTTTTGATTACCATAGCCTTATAGTATAGTTTGATATTAGGTAGTATGATACCTCCAACTTTGTTCTTCTTTCTCAAAATTGCTGTGGCTATTCAGGATCTTTTATGATTCCATATAAATTTTAGTTCTAATTCTGTTAAACACACTATAGGTATTTTGATAAGAAGTGCATTGAATCTGTAGCTTGCTTTAAGTACTATGGACATTTTAATGATATTAATTTTTCGTAGTCATGAGCAGAGTATATCCTTCCATTTATTTGTATCTTCTCTTTCTTCAGTGTCTTATGATTTTCTGCATACAGGTCTTTCACCTCCTGGGTTAAAGTTATTCCTAGGTGTTTTATGTTTCTTTGTTTTTGATGCAATTGTAAATGAGATTTTTTTTTTAGTTTCCAATTTTGATAGTTTATTATTGGTGTATAAAAATGAAGTTGATTTCTGAATATTTATTTTGCATTCTGCTACTTTACCAATTCATTTATCAATTCTAGTAAGTTTTTGGTGGAATCTTTAGGGCTCTTTATGTACAGTATCATGTCATCTGCAAATAATGACAGTTTTACTGCTCACTGTCCAATTAGTATGTCTTTTATTTCTTCTTCTATTCTGATTTTGTGGCTAGGACTTCCAGTACTAAGTTGAATAAGAGTACTAGAAGTTAACATCCCTGTTTGATTTGGATCTTAAAGGAAATACTTTTAGTTTTTCCTCATTGATTATGTTACCTGTGTATTTGTCATATACAGCCTTTGTTATGTTGAGGTTCATTCCTTCCTTTCCACTTTGCTGAGAGTTTTTATCATAAATGGGTGCTGAATTTTGTGAAGTGCTTTTTATGCATCTATTGATATAATCATATTATATTTGTCTTTCATTTTGTTTATGTGGTGCATTACATTAATTGATTTGTGATATTGTACCATTCTTGTATCCCAGAAATAAATCCCACTTCTTCATGGTATATGCTCTTTTTAATGTATTGCTGAATTTAGTTTGCTAATATTTTGTTGAAGATTTTTGCATCTATGTTCATCAGGAATATTGGTCTATAATTTTCTTTCTTTGTAGTGTCTTTATCTGTTTTTGGAATTAGGATAATGCTGACCTCATAAAATGAACTTGAATGTCTTTCCTCCTCATGAATTTTTTGAAGTAGTTTGAGGGTAGATGTTAGTTCTTTGAAAGTTTGGTAAAATTCACCTGTGAAGTCATCTGGTCCAGGACTTTTGTTTGTTGGGAGTTTTTTTTTTTATTACTGTTTTGATTTCATTTGTTATAACAGGTTCAGATTTTATGTTTCTTCTTGATTCAGTTTTGGAAGATTGTAAGATTCTAGGAATTTTTAAGTTTCTTCAAGACTGTCCAATTTGTTGACATATAGTTTTTTGAAATATTTTATTATAATCCTTTGTATTTCTTAGTGTCAGTGGTTACTTATCTTTCATTTCTGATTTCACTCATTTAGAACCTATCTCTCTCTTTTTTTTTCCCTTGATGAGTCTAGTTAAAGGTTTATCAATTTTTTTAAATCTTTTAAAGTTCTAGTTCTTGGTTCATTGATGTTTTCTATTGTTATATTTTTAGACTTTATTTTTTATTTCCTTTTTGATTTTTTAAAAGATTTTACTTATTTATTTTCAGAGACGGAAGAGAGGGAGAAAAAGAGAGAGAGAAACATCAATGTGTGGTTGCTGGGGGTCATGGCCCACAACCCAGGCATGTACCCTGACTGGGAATCGAACCTGCGACACTTTGGTTCGCAGCCCACGCTCAATCCACTAAGCTACGCCAGCCAGGGGTCCTTTTTGATTTTTAAAAATATTTTTAAAATTTATTTCTAGAGAGAGGGGAAGGGAGGGAGAAATAGAGGGAGAGAAACATTAATGTGTGTTTGCCTCTTGCGGGCCCCCAACTGTGAACCTGGACCACAACCTAGGCATGTGCCCTGACTGGAAATCGAACCAGCTACCATTTGGTTCACAGGCCACCATTGAATCCACTGAGCCACACCAGCCAGGGATATTTCCTTTTTGATCTTTATAATTTATCTCTTTCTGGTCACTTTGGGCTTCGTTGTTTTTTTCTACTTCCTTAGGTGTTAAGTTAGATTTTTCTTGTTTCTCATTTGGCCTGTAATGGCATGAGTTTCCCTTTTAGAACTGCTTTTGCTGTGTTGTATAGATTTTTTTGTTGTGTTTTCATTTTCATTTGTGTCAAAGTATCACTTGATTTTTCCATTGATCTCATTATTAACCCATTGGTTGTTTAGTAACATATTAGTTCTCACGTGTTTTTGTGTTTTCAGTTTTTTTCTTGTAATCAACTTCTTGATTAATTTCATTATATTCAGAGAAGATGCTTGATATGATTTCAATCTTCTAAAATTTATTGAGACTTGCTTTGTGTCCTAACATGTGGTCTATCCTACAAAATGTTTTGTGTGCATTTGAAAAACAAATGTATAATCTGCTGCTTTGGGGTAAAATGCTCTGAAAATATCAATTAAATCCAAGTGGCCTTGTATGTCATTTAAGGGTGCTGTTTCCTTGTTGATTTTCTGTCTGGAGGATCTTTCCATTGATGGTCAATGAGGTGTTAAAAGCTCTTACTATCACTGTGTCATTGATAATCTCTTTTATGTCTGTTAAAATTAGCTTTATATATTTAGGTGCCCCTATGTTGAGTGCATAATGTTTACAAGGGTTATATCCTCCTGTTGGATTAATCCATTTATCATTATGTAATATCCTTCTTTGTCTCTTTTTATAGCTTTTGTTTTAAAGTATATTTTGTTTGATGTGAGCCCTGTCCCAGGTATAAAAACTTCTTTTACATGAAATATCTTTTTCTGTCTCTTTATTTTCACTCTGTCTTTGTCTTTAGTTTTGAGGTAGGTCTCTTGTAGACAGCATTTATATGGGTCTTTATTTCTTATTCATTCAGCTGTCCTATGTCTTTTGACTAGAGCATTTAAGTCATTTATATTTTAGGTGATTATTGACAGGTATGTATTTATTACCTTTTATTTCTATAACTATGTTCCTCTCTTTTTTTCTTCTTACTTTACTTTTTAAAATATATTTTATTTGACTATGGTATTACAGTTGTCCATTTTTTTCTCCCTTTTATTCCCCTTCACCTTGTACCCCCCTCCCATCATCATTCCCCCACCTTGGTTCATGTTCAAGGGTCATACATACAAATTCTTTGGCTTCTCCATTTCCTATACTATTCTTAACCTCCTCCTGTTTATTTTCTACCTACCATTTATGCTTCTTATTCCCTGTATCTTTTCCCCTATTCCCCCCCCTTCCCTCCCCACTGATAACCCTCCATGCGATCTCCATTTCTGAGACTCTGTTCCTGTTCTAGTTGTTTGCTTAGTTCATTTCTGTTTCTGTTTTTGTTTTCTTAGGTTTGGTTGTTAATAGTGGTGAGTTTATTTTCATTTTACTGTTTGTAATTTTTGATCTCCTATTTCTTCGATAAGTCCCTTTAACACTTCATATAATAAGGTCTTGGGGATGATGAACTTTTTTAACTTGACCTTGTTTAGGAATGAGTTTATCTGGCCTTCCATTCTAAATGCTAGCTTTGCTGGAGAGAGTAATCTTGGATGTAGGTCCTTGCCTTTCATGACTTTGAGTATTTCTATCCAGCCCCTTCTTTCCTGTAAGGTTTCTTTTGAGAAATCAGCTGATAGTCTTATGGGCACTCCTTTGTAGGTAACTGTCTCTTTTTCTCTTGCTGCTTTTAAGATTCTATCCTTCTCTTTAATCTTGGGTAATGTAATTATGAAGTGCTTTGGTGTGCGCTTCCTTGATTCCAACTTCTTTGACACTCTGAGCTTCCTGGACTTCCTAGAAGTCTATTTCCTTTGTCAGATTAGAGAAGTTCTCCTTCATTATTTTTTCAAATAAGTGTTCAATTTCTTACTCTTACTCTTCTCCTTCTGGCACCTCTATGACTCAGATGTTGGAATGTTTCAAGTTGTCCCAGAGGTTCCTAAGCTTCTCCTCATGTTTTTGAATTCTTGTTTCTTCATTCTGTTCTGGTTGAATGTTTATTTCTTCATTCTGCTCCAAACTGTTGATTTGAGTCCTGGTTTCCTTCCCTTCACTGTTGGTTCCCTGTACATTTTCCTTTATTTCACTTCTCATAGCCATCACTTCTTCCTCTATTTTGTGACCATATGCAACCATTTCTGTGAGCATCTTGATTACCAGTGTTTTTGAACTGTGCATTTGATAGGTTAACTATCTCTTCATCACTTAGTTGTATTTTTTTGGAGCTTTGATCTGTTCTTTCATTTGGGCTATATTTTTTTTTGTCTCAGTGTGATTGTTATGTTGTAATATGGGGAGGAGTCTTTGGTATTTGCCAGGATGGGGCAATACACATTGCTGCATTGTGGTGCTGTATGTGGGGGAGGGGTCCGAAAGGGAACAATACCACTTGCCTGGCTCTTGGCCAGCTTTCAGTCACTTTCCCCCACTTCTCACAAGCAAATTGGATCCTTATGGTGCTGATTCCTGGGTGTGTGGGCTTGTGTACATTCTAGGATCCTGTGGAGCTCTCCAGTGAACTCTCCTGTGAGACTGGGAGTTTCTCCCACTGCTGAAACCCCCACAGGTTTTTAAAGTCAGAGGTTTTGAGGCTTTATTTCCATGTGCTAGAATCCTGGGTTGTGCAGTCTGTCTTGCTCCCCAGTTGTTTCTCCTGGTTTATCTGCACACACATGTTAGACTGCCAGCTGCTGCCTCACCCACCTTGGCCCTCCAGCCTCTGCCTTGCTGTGTGTCCTCTCTGCCCCAGCTGCCCATCCCTGCCCCTCCTACTGGTCTGAATGAATGTTTCTTCTTTAACTTCTTGGTTGTTGGACTTCCGTACAGTTTGATTTTCTGGCAGTTCTGGTTGTTTTTTGTTTTTAAATTTGTTGTCCTTCTTTTGGTTGTGTGAGGAGGCAAAATGTATCTACCTACACCTCCATCTTGGCTGGCTCATCCGCTGACTGGTCATTTTCTTTATCAGTGTTCTGTGTCATGTGTTCTGTTTCCTGGGCAATTTTCTTTATCTGTGTCCTGAGTGGTGACTGTCTCTCCCTGGAACACAATGGCTTAGATACCACCTTGATTGCTTATGGTCTCTTCTGGGGCACAAAAGTCAATCACCTGTGGTCTCTTGGAGTCAGAGTGGGCTGTACCTGCAGTTCCTGAAACAATAGCTTTTTACATACATTAAATACTAGGCTTATTAACTATTACTTTAAACTAAAATTTTCCAATACCTGAGTCCCCCATCAGCTTCTCACTGTTCCTTAATCAGCCACTGCATCTAGTTCATTTCACATAAAGCCCAGCATGCCTGCTCCTGCATCAACTCAGTACAGCTCCTCTAACCAAGGATTCTTGAAAAACACTTGGCACAGAGATAAAGAGACACACAGTGGAAGATGACAACATTAGGTAGAGGGTGACTGCAGCAGACTATGTGAGAAGGCGAGCAGGGGTAATAATAAAATCCTTAGCCACCAGCACAGAAGAAATAGATCTTACCTGCACCTGAGTGCATGCAGGACTGGGGCAGAAAAATGGGGCCGTGTCATAGGTTAGAAAGTGTGAAGACTGGCCAGATGGGTAGAGGGGGGGCTCTGGCCCTGCCTGTGTACCACCAGCTGGGATAGGGAGAGGGTTCAGGGGGATTTTCTCCCAGGGATGTGCAGGGCTACCTTTGGCAGGTAGAATGGATGCATCCAGCCAGCAGTTTAGGTTCTGCAATTTGGCTCAGGAGAAGGGAAGCTGAGGCCCCAGCTTGGGAGTCCTTCATTGCTGGAGGCACTTCAGACTGCAAGAGTGTCTGAGGCCATCATGGGCAGGCATGGGGAGAGGAGCTCCATCTGGAGGAGGATCAGTGTCCTCTGACCAAGAGGAGAGAGTATCCAGAATGAAAGGATCACCTCATGGAACCAAATAGGACAAAGCCACTGAAAGAAGGCAGGAAAACTTCATGGAAAAGTGGTTCAGATGTTGATGGCAGCTCAATTTATCATCATGTGTGATAGCGCATCAGGAGGTGTGGGGCAGGTATAGGCTGTTATTTGGCCAGGAAGCAGATGGGCATGTGGGGCTGAGCAGGTCAAGAGTCATACATCCCCAGAGGCTTCTTGTTTCAGCCAGGCTTGGTAGCACATCAGGTCAGCATGGCCATGAGCAGTGCCATGATTCATGAATCTGGACTGTAGACCAAAGCTGTGCTGCCTGGAATAAGTCCAAGTCTTCCCTCTACCCTTGGCCTCTGAGGACCCAGACTCTATCCTATTTATGTCCCAGCCAGTGCCTGGGCAGCTTTTGGAAGCTTCCTATCTAGTATTCTAGCAATACTAATGGTCATGAGTCCTCAGTCATGATCTGGTCTGCAAGACTGTGATGAGATGAGCATGTGTATCCTGTACCAGTCTGAGGGCAGTCAGGGTGAAAATGCTTCAAACAGGGCATTCTTTCAGCACATGTGATAGTCTCTGGTCACCCTTCCACTATGGGGGGAGGGAAGCTGGCACTGAAATACACAGAGGCTATTAATTAGGATTTGTTTGGTCAGTTTGGTAAAGAATTGAACAGCAGATTAAGTGGCCCTGGCCCCACCTCACCAAGGGTTACAAAGCCAGTGGGAGGCAGATGTGGTGCTAGAAGCTGACCCCTGATTCTTAGGCTTCTTTTCCTCCCTCTCCTCTCCCTCTGGCCCCTCGCCCTGTGGGTGTCTTGCCTCAGCTCTGAGGCTGGCAAGGTGTACACTGGTTTGAGTCAATCACAATTTGATGCTGCATGCTCCAGGCATGGTCAGCAGTTTCTCCCACCCTGGCTATAAGGATCCCACCCCAAGGCCACTGAATGCCAACGTGTAGACATTGGGCAGAGGCACACCTGTGTGGGTTTTGCTGTGTTTGACTTATAAAGTTGGTTGCCACTGAGTGGGGGCAAGTGGCATACAGGACATCTAGGTCACTGTCATCACGGGCCACAGAGGGAAAGCTGAAAACCCACTCTGGCTGTGAGGAACATTAACCTCCAGTTTTGAATCAGGCTTCAGGGAGCAAAGACACATGTGAGGTTATCCCAGTTAAGACAGTATGCAGGAACTTATATGGAGACATTATCAAAGACCACCTAGACAGGCCTACCTGGGTCAGGAATATGGTCTTGGCAGTCACACTGCCCGGGTTTGAATCCTAGCTACTCTACTTAGCTACTTCCTGAGGGCTCTCTGCTTCAGTTTCCCCATTATTGAAATTAGTATGTTCCTGACTCATAAAGCTGATTTGAAGACAAAAATAAGACAATGTGGGTGAAGCATGTGTGGGTTGAGCAGAGTGAGCCCTTACTACTTCATACACACTACTGTCATCATGAACATGGGTGCTGCAGAATTCTAGGGCTCAGGGATTCACACCTTTCACATCAAGCTGTTCTCCACCTTTGCTCTTGCCTGGGTCCCTCACTGTCACTGTCCCACTCTGTCTTGCACATTCAGTTCCCACAGCTGAACATGCAGTTTCTTTTAGCTCACCTGTGGGCAGAACTTGTGCCCCTGTCTGCTAGTGGTAAAGGGACCCATCTCCTGGTCAGATGCATGAGGCCAGGATGATAAGGAAGGGTGTCACACAGGACACAGCAAGGGACTGCTGTGCAGGCTTTTCTGGCTGCCTTGTTCACAAAGGGGTGTGGGTACTCAGAACCTCTGGTTCCAGCCAAAAAGAAAAAAGGAGTCCTTGCTCACCATTGGCATCTGGACCAAAGTGTGACCTAAATTAACTGCTGTGAGTAGCAGAGGGTAAGGATGGAGGCTGGCCTCTTATTTCAGTAAAGGAGAAAGTCTCTCACCAGGGACTTCTGGTAGCAGTGTTCCCCTGGGGCTTGCTAAACAGGGGATCTTAATAGGCTATGGTAGCTGTGATGGTTAATTTTATGCGTCAACTTGACTGGTCTAAGAGATGACCACATAGCTGGTAACACATTATTTCTGGGTGTGTCTGTGAGGATATTTCTGGAAGAGCTTAGCATTTGAATCAGTAGACTTGAGTTAAGCAAACTCACCCTCCCCAGTGCCTCATCCATTACCATGCGACTGATTCTCTCTCACTTCTTGAGCTACATCCACCATCTCCTGCCCTCAGACATCAGAGGTCCTGGTTTTTGGGTCTTTGCACTCAGACTGAATGAAACCAGGTTCTTTTTTGAGTTTGTAGTTTGTACATGTCAGATTGTGGGACTTCCCTTATTTATCTATTCTTCTAATATATGTTCTGTTTCTCTGGAGAACACTGACAAATTCATAGGCCCACAGTTGGGAGACTTTCTGGGTGTCCTGCAACTCTTTCTCCACAATCTCATAGAGACTCCCTCTCAAAATATGGATGGCTTTCTCCATGGCCTCCATGCTGGCTTATCCAGGAGGCCTTTCAGGTCTGCCTTATCTCTGCACATCCTTGCTGCCACCCTAGGCAAAAGTACCATTGCCTCTTTCCTGGACCTCAGCTTCCCCACAGCCACTCTCTATATTTCCCACATGGGGAGCTTTAAAATACATACAGGGTTGCCTCACCCTCCCTGCTTATTTGCCCATTCCCTGTCCCCTGCCCTCTTCCCTTCCTGGTCTCCCAGTTTTAACCAAGTTATCTCCAGCCCTTCTGGGTATTTGTATATACCATTCCCTCTGTAAAAGTGACTTGCCACATTGCCCTCCACAACTACATGAGATCCTCTTCATGATCTCTTCTTACCTTTCACTATAGTAATTGTTTCCACAGTAACTACTGCTTAGTTCTTTTATTTAACTTTACTTCTGATGTCTTCCTCACAATGTGGTGCCGAGCATAGGCACATTATGGGCTGAGTCATGTCCCCCAAATTCCTATGTTGACATCTTAATCCCAATATTGAGAACATGACTGTACTTGGAGATAGGGTCCTTAAAGGAGTAATTGAGTTAACATGAGGTCATTGGGGAACCTAATTCAATATGACTGGTATCCTCATAAGAAGAGGAAAAATGGACACACATACACACTGAAGAAAGATCATGTAAAGACACAAGGAAAAGATGACCATCTAACAGCCAGGGAGAGAGGCCTCAGAATGAATCACCCCTGCAGTCACCGTGATCTCAGATTTCTAGCCTCCAGACTGTGAGGAAATATATGTGTGTTGTTTATGCCACCCAGTCGGTTGTCCTTTATTATTGCAGCCCTCGCAGACTGAATACAGATATTATGGGTTTGTTCACCTCTGTTCCCATAGTAGCAAACATGGTATTTTCTGACTGACCTGCTGGAGCCTCACTGGGAATAAGCTCCAGAGAGGCTTGTACCTTTGCTTGGCACTTTGACTCCATCTCCGTGATTCTGGAGCCTGCCATGAGGAATCTGGGAAAATAGTTGTTGAATGAGTGAATAGAAGTGGGAGGGATGAAGAGGAGACACACAGATGCAGACTGAATGTCCTAAAATGACCTTGATGAAATAGGCATCATCCCCAGGTTTCTTCTGGCAGAAATGTGTGTGCCCCTTTCCTGTACAGGAGGAATGAGCCCTTTGCCTACCACGTGGACATTGCCTACTTCTGCCGACAATTTCCAGGCAGGAAACAGCTCAAATCTTGTTCTTGAGTGGGCTGGATCCCTCTGCCATAGCCTGTTCTTCTTAGGCACAGCCCTTCTTGTGTTTGTAGATATTTGTTTTGCATGGGCCTGCCTTTCCTGATTGTAAATTCTGCCCTTCCTTGCCCTATCTCTAGAACCAACATGACACTTGTGAGTGCACTATATGCATTCTCTCATGCATGGAGGGGTACAGACTGGAGCATTTTCTGGAATGTGGGTGGGTGCATTTCATCCATAACAATTCCTTTCTGTATCCTGGCTTTTACCTGGTTCTATTTTTTAGGACATTAGAACATGACTTCCTCCAAACTCGAAACTCTTTTTGAACACCTTCATATGTTCAAGTCTGTTGGTATTTCTTGTGGGACTTTTTCTAGATCCAGTTTTTATATATCATTTTCATAAATGTGGTCCAGTGAATATCTGATGATCCATTTTCTCAGACTTTGCTGGGGGATTTCTGGGGACATTGTCATGGGGAGGAGGTGGGCCTGAAAAGTTTTTATTTGGCCAGTCATGGTTTTCTCCTGTTTTGCTCCCAGCATGTCAGGAAGCCCTCTCATCTACATCCTCAATCCATGTGGTTTGGGTGGGTGAAAGCTCAGGGACAGCCTTTATCTAAGACTCTATCAGTCAGCATATTGCTGCCCTCTGTTCCCAGTGGCAGAGTCAGGGAGGTCATCATGGGCTCAGACTGAAACAGAGGTGATCAATCACAGGGAAAGGGAAGCTCTCTTTCTGTAGGGACAGCTATACTTAGTCCTCCTAAACCTGCTGGTGACAATATTACTGTGACATGGGGACAGCCTGCCTGAGAAAGGAGCCAACATGGAGGATAGCAAAGACAAGAGATACATAAGAGCAGCACATGAGCACCTGGATTCACCTGATGTAGTTTCACCATTGGTATTTGGGCAGAACAGTCTTCAGGGTGTGGGACTATTATACACATTGCAAAATGTTCAACATCCCCAGTTCCCACCAGTAAAATGTGGATAATTTCTCCAGTCATCATAACTAGAACCACCTCCATCATTTTCACATATGTCAGATGACTACCTTGGCTTTTCAAATACTTGAGTCAAGAATCTCCCCATTTTACTTATTCCAGTTGTTTTCTGGCATTTTCAAATGAAAGGGCCCTTACTAATGTCACTCTGTCACAGCTTTTTGGGGTGTCTGTGACTTAATCCTTAGCATGCTAGTCAATCTTGATGTCGCCTGTCAGAGCACAGAAATAACTTAGCGAAGCCCATGGCTACTCAGGCACCTGTCAACATGGACAAAAAAAGTTACCAGATTCTAGTTCTAGAAAACTGCACTGTGGATAGGCCTCAGTGTGACTGGGCCAGCTCTGGAGTTGGGCTGACAACGACTTGACCTGAATCAGGGCACAGGCAGCTCACAGGACAAAGAATTACTCTCTTGCAGGCATCTGAGTGTGGCCTCCTTTGAGGAGTTAAGAGAACCACTTGGGAGTGTAATATCAAATGGAAATGAGAAGGTAACTCCAACAACATGCTCAAATCAATAAGGATCTTGACAAGATCTACAGAGATGGTGACTGGGTCAGTGCTTTCCCTGAGTAGGACACGCTTTAGGAGGGCTTCTGTGTTCTGCCTTTACAGGGTTTGAGCAAGAAGAGACACATTTTCACAGACTTAGAAGGGAACTTGGGGTACAATTGTTCATCTTTCCATCTAGTATGGGCCCAGGTATACGCCCTCAGGTACAGCTCACAGCAGGTCACTCCCAGCTAATAATTATCAATAACCCCCCTGCCTGTGGGACATAGCACAGGCATCCCTCATCCTAGCATGTGGTCTTGCCCCAGACATTGAGCATTGTGCTGCTTTCATCTCTCCATCTATGAATTCAGGCAGGTGGTTAGTGCAGACAGCAGAGTAAGTGTTGGCTGCCAAAATTGTTTTAGGATTTCTGCAGCATTTAAGAAAAAGCAGATATTGGAAGTCCTGGCTCTGTCACTCATTTAACTCAGAGCTAATAAGATAATGTTACCAAGTCTCTATTTCTTCATCTATAAAATGATGGTGTTTAAGGACAGAGTGAAATAATGTTTGTGAAGATATTTTATAAGTAGAAGGTTTTGGATAGTATCTCAGCCCCTCCGTTTGGAAAGCCTGGGCTCCTGTTCCTCAAAACCCTTAAGGATTGTTCAGGTCATTTTACTGGATTTGCCACTATGTTGTCTTTACAGCTCTACTGGGAGCTAACTGTTCTCCCTCTCCATCCTCACCCTGCAACACCCAGTGTGGCTTTTTGTGGGGAAGTTTACATGAAGGGCTGGCCCATTGAGCTTTTCCCCTGGGAAATAAGACCCAGTGCTCCCTCGGGACAAATACGCAACCTTGTTGGTGTTAGTTAGAGGAAGAGATGGAACCCTTGTTTACAAAGTTCATAGAGACCAAAGCCTCACTGAAGCCCCAGTACACCAGTAGGTGATAGAAATTGTCCCTGCTTTGTAAACTGAGTGGTTGAGCTGTCCCAGTGAGCACACTGTTCTCCCATTGGGTGTTAGACCAGCAAAGGGAAATTAGTCCTGTTTGTTCAGTTAGTATGGATTCAGAACATGGGGTGTGTTATGGGATTTGAGTGTAAAATGGCACAGGCCCTGAGGGGTTAGCATGTCCATCTCTAGAGTCAGGATATTCCTGTTGGTCAGTCTTGTTGCACTGGCCTGCCAGGCACCCTATCCCGATGGACTTGTCCGCTAGCCCTGCTCTCCCCATTCTCCCTACATAGGACAGAGGGTTAGCACCCAGCTTTGGACTTGGAGAAGTAGACTTGAATTCAAGTCCCATAAGCTATGTGATCTGGAGCGATTATTTCTACCTCTTCTAACCTTGATTTCTCATGTAGCAAATGAATATAAGAACATCTTTTACCAGGCTTGTTGGGAGAGGTAGGTGAACACGTGCTATGTTTCCTTACTGGAGTGCTGGGTCCTCACTGTTCTCCCTACCTGTAACTCATGGTATGTTATCTTATCTTGTGCAAGTTCATTTAATTTTTATAGAAGAGTAAAGTGGTTCTTTTCTAAGCTTCTTTCTAGCTCAAGCATATATATGATAGCCAAAGAATATAGGCATTTGTGTTGCCTAAGAAGGCAGTGAGAGCCTGTATCTGGAAGCATCTGACAGATGTCAGGCTACCAAGACAGCCCTCTGCCAAACAGTAGTTTATCTGGCTGGTTTGGGTCAGGTCTACCTTTCTGAAGGTTGGCAATTTCCTGAAGTCCCTCCTGTTGGTGGCTTCAAGGTCTCCTCTACCCTGTGATCCCAAGGGCCAGACAGACAACAAGGGCAGGCTGTGACAGTACTTGTCTGAGAGGTCAATACCAGACACACCTGGTTGCCAGGAACTTGAATAACTACTGACACAAAAAACGTTCCCACAAGAAGGAATGTAAGTCATCTGCAGAAAGTCAAAGGACAAACCTTTCAGGCAAATGAACCCCTGAAAGGAGCTAGGGGTCCTTCAACTTGTGGCTCGACACCTACCACCCAGCCAGTGGATCTCTGGCACAGGTTGGGTAATCTTCTCAGTCTGCTCGGCAGCCCACCACCCTGACACAAATTCATGTACCCCACAAGGGAACACTCTTAGGTGACAGGTGTGTGAGCCAGTGGGCTGGCCAGCAGGGACATGGGGTGGTGCCTGCCAAGTTTTGCTCCTATCAAGCTAGGTGTTTCTGCTCAAGCCCATCAGCCCTTGCCCCACCCTCACTGCTCCCACCACCCAGATATGAGACCTCTCCATGTTAATTTTTATTTAAAGACTCAGAAACACAGGCATCATAGTTTGTCAACACTATGAATTCTTCCAAAATCACACACTGACATTTGTGTATAACAAAAACATTGGTCTGTGAATGTGTGTGTGAACTGTGCAAAGTGCAAAAAAATTCCCAGCCAGGCACTTGAGCATATTTGGGGCACTGGAATCAGGGAAGTTCTTGCCTGGCTCTGGTTACCCACTTCCCTCCCATTATTCTCTGGTGGCCTCATGTACCCATCACCTTGGTGTCCACTGACCCCTCTCAGTGGTGGCTGTGGACTCTACTGTGCTCCTCAAGCAAGTCACCCTGGCTGCCAAATGCAACTGTACAACCAAGATGTGTAAGTTCCTGGGCCAGGGTGAAATGTGAGGGTTTCAGACAAGGTATTGCTAGACAATACCGTGGTAAACAAAAATGAATGTGTCCTTTGAGGAAGATGGCCTGAAGGAAGGGTCTAATCCTTCTCTTGTCTGCTAGTTAAATGATCATAAAGGCTGATGGATCTGACTAAACCTGTTTGAAAACTCAGCCTAAATATGGGGCCTATTGTATACCTACCTGCCCTCTGGGTACTGGGCATTTGCTCTGGGAGCCCCTCCTCAGAGGATACCTGGCTGGCTGGGCCTACGGCATCACTTTCCTTCCCAAGTCAGTACCAATGGCCACCCCGATTCTGTTATGAGTGGGGACAGCTGATGTCTTACAAAGACTCTGGTCATTTTCTCCAGCTCTGCTGTGAGGAGTGCTGGGTCCAATGGGCTGCCTCCTCACCTACAGTTGCTGAGCTGTTCAGCACTTCCCATCTACCTCTACCATGAACATCATGTGGGCGGTGGCCAGGAGAGGAAAGAAGGTCCAAGTTAGTTTATTCTGTTGCTTGGTAAAGCTGTCATTTTTTTTTTTAAAAAAAGACTTTCCTTATGTGGAGAAATGAGTTAATCCTGGTTTCAGTGGAGAACACTTACCTCAGTCAGCATGTTAATCCATGCATGTTTTTGGTGATGACATGATTTAAAATATGCACACAATTTTTGCAATTAAGTTTGCAGCTCATGGCAAATAGGTACCCTCTGGTTATCATTAACTCATGCACAGGACTCCTTATGTTTAAACGTTTTTATTCTGATTCAGAACAAATTTCTCAATTCTATTAAGTCTATTTTTAGAGAGGAAACAAGCCTTTCTTTAGGGTGATCCCACCAGTGTGCTAACCCTTGGGGCAGTAATGCATATCTAAGCCACATCCCAGAATAGGAACTCTGAAAATAAGCATTTGTATTTGGAAGCATCACACCAGGAGAGGGAATGTATCTGGATCTCATTGCATCCTCCCAAATCAGGGAGGTCTTATGTTACCAAAGGCTAATTTATTCAGCCTAATTTAAACCTGAGTGATTTTGTAAAACTATAGTGAAGGTTTACAACTGTGACTTTGAACAGATGAGAATGTATTCCTAAGGTGTGAATCTCTTGAAAGCAAGACTGCCTCATGACAGGGCTACTGTAGGTAATGTCTGTGAGTGTAGGCAGTGGGGCCCAGGAATACGTCTCTTGGACTCCACCTAGGGGAAGATCCCCAGGTCAGAGCTGTCCCTTCCTCTTTTCACTCCATCCCAGCTCCTGGATCCTTCCAGTCTACAGAGATGACTCATTCCTGTCACTCTTGCTGTACCTCTAATATCTAGACCAAGGCTCATGCTGCCTGATAAGGGAGTAGTTATGTATTTTTTTTTAAATGGCAAAACCTTCACAAAGTTTTGTAGACTTTGAAGGCTTACATTCGAACTGTCATAAAAACTACACATTTTAATAGCCAGAAATCATAATTTGATAATGCTCATTGTAGTTATTGTTGTTAAAGCAAAAAAAGGGAAATTCCACATTTTAAGGCTGGGGACCTTCATGTCCTTTGTACTGCCACACAAAAGGCAATTATAGTACCTTTTACTCCAAATATTTCCAATTCGTGAATAATAATTATCACTGTCTAAACAAAGCATGGAAATTTGGTAATGGTTTAAAGAAATTGGCTTTTTCCAAACTCCCTTACATCCCCTAAATGGATTCCCTCTTATCCCATGGAGCGGCAGCCAACACTGTGGTGTTGAGAATGTGGACTTTTCAGAGTTCTCCAAAATTCGTGTAGTAAATATAAAAATTCTGCCTATTTGATGTTTTCTCAGACATTTTTTCTTTCAAGCTCAACCAAGTCATTACAAAAGGGCAGCACCAGACATATGAAAAATAGGCAATGTGTGACTGATTAAAAATATATAAAGCCTAACAGCTTTACATTAAAAAGATGTTAGAAAGAAGTGATGCAAAGGGGCAGTGGTGGCCAAGAAAAAGTGTTGTTCATAATACCGGCAGAGACAGAGCCCAAAGGCAGCCCCACAGGAGCTGTGTGCTGCTTTCCCAGGGAAAGTGGTGCCTCTGTGGAGGCCCATGGCCAGCAACACCCTTGCTGAGTGGCTTGGCGGCAGGTGACTGAGGTATAAAGAGAGGTGATGGAGCAATCTGAACCCTGCATGTAGCCCAGACAGCCCATGAAGCCATTCTGCAAACTGTCTGGCCCCATGCCCACTGCCTGCCCAGCAGCCCCATCCCAGTTTAAGTCTGTAGCTCCCAGACTTGCACCAGGAGATGCAAAGACATGGCCAATTGGCAGAAGTCACAGCAGCAAGTCCACCTGCATTAGCATCTCCCTCTCTCTCCAAAGGTATTTCTTTACAGTTCACATAGGAGTAGTAGGCATCTTGTCCAAGAACAACATCAGGGTGTGCTCTCAGTTGGGGGTTGTGAGTATAGGCAGGACCTCCACACCCTTGGGCCCCAACCCCAGGCTATGGTGTTCCCTGCCAGGGGCCTTAGAAGGCACCTGAGACCCTTGAGTGTTGTGACTCTTTTTGCACCTTAGGGCTTCCTGGAAGGCCTTCTTCCCTGGTGATGGGCTGTGGAGAGTTCATCCTCAGAAGCTCTCGACAAAACTGCCCGGGAAGAGGCCTGTGCGGCCATTCCTCTGCAGGGTCCCCTTGTACCAGCCATCCTCACGTTTCTTGTGCACAAACACAATGTCGCCTTCCTTCAGCTCTATCTCCGCCTCACTCTGGGGTGGGTATGACACCACCACTCGATACCTGAAGGGGAACGGGGGACAAACACTGCAGTGGGTAAGCCTGACCCAGACAAGCTGGAAGATGAGCCAGGGTCAGGCCCACTGTCTGCTGCAAGATCTCTTTTCATTTTCTTTTCCACTTCTTGGTGTAAATGGTTGCAATTTGGGGTTACTATTCCCACTTCAAAACCAATTCTATTTATCTTTAATTTTGATTTTTCTAAAACTTTTCATTTTTATTAAAAATTTAATAATTTCTCCCTGTGATATCTTTTAGATCCTGATCTATGCAGCTGGACTGTCTCCACCCCAGGTGCAGTCCCATCATGTCACATCCTTCTTTCAGACTGTGGCCTTTCATGGGGTGGGAGGGAGTGGGGGGCAGCCACTTCAGCCCTAGGTCAGGCATTTGGTAAGGACAGGACACTTGGCTGTGTCCTGCCTTCTGACCTGTCCTGGCACAGGACCCTGTACTAGTGCCCTCAGCTCCTGAATGTCAGCCTCACTGCCTGAAGAGCAGGCAGGTGGAGGACACCTCTCAGGCAGGTGCCCCATGTGAGGCATAAAGATGCTTTGGATGCGGTGTTGATAAAATGGTAGTTCTTTTTAAAAATCATAAAATGTTGTGGCCTTAGCACCTCAACTGGCTGAGATCACATCATAAATGAAGCCCAATTTTTCACACACCTCATTCCTGAAAAACCTGAGCACCTCCCTGAGGCATCCAAACTCTGCACTCTTCATTTTCAGACCAACGTGACATATAATGCAAGTGGTGACATGACCTGCTGGGCACCTGAAGGAGGACCTGAGGGCCTGAGCTCTGACCAGACCAGGCACAGCCCCCAAGGACCCCAGAAGGCCTCAGCAGGTCCAGCAGTGGGTGGACACCCACTGCTGTTCCTTAGAACTGCCCCGCAAAAGCTCCCTCAATCTGAGATAAGGTACCCTTTCTGGCATCTTGCCAAGAGCCTCAGCATCAGCACAGGCAAGTCTGGCACACGTCCCACCCCCACATCTGTTCTTTAAGCATCAGAAGAGGATGAGAAAGGCTGAAAAGAAGCTTTGCTCTCTCTGAGGAGCAGCCTTCTCCTAAAACACCATCCATGAAAACCACCAAGTGCCCCTGTGCCCATATCCCTCACTACCCCCAGCCTGGCAGGTGTTGCACTGTTCTTACCACTCCAGCCAACTGAACCTTCCTACCACTCCGGGAACTCACAGGGGTGTGTGTGATCTGATGTCAGACTGGGTCCTGGACCCTCAACACACACAGCTAGAGATGGTGTATAGGGGGTGTCGAGAAGAGCCTACCCACCATGCTAGGAGTTGGGGTCCCGCAGGAGTTGGGGTCCCGCAGGACAAAGTCCAAGCACTAAATGTGAACGAGTTCAGTGGCAGGCTAGGTGTAGCCACTTTTACCCCCTGAAAACCTCTAGCTGAATTTTGCTACAGATATGGGTAGGCTGAGGTGGGCTGCAGGGGACTCTGGCCAGGCCAAGGTGCCCAATAATTGTTCCCCAACTGACCAGGCAACATCCTGAGGGCAGTTCCTGGGCTGCCTGGGAGGGCATGCATTGAGTCACTTTTGCTCACATTTTCCCATAACCATACCATACATGTCCCCACGGGTTTCTTACGGGCCACTGCACTTGCCATACTGCAGGTTCCCTGCTTTATCTTTACTCCACTTCAATCTGCTGTCCACTCAGCAGTCACAGCAGTGAAAACATAAGGCAGGTCACAGCCCTTCTTTGCTCAGAAAGCTGCAGTGGTCTCCTTCTCTCAGAATAGAAGCCTAAGTTGGGAAAAGACTTCTGTGTTCTCATTACCCTCTGAGCACATCTGCTCTCCTCTACTTCCCTCAGGCACAGTCCAGGGCACCCACCTGAGAACTCCTGAGGGTTCCCTCTGCCCAAAATGCAATTCTCCACCTGTCTTGAGAACATTCCCCACTTTCTTCAGGCCCTTCCATGACCTATTTACGATGCTTGTGGGTTCTCCATGCTGGCGTGCCATCCCTGTGATGGGTGGCAGGAACTGTGGTCCCTTGCTCCCTGCTGTGTAACCAGTACCTAGAACAGCCCAGCATACAGTAAGTGCTCAGGCCAGTTACTGCCCTGCTAGGACACACTGGAGGGGAGGCTGTAGCACTGGAAGAGGGACTGGAGGGGAGGGGGTTGAAGGTGTTGGAGTAGCAGAAAGGGCAGAAGTTGAATGAGTGCCAGCTGGGGACGAGACGTTTCTGCTGCTCCCAGATGGAGAGGCTGAGCAGTGAGCAGTGGGGTCAGCAGAACCTGCTGCTCCATGCCAGCATCCCAATAAAGAGCTCCTACCCCCACTTGTCTCATATTAACAGGTGACCCAGTCCCTGGAAGGCCACTAGTCTGACTGATGCTCCCATCTGTGGGCAATGAAAGATAACAGGAGTTGAAGTGTGTGCAGGGGGCTTGGTGAGGAGAACAGGTCTGTCCTGCCACTTCTCTGCTTGGGGACTAAGGCTTGCTCCATGGCTCTCTCAGCTCTCAGGCCTGTGAGTGCAGCTCCTGTGCAGTGGGACCTGTTCAACCCACAGGACCATGGGCCCTCTTCCTGCAAAGCCCCGGGCACATCACCAAGTCCAGAGTCACACAGATGACATGTACCTCCACTGCTGTCTGCTATACCCCTCTCGTGTTTTCCTTCTTCTGAAGAAGGCTATGGGAACTCCATGAAGCAGTGAAGGGTCCCATGACCAGGATTAGAGGGACAACTTGGAGGAGACACCACCCTGCTGTACCCTCATCCCTTGCAGTATCCAAGCCCTGGTTGGGGCTCACTGGCTGGATGGGAAAGGTGGGAAGTCTCCTTTACCCTCAGTCTTCCTTGGGCTACCAGCCAGCTGTAAAGGCCTGTCTCCCTGTCCCTGCCTTTCCCTATCAACCATAGCCACACAAATGGCCCCTGGTATCCCATACCAGGCTGTCCTAAGGGTTATCAAGGGGTTCCACATGTGGAGCTTTTCACCTGGTAGTCTGGTTTTTAGGAAACTAGGACATTCATTGTAAAACAAAGAGATCCCAAGTCAGCATTTCTCACCATGTCAGGACCTTGGCACAGATCCTGTGTCCATCTTGTACCTACTTGCTGAGATGCTGGGGGAATGAAGCCAGGAAATTTGCATTTTCAACAAATTCTAGGGGAGAATGCTTACATACTGATGTCTGAGAATTGACATGCTGAGTAAAAAAAATTACTGAGGAGATTTCATTTTCCCTTTGTTCCACATGTTCACAGAGCCTAGGGCACTGGCCTGTCTGGGTTGGAATACAGAAGTCAGGGTTCAGGGCAGCTGGAGTTGGCACTGGTGCTTGGGGATGATGCACAGGCAGAACAGACCCAGGCCCAGCAGGAGAGTTTGAGGACAGTGAGGAAGGTGACTCCTGGGGCTAACTTGGCAGGCATGCAGAGATCCTCCCTCTGAGGGAATAGGGCCAGCTAGGTACCCTAAGTGACTTGGAATAGCTGCAGGTGCAGGACATCAGAGCTAGTTTCCACTGATGTCCCTGGGAGTAAAAAAACTGACTTTTGGGATGTGGAGGAGGAGAGAAAGGAGAGTGTAAGTTTTGCCCTCCTCCCAGTCCAGTGATGAAAACAGCTGCCTGCCAGGACACTCCCTGAAGGAAGATAGATGGCCTCTAGGATGTAGCAATGACCTGTGAGATCATCCAGCACTGCACACAGACTGCACCATTCTCAGGTCTCTAGCACCCAGGCTGAGTGTGAAAATACCAAGACCAGTCCTGGTCCTCCCTGTGGCTTTCTGCCATCCTCAATTCCTTTCCAAACACTTGTGTCCTTCTCTCAATTTCCCAAGGAAAAGCAAAGCAAAGAAGGAGATGGTTTTTCATACTCTGAACAAAAGACTGATTTTTACCTCAACTGCCAGATTTGAAACAAACAAGCAAATGTGTTAGGAAAAAAGTAATTTGGTGCTTCTGAGCAATTAAATGACTTAATAAGCTCAAATGGATGATGTGACATATGAGACAGGCATTTAATGTGCCTGTCCAGATCATTCCAAGACTCTCAGCTATTCTTCCTGTTGCATAAAAGTAATTGATACCTGGGAAGAGATGGCGGCGAGGTAGGAAGGAGCAGATTCCACTTTTCCCTACACACAGGAGAAAAACCTAGCCAGTCTATGGAGGAACAGAGCAAACAGCCAACAGTAGTACCCCAGCATATATGAAAATAGGAGACCAAAAATTGTAGTGGACATTGAAAAACCAGATGGTCAGGAGAGTGCTTTAGGACAATAAGGTCCCAGGAACCAGTATGAGGACCAGAGCCCGGTGGTGGCTGCCAGGCCTGCCACAGGGTTCTTGGGAGAGAGCTGGGTCAACTGTTCCCTCTCCGGCCAAACAAGATTTGAGTAGCACCGGGAGAGACCTGGTGGCTTGAAGTCGCAGAGAGGGGAATAAGGACTAAGTGGCAAACACACAGGGGCTGTGAGTACCCACAGTCTGTGGATGTTGATTGGAGAGAGCTGAGAGTCAGGCTGCGATGGGTCCTGACCCTGATAGTCCCCAGTCTGGCTAGAGAATTGGGCTGTGCAAGATGCCAGGTCGCTGAGCAGAGCGGCGGACTTGAGTAGGAGGAATTTATTGAAAAGGAAAAGTGAAAAAAGAGACACTGTCTGGGGAATTCTGCACTCCAGCCTCCTCCCCACCCAGCCAGGCAGCGCCTACCAGGGGGCAAGGGAAGCCCTGTGTTCCCCCATAGCACCGGGAAGGGTGTGTGCCTGAACATGTGGGGCCAGAGGCAGCTTGGCTGAGTGTGTGCACCTATGCCTGCAATCTGGGGACAGTGAGCTCTCCTAAAGGTCCCAGCCCACAGTGGTAACCCCTGGGAGAGTGCTGAGAAAGGCCTGGATCCCACACTCAAGGGCCCACAGAGAGGTGCCAGTTAGCTTGGGGGAGAGTGCGAGTGCAAGGCTGACTGAGTGCTGATCAGAAATGGAGAAAAGCCCCTCAGCCTGCTGCAGCCAGCAAGACCAGAGAAACTGGTGTAGCAAGAGATATTTCTTAAGTAATTTTTTGTTTTTTAATTTTTATTATTGTTCTCTCTCAATTCTTTTTTCCTTTCTCTCCTTCTTTCTTGTTTTATTCCTTCTTCCTTGCTTTCCAATTTTATCTCTTCTTCTTTCCTTCTTCTACTTTTTTTTAAATACCCACAAGTGAGACAAAAAAAAACCTGGAACTGTGAAAACACCAGAGGTGGACCCAAAGATGGGGCATTCCAACAGCCGAGACAGTGAGACAAATTTCACTTTGCTGTTACAGAGAACCTGAAAGTTATTGCATATTTGTATTATCATTATTTTTACATCTTTTATTTTAATAGTATTTTTGTATTCCTCTTCTTTCTGTATAGTCTCCTTCCCTTGGCTGGTTATATTGTATCATTTGACAGGTTTCCCCTGTTCTCTCTTTCATAGTGTACTGCTAATTTACTGTCCTTCACTTCACTTGTGTTCCATTAGCACACTACTCAAGGTCCTATACTCCCTATTCTTGTTATCTAGATCACATACACTCTGTCATATGATTGTTGCTCAAATATTATTTTAAATAATAGTTGTTCCATACAATTGTAAATACTACACAACACCTATCCTAGATCTTAGCCCAATTGATGGTTACCTGAACACTATTACTGTAGTGGTTAACTCTATTCTCTCACACACTACACCTATTTACTATCCTTTACTCTCACATTACCTCAGAATCTGATCTCCCACAACCTTGCTGCCTTCTAGATCTAAGTCACAACCCTTCCCTCCCCAAGAGTCTTACTTTCTTTCCATCTTTTCTAAAAAGTGGCTAGTTGTGTGGAATATCATGGTTAACACTATACATAGCCAAAGGACCTCCTATCTCTTCTATACCAGCTGCTACTGTAAATATCATAGAATACTCTCTTGCTGTGTTAAACCATTTTGCCTTCCCCCTCCAAATGATCACAAAAAGAGTAGGTGGAAGTGGTGAACACCAGGATACCTGCTGGAAGAGGAAACCCAACAACAAAGGATCCACCAATGGATAACAAGAGAAGAAGGTGAAGGAGGGAGTGGAAACCACACAAACCTCAATCCAGGACCTATCTGGAAATACAACTAGTGGAGACAGTACCCAGTACAAACAACTAAACAAGAACAAGAGAGAATCCTCAAAACCTTGTACACATGGAAGAACCAGCTTCAACACAACCTGCCCTCACCAGCACAACAAAATACAAGAGGTGGTGGACAGAGTGACCCTTGATTAACCAGCTGGTGGGAAGGAACCATGAAAGAAAGACCTAACAACAATAAAAACCCAAAGACAAACACAGAGCCACCTTAAATGACAGCCAAGACAGTGAGCTCAGGAGATCAAGGAGACTGTACAACTGAATCTCACAGGTACTCTATCACAGAAGTTCACACCATAAACCCGGGAAGCCAGAACAGATCAATTTAAGAAACAGAGGCTAACAAGAAGAGTCTCAAAAACAATGGGAAGACAAAGAAACAATCCCCAAATGAAAGGAAATGAGGAAGCCTCAGAAAGAATACTAAATGAAATTAGAGACAACTCAACTATCAGATATTGAGCTGAAAGCAATAGTTATCAGCAAGCTCAATGAGCTCACAGTGAATTACCAGAAACTACAGGGAAACTAAAACGAGCTCACTGCAAACTATCAACATGAAAAAGGAAATAGAAACTATCAACAAGGACCAAGAGGAAATGAAGAATACAATTTCTGAACTGAAGAACACAGTAGAAGGAATCAAAAGCAGGATCAATGAAGCAGAAGATTGGATGAGTGAGCTGGAGGACAAAGTAGAAAAAAAAACCCCACCCAAAATGAGCAAGAAAAGGAAAAGAGGCTCAGAAAGAATGAAGATGCATTAAGAGAAATGCAGGACAATATGAAATGTATTAATATCCATACAATAGGGAGACCAGAAGGAGGAGAAGAAGAGAAAGGGATAGAAAACCTATTTGAAACAGTAATGATGGAAAACTTCTCTAATGTGATGAGAGAAAAAGTCACACAAATCAAGGAAACACAGAGAGTCCCAATCAAGAGAAACCCAAAGAGGCCCACTTCAAGACACATCATAATTAAAATGGCAAAATTCCAAGACAAAGAGAGAATCGTAAAGGCAGCAAGGGAGAAATAGGAAGTAACATACAAGGGAGCTCCAATAAGGTTAGCTGCTGATGTCTCAATGAAAATGCTCCAAGCCAGAACAGAATGGCAAGAAATATTCTAAGTAATGAGAACCAGATGTCTGCAACCAAGGCTACTTTACCCAGCAAGGCTCTCAATCAAGATAGAAGGCCAAATAAGGAGTACACCTCCACCAAACGAGCTCTGCAAGAGATGCTAAAGGGACTACTTTCAGAAAAGGAAGGAACAGAGAGAGAGAAAGAGGGGGTGGGGAACACAGGTATGAAAATGGCAATGAATAAGTACCTATTGATAATAACCTTAAATGTAAATGGATTAAATGCTCCAATCAAAAGACAGAATAGCTGAATGAATAAGAAAGCATGACCCACATATACACTGCCTATGAGAGACCCATCTTAGGACAAAAGACTTACACAGACTAAAAGTGAAGGGCCGGAAGCAAATATTCCAAGCAAATGGACAAGAAAACAAAGCAGAGGTTGCAACACTCATATCAGACAAAATAGACTTCCAAAAAAAAAAGCCATAGAGATGCAGAAGGTTATTTCATAATACTCAAGGGAAGAATCCACCAAGAATACATAAACATTGTAAATATATATGCACCCAATGCAGGAGCACCCAAATGCATAAAGAAAATCTTAGAGGACTCCAAGAAAGATATTGACAGCAACACAATCATAGTAGGGGATTTTAACACTTCACTGTCAAAAATGGACAGATCTTCCACACAAACTATCAACAAAGGTATTGTGGCATTGAACAATGCCCTAGACCAAATGGTCTTAACTGATATATACATAGAGCCCTTCATCCCAAAGAAGCTAAAATACACATTCTTTTCAAATGCACATGGAACAGTTTCAAAGAGAGACCACATGACAGGACACAAAACAAGCCTCAATGAATTCAAGAAAATTGAAAATCATATCAAGCATTTTCTCAGCCCACAAGGGACTGAAACTAGAAACCAACCCCAAGGGAAAAAAAACCCAAACACTTAAAATCATGGAGATTAAATAGCATGCTATTAAACAATGAATGGGTCAAGAATGAAATTAGGGAAGCCATCAAAAGGTTTCTGGAAACAAACGAAAATGAACTTACAACACCCAAAACTTATGGGACACAGTGAAGGCAGTCCTGAGAGGGAAGTTCATAGTGACACAGGCCTACCTAAAAAAGAGAGAAACATTTCAAACAAACAGTCTAACCCTATGCCTACAAGAACTTGAGGAACAACAACAAAGACAGCCCAGAGCAAGTAGAAGGAAGGAAATAACCAAGGTCAGAGCAGAATTAAATGACATAGAAACTAAAAGCACAATTCTAAGGATTAATGAATCCAGGACCTGGTTCTTTGAAAAGATTAAAAAAAAATGACTAGCCTTTAAGCAGGCTAATCAAGAAAAAAAAGAGAGAGGATGCAAATAAACAAAATCAGAAATGAAAGAGGAGAAATTACAACTGATACCACAGAAATACAAAGAATTGTAAGAAATTACTATGAAGAAATGTATGCCAAGAAATTTGAAAACCTAGGTGAAATGAACAAGTTTCTGGAAAAATATGTTGGGGACCGCCCTGCCTGGTCTCAGGAAGCTGTAACCCCCCGTGACTTAGGCTGAGCGAAAGACCTCTGGACCAGGAGCCACTGAGGAGACATTTCCCTGGCATGATTGGCAGTTAATGACAGGTAACAATTCTCTAAGAAAGAGAATGAATCTATGACAGATGCGATCATGTGGGAATGCCCTGACAGAAGGGGCTGTGGAAAGGAAGGGGTGATTGACATCAACCCCTGCCCCCTTGACTTTGACAAAGCCTGAGTCTTTGCTCTTGGATGTGAGAAATCCAAGTCTCCTGGCTGCCTTTCTTCTCAGGCTCGCAGGGGCAAAACAGCCCAGACCAGAAACGGCAGACCCCTGGGGTGATCAGGCCTGGGACATAGAATATGCAAGATCCTATGAGATCTGTTTGCTGGAGGATGTTATTAACTTGGAATTTAAAAGCACAGACAAGAAACCAAAACTAGCCCTTTAAGCAATATGTTAAAAACCCCAACCCTTGCCCAGAATCTCAGCAGGAGTTCTGTCCCCACCTTTGTAAATCACCTACATCTTTTGATTTTTTATGCCAGACTGTGAATCCACAAACTAAGTCTGTTTCCTCAATAAAAAGCTGCTTGGGTATGGCCAAGTGGCACCCTGCAGGAGAGAGGGTGGCCAAGGTGCTCCCCACGTGAGGAGTGGCCCTTCTGTTCCTTTTCCCTCACAGGACCTGGTTGTCTCTGTGTATGTTTTTAGCATGTTTTGACGAACACCCATGGCTGAGATGGATACTGCAGGCCAGTATCTTCCACAAAATTACAATATTCCAAAACTCTATGAAGAAGCAGAAAGCCTGAGTAGACCAATAATAGCAGATGAAATTGAAGCAGTAATCAAAAAACTCCCGACACACAAAAGCCTGGGACCAGATGGTTTCACAGGAGAATTCTTCAAAGCACCGAAGAGTTAAGCCCTATCCTTCACAGACAATTCCAAAACATCCAAAATGATGGAAGACTCCCAAACTCTTTATGAATCTAGCATCATCATAATTTCAAAACCAGATAAAGACACCACAAAGAAAGAAAACTTTAGGCCAATATCACTGATGAACATAGATGCTAAAATCCTCAATAATGTATTGGTAAACCACATCCAACAATACATTAAAATGATCATATACCATGACCAGGTGGGATTCATCCCAGGGATGCAAGGATGGTTCAATATTCGCAAATCAGTAAATGTAATACATCACATAAACAAAAACAAAGACAAAAACCACATGATCATATCAATAAATGCTGAAAAAGCATTTGATAAGATACAGCATCCATTTATGATAAAAACACTCAGTGAAGTGGGAATAGAGGGAGCATTCCTCAACATAATAAAGGCCATATATGAGAGACCTACAGCTAACATCATACTCAATGGGAAAAAACTAAATTTTTTTCCACTAAGATCAGGATCAAGACAAGTTTGTCCACTTTCACCACTTGTATTCAACATAGTTTTGGAAGTTTTAGTCACAGCAATCAGACAAATAAAGGAAAGAAAACGCATCCAAATCAGAAAGGAGGAAACAAAACTGTCACTGTTTGCAGGTGACATGATAGTGTACATAGAAAATCCTATAGACTCAGCCAAAATCGTATAGACTCAACCTAATAAATGAATTTGGCAAAATAGCAGGATACAAAGTCAATATCCAGAAATCAAAGGCATATTTGTATACCAACAATGAAACAGCAGAAGCAGAAATCAACAAAAAAATCCCATTTGATATGGCAAAAAGAAAAATAAAATACCTAGGAATAAACCTAACCAAAGAGGTAAAAGACCTGTATTCAGAAAAATACACAACACTGAAGAAAGAAATCAAGGAATCATTTGTGTCAAACAAATGGAAACATATACTATGTTCATGGAGTAGAAGAATAACATCCTCAAAATGTCCATACTACCCAAAGCGATTTACAGATTCAATGCAATACCTATTAAATTACCAACGGCATATTTCACAGACATAGAACAAACACTTCAAATATTTATATGGAACTATAAACGACCCCGAATAGCTGCTGCAATTTTGAGAGAGAAGAGCAAAGTAGGAGAGATCACAATACCTGATATCAAACTGTATTATAAGGCCACTGTGATCAAAACAGCATGGTACTGGTATAAAATCAGGCACATGGACCAATGGAACAGGACAGAAAGCCCAGAAGTTAACCCAAGTCTCTATGGTCAATTAATATTTGACAAAGTGGGAAGCAACATAAAATGGAGAAAAAATAGCCTCTTCAACAAATGGTGTTGGGACAACTGGACAGCTATGTGCAAGAAAAATGAAACTCGAGCACCAACTTACATCACACACAAAAATAAATTCAAGGTGGATAAAATATTTAAACATAAGCCGTGACACCATGAAGGTCCTAAAGGAGAACACAGTCAGGAAAATCTCAGATATTTCACGCAGAAACATTTTTACTGATATGTCCCCTAGAGCAAGGGACATAAAGGAAAGAATAAAGAAATGGGATCTCATCAAAATAAAAACCTTCTGCATGGCTAAAGAAAACAGTATTAAGACTCCCGGCCAAGATGGGGGCATAGGTGGACACACCGTACCTCTATGCACAACCAAGATTGGAACAACAACAATTTAGAGGCAGAATAACGCCCAGAACTGATAGAAAATGTATCTGAATGGAAGTCAGACAGCCAAGAAGTTGAAATAGACCTGTTCATCAAGGCCCATAGGAGGGGCAAAGACGAGCAGCTGGGCACGTGGTGCGTAGAACAGGGAGAATTGGGTACATAAGGCAACCGGGAGTACATAAGGCATCTGGGGCGCGCAAGAATGCAGCAGGTGGACCCTGACTACGCAAGTGGCAGCTGGCAGACCCAGTCAGGTGGCGATTGTGGTGCAAGGCAGAGCGCCCAACCCAGGATCCCAGGGAAGGGACTGAGGTCCCACGGAGAACAGAGCTACTGCCATTGTTCCCTCTTGACCCTGCCCTCACATACAATGTCACAATCTAGTGACTGGGTGCCCAGCCGTGGTGAACACCTAAGGCTCTGCCCCTCACTGTAAAAGAAGCTAGCAGACCAAAAGAGAGAGAGAGAGAGACAGAGACAGAGACAGAGACAGAGACAGATGGCTCAAACAGAAGAACAAATCAGTGCCCCAGAACTCATTCTTTTGAATGACCAAGAGATAGTCAACCTATCAGACGCACAGTTCAAAATACTGGTGATCAGGAAGCTCACAGAATTGGTTGATTTTGGTCACAAATTAGATGAACAAATGCAGGTTACCATAAAAGAAATGAAGGAAAATGCACAGGGAACCAATAGTGATGGGAAGGAAACTGGAACTCAAAACAATAGAGTGGACCAGAAGGAAGAAAGAAACAACCAAACAGGAAAGAATGGAGAAATAAGAATTCAAAAAAATGAGGAGAAGCTTAGGAACCTCCAAGACATCTTTAAACGTTCCAACATCTGAATTATAGGGGTACCAGAAGGGGAAGAGGTAGAGCAACAGATTGAAAACATATTTGAACAAATAATAAAGGAGAACTTCCCCATTCTGGCAAAGGAAATAGACTTCCAGGAAGGTCCAGGAATCTCAGAGAGTCCCAAAGAAGTTGGACCCAAGAAGGAACACACCAAGGCATATCATAATTACATTAGCCAAGGTAAAAATGAAGGAGAGAATCCTAGAAGCAGCAAGAGATAAGGGGACAGTCACCTACAAAGGAGTTCCCATCAGACTGTCAGCTGATTTCTCAAAAGAGACCTTACAGGCAAGAAGGGGCTGGAAAGAAGTATTCCAAGTCATGAAAGGCAAGGACCTATATCCCAGATTAATCTATCCAGCAAAGCTTTCATTGAGAATGGAAGGGCAGATAAAACGCTTCTCAGATAAGGTCAACTTAAAGGAGTTCATCATCACCAAGCCCTTATTTTATGAAATGTTAAAGGGACTTATCTAAGAAAAGGAGATTTTAAAAAATGTATAGTAAAAGGACAGCAAACTCACAATTATTAACAACCACACCTAAAGCAAAACCAAAAGAAAACTAAGCAAACAACCAGAACAGGAACAGAACCACAGAAATGGAGATCACATGGAGGGTTAGCAACAGGGGAGTGGGAGGAGGAGAGAGGGGGAAAAGGTACAGAGAATAAGTAGCATAGATGGTAGGTAGAAAATAGACAGGGGGAAAATAAGAACAGTATGGGAAATGTAGAAGCTAAAGAAGTTATGACACATGGACATGAGCTAAAGGGAGGGAATGTGGGTGGGAGAGGGTGTGCAGGGTGGAGGGGAGGGAAGGGGGGAAATGGGACAACTGTAATATCATAATCAATAAAATATATTAAAAAAGAAAACAGTATTAAAATAAAAAGAGAGCCAACTCTATGGGAAAACATATTTGCCAATGAAACCTCAGACAAGGGTTTAATCTCCAAAAAATATAAAAAGAACTTACATGACTCCACTCTAAGAGGACAAGCAACCCAATTAAAAAATGGGCAAAGGACTTGAACAGACACTTCTCCAAGGAGGACATACAGAGGATCCAGAGACACATGAAAAGATGCTCAGTATCACTGGCTATCAGAGAGATGCAAATTAAAACCACAATGAGATACCACTTCACACTGGTGAGAATGACCATCATAAACAAAGCAACGAACAAGTGCTGGAGAGGCTGTGGAGAAAAGATCACTGTTGGTGGGATTGCAGACTGGTACAACCACTATGAAAAACAGTATGGAATTTTCTAAGAAAACTAAAAATGGATATGCCTTTTGACCCAGCAATTTAACTACTAGGATTATACCCTAAGAACCCTGAAACACCAATCCAAAAGAACCTATGCACCCCAGTGTTCATAGTAGCACAATTTACAATAGCCAAGTTTTGAAAGCAACCTAGGTGCCCATCAGTAAATGAATGGATCAAAAAACTATGGTACATTTACATGATGGAATTCTATGTAGCAGAAAGAAAGAAGGAGCTCCTACCCTTTGTGACAGCATAGATGGAACTGGAAAGCATTATGCTAAGTGAAATAAGCCAGGCGGTGAAAGAGAAAGACCATGTGATCTCACCTTTAACAGGAACCAAACAACAAAACAAACAAAGAAGCAAAATATAACCAAAGACACTGAAATAGAGAACAGGCTGATAGTGACCAGATGGGAGAGGGGAGGGAATTTCAGCGGGATAGGGGAAGGGTTTACAGGAACAAGTATAAAGGACACATGGACAAAAACTAGTGTGGGTGGAAATGGGAAGGAATTGGGGAGGGCTAGGGGCTGGGCTGGGATGGGTGTAAAAGATAGAAAACTGTACTTTAACAACAAATAAAATAAAATAAAATAATAAAATAAAATAGTAAAGTAAAATAAAATAAAATAAAATAAAATGCTATTATGAATGGGTAAAAAATTAATTGATACTTCCTATTATGGACACTTGTGGATGGCAGCTACTGTAGGTCATTACCATGGAGTCACAAATCAATGAGAGAGTGTCTCGCACTGAGATAAGTTATATCAAACATAGCTTGTTTTCAGATAGGACTCAGAGAATCAAAAAGCTCAAAATCAGATGGAATTTTTACCAGTGCATTTTGCAATTAGCCTCATTTGTGCTGTTTGGAGTGTCCTCCTCCTGTGTCATCTGCTCTCCTCCCTTACAACAGGAATTACAAGGGGGCCCTCCACCTGGCACTTTTGGGAGCACTTGCTTCCACACTGTTGAGGACACATGGTCCCCAAGTTGGTGAAATGTGGTCATAACAGAGCAGTGTCCTGCTAGGAAATATTAAGGACACATCTATACTTTGGACATTACACTCTAATATCAACATGTATTTTAGTTGCCTATTGCTGCTATAACAAATTTCTATAAATTTAGTGGCATAATAAAACACAACTTTCTTATCTTGTGATTTTTTTCAGTCATCCCACACAGGGATAAAAATCAAAGTCTCAGCAGGGCTGGTTCCTTCAGAAGGCTCCACGGGAGATTGTGCTCCTGTCCTTTTCCAGCTCCTTGGAGCTGCCCGCATGTCTGGGCTGGAGACTCCTTTCTCCATCTTCAAGGACAACAAGGGTAAGTGAGTCTTTGTCCCATCATATCACTGTATCCTTATCTTTTTCCTCCCTCTTACACTTAAAAGGACTCTTGTGGTTACAGTAGGCTCACTCAGATAATAGGGAATAATCTCACTTGGGGGAATTGGGGCACAGACATCTCTGGGAGCAATTATTCTGTCTACCATGACACATAATACATCAAAGCCAAAAACTTTACATCCTGACAAAACCAAACAACTTACAGGCCAGCAAGAAGTGAGGATGAATAGATTACCTATGTGAACATAGAGGAAAAAAGACTGTGGCAAGAAAAAATAGGAGAGGGCATGCTAGGCAGCACTGGAAGAATCCTTATCTATTATTGTATACATCATATGATATAATAGTATATATGTCATTTATTTTTTAAAGTTTTAAAATATTTTTTCTTTTATTGATTTTAGAGAGATGGGAAGGAAGGAGGAGAGGGAGAGAAACATTGATGTGAGAAACATTGACCAGTTGCCTCTTGTGCATGCCCCAACTGAGGAGTGAACCCACAACCCAGGCAAGTGCCCTGATGGATAATTAAACCAGTGACCTTTTGGTTTGCAGGACAATGCTCAATCAACTGAGCCAAACTGGCCAGGGCTGTCACTCCATATATTATTGTTGTTGCTCTTCTCTATGTGCTCATAATTTTTTAGGTATTAACCTAGGTGTTTTACAAATATTATAACTATCAGGTAGGTATTATTATTCCCCATTTTATATATGTGGGAACTGGGGCTCAAAATAACCCCTTTATTTGGAGTGAAATGGCCAATAAGTGGCAAGTGTGCTGATTCCTCAAAACCACTCAGAAATACTGCCAAGATACAAGACAGCCAGAGGGCAAGCACCTGGAGAATGAGGGCAGTGAGGTGGCTGCCTAGGAATGCAGCCAGACCTGTCCAGGGCTGGCAGATCTCTGCTGTGTAGACAGGACATTAGTTATGAAACCATACCCCATTGTGATTTCCCCAAGCAACTTCCAGAAATGTGGCTCCCTCTGCATGCTGTCCACAGGGCATGAATATGTCCAGGTTCCCAAATGTTAGTTTTGTAGGAAGGGTTGGAAACTGGCCCTCTGGTTTACACATTAGTCTTGTGGGCTTGGCTCTAACAGGTCTCCTGTTGTCTTCCCCAAACCTTAGGGGATACATGGTCAGACCCAAGGTGGTTTGTACTTAGGAGACATCTAAGAGATGCAGACAGTGGCTCTGCTGCACATGCTACCTAGCAGTGCCAGGCAAGAGGGGGCACCCCTCCTCAGCGTGTTGGTGGTAGCAGCCTCAGTCTGAGACTCAGCCTTCCCTCTACCCATTCTCCCACCTACACAATCATAAAGTGGCCTTGTACACAGCAAGTTCTCCTCAGAGGACCCCATAGCAGGGGTTCTTGTCATAGCCACTTCTCTCTTCACAAGCCTGCAGGGCCTGAGTCCAAGTGCTTTTAGGATTGGCCCCAGCCTGGACAGTGATCATTTCCATTGTCATGTCCTTAGCTTTCACCTTCCAGGGGCTCTCAAGACAAAGTAGCTTATGGGTGAGGAGGTGTTCTGGTCACCAATGAGCTGTGCAGAGTGCTGGGGACAAGAGGGCACCAAGAGGCTCTGGGTGCCATAACCCACTGTTTAGTTGGAATATTCAGAAAATGGGAAGAATCCTCTGAATCTCCTAGGTAATCATAGACTTCAGTGATTTTTTTCTAATGAGGTCTTTAAAGACATTTTTGAACAATTTGGAAGTTGTAGGATCTGGGAAAGAACAGAAACCTAGGGAAGACATGAGAGAAGGTTTGAAATATGTAGAAGTTTGTCATTTGCAAGAGCCACCAACTTTGTGATCTGGAGAGGAAGGACCAGAACCCATATTCAGAAATCACAGGCAGCCAGGGGTTGGTTCCATAGAGGAGTGGCCCAAAGTTGGAGGAGGCTCCCCCAGAAGAAAAGGGAGGGTGGAGAGAGATAGACAGAGAGAGACACACACACAGACCAAGAGAGACAAACTGGTGTGTGTGGTGTGATGTGTCAAGTGTGTAGGGTGCCTGTTTGTGTGGTCTTATTGGGAACCACCCTGCCTGGTTTCAGAAGCTGTAACCCCCCAAGGCTAAGGCTGAGTAAAAGACCTTGAGACCATAAGCCAATAAGGAGACAAAGCTTATCTTCCTGGCAGGGGCACCACCTCTGCCCCCTTTACTGCACCCTGCTTGGCCCCTAGTGGATGACTGGGTTAGCCAATGATGGGTAGGATTCCTCAAGAGAAGGATGACCTAAGACAGGCACAGTCACAATGGGGCCATCAGGGAAGAACTTGGGGAACTATAGAAAAAGGGGGTGATGGACCCTCACCCCTCGGTTTTGACATAGCCTGAGTCCTCATTCTGTCTGTAAGAAGTCTCCTAATCTCTTAGCTGCCTTACTTCCCCCACCTGACTTAAGCCTGAAAAAATTCTGGAGGGTGGTTCAGCCTTGGGCAGGAACAGGTGGTTCCCTGGGGTGATCAAACCTAAGAAAGAATGCATAAAATCCTGTGAAAACTGCTTTGCTAAGAATTCCCTAAATTTTCTGACAAGGGTCCAAGCATAAAATGAGTGTTTCCCAAAGTTTTATGGCCCTTTAGCTATCTGACCCTGACTCAGAATAAGCCCTCATAGTTCTTTGAATGCTATCTATTGCTTGATCATTACTGCCTGACAATGATTGATGAGCTTCACCTGTATTCCTGTGCAAATTGAACCCAATAAAAGCCCATTGAGGAACAGGCTCAAGGCCCTTCTCCTTTGAGAGATTGGCCATCTTTCCTCCCCAAACAGATCATGTCTTGGTAGATTTATTTTTATTTGTGGCAGATGGGGGGCTCTGCAGGTGGAGCTCCTGCCACATGGTCTGTGTGTATATTAGTGGTGTGTGCTTGTGTGGAGTGTGTGCTTGAGCAGTACATGTTTGTATACTGTGTGTATCTGTGTGGGGTATATGTTTGTGTAGTGTGTGTTCTTTGTGTGGTGTATTTGTGGTGTGTGTACTTATTATATGGTATCTGGTGTGCTGTTTGAGTGTATTTGTAGTGTGTATTTGTAGTGTGTATATGTATGTATGTGTGGTCTGTGATATTTTCATGGTGTGTTTGTAGAGTGAAAGTGTGTATTGGGTGGTGTTTTTGTAGTGTTTGGTGATTGTGCTTTGTGTATTTGAGATTTGTGTTTATGTATTTATGTGATGATTTAATTCTGTGGGTGCTTGTGTGTTATTTTTTGTGTTGTGATGTTTTTATGGTGTCTCTTTATGTGTGTGTGTTCAGTGTGTTGTATTTCACAGGTGTTTGCATGGTGTGCATGTATTTGTAGTGTTTGTGTTTTTGCAATATACGTGTAGTTTGTGTTATTTCTGTACTGCATGTTAATTTGTGCAGAATATTGTGTGGTGTTTTTTGTGTGTTGCATATATGAGGTTAGAGTTTGTATTTGACTGTTTATGTGGAGTTTTGACGGTGTGTTTGAGCAGTATGTTTGTGTGTTGTGGTGTAGTGTTCATGTGGTATGTGTTTGTAGGTATATGGTGTATTTGTTTGTATGTTTTTGTCCTGTGTGCTGTGTATTTGTAATGTGTGTGTTTGTATATGTTGGGTGTTGTTCATGCATTGTGTATGCTCGAGTGGTATTTGTGTGGTATGTGTGTGTTGTTCATATGGTGTTTGTGGCTTGTGTGGTGTTTTCATGATTGTGTGGTATGTGTGATGTGTAGTGATAGTGTGGTGTTTGTGATTATATGGTGTGTATTGTTTGAGTGGTGTTTGTGTTTTTAGTGTTTTTAGGGTATGTGTGTTTTGTTTGTGTAGTATATGTGGTTTGTGTGGTATAGTTTATTTGTAGCATTTGTGTGTCTGTCTAATATTTGTGTGGTATGTGTTTGTGGTGTTTATTTTATGTTTGTGTTTTGTGTGTTTGCATGGTATGTGTTTGGGTGTTTTAAATGTTGTTTATGTGGTTTGTGTGGTGTTTGTAAGGATTACGTGTTTTAGTGGTGTATATTTCATTTGTTGTTTGTGTGTTTATATGGTATGTGCTTGCACGGCATTTGTGTGTTAAGTGTATTTTTGTGTTGTTTCTTATTGTGTGGTGCATGGTGTTCTGTAGTATGTGTAGTTTTGTGTGATATGTGCACTTTTTGGTATTTTGGTGTGATGTGTGTTTGTGCTGTGTTGTGTTTTGTCATGTGTTTGTGTATTAGTGGTATGTGTTTGAATAGGTATGATGTTTGTGTGGTGTGTGGTATTTGTGTAGTGGTGTTTCTGTTGTGTTTGTGTAGTATGTGTGTTTGTGTGTTGTATGTGTTTCAGCAGTGAGTAGTATATGTGTATTTGTGGTGTGGGTGTTGTGAGTTTATGTAGTGTTTCCATGGTGTGTGTGTTTGTGAGATGTGTCATATTTGTGTGCTGTGCATTTGTGGTGTATTATGGTTGTGTGGTTTGGTGTTTTTGTAGCTTGTATTTTTAGTGTGTTTGTTTTTGTGTAATATATGAGTTGTGTTGTTTGTGTGGTATGTGTTTATGTGGTGTATATGTGTAATGTATATTTGAGGTGCATGTTTGTGTATTTTTGTGTGTTTTTTGTGATGTGTTTGTGGTATGTATTATGGTGTTTCTGTTGTGTGTATAAAATATGTTTGGTTTGTGTGTTAATGTGATTTTTGTGTAATTGTGGTATCTGTTTTTATGTTTACTGTTTAATGTTTTTATAGTGAATGGTACATGTATTTGTGGTATATGTTTGTGTACTGTGTATGTTTATGTGCTGTGTAATTATGCCTATTTGTATGTTTTAATGTATTTGTGTGCTGTGTGGTATTTCATGTGTGTTTCTGTGATGTATGTGGTTGTGTGTAGTGTGTTTACTTGGCTGCTGTGTGGTGCTTTTGTGTTCGTGTGGTATGTGTTCTTTGTGGTTTGTGTCTGCCTATGTGGTATGTGGTGTTTGTGTGATGTGTGTGTTGTGGTATTTGCATTGTGTATGGCATTTGTGTTGTGCTCATGTGTTTGTAGTTTTTGTGGTGTGTGGTATTTGTATGTATGTATAGTGTGTATTTGTGGTGTTGGGCTTATGTGTGTTTGTGTGCTTATGTGGTATGTGTGTGTTTGAGTAGTGTTACAATGTTTGTGTGGTATGTTTCTATAGTGTATGGTTTGTAAGATAAGATATGTGTTTCTTTGTTGTGGTATTTGTTGTATGTGTCAATGTGGTATTTTTGTTTATTTGTGGTCTGTATTTGTGTATTATTGTGTTTGTCTCAAATGTAGTTATGTGGTATTTGGTATGTGTACTATGATGTCTGTTTGTGTGATATGTATTTGTGTTATGTGTTTGTATGTTTGTAGTATGTGTGTAATGTGTGTTATTTGTGAAATGTGTATTTGTGATGTGTTTTGTGTTTGTGCTGTATGTGATTGTGTGTTGTGGTGACTTTGTTGTAGTGATTGATGTGGTATGTGGTGTTTGGTGTGTGTGCTGTATTTGGTGTGTGCATGCATGGTATATATGTGTGCTTGTGTGTGTGTTGAATAGTACTTGTGTGGTATATGTGTTTGTGTTGTGTGTGTGTTTTTTGTGGTGTGTGTGTTTGTGTGGTATATGTTTGTAGTGTGTGTTTGTGTAATGTGTGGTATTTGGGTGGTGTGTGTGTTTACTTGAGTGTTTGTGTGGTATGTATTTGTGGTATATTTGTGTTTCTGTGTTTGTGTGTTATGTGTTTGGTGTGTGTTTTGTGGTGTGTGGTGTTTGGTGTATATTCAGTGTGTGTTTGTGTGTTTGTTGTAATGTGTGTTTATGTTAATGTGTTTATGTGGTGCTTTTGCATTGTGTTTTTGTTTTAATGTTTATGTGTTATGTACAATATGTTTTTTTGTGTTGAGATGTTTGCATACTGTGTTTTTGTTGTGGTGGGTGTGTGCTTCTGTAATGTGTGTGCTTGTGTGGTCTGTCATTTGTGTGGAGTATGTGTGTTGTTTATGTGGTATGTGTGCATGTGGTGGTGTGGTATATGGATCCAGTTCCAGAGGGCCTGGGATTTTACTGTGGGAAGGCACTTACTTGGAATGGGTCCTGCTGGGGGGTCAGAACCACAGGTATACCTTGGACAGACAGTGGGGTGGTGATCCACTATAGAGGATCCAGAAGCAGATGCTGATATCTTGAGACACACTCATACTATTTACAACTGAACATACCTAGATCCCTCTGTGGGCCAGGTGAACACAGGTGGCTGCTGACAATGCACCACACAAAACAGGGTGGTTCAGAGTCTGTACTCTTGGGCTGGAAAGCTTCAGTTCAATCCCTGGCTCTGCTGCTAACTTGCTGTGTGATCTTGAGAAAATTGCTCAGCCTTTTTACTTAGCCTCAGTTTTCTCATCTATAGAATGGGGTCACTGAATTCATAGGGTTCTTGGGAGGACTAACTGGGATGTTGGCAGATATTAAACTACATTCAGAGATTGGCTGTCCTGGAGGTTCATGGCTAGAATCCATACCAACTCTTAAGTGTTCTGAATATTGCCCCTGCCCAGAGCATTTTGTAAATCCTGTTAGTCTAAAAGCAGGTGTAAAGAGAGACTTACACTTTCCTTGTTTATCAGAAGTCAAGAATTGCTGGCCCATGTTGTCCCTCCAGATCCTCGGGCAGAGATTTGTTCTCAGTGGCTCAGAATCTCAATGCTACCCCAATGACTCAGCTCTAAATCCCATCATCAAGACCAGGGGTTGCCAAATTGTGGCCTGCACCTGATTTGCGTGGTTTGAGAACTACGAATGTTGTTACATTTTTAAATGGTTGAAAGATAAATCAAAAGAAGAATATTTCATGACACAAGAAAATTACATGCAATTTAAATTTCAATGTCCATCATTTACATATGGTCTATGGCTGCCTTCATTCTATCATGGTGAGGTGAATAGTTGCAAAGGAGACTATGGTCTGCTACATCTGCAATATTTACTACCTGGGGCTTTACAGGGAATGTGTACTAATCCTGATCTATATAGAACCTTGACCAGCCCTGACATGACACCAGAGGTGAACAGATGCTCAGGAAAGTGGTGGCCTTTTCAGGCTACAGGTGCTGAAACACACATGGAAGAGCTGGCTGGCAGTTGGTGTGGCCATGTGGGGTGAAGAATTCTGACAGCATTGCCAGGATTGTTTTCTTATTCTTACCATTTAATCAGTGATCCAATGAGAAGGAACTTAAAAAGTACTTTCCCATTATCCTAATTTGATGTCATCTCCTCTCTCCACAGCACCTTCCAACCCTTATTTAAAGCTGACCCACTGAGCAAGACTCCAGCCTCTGACCCTTTGTCAAATTCAGCACCCATGGTCCCACAGTCCAAGGCCTCAGTGGGCCATGTCACCTCAATTAGACTCACTTTTATGAAACTCTGTGGGGGTGCCCAACCTTTTGGTGTCTCTGGGACACACTTGAAGAAGAAGAGTTGTTGTGGGCCACACATTAAATACACAAATGTTAATGAAAACTGATGAGCAAAAAGAAGGTTTTAAGTAAATTTATAATTTTGTGTCGGGCCACATTCATAGCCATGCCAGGCTGAACTCTATGAAATTACTGGTTTTGGTTTTTTTAAAAAAGTGAATGTTATTATATGGTTCAACCCAACAGAGTATATACCTTTGAAGCTGTTTTGGAGGTAATTTTTTTATAATTTTAAGATGTTTGAGTGGGGTGAGCTTCAAGAAAAGCTGCTTCCTGGGTGGGGTGCACAGGCCCATGGAGACTCAGCCCACTGGCCACACTCCAGGGTTTTCCCAGGGTTCAAAGAACACAGTCCTCTCTCTACCTCTCTTGGCTCAGTATCCCAATGTTCTGAAAAATTTCCTAATGAATCCCTTATAAATACCAAACTCAGGACCCAGATAGATTCAGAACACAAAATAATCTCCCATTTATCCCCAAACTTGTTTTATTCAAGGCTTACCATCCATGATGACCTGAGTAGATATGGCTAGTGATAGATGTCTAGTCAATTTAATCCTCAGAAAATTCCTGCTGTCCCTGCTCTCCAAAAGTGGTTCCAGACTTCACAGACCAATTCACACCAAGGTCTTAGAGGATGCACACTCACCCTCCACTCTTACCTCTCTCTGGGCACCGGCTTGGGCTTGGAGCAGGTGACGGCCATGTAGAAAGGGGCTTGCCTGGAAGGTGATGAGAAGTTCAGATCTAAGGAGCCCGCCTTTCTGTGCAGTGGCTCCATCTGCATTGCCCCCTGAATCTCGCTCTCTATGGGGCAGGACCCTGCCCGTCCGTGGGTGGACAGTGAGGACACTTCTGGCTCCACTGCACCGTGGAATGAGGTGTCTACTGCCACCTGGTGGTCATGGGTGGGAGATATGGACGTTGGGGATCGAGACTTCTTCTTGGTGGATGCCCCTGCTAGAAGTTTCAGCAGCCCACTCTTCTTCTCTTTCTAGAAAGACACACAAAATTGAAATCCAGTGGGCTAATGGTTCTAAGTGTCCTTGTTCTCAGGGAGAGGAGGGAAGTATAATCCTTTTGGAAACTTGAAACATAATCTGGTAAAGCTGGTTAAAGGAAGAAACAAAGCTAAGATTGAGAGCTTTTCCAACTCATGTCTTCCTTTCTCCAAACCTGGTGTAAGTGCCCAGAACAGCCCAGAAGGCACGTAGGGCAGACTGGAGGGTGCTGTTCCCAGGATAGTGTTCTGCAGGGGGCACTGAGAACACGTCCACTGGGCATCACAGGACCCATCCTAGCCTGACAACTCATTTGTTGTGTCAGGGGAACCAGCAGCCAACATAATTTGGTTTTTCCTCACTCAGTTTTTTAAAGTGGATTTCACTGCTTGGGGGTTAATTATTTCTGCATCAGGCTTCCTGAGATCAGCTCCCTCAGTCTTAGGGATTCTGGACACAGCTTTCATTGCAAACTTTTCCTCTGCATATATAATCTGTACCACACAGGAAACCTGCAGCACATGTGTGCATATGTGCATCTCTGATTTTTCCAGGGAGAATCACATGCTTGTCCCAGAGCTGAGGGTGACCCCTGGTGAGGGCAAAGTCTCCCAGGCCCTGGATTCCTTCACTGGTGAATATTATGGTGAAACTTCTTCACCTGGCAGAAGGCTTTCATACCTTCAGGGATGTGACAATATTCAGGACATGGTTCCCCACATATACAACCAGTGAAATAATCAGAAGAATCTCCCCTTACAAGAGTGAAGCTTGTCTCAATGTCATCCCATTAGGACATCCAGACCCCTCTCCAGGTGTAGAACTCATTCCTAGTTCCTACAGATGACCCCCTGCATCCACCCTAACTACCCACCAGCAAGTGAGATCCCTGCATGGTCTTCCTTAGGACTCTTGGGCCCTGCAGTTTGTCTCTTCATCTCATGCTGTGTGGGTTTGGAGCATGCTCTCCACAGGTGCCTGAGTCAGGCTGCAGCAGTGACACTCCTCCAGACAAGGGTGCAGACAGACAGTGTCCATGGGGGTCCCAGCAATCATGTCCACACTTCTATTTGTCCTGAACTCTGTGCAGCAGTGGGAGTGAGTGGGCACTCAACTTGGCTCCCTTGGCAATGCTGGTGTGCATTGCATGGAGAGCTTTGACTGTTGCCATTGACACATCAAGGATATTCTGGGTGTGGGAGACAGGCACTCAATGGAGGCTGCACCATGCGTGCAGGTGTGTGCGAGGACACATGGGTGAAAAAGAATGACAGTGTAGACACACAGAGAGGAGCTTTTAGAATAATGTGTGTGCCTTGGAATTTGGACGTTTTCATGGCTTCATTGGAATTTAGTTTTCTAACGACCAGTGGAAGTTAGGTAGCAGGTGGATACAGGGATATGGTGTGAAAGGTTGGCTGTGAACAGAAGTCTGAAACTGTACCAAGTGGGTCAGTGATGGCCACCCAAAAGTTTGCTTTGTCATAGACTCACTGGACTCTGCAGGGACAGATGCATGATTTCCCCTTTCTGCCTGCCTTGTCTGCATGGTTAGAAGCTACCAGGGGGAGTCAGTTGCTGAAACTTCCTTCAAATACACATATCTAGTAACATGCATTTGCTTAAGCTAAGCCATGAGCATTTTAGTATAAATAGTATGTTTTTCTGTACTCTTAGCACTGATATTAAAAGATAGAGGCAGATGTTGTAAATACTGTCCATGATGATAAAAGGCAAGCCCAAGGGCTGGTAGGGAGCAGGTGGGTACAGGGCGACATGGCACAGGGTAACCCTGTCTGTTTACTTTGCCCAGCTCAGCCTTGTTTCAGCATTCTTTTTTTTAAAAAATATATTTTATTGATTATGCTATTACAGTTGTCCCATTTCCCCCCTTCACTCCCCTCCCCACTATACACCCTCTCCCACCCACATTCCCCCCTTTAGTTCATGTCCATGTGTCATAAGTTCTTTAGCTTCTACATTTCCCATACTATTCTTGTCCTCCCCCTGTCTATTTTCTCTCTACCATCTATGCTACTTATTCTCTGTACCTTTTCCTATTCTCTCCTCCTTCCACTCCCTTGTTGCTAACCCTCCATGTGATCTCCATTTCTGTGGTTCTGTTCCTATTCTAGTTGTTTGCTTAGTTTCTTTTGGTTTTGCTTTAGGTGTGGTTGTTAATAATTGTGAGTTTGCTGTCATTTTACTACACATGTTTTTTCTTTATCTTCTTTTCTTAGATAAATCCCTTTAACATTTCATAAAATAAGGGCTTGGTGATGATGAACTCCTTTAAGTTGACCTTATCTGAGAAGCACTTGATCTGCCCTTCCATTCTCAATGAAAGCTTTGCTGGATAGATTAATCTGGGATATAGGTCCTTGCCTTTCATGACTTGGAATACTTCTTTCCAGCCCCTTCTTGCCTGTAAGATCTCTTTTGAGAAATCAGCTGACAGTCTGATGGGAACTCCTTTGTAGGTGACTGTCCCCTTATCTCTTGCTGCTTCTAGGATTCTCTCCTTCATTTTTACCTTGGCTAATGTAATTATGATATGCCTTGGTGTGTTCCTTCTTGGGTCCAACTATTTGGGACTCTCTGAGCTTCCTGGACTTCCTGGAAGTCTATTTCCTTTGCCAGAATGGGGAAGTTCTCCTTTATTATTTGTTCAAATAAGTTTTCAATTTCTGACTTTTCCTTTTCTCCTTCTGGTACCCCTATAATTTGGATGTTGGAATGTTTAAAGATGTCTTGGAGGTTCCTAAGCTTCTCCTCATTTTTTTGAATTCTTATTTCTCCATTCTTTCCTGTTTGGTTGTTTCTTTCTTCCTTCTGGTCCACTCTATTGTTTTGAGTCCCACTTTCCTTCCTATCACTATTGGTTCCCTGTGCATTTTCCTTCATTTCTTTTATGGTAACCTGCATTTGTTCATCTAATTTGTGACCAAAATCAACCAATTCTGTGAGCATCCTGATCACTAGTGTTTTGAACTGTGCATCTGATAGGTTGTCTATCTCTTGGTAGCTCAAAAGGATGAGTTCTGGGACTTTGATTTGTTCTTCTGTGTGAGCCATCTCTATCTTTTTTTTGGGGGGGGGGTCTGGTCACGCCTTTTACAGTAAGGGGCGGAGCCTTAGGTGTTCACCAGGGCAGGGCACCCCAGTTGCTGGGTTGTGACGTTGTCTGTGGGGGCAGGGGTGAGAGGGAACAATGGCGCTTGCTCCATTCTCTGTGGGACCGCAGTCCCCTCTGCTGCTTCCCCCACACAAACTGGACCCCTCTGGTGCTGATTCCCATGTGGGTGGGCTTGTGCACGCCGTGGGACCCTCCAAGAACCTCCCCTGTGAGGCTGGGTGTCTCTCCGTGCTCCTCAACTCCCACAGGTTTCCTCTATCAGTGTCCCAAGGCTTTATTTCCCAGTGCTGTGATCCTGGGTTTCACGCACTGCCTTGCTTTACAATCGCCGCCTCACTGGATCTGCCAGTTTCCTGTTGCCACCCCTGGGCCGGGCTCTGCCAGCTGCCGCCTGCACACTCATGGTCCACCCGCTACAATCTTGTGTGACCCAGATGCCTTATGCACCCCTGGATGCCTTACGGGCCCAGTCCCACCTCTCTCTGCTCTCCGAGCCACGACCCACACCTGGCTGCTCGTCTCTGCCCCTCCTACCCATCTGGATGCACGGGTCTAATTCAACTTCTTGGTTGTCTGACTTCCATTCAGATCAAATTTCTGTCATTTCTGGATGTTATTCTATTCCTAAGTTGTTGTCCCTATCTTGGTTGTGCGTGGAGGTACGGTGCATCCACCTATGCCTCCATCTTGACCGGAAGTCCTGTTTCAGCATTCTTGAAAAAGATTTGGGAACACTTAAGAGAGCTTCTTCTGTAATTCTAGGGGGTATCATGCAGCTGGCTTAGAGGTTGCCTCAGGGCATCCTTGTCCTCTACCTAGCTGGGGCTCCTGAGGCCAACACTACTAAAAGGTGCCATATAGGGGAGGGCATTGGAGCTGAGAGGACACTGTATGGATGAAAGGGATGGCATCTGATGGCCCATGGCCCTATGGGCCCAGCTGTCAGAGCCCCCAACCCTTCACCACCAGCCTGGGCTTTCTGCCAGCATGTTCCCCCACCTGGCCTTTTCCTGCCCCCTCTTATTCCTTTTCTCCCAGAGGGCTTAAGTTGCTTTTCTTTCCCTGCTAGGATCCCCTCTAGATATGGTGTTGAGGGCAGAGGCTGTGTTTATTCTGTTCATCATCATCTCCCCCATGCCTAGAATGCTTCCTAGAACACAGCAGGTGCTCAATACTGGCTGGATGAAGTAAGCTCATCTAGTGTGAGAATTCTTGTGGTCCTTTCAGGGGTTTCCTTCTGTCTCATGAGCAGAGAACACATTTGATCAACAGACGCTTGCCTGCAAGGCACTGCAGCGAGACAGATAGCCCAGCACCACAGCCATGCCTCACTGTGTATGCAGTGAGCTGAGAGAAGAAAGAGACCCTGGGCCACTTAGCATGTTTGCTGTGAAGTCCAGCCTCAGCTGTGTGTCTGGAAAGTGCTGGGTTATTGCAATGGGCAATTTTCCTGTCTCAGTTCTCCATGATTAACTAGGACTGATCATTTTCTTAATTTGATTTTGGCACTGATATCATGGTTGGAAAAGTGTCCATGACAGAATTCTGGTAATGCCTTCCTTAAGCATCTGGTTATTACATACTGCTGTGGAGTTCAGTGCCCTGGCAATTACTGAGCACAGGATTCATGGAACAGAGATGCAGGGTGCTCCAGCATCTCCCCAGGGGTCTGTCAGTTCTCTGCCATGCAGGGAAGAACCAGCTAAAGAGCTCTTTGAGGGCCATGCAAAAAGACTCACTGGTCAACTTCAAGGGCAGCATCATGGAAGAATAAGAGGTTTTAGTGGATGCAATTTAGGGTCATTATGGGCTAAAAGTTTATGTTAAAGATAGATTTGCTATGGTTTCTCCTAGGACCAGAATGAAATTAGGGACTTTCATGCACCCAGTGAGCTGCAGAGAATGGTGTCCCACTTATGTGTTTGGGTCATTGCTTTCCTATACAAACTCATCATCATTCTGCTGTATCCAGCTGTGGTTCAAATCATCCCCCCTGAGGGTGAAACACTTTCCATCCCAGTGACCCTCTGAAAGGCCAAGGTATGGTCACTTAAGCCTTGGTGGAGACCCCAGTATGCATTGTGGGAACAAAATGTACCCCGACAAGTCCTGCCGGAGAAGGAAGGCACATCTGCCCCCAAATAAGTGATGGGATAGTGCCCTCCAGTGGGGACAAGCCCTCCACTCATGATCACCTATCCCCCTCCCCCATCACACCGTGTGGCTGATGGGGCTGGGAGCACAGGAGCAGCCCCAGGCTGGACACTCGAAGGTTTAGTTCTGAGTACAAGCTCCAGGGACACTGTTTGCCTCACAGAGTCAAGATAACAGATATAAGAATGTTTTTTAAACTATTAGTGTAGCTCAAAATATTATGTAATATGCTGGTTTTATGATGTTTTGATATATTTAAGATTTTGCAAAATACCTAGGACCTAGTTAGCTTCCAATACATTTTTGTTAAATGAATAAAATCTACTTCATCTCCAGGACTCAATGTCTCACCACTAACCCTTGTTTTGTCTTGGAAAAGCACATAGACAATTCAGTGGCTCTTGGCTCTCCAACTCTGTGAACAAAGAACTAACCAGGGAGTTAGATAATATGTACACTTTGGGCCCTACCCTTAAAGATTCTGACGTGGCAGTTCTGAAATAGGGACAAAAAACAAGTGATTCTGGTATCAACCCACCAAGTGATCAATCAGAAGCCAATGGTCATCTGTGCAACCTGATACATGATTTCAGAGGTTATGGACAGTAATGTAAAAACAGATAAGAGATCAGCTTCAAGGGAAGGTGATAAAAGAAGAAAACTACTATTTATTCAACATTTACTTAGTGTCCCAGCTCGGGGGAACATGTATGGGTTTTCAGCAGTGTGTTAGGGTACAGGGTGCACTGGAGCATGGATTCTAATCTGCCCTCTGAGCTGACTGGCCAGCTCCCAGATGAGGTCACCCTCTCCCAGCTGCACTTTGAGTGGCAGGGGCTAATGTGGGAAGAGGAGTTTGGCAGGCAAGGAGGGCCATGCAGGGCAGAGGAGTAGGTGCAAGCCCAGGACTGCAGGTGGGAGACAAGGCCACCCCAGAAGTTCCAGCTCTCAAGATAACACCTGAAACTGAAAGGCCCCCTCAGCATATAAATGGAACATCATACCAGAGAACAGGAACTTATGAGTTATATTAAGAAAAAGCGGTGCTTGCACACATACATGAGCGCACAGTCACACTTGCACACACATGTACATATCACATACCCTGAAGTAAAGGCATATCTTACTATGAAAGAAATCTAATATTTAAAAAAGAGATATTTGAAGATGTTCATTCATATAGGAAAATTGTAAAACATTCACAAATGATAAAATAGTGGTTTTTCTATTAAGATTAAGATAAAGAGCTTCCCCCAAGGCCTTAGTTATTTTACAGAACATTAATATAAAAACTTGGCAAGAGAAAAAAGAAATTTAAAGCTTAAATTAAGAACTGTTGCCAGTTAAAAGTTGATTGAAAATTATAGAAAATTGTCTCTGAAATTATAAGAAGCCAAAAGGAGTAGAATTTAATATGTAAACTGTGTTACTAAATTTTTCAGGGATATAGTTGATTTCATTACAGTGAAGTGCCCTGTTGACTTAAGTCAAGTGCTCATGACTTAAAGTGCCCTGTTTCTGCTCAGCTGTCTCCTTCACTGACCCATGCCTCAGCAGGCAGCTTTGCACCACTTCTGTTAAACACATTTGCCGTCTTAACTCTTTTTTGCTTAGGGCAATGTATATAGTCATTGGTTGGGCACATATTGAATGCCAGGCCAGATATGACGGACACAAATTTAGTTTGCAAGGTTTAGCCTGAATAATCCAGGAAAACCTCAACTTTCAAAATACCAATCTGCTTGCACATGTCGATGGGTGCGGCTTTTCTCAACATCAGAAGGGTAGCTGAGGACAATTTACTTTTGAGAACAAAGGACTAGGCACAAGCACACATTTTTTCACTCTGCCAGGTGCACAAAATGACACTAGCGTGAGTTGAGACCCAGGAAATAGTGGTCAGGTCATGTTCAGATCACGTGTCCAAACTCAGTAACCTGGGAGCATCTGTGAAGAAAGCATAAAAGCACTCCTTTCCAGGCTGTCAACATCTGTCACAGGGGCAGTACTGGAATGGAGTATAGGCTGAGGAGGCCCCCTACACAAGACTGGCTGGAGAATGGAAGATGTGGAGCAGGGCCATTGAGAGTTATTTTGCATATCAATAACTGCAGACTGTCTTCCAGAGTGGGGAAGGAAAAGTATGCATGACTTTAACCTGTGATATAACTGGCAGGCAGCTCCCCCTGGGGAGAGCTTGGAGATGGTTCCATCCACACCATGGGGACTAACTGTGGCAGCCAAGAAAGGCAGAAAAATATGGGAGTGCTGGCAGGTGTAGCCAATTGTGGGAGAAATTGGAAATGGGGTTATGGAGGAGGTTCCAGGCTGTGATTTAAACTTAAGGTGGGCCACCACCAAGGTGCAGGAGACAATGCGAGACCAAGTGGGAAGAAAAGGGGTGAAAGGACTCTCACTGCTGGGCCATGAGGAGGTGCCATTTGGTTGTGGATTAAGAACTGGAGATTGTGGTGACACAGCTGATGGTGCTGGCAGCTATGGGAGACCTGCCTAGCTGAGCACAGATTACTGGGAGGAACCAGGAGTCTAGCTGAACTACGGACTTCTTTTTCTTTTCCTGAGATACGTTACCCCTGACTGGCCTGGTTTGGCAAGGGTAGGTTGGACTGTGTGTGTTGGTGGGTGTTTTAAAAGGGCTTTGGGATTTAATGGTGACATTCCACCATTATTCCAAACCTGTACAACTTTTGAATAGTTCCTTTCCTTTTTACCAAACTCTAGCATTGAGAGCCACAATTCCTAACACCTGGTAGTGGGCAATAAGAATCATAGTACAGAAAGACCTCGGGGGAAGGGGCTTGTTTTGGTACCCGTATCTGGGCCCCTACCCAGTTCATTCTGTAACAGTACTATTTAGCTTTTGTTATTATGTTCTTTTGTATTGTTTATCTTATGTCAAACATGTTTCTTTTTGAGAGGAAATATAAAGGGAAAAGTTGCAACCTGTGCTTTACAAATAATGGTACCAGATGTGATGAAACAGACAGAACTTGTACTATTCATTAGGTTATAGAGAAGGAGGTGGTCTTCTAGGAGGGGCCATTGGGGTGGCCTTGAGAGCTGGGCTGATCTGGATATAAGAGAAGGGCATGGGCTGGGAGTGATGTGGTCTAGGTGAAGAATGAGAAGGTGTGGAAGGAGATCTAGCCAAAAAAAGGTGGTGTGCTAGAGGTGTGCCTTCCTGGTGAGATGAGGAAGGCAGTGGAGAGCACACCTTGGTGGCCTAAATGGTTACTGAGGAGCTTGGAGTCAGCTTGGGAGACAGTGGGAGCTACTGGCAGCTGCACTGGAAGCCGAGCAATGGGAACAGGGATTGAGGGCCTTTGAGGTCACGGTGCTTCTGTGGAGCCTGAGAGGGAAGAGTGGTGCCCCCCGATGGTGATGGTGACATTGTTAACAGAGTGTTCAGAGGCAAGATGATACCAGCTCCTGCCAGGTGGAGACAGGAGGTGGGGAGGTATGTGCCCTAATGCTGTGCTTCTGGGTGGCAACCACAAAAACTGGCTCTGTACCCATGTGGCCATGGCAGACTCTTTATAGCTTCCAGCCTTGAGCTCATGCCAAACCCCTATGCTCATTCTTATCCATTGGTAATATGTTGAATAACATCAATATTCTGGCTGATGCAGCAGACAGAATAAAGGATACGAAGTGAATTAAGGTGGTTAAATAATTCTCAGGTGCCATATGAATCTATGGGCAGTCAGAAAACTGGAAGTTTTCTGGGCCTGAGAGGCTACAGGAAGGTCAGCATTTGGAGAGGGAGAGTCTTGAATTAGAATGACCTGCAGCTATACATTTGGGAAAGAACTGCTGAGGCTAAAATATTGTGGGAGGTCTGGTCCACATGAGTTTAGCATATATAATGCTGGGCTTTAAAGAGCCTTTACATAGTCAAAATAAAACACCAAGACACTATGTCCTTATCTTTACTGAGTTTGGCTCCAGGGCAGCAAATCACACTTGAAAGCCTTTTGACTGGAATTTTATGTTTGGACAGTTTCTTGTTGGAGATGGGGAAGGGTGAGTAAAAGTCACATCCTGTTAAAATTTTGATGGGGAAAGACACATCTCTGGTGATGCCTAAAAACATGTTACTGTAAGAGTAGAGAGGGTTATAACAATGTAAATATGCAATGCATTTTCAGAAAGGGTAGAAGAATAGAAGAGCTATAATAAACAGAGGAAGGAGTTAACAATCTAATTAAAAGAGACAAAAATTGTACATTTAGCTATTGACTAAACTTTAAAACACATCTTTAAAAAACACATTTAAAAAAAGACATAAGGTAACTAAGGTTGATTCATGAAAATAATGGGGAAGGAAAGTGGTAAATCACCACATACCAACCTGATTGGGCTTCCTCTGGCTTTACAGTGAGATGCCTGCTGGTTGGGGCTGCTTTTCTTGCTCTTCCCAAGGAATGAAAATAATAGCAGGGAAGCCTTTGCTCAGTGCTCTGCCTGTGGTCCTGTGCTGTGACCTCCAAAAAGCAGGAGTTGGAGATACTGGTATTTTGATCCTTCAAGTGGAGCTACAGGTATTATGATCATAGCAGTTGGCCAGATGCAGAAATGCAGTGAAGAACACTCAGGAGCCTGGGCCTCCTGGCAAGTGGTTTTAGAAGACCAGCCAAGTTCAGTACAGCATGAAAGAGCTCATGAAGTGAAAGAAACTGTCACCCTGAGGAACTTTAAAATGTATAGTCACATCCTAACAGACTTGGAGACAGATGGCATATCTGTCAATGTCATTTATTAGTTGACTGAACTTGAACAAGTTACTTAGCTGCTTTTAGGCTCAGCTTCTTTATATGTAAAATGGAATACACACACATACAACTAATTATCCTGGAAACTATTTCTTGAGGATAGAGCCAGACACTATTCTAAGTCTTGTACATACATTAGCTCATTAGGCTCTTAAATAGACACAGGGTAGTTAACTAGTAAGTTGCACAATCTGGATTTGAACCCAGAACTCAATTTCCAAATTTTAATTGCAGGTCTACTGCTGAGTCCCGAGAACTGAATATGACCAGGCACATAACCCTGTATGGCATTCAATAATTGGTAGACACCCCACAATGCCTGGTCCAGATTTTCATTTGTTTAAGTCATTTCATGGATGGCACTAGGGTATTCACATAGAAAAATGATGCTTATAGAGCTCTGGAAGGGATTGCATGGTGACACAACAGTGGACTGGCCAGTGACATGTCATCCTGGTGGCATAGGCAGCACTTCACTTCTCTGAGCTGCTCCTTCAAGAAGAGATCAGTGCTGTTGGGAGGACTAATGATGATAACATGTAAAGGACCTCACAAAGGTCCTTGCCTGGTGCATAGTAAGTTCCCAGGAAACAGTAGCTGTTAGGATCCTGAGTTCTGGTAGGATATGCCATAGCTCTTCATCCATTCATCTGCCCAGCCAGAATTCCTTTTCTGTCAGCATAGGCTGAGGTCAGAGAAATTACAGCCTGTCTCCATGTTGATCCAAAAAGGAAGATGCTAGCCCTGGCTGGCATAGCTCAGTGGACTGAGCGCGGGCTACGAACCAAAGTGTCGCAGGTTCGATTCCCAGTCAGGGTCCATGCCTGGGTTGCAGGCCATGACCCCCAGCAACCGCACAGTGATGTTTCTCTATCTTTCTCTCTTTCTCCCTCCCTTCCCTCTCTAAAAATAAATAAATAAATAAATTCTTCAAAAAGGAAGATGCAAATAGCACCAAAGTATCAGATACACATCTATGAGCCTCTGGAAGTCTCTTGTGCAAAAATAGGCCGAGAATATTCTGTAAGTCCCTAAAACAGTCCAGTCTTGACCACTTACTGAAGATGTCTCAGCAGCTCCAAACTTGAAGAAAAAGTTGGGTTTCAGGGCTAAGGGCAGGAATGTTGTAAGAAGCAAACCAAAGTAAATATGCTATATTCCATGTTTCATTCAAACTCAGTTTGCTGAGTGGAAGGCACTAGGTGCCCTTTCCAGCTCCCAGCAAACACAGTGAATACACATGGTGACAATGCAGTGATGACCAGAAATTATGCTCAAAAAGAGACATTAACCTCATCTGGGCCCCCCATCACCCCAAACCTGACATCTCCAGGGCACTGGCATTCCTTACCTCCTCCCCATTACCATGTTTCCTCCCTTGATTTCTTGACACTGTCTTATGGCCTCTTTTGCTGCCTTTCTGAACAGCTGTTGAGTCTTTCCATAACTACTCCTTTCTTTCAGCCCAGTGCAACACTCCTAGACTCTTAGTCTCTCCTTTCACTTGTTAATATGCTTTTGCCTGAAGCTTCAACACAGGGTTGGCTCTCCAATTCTCCCTTTTATGGTAGTAGCATCTCCAGCCCCAATATCTCAAATAAGCTCCCAGGCTTTAATCTGCAACTTCATCTAGACATTATTTTAAGACAGAAATCACACAAATAAAACCATCAAAAGATGCCAGAAGCTCTGAGATGGAGGACTGGGGAGCTTCTTTCACCCAGACCCAGTTAGAGAGAGCCAGAGGTGATCATGTTCCCAGTTCCAGGTGAGTGGCCAGTAGTCTAGGTGACAGAGAGGCAGAGAAGGAGAGGAGTAAGGCCAAGAGAGGGGGCCTGGGAGCTTAAGTTCTAGGCATGATTTTGGGCCATCACCCTGACACTATGCTGCTGTCTCTCCTGATCCCCACCACAGGGAGAAGCCTGAAAGCAGCTCCAGGATGCTCAGCAGTGCAGTCCATACCTGGGAGGTTCAGTTTTTCCAAGCTTGCAAATGATGGCAGCCCATACTCAGCCTCTTCATTTATCCACTCTTTCATTCTGCAGGTTTTGCCCCTTTTCAAAGGCCCTACCTACTCTTTTGTTTCCTTCTCAGTCAGGTAGGTAGTAACACCAGCATCCTCATACCTTTCTTTTATAGAGGAGGAAATAAAGCTAAGCAAATAAACAATGAAAACATGAACCGGATGCCTGGCATTATGTACACCATTTTCATTTTGATATACCTGTTCTGGTTGGCTTGGGCTGCCACAAAAAAAATACCAAAGACTAACAACAGACAGTAATTTTCTCACAGTTCTGAAGGTTGGAAGTCTGAGATCAGACTGCAAGCTTGGTCAGGTTCTTGGTGAGGGCTCCTTTCCTAGCTGCCTTCTCTTTGTGTCCTGGCATGGCCTGTCCTCATTGCATGTGCAAAGAAAAGCAGAGATACCTCTCTTTCTATTCTTATAAAACCACCAATCCCACCAGGTGGCCCTACCCTCATAACTTCAACATTTCCCAATTACCTGCTAAAGGCCCCCAACACATTGTAGGTAGGGCTTCAACTTATGAGCCTGGGGGGATACAAACATTCCATCTGAAAACAGCCCTCTCCATGACAGCTGTTTAAGGGACAGTTACCTCATTTACAGTTGAGGAAACTCAAGTTCAGAGAGATAAAGTGGATGGACCAGGCCTTGGACCCAGGTCTCTGGATGCAGACTCACAGGTTTCCTCTACCAGCCGCATTGCCTGTCATTCCCATGGTAGCTGGTGAATGAGTGAACAGAGGATTTTTTCTTCCCTTATTATAGGCATCACCAGAGACCTCTCTCTGGCTTGGCCCTCCTGTCCCCCTGCCCCACACACCAGGGACTGGCTCAAGTTCTGAACACATTACACATTGTGTACTGAGTCTCACTAGCCTTCATTACTGCCCTCCAAACACTAAGACACCCATCCCAAGGTAGAAATGGACTGAACTCTCCCATTGGCCTTTCTCAGACTAAACTCCACCTTCTCTGCAAAATGCTCTCCTCCCAGCTAGGAGGTCTGTCCCTCTCCAGAGACTGAAGGCAACCACACATGGATCTCTGGCATTGAGCACAGGACCAGTATGCTACTCTACTCACGTTTGGCCATCCTCTTTCTCTGACTTGACAACAGGCAGCATCCATATGCCTCCCTTTTAGATCAGTAATCACTAGATGTGTGATGAGGATCATGGTGGTAATTGAGATTAGTAATCAGCCTCCACTAGAGTGAAACTGTCTTAGTGACAGATGGGTGCAACCCTGAGAGTTAATTCAGGCAGTCTGGGTAGGGCAACCAGGCTACCTCCCTTATGATCCTTGATCCATCAGAGGAATGGAACGCTAGCGTCCCCAATTCCTCTCCTCATACTTCTCTTTCTTCTCAGCCCCACAGGCCATCAGGGCCTTCCTGAGGGCAGAGCTGGGCTGCACCATAGCCTGGCCCAGCCACCGGCCCAGCACTGAACAGGTGGGCCCAGAGCCTGGTGGGCCTGTCACAACTGCACAGCCAACTTCTGCAGCATGGTCCCATTGTGCTTCATGGTCACTCCACTTGGTAGGCAAGGCCAGAATAACAGTGCCTTGGGTGGTATCACAAAGGCCACCACAGCAGGGCAGCTCATAACTGGGGAAGGAGGGTGAGTATGGCTCAGAAGACATGTGATGAGGCTTGTTGGGTGTGCACTGGACAATGACCTGACACAGGGCACCAAGGTGCTCATTCAGAAGCCCAGAAAGCAGACTAACATTTTGGACAGTAAAGGGAAAGTGAGGTGCAGCAGTGCCACAGTGGGGTAGGAGCAGGTGACTTGAGTTCCTGTCTGGATTCCACTACTTACCCACCAAGCAACCTTGAATAAGTGAGTCAAATTTTCCATGCTTCATGGAAATACAGTGAATAGGAAAATTTATCTATTTGTGAAATAGGGTAACAGTAGTATCTAACAGAGAATTATTTGGGGATCAAGTGAAATGATATGTTAGATGCCTGACACTTGGGAATTGCCATATTTGTCTGCTGTCATCATTGTCATCATCATCATCATCATCATCATCATTGTCGATATGGTTACAATACAGGTGTTTGGCACCATGGAGATACTGGACACAGTGCCTGATTTCTGAAAGAATAAGTCTTGGTTTGAAAGCTTCTCTGGTGTTGCTTTTTACTATTTGGGAAAAGAAAGTAGCACCTCTCCACCAAAGGAACAGCACCAGGTTCTAGTCTTTTCTTTTTAGGCAGTGGTCCACCCATGTAGCAAGGTTGAACCCACCATTTCACAGGCTGTGATGACATAGTTGGTCTGAGTGGACACATCACCTTGTGTGGCACTGAGCTACAGGAGGCTGTCAGCAAACCCAGAACAGAAACAAGAATTATTGGAAAACTGGTTTCCCGTGGTCACGGCTTGAATCATGAGGGACCTCAGAGATCAGAAAATCCATAGGTCTGATTAGTGGTCTGTAAATAGTTTCAGGTCTGGGAAGCCCCTGGAATTGCAAAACTGGAATAGGTGTGGCTATATGGCCTTCACCAGGTTCTCAAAACAGTCCATGACCCCCTCCCTAAGAGATTGATGGTTTAATTCAATTGAAAGATGAGGAGTGGGAGGGTGTATGTGGACACCCAGCACTGACCAGCAGTTGTGTGGACAGGGCTGCGGAGTCTAGGATGAGAGTGCACTGTACTGCAAACTGCTGCTGCTTCTGCCCATGATGTCAGGGGGAGTGGGAAAGCAAGGTTCCTTGCAGGTAACAGGTAAAACAGAATTTATTTTTGCATTTAATTAAAAAGTACTGAATTGAAGGGAGCAATAACAGACAAGAAATGTTCTGACTGAGCTCAAGGAAAGAGTGATAGGTCACAGAACTAAAAGGGGACCTGGGAAATGTGACAGATTGAGTTTTCCAAATGTGGCCACAACACTGTTTCCTCATAAAGTGACTGTGGCACTCTGCTTGTGAAGAGCTGTGCTCCCTCCCCATGTGCAGGAGACCCATGGCATCCTCCAGGACATATCCCAGTGGATATGCTGTGTGCGACTCCAAGGCTAGCTCCCACTCTCAGAGCCCAGCTGCCCTGCTGAGAGGAAGTCCTAGCTCACCCACCTGCAGACTGCATGGAGAGGACATGTGCTGGGGTTCCAGCAAACAGCACAGCTGAGGATCCAGCCAACCACCAGTGTCAGCTGACAGACGTGCATCAGCACACATCCAGATGGCTCCAGCCCAGCCAGCACACCATCCTGTAGGGAACCTCTTCACAAGGCATGGAAATGTAGCTCAGCACCCATGTGGAAAACCAGTGGGGAGCAAGTCAGCACACAGGACCACACCCATGAAGAAGTTTTCCCATGGGAAATCAGGCCTGCATTATACCTAGGATGCTTTGTGACTTGCTCTTGCTAAAACTCTCTCACCCTGAGTTCAGGCAGCAAACTCTTGCTGCATATCTTTAAAGTAACTTCCTGAAGTCTGTGCTAATTCTCCCAAGGACTGAAGTGTAACCAGACCTATTAGTCTTATCGTTCCCTTGCATTTGCAACATTTTTTCCTTGTTAATCTGTAAGAAGTAATCAGTAACATCCCTTCTGTGACTATCTATAAAAAGTAATTACCTAAAGCAAACCTAAGTATAATGAATGAAAACCTTCCTTGATGTATTCTATTAGAAAGCCAATAAAAGCTTGTCAAGGCAAGGGTCAGGGTACTCTCCTCTTGAGAGAGTGGCCATGCCATCCCTTTTCCTCCACAGGACTCAGCAGTCCATCTGAATTTATCTTGTCTCATCCATAACACCGTGGACACTGCAGGCCAGTGTCTGAGTCACCATCCCCAGCCTTCATGCTTGGAGCTGAGGCCCCAGACATCCTGGAGGCAGAGATAATCTCTTGTGCCCTGCCCAAGGTCCTGACCCACAGAATCCAAACACAATGTTAGCATAACAGAGTGATTGTTGTTTTAAGCCACTGAATTTTGGGGCTATTCACTGGGCAGAGTGCGGCAGATCTCACTTGGACCTCCCATGAGATCTGTAGTCCCAGACCATGCCTGTACAACATGACTGTGGCACTGACATCTCTGAGCATGAAGATCTTCCATGTGAGTGCCAACACACACACATACAGTATTTTTGATGAACTAGTGTGGGATGCAAAAAGGAAAGAACATCCCAACAGGTTTCTATGAAAAAGTTTACAGAAATAGTGGAAACTTGTATATCTGAAAGGCAAACCAGGCATTCAAATAATAGATGAGAAGAATTCTGAGGAGAGAAGCCTTCAGCATATCCTTACTGGAAACACAAAGACTTGTAGATAACCTAATATTGTACAATCAAACCAGGTAGCTGGGTTGTAAAAACCAACAGATCATACTTCCCACTGATGGGGAGTTTAGAAACTAGAAGTCCCTATCCTGATTTTAAGGCATAACTGGAACTCAAAGTAGAAAGGTCTCACTCAGAAGATAGTCTTCAGACAGCCTGGGAAACCCAAACTGTGCAAGTCTGAATGTGTCGAAGAGACAACTAGACTGTTTTGTGGGAACTGAGAAAGAGAAATGGAAGTAAAAAATACAGCAAAAACCACTGAAATGGAAGTGTGAAACCTAATAAGGACACTAGGACATGAAAAACATTTAAATTGAAGTTCAGTTCCCTCTAGAACCCACTGCTCAGCTGGCTCAGGACCCTAGGTGGGCGCTTTCATCACTGCCAGTGGCCAGGACACTCAGGACCTTCTCCCCAGGGTGTGTCTCAGTCTTGTCATCCTACTAGTCATACCACCAGGGTGGGGAGATTGGCAGGCGGGCATGGGGGACTTGTCAGCAGGAAAGAGATTTCCTCTACACAGACTTAGAAAGATTACTCCAGCACCAGTCCCAGTCCATGAAAGATGGTATTTATGTGGATGACATTAGTGGGGGTGGCATTAGTGTGAGGGACTGGTTACCCCAGGAGATTGAGCAGCATGAGAAAGCAGTTAGGAGACACCAGGAAAGAGAGCCAGGAGAGCCTGGATGCTCAGGGGTCTCTCAGACAGGTTCACTCTGGCCCACTCCAGAACAGGCTTAGCAGAGAAAGGACAGTACCTGAGGGCAGGTGGACAAGCCTCCTGGCAGCACCAGACAGGCCACCACCCCTTCCCCCTCACTGGCCATCCAACCCATCTCCATCCCTCCTCAGGAGCCTCTCCTGCTCTTAGTCCATTGGGAAACAATGTCCTCTCTGAAAGCTTGATGGGCATTCTAGGAAGATTTTATTTCTTTCTCCTTTGGTCTGTCCCATCACACATCACATGACTGTTGTTCAGGCCATCTTTAACCTCTGTATTTGCTATTTTACTTCCATGACAATGGACCATGAGGGTGTAGACCTCGTTACATGTGTCCTGTGCCCAGAGTCAAATGCTACTGGTACCCCCAAAGTGTCCCATATTCTGAGGGTGATGCCAACCTTCACTTGACAAGTGGCTCTGGGCCCAATGTGCAGCTTCTTCCATTGCCAGCAGAGAGGCCAGGCAGGGCTCATCTTCAAGTCCTCAGAGGAGCCTGGACACAGAAGGGGGACTATGTCAGTCCTCTGGGTGGCACTCCTATTTTTTCTAGGAGTGGAGCTGTCTTCCCTAGGCAAACTACCACAGGGCTGGGGCAGAGTTAACTGGGTTTAATATTGTTAAATGAGAGAGCATTAAAATGCTGAGGTTTCAATTCTTTAGAAATTATTCTGGATTCAGCACTTGAGAAACTATAGAAACATGTGACTCTGTTCCCTTGTCACCTCTGCCCAATACCATCATGTTTTCATTGAAGCAGGAAGGACCTGCTAACCCAGTAGGATTTATAGCATAACATTAATTCTTTTAAAATTGCTTCAAAAGAGGTTAGGCCAAAAGGCAGAAGGGCAGAGATAAGAAACCAGAACAGCCCTGTTTCCTTTTAGGGGTCTGGGCTGTGCAGTCACATTGTCCTGTTAGGATAACATTGCCTTGCATTTGGATTCCAACAGGCCTCTTGCTTTTTTGTGCAACAAACACAGCACTACCACAAATTATTAGATTAAATGAAATGTACTCAGATAAACTCTATAAAATCTGACATCCTTCTGAAGGATTTCTGGAATGAAACAAGAACAATTAAACACTTTGTAAACACAATTGTAAACAATTAACACAATTAAGCACTTCATTACTCAGGTGTGCCAAACTCATATACTTCCTGACTTTTTAAAAACAGAACAGGTAGATAGAACCCACTTAATCCACTAGAAAGGCAGCAGCAGGTGGGGCATTGACACACAGAGGAGCAGGCTGCTTCATTAGGGGGTGCAGGGTTTCTGAGACTCAGCTGAAATCAAAGCTATTATTTCCATTAGCATACACAGTGGGCTGACAGCAGGTGGCCCTGCAAGCTCTGTGAGAAGATTTGGATTTTCTTCCTCTATTTTTGTGCTTATGAAAGACAGACTGCTTCCAAGAAATTCAAGATGCACACCCAGCCTGGGGGCTACCTCACAGACACAGGCTCAGGAGCCAGCTGGCCAGTCCTCTTTTGCCACTGCCCTGTTGGCAGTACCTCCCTAAATAATGGTCCTGATTTGGGCTTTCATCCATGTCTAATATTAATTTGGCAACTGCTTCTAAACTTCTCTAAGGAGCCACCATCATGAAGACCTGTATAGTTGTTATTATCACATGAAAAATATCAGAAGAGGATAGAATTTGAAAGAAACTGAAGTATCAGAATCCAGGTGAAGTCAGTTCTGCAGGTGCACTTAGTCCAGGGTCCTACCCTCTGCTCTCCTCTGAACTACTACCTATTCGTGGAAGAAGAGGGTACACCTCCCAGACCCTGTTACATGGCTGGATGTCCACGCAGCATCAACTTTCTGGACGACTGCCAGGCATTTACTTCACCTGTAGCCAAATAAGTCTCAGTAAAGGAGAATGTGGACAAGTTTAACAAGTGCTCCCTGCAAAAGAGCAGGTTAAGTAATCCATGTGTTACAGGTTAGTTTCTCTTCCACAACTTAACTCTTGGCACCATTTTTTAATTGGGTATGTGGAATTCGGATAGGGGCCCTTTGGGATTGGGTAAGGCCACGACATCTAGTTCTGATCAATGAATCGTAGGAAAAAACATGTAACCACTCATGGGAAACCTTCCAGGAGTTTCCTTCCCTCTGCCATAGCAGCCAGCAGTGGTGGTGGTGGCAGGTCCATCAGCCTGAGCTGTGGGATGAAGGGACCTGGATTAGCTACTTTAGCCAAATGGCAAAGGACAAATTTATATGAGAAATGAACTAATGTTTCAGATGCTCATGGTTTGGATTGCCCTTTCAGCAGAGCACAGCCCAGTGCAGTGCATGAATATAGAGACAGACTGTGCAATGAGCTTTGAGAGCCAGAGGGAAAGTGGCCAAGTAGAATCAGATCAAAGGAGATGTACTGTTTCTGAAATGAATATGCAAATCACACTCAGTCTTTCTTCAGTCTCTAAAATGTATATTTTCACAAAACTATACTAAGTTCTTTTTAAAAATAAAGAATTGTCTTCATGTTCTTATTATAGCTTTGGTAGATTTTGGTACACTCATACACCTGTGACACATCACTACAGTCAGGAAAGCATTATCTCCATGACCCCTAGATGTTTGTTCCTGCTCTCTGGAGTCCTTTGCTTGCTTTTGTCTGGCCCAGGAAACCACTGGTCTGCTTTCTGTCACTACAGATTAGTTTTCGTTTTCTTTTCCTCCACTTCACCCAAGGACATTTTTCATTTCTTTTTAGAGAGAGAGGAAGAAAGGGGAAGGAGAGAGAGAAACATCAATGAAAGAGAGAATCATCAATCCGTGGCTTCTCATACATACCCAAACTGGGGATCACATGTGCCCAGGCCAGGGATTGAACCTTCAACCCAGTCATGTTCCTTAATGGGGAATCAAACCCACAACTTTTTGGCTACAGGTCGATGCTCCAACCAACTGAGCTACACTGGCCAGAGTAGTTTTTATTTTATAAAATGAAATACTTAGGTATAAATCTAACAAAATATGTACAAAGTCAATATGAGGAAACTTCAAACTTCTGATGAATTAAATAAAAAAAACCCCTAAATAAATGGAGAGATATTCCATATCTGTGGCTAGAAAGACTCAATTATTTCTGAGATGTCAATTCTCCCCAACTTGATATATAGATTCAACACAATCCTAATCAATATTTTAGCAAGTTATTTTGCAGATACAACAAACTGATTCTGACATTTATATGGAGAGGTGAAAGACCCAGAATAGCCAACACAATATTGAAGGAGAAGAACAAAGTTGGACAACTGATAATACTTGACTTCAATACTTACTATAAAGCTACAATAAATAAGATGGATTGTATTGGCAAAAGAATAGCATGGATTGAATTGGCAAACAGATCAATGTAACAGAATACAGAGCCCCAAAATAGACCTACGTAAATATAGTCAACAAATATTTGACAAAGTAGCGAAGGCAGTATAGTGGAGAAAATACTGTCTTTTCAATAGATAGTGCTCAAACAACTGGATATCCACATATGGGGGGCGGAGAGAGAGAGAGAGACAATCTAGACAATGACCTCTTAAAAAATTAACTCAAAAGGGATCTTACCATAAGACTTAATGTAGACTTAAATGTAAAATGCAAAACTATAAAACTCCTAGAAGAGAACGTAAGAGAATATTTAGATGATCTTTGGTTTGGTGATGATTTTTTAGATATAACACCAAAGGCATGATTTATTAAAGAAACAATTGATAAGCTGGAATTCACGACATTAAAAATTTCTGCTCTGCAAAAGCTACTGTGAAGAGAATGAGAAAACAAGACACAGAATGGGAGAAAATTTTTGCAAAAGACAAATGTGATAAAAAGACTGTTAGCTAAAATATGCAAAGAACTCTTAAACTCAACAATCAGAAAGCAAACCACCAGATTAAAAAGTGGGCAAAAGCTCTGACAACCTCACCAAGGAAGAAAGACAGAAAGCAAATGAGCCTATGAAAAAAAAATGTTCAACATCCTATGTTATCAGGGAATTGTAAATTAAAATAACAATGAGACCCAACTACATACCTCCAAGAATGTTAAATCTAACATATGATGACACCAAATGCTGGTGAGGACATGGAATAACAGGAAGTCTCATTCATGTTTTGGTGGCAATGCAACCACTTTGGAAGACGGTTTTGACAATTTTCAAAGTTTAACTCATGCTCTTAGCATATGATTCAGATATCACACACCTTAGTATTTACCCAAAAGGGATGAAAAGTTATGTCTCCACAAAATCTGCACACAATGTTTACAGCAGCTTCATCTGTAACTGCCAAAACTTACAAGCAATGAGAATCTTTCAGTAGGTGAATAGATAAATATACTATGGTACAGCCCTACAATGGAATCTTACTCGATGCTAATAAATGAACTATCAAGCCATGAAAAGACATGGAGTAACATTAAATGTATGATACTAAGTGAAAGAAACCAGTCACATAGTATATCATTCCAGCTATATGACATTCTGAACAAGGAAAAACTATGAGGAAAAAGATCAGAGGTTGCCAGAGGTAAGGGGGAGGGAAGCATGGATAGGTAAAGCATTATAGGGAACCTATCCATGTGGTATAGGGAATGTAGCCCAGCCCTTGAGAAAAAACAGCAGGAGTAAGTCAGCACACAGGAACTGGGCCCATGGATCAGTTTTCTTGTGGGGAATCAGGCCTGCATTGCAGCAGCCTAGGCTGCTATGGGGCTTGCTTTTTGCTAAAACTCCCTCACCCTGAATTGACACAGCAAACGTTTACTGCATATCTTTAAAGTAACTTCCTAAAATTTATGCCAAGCTTCCCAAGGATGGAGAGTAACCAGTTTAGCCACTTTTTCCTTTTCATTTGCAAATATCCTTTTTCTTTGTAGTAATTAGCAACTTCCTCTCCTTTGTTATCTGTAAAAGGTAACCTAAACTGAACCTGTGCATAGTAAATTAGGATCATCCTCGATGTAATGTACCCAGAAAAGCAATAAAAGCCTGTCCAGGCAGGGGTCGGGGCCCTCTCTCTCACTGAGAGAGTGGCAGTGCTATCCCTTTTTCTCCACAGGACTTCTGTAGTACATGTGAATTTGTTCATTGCAGCCATATCACATGGACCCCAAGGACTGGAGTCTGCATCAAAGCACATAAGATATTTAGAGTAGTGAAACGACTCTGTATGATACTACAATGATGTGTCAATATAGGTTCATCAACTGTAACAAATGTCCCACTCTGGAGTGGGGCAAAATCTTGATAGTGGGAGAGTCTGTGCAAGTGTAGAGGCAGAAGTATTTGAAAAATCATTGTATTTTCTGAGCAATTTTACTGTGAGCCTAAAATTACTCCAAAAATAGTCTATCAAAAAAAAAGTCATTTGGAAGATGACACAATAGCAGAAGGGCTATTTTTAGAAAATGAAGTACACTGTGAGGTGGCAGAACTGCACAGGTGGATCAACTTGCAGGATGTGTATGTATGTATGTGAGTGCATATGTGTGAGCGTATGTACACATATGCATGTGCATGCACACATATGTGTGTGCATATACATATACACAGGTGGACTGTGCATGCATGAATGTGTAGTTGAGTGTGTATTTATATGTATGTATGTGTGTAAACTCTGTAGATTGTGACTCAATAAGAGGATGAGTTTTTAAGCATTAGGGTCAGTCCAGCCATGGAACTGTCTCTAGAGGTATTTTAGCAAAACCCAATTATCCTTCTTTAGAAATGCTGCAGACAGGACTGCTAGGTTGGTCAGGGGCTGGTGGGTCTTTTCAGCTCAGATGACATCTTAAATGCCCTTGTAGTGCTAAGTTTGTGAGTCTGGGGCACTCATGCATGAGAGTCTCTAAGAGACCTTTTGCCAGGAGCACTTTATACAGGTACCTTTTCCTTAGGGAAGACTCTGTGAGTATTCATTTTCTGCCTTTTCTATGTACACCTTCAGCTCCAGGGATCCTGAAAGTCCAGTTCAGGGAATTAAGAGAGGAGGAAAGGGGTTGGAACTACAACAAACTACATATGGCGAGAAACAGACAACTTCCTTGGATCTCTCCAGTACTGCTTTGGTTATTCTTCTTAAAATCTTAGTATTGTCCTAGTACAAGTATCCAAAGCTGTGTCAAGTGGTTTAGAGAGCTTAAATGCCATGGAAACGAATGGTAACACCCTCCTTTTCTATATGCCCTAGAAAATTTGAGGCTTCTTCCCATTGTATCCAAAGTACTGATTTGTGATGAAGTTGCACAGTAATCAGAAATTTGAAGTGATTTATACCCTCCCCTACCACAGGATGGATTTTACTTTACCTGTAACTTCACTTAAGAAGAGAAAACCTTAGTTCCCAAGTCACCTCAGTGATTATCCCATGTAGAGTGGGACAACTTCAGAGATTTCAGCCAACTAAACAAAGATTCTGAATTTAGTGTTATGGCCTAAGGGGTTAGAAAAGGCTCTTGGCTCTGGTTAGAACTCATCCCAATATGCCAACGTTGCAAGTTTGATCTCTGGTCAGGGTCATAAAAAATCAACCAATGAATGCATAAAGAAATGGAAAAATAAATCTGTGTGTGTGTGTGTCCCCCTTCCTCTCTGTCTAAAATCAATAAATAATAATTTAAAAAGCATTTAGAAAGGGCTGAGAGCAGAGCTAGTGCATTGTTCCCTCTCAGACCCTTCCCCAACATAGAGCACCACAAAGCAGCAATGTGGGTTGCCCCACCCTGGTGAATACCTAAGGCTCCAACCCTTACTACATAAGAGGTGCACGGAAACAAAAAAAAATGCTCCAAATGAAAGAACAGATCGAAGCTCCAGAGCAAATACAACTAAGAGATGAAGAGATAGCCAACTTATTAGATGAACAATTCAAAACAATGTTAATCAGGATGCTCACAAAATGGTTGAGTATGGTCACAAAATGGAGGAAAAAGTGAAGGCTATGCAAAGTGAAATGAAGAGAAATGTATAGGGAACGAACAGTGAAAGGAAGGAAATGAGACTCAAATCGAAGTTTTGGAGCAGAAGGAAGAAATAAACATTCAGTCAGAACAGAATGAAGAAACAAGAATTTAAAAAATTGACCATGGGCTTAAGGTCCTCTGGGGCAACTTTAAATGTTCCAACATCTGCACCACAGGAGTGCCAGAAGGAGAAGAGAAAAAGCAAGAAACTGAAAATTCATTTGAAAAAATAATGAAGGAGAACTTCCCCAATCTGGCAAAGCAAATAGACTTCAGTAAGTCCAGGAAGCTCAGAGAGTCCCAAAGAAGTTGGACCCAAAAAAGCACATACCAACGTATGTCATAATTACATTACCCAAGGTTAAAGAGAAGGAGAGAATCTTAAAAGCAGCAAGAGAAAAGGAGACCGTTACCTACAAATGAGTGCCCATCAGACTATCAGCTGATTTCTGAAAAGAAACCTTACAGGCAAGAAGGGGCTGGAAAGAGGTATTGAAAGTCATGAAAATCAAGGACCTACATCCAAGATTATTCTATGCAGCAAAGCTTTCATTTAGAATGGAAGGGCAGATAAAGTGCTTCCCAGATAAGGCCAAGTTAAAGCAGTTCATCATCACCAAGCCCTTACTATATGAAATGTTAATGGGACTTATCTAAGAAAAAGAAGATGATCAAAAATATGAATAGTAAAATGACAGCAAACTCACAACTATCAACAACCAAACCTAAGAAAAACAAACAAAAACAAAAACAAAAATGAACTAAGCAAACAACTAGAACAGTAACAGAATCACAGAAATGGAGATCACATGGAGGGTTATCAGTGGGCAGGGGAAGGGAGGAAAATGGGCGAAAAGGTACAGGGAATAAGAAGCATAAATGGTAGGTACAAAATAGAAAGGGGGAGGTTAAGAATACTGCAGGAAATGGAGAAGCAAAAGAACTTATATATATGACCCATGGACATGAACTAAGGAGGGGATATGATGATAGGAGGTAGTGCAGGGTGGGGTGGAATAAAGGTGGGGGGATGGGACAACTGTAATAGCATAATCAATAAAATATATTAAAAGACAGCAGTTACAATAGTTTTCCCCAATATCCCTACCTCACTGTGTGCCATGTAGGCTGATCTCATCCATTTCATCCTATGTATCCTTTTTGATCTAAATAAAATTTGGTCCACATACAGTAAATTGGTTTTGCGGCCCATGAATGAGTTATTTACAAACACATGGTTTGAAAGATCCTGCTGCCAAGCTCACAGGAAAGGGTAAGTGCCTCATGGGCACATTAACAGCAGGAGGGCATTATGTGAAGTCAGGCCCAGAGAAGAGTCACAGTGTGGGAGATAGTTAATTGCAAGCACCCAGGGGCCTCATCAGTCAAGGTTTTGTCTCACAAGCTCAAGCCTGGAAGGGTCCAAATCAAATCGCAGCAGAGCTCAGCATCTGTACTATGAAAACACACAGGCACTGAAGTTTAGATCTCCCTGGACATTGGGGTTAGGAGTTCGCTGTGTTTTCTGGGGGAAAATTGAGTAACAAATAGCTTGGAGAATATTGCCAGTTCCTTTTATAAGTCCCTTGGCCACACTCAGACATGTGCACACCTACAATGGGCTCCCCAGAAGTTGATATGAAGCCAACCATTGTGTTCTCAAGGTTGGGAAAACCTGTTCAGTTGTAATCATTCACACTGCTGCCTTAGAGTACACTGCAGTGGCTTGCTTGCTTTTGAGGAGTGGGATTTAAACAGCCATTGTCTTGACTCTTCTACAAATAGAAACTGTGGGCATTTTGTACCTTACTATGAATTAGGAAAAATTCAACTCTGAATACAGAAGGGAAAAACATTAACAGGTGATTTATCAGACTACTGCTTTTCTCTCTTTTCCTTCTCTCTTTCTTTTTTCTTTCTCTTTCTTTCTCTCCTTCCTTCCTTCCTTCCTTCCTTCCTTCCTTCCTTCCTTCCTTCCTTCCTTCCTTCTTTCCTTCCTTCCTTCCTTCTTTTCACCTTTTTCTCTCTCTTTTTTCCTTCCTTTCTCTTTTTTCCCCCTCTGTTTGAAAGGTGAGAAATGAAAACTACACCTAACATTGTAAGGATGATGTACTTGTCTGCTGGGGTTTGATGCTGAAGATTGCTGCTATCCTATGGACTCATGCTCATTCCTTCCCACCAAGTCCATTTCACTTTCTACTTGAGCAAAACATAAATTGCTCTCTGTGCTTTGAGAAGTCTGTGCCTAAGCCAGGACTGGCCAGGTACAACCTGCAGTGGCCTGTGCATTCCCACTGCCAGGCTTAGCCTGGGGAGTTCTCCAAGTTAAGCTGACATATCTTCTGCTTTCCATCTGTAAGCAGGGCTTTCTTCCAAGGTGCCTTCCATCAAGAGAAACCATGGACTCCACTATTCCTTGCTGATGTAGGAGAATTGTTAGCAGAAAGTAAGCCTTGAGTGAAAGCAAAATACCTGCTGAATGTCAAACAGCCCAGGCCTGCTGACAGCAGACCCAGTGCTTGTCTTTATTAGCAATACACTTAGGAGGGCAAAGATGGTGAATGATATCACTCTCCATACAACTTCCTACAAATCTGACCCTACTTGAAGCCACTTGAAGCCAGCCCTGTTTCACAAACTATAAAGAGGGAATTTGGAGGCAAAGAACCAGAAATGTTTACAGAGCTATTATAGCACTTCCCTAAGTCTCCCCTGTTTTTTCCTCAGCATTTAGGAGGTCTAGGGGATCTTGTCTTCCAGGAAATATCCAAATGAGAGAGTGGGACCACACCCCCATCTGTGCTACCTGACAAGACCCAGTCACATCTCCTAATCAGACTGTAGGTAGAAGGGAGCAGATCAAGACCTCGGTGATTTTCACACAGACATGGACACAAAACACAGAGCAACCACTGTGCTTCACACCCAGGCTTCCTGTTAGACTCAAGGAACTTTGAGCTTTGACAGTTGAGAGTTCAGCAGTAGTGGCTGTGACTAAGGCCTTTTCCACACCAGTTAGCATGGGAATCACCTTCCTCGGAAACAGACGAGACAGGTGGTGACAAGACCTGAGTGTTGGTCAAGAGGTCCTGAAGACTCTGGTGTTTGTATCTATGCAGGGTTCCTGGAATCCCACTAACCACTGCATGCTGAGAGGGTGGGTGTGGCTCCAGGGGTCCTGGGATGATGGACTGAGCAGTCAACACTGGTTTTGGTACTGCCCCCAAAGAACAGGAGAGGCTGTCTTCACTAGTGTTGAGGGCCTCATCCCAACCCTAGCTAGCACACTCCAATCAAAATAGTTTTTTTTAAATAATTTTCTTTTTTTATTCTTGTTCAAATACAGTTGTCTCCATTTTCACCCCGCCACCCCACCCCACCCCACCAATCCCCACCTCCCACCCTCAAACTTACCCCTTTTGGCTTTGTCCATATATCTTTTAAAATGTTCCTTGATGGACCTTTCCCTATTTTCCCTCTTTCCTCTCCCTTCTGGTTACTCTCTGTTTGTTCTTTATTTCTATGTTTCTGGTTATGTTTCAGTTGCTTGTTTGTTCTGTCAATTAGGTTCTACTTATTGGTGAGATCATACTGGTATTTATATTTCACCACTATTTCACTTAGCATAATGCTCTCCAGTTCCATCCATACTGTCATGAAGGGTAGGATAAAACACTGGTTTTATATGGAAAGATTTAAAAAAGTTCACAGAATGTGGTAAAGCCAAGAGAGAATGAGCATAAACCTTTTATGCAGCAAGGCCAATAGAGATGGTTCCCTGTTGAAGATCTAGGCCCATACTGCCCATAGAGCCATAGAGACACTGTTCCATGAGCACTGGCACTGTCCCACTGGCTTTCCCAGTGGCTTTAAAAGACTGAATGTGAAGAAAGGTGAAACATCTCATCAAGTTTTTCATATAGATTACATGTTGAAATGATAATATTTTTTGATATGGAATTTAATAGATTATACCATTAAATGAATTTCACGTTTTAATTTTATTTTTATATTTTTAAGCTTTTTAAAAAGGTAGCTACTAGGAGACTTTAAGTTAGATGTGTGTCTTAAATTATAGAGCACTGATTTAGAAATCTGGAGTCTAATCCTGGCTAATCCAATGTCTAGCTGGGTGGCAACTGAGGCAAGCTCACTGAAATCAGATTCATTTTGTGAAATAAACTTAATTCCTTTACAGTTAAAAGAATAGATAAAAATGCTACCCATGCCAAGTGTTGGGCTGGCATCCCCCTCTCATTTCTCCTGGGAAGACAGATCTTCTCCTTGTGACTGAACAGGTTATGGACTGATAAGGATTCACATGGAAGGGAGTGGGTGCACATAAGTAGATTTATGTAATTATTATTATAATATCCTGGTACATGGCAATAAGAATGTTGCTCTAAGAAAATGAATATATCACAACAATTTTCTGTTAGACGGACTAACGCACCTAGAGGAGGAGACACATTTTTTTTCTTTCTTGCATAAATATAGTTGGGCCTGGGTCAACCTTATGAATACCTGAGGCCTGAGTTCCACTTCAATAACCAGCTGCTTAATGGTTTGACCTCCATGTCTGTCACAAGCCTGGTGCCCACCTTCAAGACTTAGTTGTATAAAACATCCTTGGCATTGGGTGCCAAAGAGTTACGATAACCAGCTGGGCCAGAGCCAGGGCTCACTCATGATGGGTTGCTTACCTTTTCATTTTTCTTCTCATCAGGTTTGCATTCCATGTTGGTGGGGCCGGATGTTGACAGGCTGCTAACAGTCCCCCCTCCGGTGTTCCCATTGAGATTGGCAGCAGTGACATTGGGAGGTGTGATGGCTGATGCTGCTGACATGAATGGGATGGTTGGCCAGATGCACTGGGCCTCAGTGATGGTCTGCATTGGGGGCTGATGGAGGTGCTTTGGGGACACCATGGAATGGGGCCTGAGGCTGGCTGTGGGCAGGCAAGATGGGGAGTTTTGGGTGCGCAGGGGTGACACCATAGTGGTTGGTCGGTCTTGAGCCTGAGCAGAGCAGTGGGCAGCTGGAGTACAGGGTTAGAGAGAAAGGTGAGTTGAAAGGTTAGTTTGAAACCTGACATGCAATTGCAATGCACTCTTTCCTGGGACAATCTGTCCAGTCACTGCAGACCTGGGCACATGTCACAGGGAGAGCCTGAGGCCCAGTACCCCAAGAACACAAGCAGATGGCCTGCCCTCAGGACTGGGGACACCACTTCCTGCCTCACTGCCAGTTTCCTCTTGAGTCCGTGACTGGCCCTCTCTGCTATGAAGAGCTAATGCACTCACCTTTGTTAGAATGTCTGTAAAAGCAAAGCCTGGAGGGGAACCCTGCATGTGGGGTGTCATTGCAACAGCTTCCTGGACTGCAGTGACTAGGGCTTTGTTTCTGACACTTGGTACTTGGCCTCGCTGAGCTGTGCCCATTGCAGGCCAAAGCAGCTTGTATGTCCCTTCCCTCCCCACTGCAGCCCAGGGAGCATGCACCACCCCTACCTTCCTGCCTGCATACTGCAGCCTCAATTTCCCATTCACATATCAGGAGCCTCATGGCCAGGAACCTTCCCTTGCCTAACAATGCTAGAACCCTGAAGGAAAACATTTGTACAAATCTGTCATTTGAAAAGGAGTAAAAGGCAGAAAACTGTACTTGAACAATAATTAAAATAAAGTTAAAAAAAAAAGAAAAGACAGCTCCCTCCAAACACAGTACCATGTTAAAATGAATCTCGCTATAGCTTGAGTTAGTAATTTTGAAGAACTGTCTCCTTACTAATTACAGAAACAAAGAGGGGAGAGCATGAGCCACACCACAGGGACAATGAGTTCTAGCCAGGGTAGATATGGCTCATAAAGAGAGACACAGCTGGTAACAGGAGACATCACTTCACACCAAGTGTCCATTTAACATTGCACAACTCAGTTCCAGTTGTGTTGGCCTTATTAGTCAGAGAAAATCTATGCCACACTATCACTATTTTCTAGCACCAGACTTCATGGCATGTGTGGACTCAGCAACATGCAGCCAAATGATATTCTCAGCCCCAGATATGCCTTAGAAAGAGCACACACTCAAATACCTGACCAACTCCCCACCACAAAGCAACTCCTCCCTCTGACTGTGTGTTAGGAGTCTGTCCCATTTTTCTAGAAGGTGAGATATAGGAAGGTTTATTTTTGGTTTTAAAACTACTCAGAGTTTGGGATGGCTTAGGATCCTCCCTCATCATGACTCCCTATTTCTAAGGAAGACCAGGTTAAGCAATGATGCAGATCGATGAAGCCAGTGGGGGTCACTTAATCAAACCAAGGTAATCTGGGACTTGACCAGTGCTCCTGGGGCCATTTATCTACCTCTCCCCTGCTGTTTGAGCTCCCTTTCACCCCAGTTTAGCAGCCCTGTAATGGGAGGTGATAGCTCAGCTAGAGAAGAGCAATTACACTTGGGTCCCAGAAGCTCTGTGAGGGCTGTTTCTGGTTCTTCTGCCAAGGGCTCGCATAGTTCACCTTTGGCTAGCTTCTCCCTGACCGCACATCTCTTTATTAACCACATACAAAATAAGAGAGGGTATTCCAGAAAGTGCTAAGCTCAGTAGCCATATAGTCCCTCTGGCATCATTTCCTAATCTCTCCCCTACTTTCTCCTGTCAGCCACTTAGGCCTCCTGGCTATTCCAAAACAGACATGCAGGCTCTCTCTCCTCAGAGACTTGGTGCCCACTGGGTCTGTCACACAAACTGCCTTCTCCCAGATACCTGCACTGCTGCACCCCTTCACAGCTCCCAGTCAGGTCAGACACCACCTTCCTGGAGAGGCTGTCCTCACCAACCCCCTGAACAGTGCAACCTGACCCTTTGCAATTTCAACCCCCCTTGCCTTGCTATAATTTTTCTTTCCTCCAAAAGCATGCAGCCTCTAACTAATAAGGCCAACACAACTGGAACTGAGTTGTGCAATGTTAAATGGACACTTGGCGTGAAGTGATGTCTGTCTCCTGCCACCAGGTGTGTCTCTCTTTTTGAGCCATATCTACCCTGGCTAGAACTCACTGTCCCTTTTAGTTACCTGTGTAATATGCCTCTTTATTATGTAGTGACTGCTCATTGTCTGTTTCCCCCCACCATACTGCAAGCTCCATTAGGGTGGGACATTTGCTGTTTAATTTACTGACATATTTCAAACAGCTAGAATAGTGCCTGGCATGTAGGTAGTGCTTACATTTGTTTATAAAATAAGTGAATGAGTCTTTGAAAAAAGAAAATCTCACCTAAAACATCCTCACACATTTCACAGAATTAAATCACTGGAGAAGAAAAAATACTCTATAAGACAGGAAAGCATGACACATTACACCAGCTGGTAGAAGAATTTAGGATCCCATTTATCTTCAATAGGATTCACCCTCAATGCATCAACCAATGAACTGCTGACATAGACTACTATCCCTCTAGTGATCTGCCTAGTTAGTAATGCCAAAACAACCTATGTAAGAGATGTAGGTGGTTTGAGAAAACACTACTTAGTATTCCACAGTTACTAGTTTCCCCTTTCCTCTCTTTATACCTTTGGCATGATTCAGTAACTCAAATCCCATTAGCCTTCAGTTCACTCCTCTATCTCCAGTACCTAGAAACTGTCCTAGCATCCATCCAATAAAAAACAGCTGAATGAATAAACTACCTATTCTATCATAAACTTTGTCCTTTCCTTATTCTCAGGTTTACCATTTCTCACTTGCTGTGTGAAATGAAACTCTGTAAACTCCCACAGCTTCAGGCCAGGCTCTCTCCCGACTCATCCACATCCAGACCCACCCTTTCCTTCAGTCTCATGGATACCGGGTCTCACCAGTCAACCTTTCTCACCCTCATCTAGATTCTTTTCCCTGGCTCAGCACCTTCTCTCTGGTATTTAGCTCCTCTAATAGTTTTCCTCCACCAAGTTGTCTCTCCCATTTAAAAAATCATCCTTTTTGTACTTTGTCTTCTTCTAGCTAGTACCTCCTTTTCTTGCTTTTCTTTATATATAATATTCTTTTTTCCTTTAATTTTATTTTATTGATTTTGCTATTAAAATTGTCCTGGTTTTTTCCCCTTTGCCCCCTTCCACACAGCACCCCCCACTCCCTCAGGCAATACCCCACCCTTGTTCATGTCCATGGGTCATGTGTGTAAGTTCTTTGGCTACTCCATTTCCTATACTGTACTTTATATTCCCATGGCTATTCTGTAACTACCTATTTATACTTCTTTTTTTAAAGATTATAATTAGTCAACCCTTATTTATTTTTTTAAGATTTATTTATTTATTTTATTTTATTTATTAATTTTTTTTAGAGAGGGAAGGGAGGGACCAGGGCCTATTTGTACTTCTTAATCCCCTCACCTCTCACCTACCCTCCCATCTCTTTATCTTTAACCTTTGGCATTTTAATTATGATATGTTTTGGACTCCCTGTGCTTCCTAGACTTGTATATCTATTTCCTTCACCAAATTAGGAAAGTTTTCTTTCATTATTATTTCACATAGATTTCCAATTTCTTGCTCTTTCTCTTCTCCTCCTGGCACCCCTATGAAATGAATGTTGGATTGCTTGAAGTTGACCCACAGGCTGCTCACACTATCCTCATTTTTTTGGATTATTTTTTCTTCTTGTTCTGATTGGTTGTTTTTTGCTTCCTTATGTTCCAAATCATTGATTTGATTCTTGGCTCCATCTGCTCTACTGTTGTTTCCCTATAAGTTATTCTTTATTTCAACTAGTATGTCCTTTGTTTCTGCCTGGGTCTTTTTTGTTGGGAACCGCCCTGCCTGGTTTCAGGAGCTGTAACCCCCCCATGGCTAAGGCTGAGTGGGAGACCTCCAGACCAGGAGACACTAAGGAGACAAGCTTATCTCCCTGGCAGGAGCGCTACCTGCTCCTTGCCTGGCCCCCATTGCTTGGTCGGTTAGCCAAGGATGGGTAATTTTCCTCAGAGGAGGATGGATCTAAGACAGGCATGATTATGTGGGAAGGCCCTCAGGGAAAGACTCAGGGGGGCTGTGGAAAAGAAGGGGTGTTTGACCCCCGTCCCTCAACTTTGTCTCTTCTGCCTGACTCAAGCCTGTGACAATAACAAGGTGTGGTGCAATTCACACTGGGGACTTTGGACTTCCTGGGGTGATCAAACTTGAAAAAGGAATATGTGAATTCCTGTGAAATCTGCTTGCTGAGGATGCTCTTAATTAGATTATGAAGGCCCACGCAGGAATGAATTTAGCTTCTCAAATTCTGTAGTTTTTTAGGTGATAAGACCCCAACTCAGTGGGAGCCCTTTTTAGCCCTTTGAATGTTATCTATCTGTTTGATCCTCACTGTTAGACAATGGTTAATAAGCTGTATCCATGTCCCTACCCAATACTACCTAATGAAAAGCCTACTCAGGCAGTGGTTCGGGGTGCTCTCCCTCCTTTAGAGAGTGGCTGTACTGTCCCTATTCCTCTACAGGACTTGGTAGTCTGTGTGTATTTCTCTCATATCTCGAGCATTCGCAGCAGCCGCAGATACTGCTGGCTGGTATCTGCCACACTTTTTTATGCTGTTTAGGTCCTCACTAAGTTCCTTGAGCATCCTTATAACAATTATTTTGAACTTTGCATCTGAGAGATTTCTTATCTCCATTTCATTTAGCTCTTTCTCTGGAGTTCTGATCTGTTCTTTCAGTTGAGCCATGTTTCTTTGTCTTCTCATTTTGGCAGCCTCCCTGTTTGTTTCTGTGTATGAGATAGAGATGCTTTGATTCTGTGTCTTGGTAGTGTGGTCTAATGTAATAGGTGTCCTGTAGGGTCCAGTGGCACAGCCTCCCCTACCACCCAAGCTGGGTATTCAAGGTATGCCCTTCATGTAGGCTGAGTATACCCTCCTCTTGCAGTTGAGCCTTGGTTGCTGTTAGTGATCAATGGGAGGGATTTACTCAGGCCAGTCAGCTGCAAGGACTGGCTGTGACCACTGACCACCAACCTCTGCCATCTTTGGAGGATCAGCTGTGCAGGGGCAGGGTGGTGGTGCTCTGATGTGGTCTGTAGCACTGGGTGCACTGGCTCTGGGGTTTCCTGGGTGGTGCTGGCCAAGGTGAGCCCCCCACCTGAGGCACCCTATCTGAGTTGTAAAGCAGTCTGAGATGGCTGCTACTTGTGCTGGTCCTGGGACTCACTGAAGCAAGCTGTTGCTTGTTTCAGAGGATTTAGGAAGTTGTGAAGCATGAGTCAAGACCAGCCATTCATATGGAAAAGCAGCTTTGGTGGGCTTGTAAGTTGGTTGTGGCGGAGTCTCTAGGAATCTCCAAGTTGGGTCAAACAGTGTTAGCCAGGTTGATGAAATTTTAGATACAGTACCAGTCTGCTGGCTGTGGGCTCAGAAATAGGACAATGGCCCCTGCTCACCTTGATGTCAGACACCTCAGCCTTCCCTGGCATGCCACTAGTGCCCTTCAAGCAGCCATCCTGTTGCCGGAGCCCAAAAGGAGTGAGTCTGAGTAGATGAGTCCTTGTGTGGGTTCTTTAAGAGGAACTGCTCCGGGCTCCAGAAGTTTCTTTCACAGACTCAATCCCTGTTGGTTTTTGCAGCCAGAAATTGTGGATACTTATCTCCCTACACTGGAACCCTGAGCTGGGCAGCCTGGTGTGGGGTTAAGACTTCTTACTCCCGAGATATCTCTCCTAAATTTTTATCCACCACATGTTGGTGTATACCAGCCTGTTCCTCATCTGCACCCCTCCTACCAGTCTGGATAGATGTGGTTTCTTTAATTCCATAGTTGTCAGACTTCCATTCAAGTAGATTTCTGTCAGTTCTATATCTTAGTTGTAATTTTGATGAGGCAAGCCATATATATGCCTTTGTCACCATATTGACAGAAGTATACCTAATATTCTTGAAATAATGCCGACACTGGTCTTTCTCACTGTTCATTAATTTCTCTGTATGATTTGTTACTTGCTGTCATGGCACTTTTCATCTCTGCTCTGTGTTGTGGATAAATTCCTTTGTAGGGCTTCCCAGTGTCACTAATTTCTATCTTCAACTGAGTCCAGTCTAGAGTCAGCCCAGTTTTTGTAATTAAACAAATATATTTTCCCTTTATAAAATTTTAAGTTGGTTCTTTTTCATATCTAACAGTTTCTGTTTCATAGCTATCTATCTCTTTTTTCTTTCTTCACAACATCCTGTTTTTGCTTTCTTTTTTAGAGGGTGAATGCCATTTCTTCCATTTCCTTTTAGAGGATCTTTAAAATACTGATATTAAAGACTTTCAGAGTGCTCTTATTTCCCTCTCATTTCATAGGTTTATTGGCTATCCTGTATGTATTAGTTGCCTCCAGCTTCTGAGATTTTAGTGTGTAGCTCACCTTAAGTGGGAGTGTCTTAGTGCTGTGATTTCTGTGCCTACTTACTTCTCAGGGTCTGGCTTTTTTTTTTTTTTCCTGCTTCTGCATTGTCTTCTTGGACCACCTCTTAGAACCAGGTATAATAGGATAGTCTGAGTTCTGGTCTTCCAAGGGTGGTGCAGACCTAGTCCTCAGGCCACAGCCCAAATCAGCTTGGTGCCCAGGTGTGAATGGCTCAGTATTGACCATGACCTGGAAGAAGCTGTGACTGTGTCTGGTCCCTGATACTCACCAGGGCTCCTTGTCCAGACTCTCTTGCAGGAGCTGAAAGTCAGCCAACACCACCTGCTTTTCATTCTTGAGCCCAGGACGGGGCCAGCCAGCCCTTCAACCCCACTTACTGTTCTGTGTTATATTTTGTTTAGATCCACAGAGATCAATTTTCAAAAATTTTAAAACAAATAAGCAAAACTGCTTGTGATTAGAACAAAGAAAGTAGGGGATTTTAAAGGTCACTATTCAACACTATTCAGGAGTCATTCATTTACTTCTTAGCCCACAGAAATATGGTTTCCCATATTTTCAGAAAAAGTATCCATTGATCTATTATTTATCTTTATAGCAATATCACACTAACTTGGTTACTATAGTTTTATAATATGTCTTGAAACCAGTGTTAGCTTTCCAAATTTGTTGTTCTTCTCAAGGTTGTTTTTGGCTGCTCTAGGTCCTTTGCATGCCTATATGAATTTGAGATCCAGACTATCAATTTCTATTGAAAAGTTAGGTGAGGTCTTGATTGATATTCCATTGAATCTATAGGTCAATTTTTGGAGAATAAACACCTTAACAATACTGTCTTCTCACTCATGAATAAAACATATCTCTCTATTTACTTAAGTATTCTTCAATTTCTCCTAGCAATATTTTGTAGTTTTTAATGTACAGGTCTTTCTCATCTTTCGCCAGATTTATCCCCCAGTAATTTATATTCTTGATGCTGTTAAAAATGGTATCATTTTTCTTTTAAATTGTTGTTCAAATACAATTGTCTCCATTTTTCCATCACCACTCCCCCACATACCAGGCATCCCCATCTCCCACCCTTGATCCTACCCTCCTTTGACTTTGTCCCTGTGTCCTTTATACATGTTCCTTGACAATTATTCCTGCTTTCAACCCCATTATCTACTCTCACCTCCCCTCTGGTTACTGTCTCTTCTTAATTTCAATGTCTCTGGTTATATTTTGCTTGCTTATGTGTTCTGTTGATTAGTTTCTACTTATAGGTGAGATCATATGGTATTTGTCTTTCACTGCCTGGCTTACTTCACTTAGCATAATGCTCTCCAGAGCCACACATGTTGTCAAGAAGGGTAGGAGCTCCTTTCTTTTTGCTATGTAGTATTCCATTGTGTAAATGTATCACAATTTTTTTATCTACTCATTTACTGATGGGTACTTAGGTAGCTTCCAGCACTTGGCCATTGTAAATTGTGCTGCTATGAACATAGGAGTGCATAAGTTCTTTTCAGTTGGTTTTTCAGGTTTCTTAGGGTATAATCTAATCAGTGGAATTACCAGATCAAAAGGCAGTTTCATTTAGTTTTCTGGAGAAATTCCATACTGTTTTCCACATTGGTTGCACCTGTCTGCATTCCCACCAACAGTGTTCTAGGGTTCCCTTTTCTCCACAACCTCACCAGCATTTGTTGTTTGTTGATTTGTCTATGATGGTCATCTGGCTGACATGAAGTGGTATCTCATTGTGTTTTTAATTTGCAACTCTCTGACAGGTAGTGATGCTGAGAATCCTTTCCTATGTCTCTAGGCCCTTTGTATGTCATGAAATGCCATGTTCAGGTCCTTTACCCATTTCTTAATTGGGTTGCTTGTCTTCCTGGAGTAGAATCATGTGAGTTCTTTATATATTTTGGAGATCAAACCAATCTCCAAGGCATCATTAGGCAAATATATTTTCTCATATTGTTGGTTCATTTTTCATTTTCCTGATGTTTTCTTTAACTGTGCAGAAGCATTTTATTTTGATGAAGTCCCACCTGTTTATTATTTCCTTTATGTCCCTTGCTCTAAAGGACACATTGGTGAAAATACTGCTGCATGGAATATGAGATTTTCCTGCCTATGTTCTCCCCTAAGACTTTTATGGTGTCACAACTTATATTTAAGCCTTTTATCCTTTTTGAGTTTATTTTTGTATATGGTGTAAGTTGGTGGTTGTTTCCTCTTTTTTTTTGCATGTAGCTGTCCATGTCACCCAACACCAATTGTTGAAGAGGCTATTTTTGCTCCATTTTATGCCTTTCTCCCCTTTGTCAAGTATCAATTGATGATAGAGACTTGAGTTTATATCTAGGCTCCCTGTTCTGTTCTGTTGGTCTATGTGTCTGTTCTTATGCCAGTACCAGACTGTTTTGATTACCGTGGCCTGGTAATATAGTTTGATATCAGGTATTGTGATCCCTCCTACTTTGTTTTTCTTTCTCAAAATTGTTGCAGCTATTCAGGGTAGTTTATAGTTCAATATACATTTTTGAAATGTTTGTTCTGTATCTGTGAAATATGTCATTGGTATTTTAACAGAGATTGCATTGAACCTATAAATTGCTTTAGATACTATGGATATTTTGATGATGTCAATTATTCCCATCCATGAACATGCTTCTATTTCTTTATGTCTTCCATAATTTCTTTCTTCAGTGTTGTGTAGTTTTCTGAGTACAGGTCTTTTACCTCCTTGGTAAAGTTTATTCCTAGGTACTTTATTTTTGTTGCTGCTACATCAAATTGTATTTTTTCCCCTGATTTCTGTTTCTAATATTTCATTGTTGTACAAAAATGTCTTCAATTTCTGAATATTGACTTTGTATCCCACTGCTTTTGCAAAATTCACTTATTTCGTCAAGTAGTTTTTTGGTGGAGTCTATAGAATTTTCTATCAGCCAAAAATGACAGTTTGCTTCCTCCTTTCCAGTTTGGATGCCTTTTATTTCTTTTGCTTGTATGATCACTCTGGCTAGGATTTCTGTACAACATAGTTGTGAAAGCAGACATACTTATCTTGTTCCCGATCTTAGTGCAAAAGCTTTTAGTTTTTGCCTGTTGAGTATGATGTTGGCTGTAGCTTTCTCATATATGGCCTTTATTATTTGAGGTATGCTTCCTCTACTCCCACTTTGCTGAGTGTTTTATCATAAATGAGTGCTGTACCGTATCAAATGCTTTTTCTCCACCTATTGATATGACCATGTGATTTTTGCCTTTCCCTTTGTTTATGTGACATATTACATTTAATGATTTGTTAGTATTGTACCATCCTTGCATCCCTGGAATGAGTCCCACTTGATCATGATGTATGATCTCTTTAATGTGTTGCTGCATGTGGTTTGCCAATAAAATTGGTATTATTTTTAAATGTCATTTTTTCAATTATTCACTAATACTATGTAAAACAATTGATTTTTTATATTAATCTTGTGTCCTGAAACCTTGCTGAATTCATTTATTACCTCTAAACAAACCTTTGTGTGTGTGTGTGTGTTTGTGTGTGTGTGTGGATTCTTTAGGGTTGTCTCTCTCTATAAGATCATGTACCCTGGAAATTGAGATAGAGTAGCTCCTCCCTTCCCAATCTGCATGCTTTTATTTCTTTTTCTTGACTAACCTCTCCGGTTAGAACTTACAACACAATATCAAATAGAAATGGCAAGAATGGGCATCCTTGTCTTGATCCTTATCGTGAGGGAAAGTTTTCAGTCTTTTACCAGCAGTTTAGTGTTAGCTGTGGGTTTTCACAGATGTCCTTTATGAGGTTGAAGAAGTTCACTTGTTTTTCTCATTTTCTGAGTTTTTATTAACAATAGATGATGAATTTTGTCAAGTTTTTCTCCACATCTATTCAACTGACCATGTTACTTTTATTTTTTAGTTTGTTAATATAGTGAAGTATATTGAGGTCAAACATTAATCAAATCTTGAATTCCTGGGATAAACACTACTTGGTCATGATGAACTATTCTAATGTTTATTTATTGGTATATTAGATTTGTTAAAATTCTTTTCAAAATTTTTATATTTATGTTTATGACTAATATTGGTCTAAAGTTTTCTTTTAATATCTTTGTCTGGTTATGAAAGTAATGGTGGCCTTATAGAAAGAGTTAGAAAAGATTTTCTTCCTTTTTTCAATTTTCTGGAAGAGTTTCCAAAGAATTGTTATAATTTCTTCCTTAGCTATTAGTTATATTTCACCAATGATGCCACTTAGGCCTGGAGTTTTCTTTGTGGAAGGTTTTTTTTTAAACTAATTCAATTTCTATAATTAATATAGGCCCCTCAGATTATCAACTACTTTTAAGTTTATTAATATACTGAGTTTACTGGCATAAAGAGTTTTTATAATCCCTTACTATCCTATAGAATCAAAAGGGATGTCACTTCAATTATTACTGATAGCAATAATTTGTGTATTCTCTCTATCCTTTATCCCTCTGGTTAGAGGTTTATCAACATTATTACTGATCTCAAGGAATTAAATTTTGGTTTCATTGATTTTCTCTACTATCATACAGCTTTCAATGTCATTGATTTATACACTGATCTTTTTCTCCTTTTTTTTGTGATTCCTTTGTTGTTCTTTTGATTCTAATTTCTTAAAGTGAAACTGAGGTCTCAAATCAATTGATTTGAGACTTTTTATTCCTTTTTCTAATATAGGTGTTTAGTGATATAAATTTCCAAATTTTGAAATGACATGTTTTTATTTTCATTCAAATTTAAAATGTTTTCTAATACTACTTTTGATTTCTTCTTTGATCCATGGGTAATTTTGAAGTGTGGCATTTAATTTTCAAATATTTAGAGATATCTTGTGTTATTGATTTCTAATTTAACTCATCAGTGATCAGGAAATATAGTTTGAGTGACTTCAAATTTTTAAGATTTGAGATTTAACTGTTATGGCCCAGAATATGGTCTACCTTGATAAATGTGTTCATGTGAAAAGAATGTGTATTTTTTGTAGAGTATTATGTAAATGTAAATTTAGTTAAGTTGGTTATAGTGTTGTTTGAATGTCCTATATTCTTACCCATATTCTACTTGTATCAATTACTAAAAGAAGTATTGCAATCCCTGACTGCAACTGTAGAATTATCTATTTATATCTCCTTATAGCTCTAGCAGTAATGGCTTATATATGAGGTCTGTCCGAAAAGAGCCCAACCATTGTTAATATAATGTGAATGGTTGGCACAACATCAATATAACCTGGCAGCCAAAGAGAGTAGACTTGAATGCACATGTGTAAACAGTGATGACTTTACTGTACTAGTCAGTGGGGCTGACAGACACCATTAGGTGAGCATATGTTCTGTGTGGCAATTGCATTCAAATGACTGAGCAAGTAGAGCAATGAATCTGCACCAAATTTTACATCAAGCTTGAACATTCCTCCACGGAAACTATTTGGATGATTCAGAAGGCTGCAGCTATGGGCAACTGGTGACTGTCAGTTTCATCATGACAATGTACCTGCTCATGCATCACATCTCATGCAGAATTTTTTGGTGAAACATCAAATCATCCAGATGACCCAGTCCCCCTACAGCCCAGATTTGGTGCCCTGTGATTTTTGGCTTTTCCCAAAACTGAAATCACCTTTGTGAGGGAGATTTCAGACCATCAGTGAGATTCAGGAAACTATGACAGGGCAGCTGATAGCATGTGGGAGAACTGTGTGAGGTTCCAAGATGCCTATTTTGAAGGGGACTGAGGTGTCACTGTCATGTATACATTTCTTGTGTTTTGTATCTTTTTCAAGAAATGTCTCTATTTTTCATAGTATATGGCTGGATACTTTCTGGGCAGACCACATATTTTGAGGTTCTGTTAGTTGAGGCATAAATATTTAGACCTCTTGATGAAGAACGAACTCTTTTACTATTGTAAAATTGGCTTTTTTTTGTTAGTAATGATATTCTTTGTTCTGAATTCTACTCTATCTGGTATTAATATAATCAATTCAGATTCTTCTGATTAGTATTGACATGGTAGTCAATCCTCATTATTCACAGATTCTGCATTTGTGTTTTTACCTACTAGCTAAAATTGATTTGTAACCCACAAATCAATACCTCTGGGGCTTTTGCAGCCATCATTAGACATGTGCATTTAGCAAATAATGTAAGTTACTCATGCACATGTTCCCAGTGGAAGGGTGCCAACATGAAGCTCTTCTTTGCTATTTTAGCTCATACAGAGATGCTCAGGAACAGAGAGACAGGAGGGAAAAGGGAAGTGCAGTGCAAGAAGCTCCAGCTCTGGGGCAGTTGGACAGGCTTGAATCTTGACTGTTACCCGTTATTAGGCTGGCCTTGGGCAAGTCACTTAACACTTCCAAACCTCATTTTCTCTTATGTAAAGTAAAGAAAATAGAATCTACCAGCATGAATTGTTTTAGTATTAAAGATTGAAATCTATGTGAGACACACACCAACACAAAATCTAACTGAATTGTTCAAAATAAATATTTCTGTGAGAAATAGAATCTCAAAAGCAGCCAAAGAAAAAAGGCACATTACATAAAGCACACACACAAAAATAAAGATGACAATAGATTTCTGATCAGGAACACTTCAGCTAAGAACACTGAAAAAATAAATCTGTCAAGTTAAAATTTTATATCCAGAAAAATACCTTTAAAGGTGAAAGAAAAATAAAGTTATTCACACCTAAAGGTAAAAGATTTCATCATTAATAGATCCACATATGAGAAATGTTGAACAACAAAGTACTTGAGGAAGAATGAAATAATATCAGATGGAAATATGTTGGGAACCGCCCTGACTGGTATCAGAAGCTGAAACCCCCGCCTAGCTAAGGCTAAGGGAACGCCCTTGGAACCGTGAGCTGGCAAGGAGACAAAAGCTTATCTCCCTGGCAGGAATGCTGCTTCTGCTGCTGAACCCCAAAAAGCTTGGTCGGTTAGCCAAAGACGGGTAAGATTCCCCACGGGGGGAACGACCCAAGCCAGGCACGATCACTTTGGGAGGCCCCCAAAAGAAGGACTTGGGGGGCTGCAGCAAAAGGGGGTGATGGACCCTCACTCCTCGGCTTTGACAAAGTCTGAGTTCTCAGCGTCCGGAAGAAAATCTTATCTCTCGGTGGCCTTAGTTCCCGCGCTCCACCTAAGCCTGAAACAATGACGGGGTAGTACAGCTCGGTACTGGGAAGTGCGGATTTCCCGGGGTGATCAGGCCTAAGAAAGAACATGTAAATTACTGTGAAACCTTCTTTGTTCAAGAATGCTCTCAGTTGAATGAGAAGGGTCTTAGGAGGAAGCTAGTTTGTTCCTCAGCCTTACAGCTCTTTGACCCCCCAACTCAATAGACGGGCAGAGTTCTTTGTTTTCTATAGTTCCTTACTTCCCCTAATGAGTATTGTACTTTACCTGAGTTATTATGTAGCATGAGCCCAATAAAAGCAGGTATGGACTGTAAATCGGCGCGCTCCCCACTGGGGGGGGTGGCCATTCTGTCCCTACTTCCCCACAGAAACTAGTCTGTCTCTGTGCATGTTGTTATTTCTCGCGTGTTTATTGTCGAGCCATCCACAGCGTTCCATGGTCACTGCTGGCCGGTGACCCACGCGCAACAGAAATATGGATCTATACAAAGGAATGAAGAGAACTACAAATACCACAAATCATAACTACATGCCCTGGACTGGATAGCTTCACAGGCAAATTTAACCAAACATTCAAAGAAGAACTAACTCCTCTCCTCAAATTGTTCCAAAAAATTCAGGAAGAGGGAAGACTCCCAAACTCTTTTTATGAAGCCAGTATTATTCTAATTCCAAAACTGGGTAAAGACACAACAAGATAGAAACTACAGGCCCATATCTGTGATGAACATAGATGCTAGAATCCTTAACATAATATTGGCAATCCACATCCAGCAATATGTTAGAAAGATCATACACCATGATCAAGTAGATTCACCCCAGGAATGCAAAGATGGTACAATATTTGCAAATCAATAAACATAATACACCACATAAACAAAATAAAGGACAAAAATCACATGATCATAACAATAGATGCAGAAAAAGCATTTGATAAAAGTTCTCCCTCCCTGTACTGCAGTTTGGAAATTCTCTCTAGAGAGTGTGCTGGGGCCTACCTGTTTGTTTATCATCTCATCTGAATCATGACCTTGATTTTCTAATATCTAGTGCCTCACAAACTGTTGTTTCATAAATTTTCTTCATTTTTTGTTATTTTCATTGGGAGGATAAATCTTGTCCTCATTTATTTTGGCTGTACCCAGAAGTCTAGCATTCATATGATCCAGCCATTCCACTTCTGGGTATTTATCTAAGGAAAATGAAAACATTAATTTGAAAGATATGTGCACCTTTGTGTTCATTACAGCATAATATTTACAATAGCCAAGATGAAAGTAACCTAGGTGTCCATTGTAGAGAAATGGATAAAGAAGATGTGGTATATATGCAATATATACAACTATTGTATATACTAGGACTATTACTCAGCCATAAGAAAGAATGAAATATTGCCATCAGGCAATATGGTTAGAGAAGAGGGTATTATGCCAAGTGAAGTAAGTCAGACAGAGAAAAAAAATACCATATTATTTTACTTATATGTGGAATCTAAAAACAATAAACAAACAAACAAACAAATCAACAAAACAGAAACAGACTCATAGATATAGGAAATATGCTGATAGTTGCCAAATGGGAGGCAGGTAGGGGATGGGTGAATAAGGTGAAGAGGAATAAGAGTTACAAACTTCCAGTTATAAGAAAATGTGTAAGTCATAGGGATGCAACATATAGCATAGGAAAAGAGTGAATCCTATCATAACTTTGTATGACAGAAAGTTACCAGTCTTAGTGTGGTGATCAAATGCAAAACATATAAATGTTGAATCACTATGTTGTACACCTGAAACAAATATATATGTCAACTATACTTAAATAAAAAACAAAATAGAAAAACATGTGGCTTTATCTTTTAGCTATAAAAATATGATTATACCTATTATTTAAAACCTTCTAGCAATAATATGCTCCTTTGCCCTTAGGACAAAAACTGAAATTCCTTGACATAGCTAAAAGAACCCTCATGATCATTCCTGAACACTTTTCAGCTTTATCACAAGGCACCCACCCTTCTGCTTTCTTTGTTCTTCCCCACTGACCCAATTTTAGTTCTTAAAAGCATGAGTCCTGTGTTAGCTTCAATCTGACCTCACTCCACCATTGCATGCTATGTTCTACTCATCTTTGAGATCTAAAAGTAAATTTTGCTTCAGCAGAGAAATTGTCCTAGACATATTATTGTTCTCCTACCATACTTTTTGTCAGTCCCATCAAACTTAATGGGGTTACACACAGTAGAAACTTAGGTCCTTCTCATTACCATGCCTGTGCCCTTGTTAGTCTCTCTTCCAGAATTCTTTCAAGATGCTGAAAAAACAATTGATAAAGTCCGGTACTCATTTGTGACAAAACACTCCACAAAGTGGAAACAGAGGGAGCATACCTCAACATAATAAAGGCCACATACAAGAAACCTACAACCAACATCATATTCAATGGGCAAGAACCAAAAGCTTTCCCTTTAAAATCAAGAACAAGACAAGGGTACCTGCTTTTACCACTTTTACCCAACATAGTATTGGAAGTTTTAGCCACAGCAATCAGACAAGCAAAAGAAATAACAGACATCTAAATTGGAAAGGAGGAAGCAAAACTGTCACTGTTTCCAGATGACATGAGAGTGTACACAGAAAACCCTATAGTCTCCACCAAAACACTATTTGACCTAGTAAGTGAATTTGGCAAAATAGTGGGATACGACATCAATATTCAAAAGTTGAGGGCATTTTTGTACACTAACAATCAATGAATTATCAGAAAGAGAAACTATTGAAAAAATCCCATTTACTATAGCAACAAGAAAAAATAAAGTACCTTGGAATAAACCTAATCATAGAGGTAAAAGACTTGTACTCAGAAAACTACCAACACCAAAGAAAGTAATTGAGGAAGACACAAACAAATGGAAGCATATACCATGTTCATGGATTGGAGGAATTAACATCATTAAAATGACCATAATACTCACAGCAATATATACATTCAACACAATTTCTATTAAAATACCAATGGCATATTTCACAGGTCTAGAACAAACATTTCAAAAATTTAGATGGAACCATAAACAACTCCAAACAGCCTCAGCAATCTTGAGAAAGAAGAATGAAGTAGGAGGGATCACAATACCTGATATCAAACTATACTACAAGGCCCTGGTAATCAAAACCATTTCGTCCTGCCATAAGAACAGACACACAGATCGGTGGAACAGAATACAGAGCCCTGACTTAAACCCATATCCTTATGGCAATATTTTTTTATGTTTTTTTTTACCTTTATAATTGAGGTTCAAATACAGTTATCTCCATTTAACCACCACCACTTTGCCCCACCCAACTCACAAAACCCTCCCACTCTCAATGCACCCTGCCTTGGCTTCATACATGGGTCCCTCATACATGTTCATTTATGTCCCTTCCCCTTCTTTCCCATGTCATTTCTCTCTCCTTTCCCCTCTGGTTACTATTAGTTTGTTGTCGATTTCAATGTCTCTGGCTATATTTTTCTTGCCAGTTTGTTTGGTTAATTAGGTTCCACTTATAGGTGAGATCATTTGGTATTTGTCTTTACTGCCTGTCTTACTTCTCTTAGCATAATACCTTCCAGTTCCACCCATATTTTCATGAAGGGTAGGAGCTTCTTCTTTCTTTCTTGCTGTGTGCTATTCCATTGTGTAAATCTACCATAGTTTTTTGATCCACTCATTTAATGATGGGCATTTAGGTTGCTTTCAGCACTTGCTATTGCAAATTGTGGTGCTATGAACATTGGGGTGCATAGGTTCTTTTGGATTGGTGTTTCAGGGTTCTTAGTATATAATCCAAGGAGTGGAATTGCTGAGTATAAAGCAGTTCCATTTTCAGTTTTCTGAGGAAATTTCATACTGTTTTACACAGTGGCTGCACCAGTTTGCATTCTTACCAACAGTACACTAGGGTTCCCTTTTCTCCACATCCTCTCTGGCACTTGTTGTTTGTTGCTTTGTTTATGATAGCCATTCTGAATGATGTGAAGTGGTATCCTATTATGGTTTTAATTTGCATCTCTCTGATGGCTAGTGATGGTGAGCATCTTTTCATATATCTCTGGGCCCTCTGTATGTCCTCCTTGGAGAAGTGTCTGTTCAAGACTTTTGCCCACTTTTTAATTCCATTGTTTGTCTTCCTGGAGTGGAGTTGTGTGACTTATTTATATATTTTGAAGATCAAACCCTTGTCTGAGGTATCATTGGCAAATACATTTTCCCATATAGTTGGATATCTTTTCATTGTAATGCTATTCTCTTTAGCCATGCAGAAGCTTTTTAATTTGATGAGGTCCCATTTGTTTATTCTTTCCTTTATGTCCCTTTCTCTAGGGACATATCAGTGAAAATATTGCTGTGTGGAATGTCTGAGATTTTCCTGCCAAGTTCTCCTCTAGGGCTTTTATGGTGTCACAACTTATTTTTAAGTCTTTTATATCCACCTTGAATTTATTTTTGTATATGGCGTAAGTTGGTGGTTAAGTTTCCTTTTTTTGCATGTAGCTGTCCAAATCTCCCAACACCAGTTGTTGAAGAGGCTATTTTCAGTCCATTTTATGTTTCTTCCCCCTTTGTCAAATATTAATTGACCATAGAGACTTGGTTTACTTCCGTACTCTCTATTCTGTTCCACTGGTCTATGTGTCTGTTCTTATGGCAGGACCAAATGGTTTTGATTACCATGACCTTGTGAATGTCAGTTTGATGTCATGTATGGTGATCCCACCTACTTTGTTCTTCTTTCTCAAAATTGATGCAGCTATTCAGGGTAGTTTGCAGTTCAGTATACATTTTTGAAATGTTGTTCTATATCTGTGAAATATGTCCTTGGTATTTTAATAGGGATTGTGTTGAATCTATAAATTGCTTTTGGTAGTATAGACATTTTGATGATGTTAATTCTTTCCATCCATGAACATGGTATATGCTTTCATTTATTTTTTGTCTTCCTTAATTTCTTTCTTCAGTGTTGTGTACTTTTCTGAAGTTGTATAGTTGTATAAGTCTTTTACCTTCTTGGTTAGGTAGGTTTATTCCGAGGTACTGTATTTTTCTTCTTGCTATAGCAAAAGGGATTTTTTTCCTGATTTCTGTTTCTGATATTTTCTTGTTGGTGTACAAAAATGCTTTTGGTTTCTGAATATTGACTTTGTATCCCGCTATTTTGCCTAAGAGTCTCTACTGCACTCCTTACCAGACTGGTTGTGCCAAAGCTGATTCTGCATGTCAAAAGTTATATGTTCTCTCTGGCCATTGCTCAGTTTTTTGTTCCAGATGGTTTCTCCACAATTGAGTTGTAATACCAGATTGGTCATGGGAGGAGGTCAGTGTGACTACCATTCACTTCCCCACTATCTTCCTTCCTCAACAATTAATATTTGACAAAGGGAGCATAACCATATACTGGAGTAAATAAAGCATCTTCAGCAAATGGTGTTGGGAGATCTAGATAGCTATATGCAAAAAACGAAAACTCAACTACCATCTTAGGCCATACACCAGAATAAACTCAAGATGGATAAAAGACTTAAATATAAGTTGTGACACCATAAAAGTCCTAGAGGAGAACATAGGCAGGAAAATCCCTGATATCCCATACAGCAATATTTTTCCTGATATATCTCCTAGGGCAAGGGAAATAAAGGAAAAAATAAACAAATAGGACTATATCAGTTAAAAAGCTTCTGCATAGCTAAAGAAACCATCATCATAATGAAAAGATATCCAGACATATGGGAGAACATATTTGCCAATGATACACTGGACAAGAGTTTAATCTCCAAAATAAATATACAAAGGACTCATATGACTCAACACCAGGAAGACAACAATTCAATTAAAAAATGGGCAAAGTACCTGAATAGACATTACTCCAAGGAACACACACAGAGGGCCCAGAGATATATGATAGGATGCTCAACATCACTAGCCATCAGAGAAATACAAATTAAAACCATAATGAGATATCATCTAACATCTGTCAGAATGGCCATCATTAATAAATTAACAAACCAGTGCTGGTGAGGATGTGGAGAAAAGGGAACCTTAGTGTACTGTTGGTAGGAATGCAGAATGGTGCAGCCTCTGGGAAAAACAGTATGGAATTTCTTCAAAAACCTAAAAATGGTAGTGCTTTTTGGCCTTGCAATTCCACTGCTACAGATTATACCCTAAGGATTCTGAAACAGCAATTCAAGAGAACCTATACACCCTTATGTTCATAGCATCACTATTTACAATAGCCAAGTGCTGGAAACAGCCTAAATGCTCATCAGGTGAGTGGATCAAAAAACTGGTATATTTACACAATGGAATACTGCACAGCATAAAGAAAGACGGAACTCCCATGCTTCCTGACAGCATGGATGGAACTAGAGAGTATTATGCTAAATGAAATAAGCCAGTTTGGTGAAAGACAAATACCCTATGATCTCACTTGTAAATGGAAACTAATGAACAAAACAAACAAAAAGCAAAATAGAACCAGAGGCATGGAAACAAGGAATAAACTGACAGAGACCAGAGGGGAGGGGGATAAGGGTGGAAAGAAGGGAAAGGGACTAGTTAAGGTACATGTATGAATGACCCATGGACATTGACAACAGGGTGGGGAGTGACTGTGGGAGCAGGCAGTGGGCTGGGTAGAGGACAGCAAACGGAAAAATTGGGACAACTCTAGTAGAACAACAATAAAATATTTAATAAAAAAGACAGTATCACCTCCTCTTGAAAACTTTCCATAAACCTCTCCTACACTCCTCCCAATCTGAGTGCACTATCTCTCTTCAACACTTTCTTAATACCTGATGTATCCCTCCATCATAGCGTTTTTCAGGATCTACTGAGACTGTTTCCTTGCCCTTCTCTCTAACTGAGGGTAGAAACAAGGGTGTAGCTGTCTCTTCTCTGCATCTCCAGACCCTAACAGAGTGTCTTGTGTATACAGGGTTCTCTTTCATTACTTTTTTTGCTGATGAATATATGGCTGTAGACAGCTCTTGCTCCTGCTAAGTACTGACATGAGGCTATGTAGGCACTGTACTTCACAGGGATAGCTACCCTTAAAAAAGAGTTACACTAATTAAATATAATAAATCATATTGGATGCTATGGCCAATGCTTTTGTAAGACTTTGGCTTGAAATGAGAAAATTGATGAAATGCCTCTCAACAACCTGGGTTGGGGTTTGCTGAAATGGGTAATTACAGCTGCAAACAATCTACTACTTGTACTGTCAACAGTTTTTTTTTCCTCATGCAAAATGCAGAGCAAAATGGAAAATGTTGTGGGAACTCAGTGGCATTTACCTTACTAATACGGCAGGACTGATATAATGTGGGGACAAATATTAGGATAGAATGCACTGGGAAAGCCATTTTAACCACCCTGTACGTCACTCTTCCCATATGTAAAATTAAACTGATGGAAGAGAATGCTTGTTTCACCATGGTGGTTACTATGGTGATGGATGAGAAAGACACAATGTCATATTGTCCCTAGTCATGCCAATTTCTTTTGATTCTGCTTATTACTGCACAGAGGGAGAAATGACTGGTAGGTCTCATTTTCTTCTTTGAATTGGGAAAATTGCTAACAGGCCATGGCATGTAAAGGCCATAATATGGGCATTTTGTGCTGATATCCCAGGGCTTCCATACTGGGATGTGCACTCTCATTGAGAAGCAGAGCTGTTGTAGTGTACATATAAACATGTGTATGACATGTAGGTGAGTGGGAAGCATGTTTATAAGCAGAAGGGGCCTGGTTTGAGACATTAGGTGCCCTAGGTCCTGCCCAGATTCTCCGAGGGCCACAGATTAGTATTTTGATATAGAGTACCAGTCAGGAAACTCTGCTGTGGGTTTATCACTTGGCTATTACAAGGGCTGATCCTATGTTGGAGGCTCGCAGTAAACGGCATCAGGTGAACTTAAACCAGGCTAGAAGCATAGCTGGTAAGGAGGTAACAATTGAGGGCAGAGGTCTCGCACTAGCTGCTATAGCTTACAGAGTCTTAGAGTATACAGACAGCTAGCTCTTCCCCAAGTTCCCATAGGCAAAGCTGCAAAAACACAGAAACTCACTTTTGGCTAATTTAAGAAAAAAGATACATATGAAAGACTATTAAGCACTTATAGAATCTCTGAGATGGCAGGGTCAGTCTTGGAGGTTCTATAGCCAGGGAAGTGCCAAGCCCATCCCTGAGGCTTCCTTGGGCCAGATCCCCTGACTGTTGGACACAGATACCACTCAGCATGAGGCAGAGTCCACCTCACACCCATTGATGACTGGGCACTGCACACCACAACCTTGCTGCTCTTGAAAAGGTCCTGGATGATTTCACCACCCCATTCATCCCCACAGGGGATCCATGTGGCCTCATGTTTTTGTCATCTGATTGGAGGACACATGCAGTCCATGTCACATGTCTGTGTCTTGCCTGAAAGGCAGGCTGAGGATTTACACACCAGCTGTGAGCCCTCCTCTGGCAGGCTGCTCCAAACCAGCTGGTGAGCCACAGTGTGACCAGCACCCACTGCATCTCTCAAAGCCATGTCATTACATTCCTTCATAAACAAGTCCCTTTCTAGTTTCTTCTAGGTCAGCGGATGCCACTATCATTCTCCCAGTCAACTGGTTCCACAAACCTGGAAACTGGACTTGGGTCCTCATTCTCTCTGAGCACTTCCATCTAGATCTCTCCAAGTCATAACCACTCTGCCTCCTAAATATCTCACTATTTCGTCCCAATTCCACTATCCCACCCATGGGGCCCAGGCTCATTGTCACCTCTCACCAAGCACAGCAGCACCCTTCTCTTGGCTCCCAGCCTTGGGCTTCTGGCACCACCTCTTCTTCCCTGCTGTGTCTGGTGACATTTGGTTAAGGGCAAACCCTCTTGCTTCAAATCCTGTGGTGGGTCCCCACTTCCTTCAACAGAGAAGTCAACCCCCAGGTTCTGTGATAACTTTTAGGTTTACTTTTTTGATTCTCATGCATTGAGCACTCTAGTAATATTCTTATTCTCTAACTAAAAAATAAAATAGCTACAGTGTAGTGAATACATACTGTATATGCCATGTAGATAGTCCTCACAGAGTGTCAGTGGAGGTCGTGCTGTCTTTCAGAGGAAGACACTAGGGCCACAGGAAAAATGGCAGTCTTGGCATTCAAAATAGGTCTGCCTGCCTCCCAAGCTCATGCCTTCAACCAGGCCTCTGTCTGCTCTGTCTTTGCTGAATTGCTTGCTGCTGGTAGAATAAGACTACTTTCTCCCATTTATATTTGTTTGACTATTCCTTTCCTTCTGCTTCAAATGGCACCCTTCTTTGTTCCCCCATTTGAGTGTTACTTTGCTGCCCATTCTGAGATGGGATTCTTCTGAGAAGCCTTTCCTATTCTCCCTGCACCATCATCAAGTGCCCCACAGCCCTCCCAGACAGTGCTGCCCATTGGCAATCCACCTAGGAGAGCTGAGAATGGCTGACTCAGGGTGGCTCATCACATTCTGTGGTTCCTGCAAATACTCAGGAGTTCTGGCTGCCACCTGTAAGCCCAGACTGTCATCAGCATGGGAACATACATGCCACCTTCCCCAGAGAGTAACTGGGGTGGGGTGGCGAGTGTATATCCACTTCATTTGTGCCTCAGAAGAAAACATGGCCCCTGCTGCACTAGTACTATCTCGATTTTTCATCCTGGAGAGACTGCTTTCTGGAGTACTTCTAATGGGTTGGTTGTATCTGGTTAACTAGATTCTAAAAAGTCATGTATTTTAATGCTCCAAAGAGTTCACTTTTTGTGTGTGTGTCCTTTAAGCCTTACTTTGAGAAGATAAGAGATGATTTCTGAGAGAATAAGGTTTGTGTGGGAAAAGGAATTCTGTGTTAGAGCTATATCCTCCTTTTCTGGGTTCCTTTTACTGCATGGTGACAATGTTGTTGGCACTATGGTTTCAGAAGGTCACTGGTGTGGGCTTCTATGAGTGTCACATGAGTGAAGCTCCAGCAGTTCTTATTTCCTCGATGCTAAGCTTCCAAACAAGGTGTGTTTACCTTGTTTATGCCTATATAATCCACCCTATAATTTTTCTTCACTTCACATCATATTGAGAAAAAAAGTTTTTCCTTAAATTGTGTCAGCATGTCTATTGATAATGCTGGCATGAAGGTGAAGGATCAATCAATGACCATCACTCCTTCCAGCTTCAGAGCATCTCAGACAGGGTATACTCTGCTTCAGTGTCTCATTACCAGCCCTGGCTTAGGATGTGCTACCTAATTGGAAACCCTTAAGTGCCTGGGCCATGGAAGGTGTATGAGGCCAGCCCACACCCTCCTTGTAGCCTCAAATGGAGAGTCCAAAAGCACCACTATTAATCTTATTAGTCCATGCAGTCCTGCTGCTACAAGGAAATGTATAAATATTCATAAATTCTTGAATCCACTTTAGCAGCCAGGATAAAATAAGTCAATAAATTTCCTGAAGATCAGCACAAGTTGATGATTGTGATAAGCAAATACAATTTGCCCCTCTGCCTCATTTCTGCTGTGAACTGCTGGAGACATGTGCCAAAATGTTTCTATGATTTGTGTACCCAAAACCCCATTTTCTTGTGAAATTTTCCAGAGAGTGAGGTCCCAGAAAGACTGGTACATACCTGTGGGGGTGGTGTTCCGGGCTTGGCTTTCCACAAGCTGGGCTGAGTGCCAGAGGCAACTGCCCACTGGGGGAGAGGCTGCCTGGTGCTGGACTTGGGATGTGCTGAGAGGAAGGATTGGTCTCAGGGCACAAGGAGGGCTGCTCAGGCTTCCACCACCTGGGTGGATGGTTGTGGTTATCCCTTTGACCAGTGGAGACCTTTCAACCACATTATTCCAGGGTGGCCCAGCCCCTTCTAAGTGAGCCCTGAGGAAATAAAACAGAATGAATTTGGGGACAGTGCAGATGAAACCATACTACAAAGGCCACTGATAAAGGCCTGCTCTCATAGACTGGCTCTGAGATGAAGGCCTTCAGTCTTGGAGATAAATCCTATGTTAGGCACTGTGTTAGTACCAAGATAACTCTTGTAGGTAAACAATGCTCAGAGGTCCAGCTGAGAAGGGCACACTTTGTAAAACCTTCACAGGGGCCAACTCTCAATGTGAATATTCAAGAAATAGCAAAAAAAAAAAGCCCCTAGAAACAGAAGAATGATTCTAATCAATAGAATATTTTGTACCAGGTCTACTGTTTTGACTCATCCTAACAAACAGCTGTGTGTTCCTAAACACATCTAGAAAGATGACTCAGTCACATCCCACAAGGTTTGGGCACATCTGGCACGTGATGGGAAGTAGTGGCAAAGACCCATTCCCTCTGGACATCACTACTGTCTTGGTTTGGCTAGCCTCTGGGAAGGGACACAGACAAACCATGTCCCACTGAGAGATGTCAAGGAAATTACAGTTTCATACTAGAAAATTACAGGGTCTGGCACAAATAACACCCTCTTTTTATTATAAAATAATAAGCATGTGACTCTAAGTATAACAATATCACACTTAAGCACACCATATAGCATTTTTGGTTATATGGTTAAAAGGAGGATGAAATGTTCAAATTAAAACTATAAATCATTACATTCATGTTATTACCCTAACAACCACACTCAAGCAGGCATTACTTTTGCCAGGCCCTGCTGCCCTTTCACCCCATGGTTTCTAAATGAAACCAGTTTAGAGTGTTTAAGAAACAGCAACTTTTAAAGGGAAAATGGCTTTTAAACCCTTGTGCATTATGCATATTTGCACTCAATCCATGCTCTGGCTGTCGGGATGCAGAACCCAGTGGAATCAGGTCTTGAAAGCTCTAGGGATTTAGTTTCAGGGGATTGGACTGTCTTCCATTTGTATCAGATCTCAGTATACTCCCCTCTATCCTCTTTGCATACCAGTCATGAGGCACCAGAAGCCACACATGGGAGAGAACAGGCACTCTCAGACCTGTGGCTCCTGAGTGATGTAATAAGGTCCCCTCTCTGCGTGGGTTGGTGCCAGTGGATCTGACTTCAGATGGGAAAGAGCCCTTGCAGTGACCAGTCAGGGTCCTGCAGAACATCTTAGAGAAAGGGCCTTCTAGAAAAGGGCTTGACACATTGCAACACCTTCCTGCATGAGCCCTTAGCACTGCCCTGAAATTCACTTCCACCAAGGAACTCAGTGAGCTGGCCAGCCAAAACCATGAATTTTTTAGCACATCTGCTACTTGCTGAACTCAGTTTTACCCTAGGACATTTTAAAAATGAAATAAAGTGGGCTCAAAAATGATCAGCCTTCCCAGGAAGGGCAGTGGGATGAGGTAGATGTGACCCTGTTTTAGGCCAGCACTGCCCCTAGGGTGCTTTGAAAAGTATGGAGCAGTGTAACCATCAATGCAAGATGTAAGCATCATTTAATTTCTTTCACAGCAATCTTGTTTCAAAGAGAGCATCAACCCATGGGCCATGGCCTCAGTTTGTGTGTCCTGGAGTGTCGACACAGCACTGTATCCATGGAGGGCTTCCATAAGTGAGACGGACTGAAATAAAATCATGCAGTGGACCCCTCATCTCAATGGAAAATTCTCAGACAACTTTGGATATTGTGTTAGTGAATTTTAAAAAATTGTTCTGTTTTTATAAAAATAACATAACAGAAGATTTGTAAAACATAGGAAAGCACAAGAAAAAGTTTTAACCTATAATACTACCTCTTAATAACAATTGTTACCTTTTGAGAGTATATTATTTTTCCTTTGCATGTATGCATATGTGCATGTTTTATGTATAACACGTCTATGTGATCACACATACATACTGCTATACTCACACAGTGTACAAGCACACAAATACCTGTACACACACACATCAGAATGCACAGCCTTGACATCTCACTCTCCTTGGTGACTTTCTATCCTCACTTAGTGATGCTGCCCTGACCTGCTCATTCTGTTCCTATCCTCTCCCCTGGCAGCTAGTGTCTGCTCAGGGAAAGACAAGCAAACCTAATTTAGAAGGTGAAATGCTCACCATATAGAACCCCTGTTCAAGGGGACTCTGAGCTCACAGGGCAGAACCCCACAGGCAGGGCATGTCCTGGCTGTCTTCTGAACTGTGTTAATGGGTGGCCCAGACACAGCATGACCTCCGGGCAGTGACAACAGTTGCAGGGCAGTGTGAGGGCCTCCTCCCTTCTTGCCCAGGCAGAAACTAACTATGACCTCACCTGGAAGCAGGCATCACGTAGTTCCCTGGAAACACCCCAGAGAGCCCAGACCTCAGGGATGTGCCCTTGAACCAGCCATCCTGACACTTCTCAAGGACGTGGTACATCTCACCCTTGTGCAGCTCCAGCTCGTCATTCTTCTGGGGCTTGTAGGCATAGAGCGCCAGGTACCTGCAGGTGGAAGAAGCAGGGACAAGGATAAAGAGTGGCAGGCAGGGTAGGCATAGGGCTGTTTGGTGTCACCTGGGGCACATGGGATCTCTTCTTTGGGTGAACCCAACCTAGAAAGAGTAGCTGGTGCCTCTCCAGCTTGTGACCTACTCTTCAAAATAAACCAACAAAGTTGTGGAGGAGGGGGAACTCCCAGCACAGCTAGGTCAGGGAGACACATGCAGGGAAGGGGTGGGGACCTGAGAGCTCACAGCCACTCCACAGCCCTGCTGTGTGCCACTCCACCCAGGCAAGTGTGCGCCAGCATCACCTTTCCTGTGACAGCTCAAGAGGCTGCAAGACCAATCTAAGGGTCTGGGAGAGTGGTATCAGAAGTACAATAGGGAACTTTTATTTATTTGTTTGTTTGTTTACTATTCTCTATATTGTCTCTATAGCCTGATGCTCTGGGAAAGAGAAACCTTTAGGGAAAACCTGAAGATTTTTAGGGAGAGCAAGTTAAGCAAGTAGGAATTGGTTTTCCTTATCCAGTCTAACCTGGCCCTGGCTTATCCACTCAATGAGCTGGAAGAGGCCTGAGAGACCCTTTTTAAAGCAAAGGCAGTCTGATTAGGAAATTCTTCATTGCAATATTTATACCATGACTAAATATTTAAATTCTACTTTTTAAAGCTTATTTGAATACAAGGAAAGAAAAATCTTAGTGGTGAAAATCCTGGCTTAAGGCATAGAAGTTGGGCCTCTAAGTTGCCCACGAACCACAGCAAGTCCCTTTTGTAAAATACCCCTCAATCCCTAGCCTCACAGGGTACTTGTGGGGACTGGTAATATTGTAAACTTTTGGGTTTGCTACTTTTGGGTTTGAAGAATGGTAAGTCTTGAGCTGATAGTAAGAACTGTGTCAGATAACTATCTTTGCTCATAAGATTCAGGCAGGAAAGCTGGTAGGGGCTTCAGTTCAATAAGAGACCAAAGACTTTAGTTGACCCCTTGCAGGGCCCATGGGCTTTTGGGGCTTAAGGAAGCACCAGGTCTCTGGGGACTAAGAAGGCTCACAGACTCCCCAGGGTACTCTCCTTACCCCAGAGGGGCCTTCTTAGTAGATGAATACAGAAATGTGACAAGAATATAGGGTTAAAATGAGAAGGAAGCATCCCAGGTCTAAGAGGCCTCATGAAGAATATGCTAGAACAGAATGAAAATCTTATAGAGTAAAAATTTCTTGACCTTAAATAAGAAAATAAAATAAAATGTGCTGTGCCTTTCCAACATCCTAATCTTACACACCCCAAGTACCTCTCTTTGATTCAATAAAAACCTTGTTTATTTTATTTTTTTTTTACAGGTTTCCCACCCCCTCAAGCTCGGTTCGCTCAAGGGCATCTGCGGGGTGACAGGGAGGCTTACATCTTGAGTTTTTCCTGTTTGACACTGACAAACACTGACAATTAGGAAGGACTCTGGGCTTCAGGGAGGATAAAGCAAGCCATCATGGGACCCTGGCTCGTCATGGTGTGAAGACTGACTTTCATTTCGCAGCAATGCTCAAGTGACAGAGGATGCAGGTTGTAAACTGCACATTGGATGACTCTCAGGGAGCTCTTAGGTGGTGACAAGGAATTATTAAAAACGAAAAAGTCACAGAGAAGCTGCATTCGCACCACAGATGTGGCCACAGGTGCCCTTTTGCAATTCAGGGCTGCCTTTTATGGGAGGAGGCAGGGTATCCCAACAGCTCAGGCTCATGCAAAAGGAGGATGAAAGCAAGAGGAAAAGAGGGGATCTGTGGGAGGCTTGTAAACTGATAAGAATGTTGCATGACTTTTTGTGCTTGCTCTCAAGAAAATATAATTGAAGTATGAACCCTAGTTAAGTTTGCCTCATTCTGTGTCTTCATGGTATGAGGACAATCTTTCATGGCTAGTGAATACAATGGCAGCAGCAGCATGCAAAGCAGGGACAGCGTTTCCTTGGGGTATGCATGTGCACAACACAGACCTCCCCAAGAAAATCATGTCTCCTTGGTCAGGGTGGACATGCACTGCCTTTGTTCCCTCAGGGCCCTCATCCTCAGGCTTCTAAACAAGGCTGAGGCCCACGGTTCTGTTCTGCTCCCTCCTAGTCATGTGCAGATCCTGGCCTGCATGAGCAGAAGGACACATGACCCCTGGTGGCCTGCTTCACTGGGCCCTCCTAAACCCCCTGGCCCAGGAGAAAATGTCCAGGGAGCCTCCCTGGCCCGTGGCTGCAGAACACTTCTTGCACATTGCAGAGCTCAGTACAGCTCAGCTTTCCTCTATACCAGAGCTCTGCATTCTTGAAGACTTCTTTCAACTCCTCAAGCTGGGAGCTGTGTTGAAGAGTTTAAATTCCCTGCCCTTCCTTTCTCACTGCTCACCACATTCCTGTGGGATCTGAGAAGTTTTAAGCAGCTGTGTACTCTTGTGACCAATAATTGGTCCTTAGCAAGGGTTCAGGTAAGAGGTGACCACTTGCTACTCTGTGGCCACATCTACCTCCTGAGCAGTGATGACTGATAGTGCACAGGGAAACCTAAGTCCAGCCCCAAAAAGGGACAACATGTACATATCCCTAGCTAGGGGCACCCAGCAAACCTTGGCTCAGGGAAGCTTTACTCCAAGATGTTCCCTGGATATACTAAACATGTTCTTCCTCAAGACCTTGACCCTTACTTTCCCCTCTGTCTGGACCCCTCATCTCTTATCTATCTGCCTCCTCTCCACCCCCAACTACATTGTATGGTCCACAGGGGTAGAGATTTTTATCTGTTTTGTTCACTGCTCTATCCTCAGTATCTAGAACAGTGTCTGGCATGTAGTAAGTTCTCAATAAATATTTGTTGAAAGAGGAATAAAATAGGGGCTCTGGTTTTGAGACTAAGATTAAGATTGCTAAAGAAAAGTGTATGTGTGTGTGTGTGTATGCTAGGAACTATTTCATACTGCCTCAAGGTCTGCCAGCTGACCTTGAATATAAAATAAGCACAGAGTGCACAACTTAGGGCTTTCCTTCTTTAGGTCAGTGTGGAGAGCTGGCAGTCTGGAGATGGCAGCCATGGGGAAGTGCTCATGGAAGGAGAAAAGAAAATGCAGGCAGCATGGGACTACAGAACTGATGTCTCCAAAACAGAAGGAGAAGAAATGAAAAGAAGAAGCAGAGGATGAAAGAAGGGGCAAGGAGGGCAGAGAAAATAAGCAACTGTCCAGGATGAAGCTAAGCTGGCCTAGAAGAACACAGACAGAGAGAATAAAGCAGTGAAGGTGACAATCTAAGGGGAAGGGAGGGGAGCAACTTGTCCCTTCAGTGGCACTTGAAGGGATGAGAGGTGAATGAAAGAGTAGGGAGAAATCTGGAGTTGAAAAAGCTTTATTTATCAGAGATACCAAACCAGCCCCAGGAGGTGTCAAGCTTTTCTCTGACCAGGGCACTGTGGGTGGCTTAGAAAAGAGTCACTATAACTTGGTGACTCTTTCCTTTGCTTCTTCAGCCTCTGGGATCTGGATGACTACAACGGGCCACTTGTACTGTCCACCTTTGCCCCTGTACCTACCCTTTCAGCCTCTGGTACCTGGGTGGCTGCAGTGGGTCACCGTACTGTCCACCTGCTAGTGGAGTATGAAGCTATGGAATTAGGAGCTGTCCCTGCTAGAGAGAGGACAAGCCCTTGCCGATGAGAGTACTGTATGAGGCCATGTTGGCTCAGTAGCCTGAGGACCAGGTCCACACTTGCCCACAATTGGCTGTGTCCCTTAGCATCTAAATTCCACAGTGGGGAATCACAATCCAGATTTAAGAAATGAAGCAAGAGTTAGCAATTGTGATAAATACCTAGGAAACATTTGAGTTGTTGGACAGTCATGTTGTGATCCTGGAGAAGTGGCCATCAAATCACTGAAACTGTGTTTTCAGAATGAGTTGATTATCTTTTACTCAACATTTTAGAGTTCTCAGGCCATTCAATGGGACAAAGACTTTGCCTTCACTTCTCAGCTCAAAAGGAGTTTTCATCTTCCCCCAGCAAAACAAAAATGAAGATTCTTTAGATGGTTGGCCCCAAGTCATCTTGATTAAGACCTTTAAGTCAGAAATGCCTTCTTTCAAAATTCCATTTTTATTTTACATAAACACAGACAAGGTTGCTAATGAAAACAATAAAGGCAGGAAACGGGCAACTAAGACGTGAACTTAGCTGAACCTCCACTGCTTGACCTATCTGACTTGGACTGAGTTGTGGGATACTGCCACAGAGCAGTGGCACTCCTGCTACCCGGCTTCCCAAGGCATATGATACACTGGGTCTGCTGAGATGGCATGGCTCTGAGGCTAGTTTGCAAAAAGACAGATTTGGTTCTCATACTGCACCATGCCTCGTCACATGGGAGATCTACATTTTTAACAGGGAGAAGTTGCTATTTTTCTCATAATGTCAGCTATTTTATTTATTAGATGCCCAGTCATATGGGCATCCCTCAGGTGCTTAACAATGAGTGGTGCAGAAAGGAGTCATTTCCAAGGATGCCATCACTCCCGAAGGACAACACACCCCTCAAAACACAGGTCTCAAAATCATCAGAATCAAAAACTCTGATTTTACTTTTGTTATAAGAAGTTGCTGTCCAAGGGCCCTGAAGACACTCATGCAGAGCTCTACCCCCATCAGAGGTGCCATGGGCTACAGGCTGAGGCAGGACAAGGGAAGAAGGGCAAAAAATTGGCATTTGCCATGTGCCAACTTTTCACACATTTTCATCTAAACTCCACATGAACTCTGAAGCTGGGTAGATTCCCCTATTTCACAGCTGAGGAACCTAAGGCTTAAAAAAGACTGAGAATCTGTGTTCATATAACGAGTTAGAGGCAGACTGGATTCTGTGGCCCCAATGGCCAGACAGAGCACCATGAGAGGCTGTGAAAGAGGCTGGAGGCCAAGCTATTGGCCCATGTGAAACTGGGTTCTGAAACTGCATTGGCAATACTTCACCAAGGTGCCCCAGGGCTTGCTCTTTTCATCTTTGTTTTAATTTGTTCTGTAGATGAGTGATTCCTCTTCCAGTCTCAATATTTCAAGTTCAGCTTCCAGTGTGTGTGTTTCTGGGGAACTGGAACGTAAATAAATCTGAATTAACCTTGAAAAATCTCTACCCCTTCTTATTTTTCCTTTGGATGCCTCAGATGGAAACCGACAGCAGACGGACCTGGTCATTTTTCTGCACATGGTGTCTACAGATCTGGCATGAGGCTTGTGCTGGGGCAGGGTGCTGGCCTGGGGTGGGAATAGGTCAGCATCTGCTTTCCTTTCAGAATGACCCATGAAGAAGCACCAGGGACCATACTGTAATGGAGGAAGGACCACCCACTCTCAGCCTGACACTGCAGTGTCTGCTTTGTGCTCTGGGTCACTTGGTCTAGGTTCCTAATGACAGTCATGGGGGTGCTGTCTCTTTACTCCCTTACCCCTCAGCCCCTCCTTGCAGAACTGTAGGTGCTAACAGTCTCTTGGCAAACTAGATGACCCACAGTGCTCAGAGCTGCAGCTGGTCCTTATGGAGCCTATGGGGACCACAACCAGGCCTGGTGGGAGATGCAGAGAATGAGGCAGTGCACATTGCAAGAGGTTCTCATTCTCTTGGTTTCCAGGGACTATCATGTTTCCAGGGCCTCTCTTGGCTTCCAGGACCTCTTATTCCTTCACGAGGCCTTCAGGTAGACTCTGTTACACATGTGAGTAGATGGAGGCTGACCCTTCTGGCCTTGAATTCCCCTCTGTGGATTCACACACAAACATTGGTGTTAAAAATCCCTTATTTAAGGCAACAGTAGGTGAATTTAGTTCAGAGAGCCTTCTTTCCCACTTCCCAAAGCCTTGATAGGGCTTTTGTTTCAGTAGGAAAAGGTGCCTCCTCCCCTCCTGGGAAGCAGCAACACTGAGCGTGAGTTGGCAGGAACAGCCAGGCCCCATGATTCCTCCCTCTGCCCTCCCTCAGACTTGAGCACACCAGACACACCCAGCAGCTGGAACCACTAGCCTAGGCATCTCGCACTCCCTGTTTTTACAAGCAGCTTGTTGGGCACCTCCATGCACTGCAATAACTCACTCATTTTACTAACTCATTTTTATAGCAAGACCTTCATTTGCTGTTATTATTTGTCTACAGATTTCCCTTCTACTTTAATCAAGGAGAGAATTAAAGTAGTTTAGTGCCCTTGTTAATTTTATACTCTGTCTCTTCTATTTGATGCCTTGCTTGTGTTTTGGGGAAAATATTTCCACTACTCCTGTGAAGAATTCCGTTCATGTTTTTCTGGTTACCAGGGGCCACACAGCTCAAATCAGCAAGACATGTCCACTCATGACTGTTCAATTCAGTAGATGCCCACCAAGTGACAGCCATGTGCAGCCAGGTGGGAGTCTGCCCCAGGAGCACCTACCTGCTCAGGGGAGAGGGAGACAGACAACATAGGTGTCATGTCAGGGTCTACATGGATGTGCATGCTCATCAGGCCAGGTAAGTTCTCTGAAGGAGGTGGCAGCTGAGCTGGGGGAGCTGTGAGTTGATGAGGTACTGAGATGGGGATGAAGGCAGACAGACATTCAGAGGAAGAGAACAGAAGAGTATTTAGGGAACTGTTGTGTGGCCATAGAGTAGCCTGCCCCTTGTCTAGTCTTTCTGTTGGTCCTGATTTCCTAGGAACCCACACACAGCCAGCTCTAGTCCAGATGAGGTTCTCCAAGCAGGAACACAGTGTTGGGAGCCCAGAGAAAGAAGGGACAGGGGGTGGCATGGCTGCAAGGCCAGCCACTGGAAAACCTGCCTGTAGGGGCTACTGTGCTGTGACCCACATGGGGCAGGTGGTCCTGGACCAGCAGCATTAGCATCTCCTGGGAACTTTTTAGAGATGTACATTCTGGGGCCTCATCCCAGGGCTACTGGGGTAAAACCCAGCAATCTGTGTTTGAACAGCCCTCCAGAGATTTCTGCTGTGTTCTGAAGTTGAAGACCCACCTCGGTGCTGGGTTTGGTGGAGCTGGGCCCAGGTACCTGCTCAAGGATCTCAGCTCTGTCCCCTAGAGGCGGTATGGGGTTGCTGATGGCTGGTAGCAGTGACCCTCAGTGGGAAGTTTCCTTTCAAGGGCCTCCTGAAGCCCACACCAGCTCTCTTCAGTTGGGACACTGAAGTTCCATCTGGGCTCCAAAGTTCCCTGAGGATCAGCTGGGCTTCCCTTTATCCACAGCTCAGGGCCTCACTCCCTCACAGGTGTGGCTCCTCACAGCAGTCCTCCACAAGCTTTAGCCTCAGGTCTGCTTCCAGAAAACCTGATTTAGGCAACACTGGTGCTGCCAAGGGCCCATCACTGCGTGTAGGGCTGGAGATTGGCTTTCTGTCCACTGCCATCAACCCTACTGGCACCTGTACAAGTCTCCAACCTCTGCCTGCTAGGCTCTTCACTCTGCTCAAGGTGATTCTTCTGCTCTTCCCACATGCATTCTTCTCTACTCCCTAGCTGCATGGGGCCTTATCATGGTCTCTCCCTTAAGGTGATCAGCAATCAGGGCTGTAGTAGGGCAGGTACTGTAACTCTGGATGTGCTTATCATAAGGCTGGTATTGTCAAAGAAGGCTGGATTGTGGGTTGACCCCTAAGTCCTGGCCCTGCAGGGACTTATGTTACAGGGTCCCAATGTACTGAGCTCACACTAATCAAGTCCATTTCAGACTGAAGTACAGAACCAGCCTCTGTGTTATGGATTTGTGGTAGAAGAGAAACCCTTTCCTGTGTGAGGCAAGCTCAAGTCACCAGTCCCTTTCCCAACATCAGAATATGGTCTTTAGAAGGTAGCTTGGCAACCTCTTGACCCTCAAGACAAATGGAGGTGGAGTCAGGAGGAGTTCTACTTTCTTGTACTGCCCCCTCGGGTCCTTCATTCCCCTCACTGGCTCTGAGAAACACACAGAGAAGTAGAGGTGAGAATTCACCCCCAGCCCAAGTGGTGTTCTCTATCAAACTCTACACCAACCACAGGGGCTCTGGCCCAGAGCATGGCCTCTAAGACCAGACATGCACTCCTGTACCCCAGGAAGCACTGCAGAACAGGTAGATAAAGGATAGAACAGGTGGATAAAGGACCAGGGAATGGATTTCAGGTGACCTCCCCATGCTGAGGAAGTGAGAAGGGAGGGAATTGGCTCCTGGGTGGGCAAACTGAGACTTCCTCTTGTATTTCAGGGCAACCAAAGCTTTAGGAAATTGGTGCCCATGCAAACCTTTTATATGGCTTAAGAAGAGGGTAAGGCAGAAAACTGTACTTGAACAACAATTGAAATAAAAATTCAAAAAAAGAAGCAGGTAAGAAGCCAATAGCTTCTTCAGCCAATAGCTGACCTGAGTGATCAGGCCCTTTAATCATACAGGCTCACATTTCAAAACACACAACTTGACCTGCAGAAAGCAAACCCACACGTTAATGAGGATTACCGAAAGCAGGCCTATTGGAGACTCCACGGCTCACTACAACACACTCGCTGTTGCACTTGTTTCTGTGAAGGCAGCATTTCTCATGCTCAATCTCAGACTACCTTTGAACATGACTACTGGTACTGTTTTGGGAAGAACAGAGAGATAACAAGCAACCATACTGCCACCCTGCATGCCTGTCACTGGTATGCATAGACCACTAACTTTTTGGAGCTAAAAAGGATAGATGAGTGATCAGGCTAACTAATCCCCTACTTGATAAACTAATGAGGTCAGCTGGCTCTTATTCACCATAGGAGTAAAATAAAAAATGCGATTTCAAAGATCATGTTCTCAAAGTGGATTGTGTGTAGTGCTGTAACATATGTGATATTACCTGCCATTGTGCCTGGTACTCATGAACAGTCATGCAAAGCACACATTGAACTTACAAAGCCAATCACAGGCATGCTGGTCATGACTTTCTTGCCACTCAGGTGACCACTATGACCAGGACACATTCCTGCCCAAGTGTTTATCATCCTTTGAAGGACTCTATTTGACGTGGAAGTCTCCCTTCAGTTACCCAAATGAAAATCTGAACCCAAACAGGGACAGCTGTGTTCTGGGGGTGAGATAAAGGAGAAAGCAAAAAGATGGAGATCCCAATTGCAGAGCACAGTAGGAACAGAGGTCCCTCCATACTCTGGACAAAATGACAAAACCTGCATAATATGGAAGGTCTGTGCATGGCTGAGACCTCAAGAATATGATAAGGGACTCAAGACATGGAAAATTTTAGCTTAAGGTAAAAAGTTATAAGTCTAGCAAGTAATGTGTATGTTAAAGCTTTTGTTTCAGAAACTACAAATAAGGCCAGTCCTGGCTCCTGGGGAAACAGCTGACCTCCTGGGGCACTGCTAAAGATTACTGCCTGGGGACAACTGGAAGCATCAGGGCCTTTGTGTTCCAGGGAGAGACTGATGACCACACTCCCCTGGGAACAACTAACTGCCCAGGACTGCAATGTTGCAACTTCTGAATCTCAAAGTCCTCAATTAACCTTGTTTATTCTCCATTATAAAAAGTCTGCCTGGAAAGAGAAGACTAGATGGTCTGTTGGGGTATGAACCCACCATCTTCTCAGATTGCTGGCCATCTGAATAAAGTGCCCGTAAAGATTTAATTACTTTCATTGCTTATTGGCTTTGGTAGTGACAGGCAGCCTGAACATGGGTCTCTTTTCTGGTTTCAAATACACTCACATCTCTTGGGGAATGACATTCTTGGAACTGTATTACCATTTGGGTCTCAAAGACAGAGCAGCCTTCTTGGGTGGCTGATTTGATGCATAAGAGCTAAGGACTCAGGGCCAACACCAGGAGTCCCCTGCACACAGGAGGAGTAAGGCTGTGGCTGTCATTGAACAAGTAAACATTTGTTGAGAACTTGTGTACTGGGCATTCATTTTGGGATCCAAAACTGAAACACCTGGGCCTTATTCTTGAAGTGCTCACAGTGTCCTGCCTCTCATTTGGGGAAGTACATTAGGACCCAAGGGTCTTCTGGGGATGATGGTCTATTTCTTCAAGGGAAAGTCCTGAATCCAGTTCTGGAAGAGCAAGACCATCATCACCATCCCTCCCCATGGCCCCCGGCTTGAGGGGAAGCCATTGGAACTCACACAGGAGACCTAGTCAGAAGATAGATTCGTCTGTCCAGTGCTGTTGAAAACTTGAATTCCAACTTAAACACATCTAGAAGGTAGTGTATAATCTATGTTCCCCCCTTAGGAAGTGAGTTTAAACATAGGTAAGTATCAATTTCCTTTTGTTTAGTTGGATGTGGTAATAACTAATCACAGCAGAATGGGCAGAGAAAGTAGGGGATGCTCAGTGATTTCCTATCTGCCACCAGATAAAGGCAAACATTTCCACTAGGCTTAAAAATGTAGAGAACATGCATCAGGATGGTCAAGCTACTTCTAGGAAACCTTTTGGAGCTTGGCACCTTGCTTTTTCAAAAGGTATTTTGCTTGAAATACATTCTATTATGCAACAACAGATTCTAAGTGTTCTTCTGACCTGCATGGTACCTATGGAACTTTCCACTTCACCATATTATTTATAAAATTCATATACTCCACCATGAACCATCCATTCAAGTAACTGACTCATTGCCAAATAAAAGAATACAAGGAAGTTTGATTCTTCAGAATGCTGTTTCAGTAGGGAATTTTAAACTACACATATCTTTTAAGAACTATAATTTACCAAGAGCAGATTTTCTAAACAGATCTTCTAGCAGTGATCCACTGGGTTACATTTGGCTGTGATACATAGCTGCCATGCATGGGTATGGCAGTTTTGGTTGGCAAGACACTGAGCTACTTCTGAGCAGCTGCTAAGTAAACATCAAGGAAGTTCCATGACTACCCACTTCTCTGGCATCCTCCCAATGCCAGGATCTCTAGCCCAAACTTTTCAGGAGTCCACGAAGTGTTCTCTGTGCTATAGCTGATCCTTTCCTGACTGGCCAGTGCCTGTATCAGGACATTTTGATTATCCTCCCTGCTTATGATTACTATCCTAGGGACAATGACACTTAAAAGCCTGCTTGACTTTTCTGCATTTTCCCATCAGTAGTATTGTTAGAGGCACATAACTTAAATTACCCACTAGTAACAAATGAGACAACCCTATAGAAACTATATATTTACAAGCTAGCAGTAAAAGGGGAGAGAGATGCAGAAAGCATGGGACCCAAAATATAACAGCAGCTCACATATTGAAGGACAGCTGGGCTTTGGGAGCCATGCAGTGCTGCTCAGTCACTGGGTTGGATCCAGCCGGGGAGGAGTCCTACAAACAGACAAGAAGAGACAGTGAGTTGACAGGAGGCTTCTGCTGAGGAAGAGAAAGACAAAGTTGAGTTGGAGTCCAGAGACACTTGCTCTCTCCTCAGGGCTACTTGTCTTGTCTGGGTTGTTAATAATGTTTTTCCAATATACTAGAGAGAGCTTGGTGGCCCATGACATGGGGCCCAAGTCAGCTTCCAAGAGGCCCCCTGAAGTGGCTGCTCAGAACACTACTCTGTAGCCTGCATCTGGGTTAATCAGCACCACACTGTGCTTAATATAGAAGAAGGCAGTTTCTAGAAGCCCATTTTTATTCTTAGAATTTGAATTATTCATTCTTGTGTTTGTAAAAAGAAAATCCAGACAAAACCTTTCATGCTACAAAGCCTGGGCTCATTTAAAAACTGAACTCCAAGAAACTGAAGATTAATCTCTACAGAAAATTAGTCCTTTGGCTGTAAACAGGGGGGCATGCTGTAGTGCAACAGGACTGAAAGGCACAGCATCTCCACCTCAGGCCTTGAGGGGTTCAAAGCTCCTATGCACAAAGATAATTGGAGGAAGGTCTGCTTCAAGGTGGTTCCAATAAACATCAGGTGCATGCTAAGCAGGCTGAGGGGAGTGGTTAGGGGCCAAGCAGAGAGATATGGGCTGTGTGATCATCTGGTGGAAGCAACTCCTGCACAGAGATCTCTGTAGAGATCCCTCATGAACTCATGAGGGACACAATGTCCCCAAATCTCCTCACTACCCAGCTTTCCCATCTAGCCCCAGTCATTCTCCAGGGAAGCACCCTATCTTCTAGTTCAGAGGACACAATGAATTGAATTGTATCCCCCAAAAGATATGTCCAAGTTGTAGCCCCTGGTGTCTATGAAGGTGACTATGTGATCCTAAAATCAGATCACCTTTTATTAGAATGGGCCCTAAATCCAATGACAAGTGTCCATAAAAGAGAGAGAAAAGGAGAACAGAGACACCCACAGAGGAAGAAAAGCCACATGAAGATGGAGGCATAGATTGGTGTGATGCATCTATAAAGCCAAGGAACTCCGACTGCAGCAACCACCAGAAGCTGGGAGACAGGCCTAGGCTGGATTCTCCCTCAGCCTCTAGAAGCAACCAATACTGCCAACATATTGATTTTGGACTTCTGTTTTCCAGTACTGTGACAGGATAACTCCCTGTTGCTTTGAGCCACCCAGTTTGTGGTACTATTACAGCAGCCCCCAGGGAACTAATACAACTCAACTCACTGACTCATTCTGACCTTGCTTAGCTGATGAGCTCCACATGCTAAGGCAACCTCCCAACCCTCCCTAGGTGGTTGACCTCTCTACTCCACCAGGAGTCATGAAAGGTGCTGGAAATCACAGCACATCCACAACCTCTAAGAAGTTAGAAATTCTATTTCTTCTTGTTTAAACAATGAAGTGCTGGTGGAATGAGGACATGCAACACAAACATAACACTCCTCATTTCTCCAAGGTCCCTCAAAGTCTCAAAGGACTTCCCATTCCAAGCTCCTACATCTGTGAGAGAAAATGCTGATTTCCAAAGGTGGCCCCTTCACAAATCTCATCCCTGTGGCTGATGCACAGATGCCATTTTCTGGGGTGCTGTGTGGGAGCTAGGCTAAAAGGTGGGACATTCTTCTGCTGATAAATTCAGGGGACTTCCATCTGCTCATCATGCCTGCCCAACATAAGAGGGGAGATAGAGACTAGAAGGAGTCACACATCAAAGCTTGGGGATGTTTTCCTTCAAAGTGGTTGCTGGCGGAGGTCACCATGGCTGTCCAGGGACCATCCTCCACAGAACAGCAGAACAGGTGGGAAGGTGACAGCCACAGGTGTGGGCACCTTGTTCCAGACTCTTCCTCCCCTGGAGTATGGGCAAGACCCCTAGTGTTGGTTTTCCACAGCTCTCCTTGTATGGTCCCTAGAGAAAGGTGTGGGCAGGATGTTAGGGCCCTTCACTCACTCAAACAGGCATGGGTCAGGAGTGTCCACGAGCACCTTCAGTATGGAGTTCATCAGCTAAGCAAGGTCAGAACTGGTTGTTAAGTTAATAAGAAAGGCCCCCATCAGCTCTCCACAAAAGCAAATAGTGTGATGGTCAGTTGAGTTGTAGGGTTGTTCCACCTGCATGTAACATGTTTTAGGTCCTCACTCACATGAGCTGACCACCTAATTGTGAGGACAGGCTGGGGCACAGACACAACCTCTGATCTCAGTGTAGGGCTCGCATTGGAAGAAGACAAGCATTAGATATGCCATTATAGACATAGGGGTCCTTGCAAGCGTAGGACCACAGGAATACACAACATTGAAATTGAGGTACCTGCCAGGTGAAGCTATCAGGTAGTAAAAAAATCTATAGTTTAGAAAGGTCTTGAAGGGCAGAATTAAGACTGCTTGGGCTTAAGCAATTGGTTGGAAGAGAACCCTATGGGAAAGCATGCAAAGGATGGGAAGGGGAGCAGTGATGTTCATGTGAGGGTTAAAGAAAGAGGATCCAGTGGAGGAGGCAAGGGAAATGCTCAGAAGCAAAGGCAGGAAAGAAGCTCAGGAATGAGTCTTGTCCACAGTGTCCAGTGCTGATGAGATGTCAAGGAGGAGGAAGATGGAGCAGGGACAATGGACTGTGCACTGTTGTGACCTTGAGCAGCTGGGTTTTAGAAGCAGGAGTAAAAATAGAGGTCAGAGGACAGAGTGAAGTGTGTTCAACATGTAAGTGGAAATGTGTTCATGGTAGAGAGAAGAATGAGAGGGGGACTTCCAGGAGCAGTGCTGGAAGAAGACAATGCAGAAGGGAGAAGGAACAGCTCTGTGGCACCTTTCAGGAGAGACAGCGGCACTCAGGCAGAGGCAGCAGCTCGCCACTTTCCTTCTAGTCCCGTGCTTCCACATCTTCTTACCTCTGCCCTTGGCTCTTAGAACAAAGCACTGGGACCCTGAGTCTAGAGTTTTTAGACTTCCCCATATGGCTATATGGTGCAGAGACCTTCATGAAACCCTGGCTGCTGTCACACAGTATACTCCAAAAGGAGAAAGGACCACAAATGTCAGACTCTCCTACATTTTCTACTCTCCTATCACTAACACAGACAAGCACAAGACACCTTTCAATCTGAGGCTCCAAATCAAAGCACTCTTCCTTTTCTGTTTTAGAACTCCCTCTTCCCTTCCTGGGCCCTTTAGCTAACCTTATAGAGTTGCCACTTTTCTCCTTTATTTTTCATCATGGTTTTTTCTCCCTTTTCAGTGTCAACACCAACATTGTCTTAGCCTCAAGCCTGTTTTGTAAAGGGCCAGAGAACCAATATTTTAGGCTCTGTGTTTTATTGCATCTTCCTCTTCTTTTCATTATTTCTTTGTTTCCTTCTCCCACCCATCCTATTTTGTCCCCCCTTTTTAAAACAACCCTTAAAAATAAATCATTCAACTTCTGGCCAAGATGGAGGTAGGTGGACGCACTGTACCTCCATGCACAAACAAGATTGGAACAACAATTTAGAGGCAGAATAACACCCATAACTGACAGAAAATTTATCTGAATGGAAGTCAGACAGCCAAGAAGTTGAAATAGACCCATTCATCCAGACTGGTAGGAGGGGTGGAGACAAGCAGCTGGGTGCGGGTCACAGCGCCGAGAACAGGGAGAATTGAGTGCATAAGGCACCCGGGGGTGCATAAGGCATCTGGGGCGTGCAAGAATGCAGCGGGTGAACACTGAGTATGCAAGCGGCTGCTGGCAGACCCAGTGAGGCAGCGATTGTGGAGCAGGGCAGAGCGCGCAACCCAGGAATTGAGGGAAGGGACTGAGGTCCCACAAGAACGGAGCTACTGCCATTGTTCCCTCTCAACCCCACCCTCACAAACAATGTTACAATCTAGAGACTGGGGTGCCCAGCTCTGGTGAACACCTAAGGCTCCACCCCTCACTGCAACAGGAGCGACCAGACCAAAAAGAAGAAGAGAGAGAGAGATGGCTTAAACAGAAGACCAAATCAGTGCCCCAGAACTCATCCTTTTGAGCAACCAAGAGATAGCTAACCTATCAGATGCACAGTTCAAAACACTGGTGATCAGGAAGCTCACAGAATTGGTTGATTTTGGTCGCAAATTAGATGAACAAATGCAGGTTACCATAAAAGAAATGAAGGAAAATGCATAGGGAACCAATAGTGATGGGAAGGAAAGTGGGACTCAAAACAATAGAGTGGACCAGAAGGAAGAAAGAAACAACCAAACAGGAAAGAATGGAGAAATAAGAATTCAAAAAAATGAGGAGAAGCTTAGGAACCTCCAGGACATCTTTAAATGTTCCAACATCTGAATTATAGGGATACCAGAAGAGGAAGAGGTAGAGCAACAGATTGAAAATGTATTTGAACAAATAATAAAGGAGAATTTCCCCATTCTGGCAAAGGAAATAGTCTTCCAGGAAGTCCAGGAAGCTCAGAGAGTCCCAAAGAAGTTGGACCCAAGAAGAAACACACCAAGGCACATCATAATTACATTAGCCAAGGTAAAAATGAAGGAGAGAATCCTAGAAGCAGCAAGAGATAAAGGACAGTAACCTACAAAGGAGTTCCCATCAGACTGTCAGCTGATTTCTCAAAAGAGACCTTATAGGCAAAAAGGGGCTGGAAAGAAGTATTCCAAGTCATGAAAGACAAGGACCTATATCCCAGATTACTCTATCCAGCAAAGCTTTCATTGAGAATGGAAGGGCAGATAAAGTGCTTCTCAGATAAGGTCAAGTTAAAGGAGTTCATCATCACCAAGCCTTTATTTTATGAAGTGTTTAAGAGACTTATCTAAGAAAAGAAGATTAAAAAAAAACATGTATAGTAAAAGGACAGCAAACTCACAATTATTAACAACCACACCTAAAGCAAAACCAAAAGAAACTAAGCAAATAACTAGAACAGGATCAGAACCACAGAAACGGAGATCACATGGTGGGTTAGTAACAGGGGAGTGGGAGGAGGAGAGAGGGGGAAAAGGTACAGAGAATAAGTAGCATAGATTGTAGGTAGAAAATAGACAGGGAGAGGGTAAGAATAGTATGAGAAATGTAGAAGCTAAAGAACTTATAAGTATGACACATGGACATGAACTAAAGAGGGGGAATGTGCGTGGGAGAGGGTGTACAGGGTGGAGGGGAGTGAAGGGGGGAAATGGGACAACTGTAATAGCATAATCAATAAAATCTATTAAAAAAATTAAAAATAAATAAATAAATCATTCTTGGTACAAGAGGCATGTAAAAATGGTTCCATGGGCCATGCTTTGTGTGGCATCCTGGAGGCAGCATCAGCTGGAGAGCTCTGAAAATGGTCCTATTTTAGAGGGAGCACTATTGCCTCCCTCTGCCTTCCTGCCATAAGGGTATAGGTCCCACATCTAGACCTTGGGGAGCAAGGCAAGCTTCTTAACCCCCAGTGCACCACTGCCCCTCTGGCCTGGCATTAAAATGAGGTCCATGAAGCAGACCTAAACCTGGTTGGAGCAGGAGCCCAGCATGGCTCCAGGACCCCCTGACTGCTTTACAGCATCCTTGAACACGGACCTGGCTAATACATCACACCCACCCTCCCTCTCTGACTCAGGTCACTGATGGAGTGGCCCCCAGGATCAGGATGTTTGAAGGGCCTCCTAGGGTGGCATGGCACCACCACACAGGAGTCTAGGCAGCCAGGAGGCAGTGTAGCACACAGCAATGCTTCTGGCCCTCAGGAGTGGGGACCAACACTTCTTTGCTATGGGGTCTCTGGTACCCAGCACAGACCCTGCATGGAAAGAACCATGTTATATTTCTGTGAAAGCCTCAAGTGACCTCCCTTTGGAGCCCAGTAAAGGAAAGAAATGCTAGGGTGACCCACCATCCTGCTGTGACCAGGACTGTCCTGATGTGTGCTCTGAAGGTCTGGATCCCAGAAGAGCCCTCAGTCCTGGGTGCACCACAACATGGGACACCTTCCATGGACTCAGACCTGGGTTCAGTCAGGAGCTGGGGTGCATCCTGGAGCATGAGAGAAGGGCTGTGCTGTCTCTGAGACAGACCTGTGAGTTTCCACCTGGCTGCACCACTCATGGGAGGTGGCTCCAAGGTCTCCAGACCAAGGCCACACCCCAGACCAATCACTTCAGTGACCTGGAAAAACTGTCCAATCTCCTCTCCTAAAGCCTCAGTTTCCCTATCTGTGAAATGGATCAACATCAGTGCCTCCCAGCTTTCAGGGTGAAGTGAGCAGGGTCATGACTATCCTGAGGGAAACAGCTGGCTGGATTTTTTCAGTCCTCCAGGTGATAATGGTGTGCAGTGAATTCTGGGGGATAGGTACTTAGAATTCTCTGGCAGCAGATGTAGGAGGCTGGGGCACTGCACCATATATGGCCTGTCACTGGGGACAGGCCAGCAAGCACTGACAGGAGTGGACATTGGCCCACAGTAAGGCTCTGAGTCCAGAGCCTGAGCCCAGGCTCTGAGATAGGACCTGTGACTGTAGGCAGTCTTGAACCCACCCACCCTTACCCACCACCAGCTTTCCAGAACCTTCTTCTTGCACCACATCAGAGAGAGACTCAGAGCAGAGAGTGATAATCAGACGGATGAGGCACCCAGAGCCCTGAGTATTGTATCTGACATCTTGGAGCTCATGGCTTATTCCTTGATTCTCTGCACAGTAGAAAGAACCACTACAGACAACACTGACAGGCTCAGCTGAGGAGAGGCCTCTGTGTCTGCTCTCATCACCCTACAGCAAGCCAGCCAGGAGGCGCCACTATTGTTATTTAACAGACAAGGCAACTGAGGGACTAGGAGAGACTGGACAGATTTTCTGGGTCATGAGGTACAAGGACAGTGTTGAACTTGGCTCCTAGTGACAACTCCATAGGCTCAGAGAGGTTCAGCAACTTTTGGTTAACGCTGCTAGTGAGCAGAGTTCTCTCTGCCCTACACTACACCATACCAGGTCCAAGATCTGCATTTACAGAGTGCCAGCTGTTCTCTGCAGGGACTGGCAGGCAACTTCCTGTTTCCTCTCCTTTGGCCTGCAGTCATTCCTGAACATTTTACACAAGAGGAAGGATTAAGTGACATCCACTTGCTGGATTCATGCACACACCACTTCCCAAAGGAGCCAGAGGCAGGGAGAGCTGTTGGATGAGCACAGCACTGACACATTACCCACACCATCTGGGCTTGTTTCCTCATGTGTGAGTGAAAATAATTAAAGCAACGGGTTCTCCCTAGGGTGAGGTGTGCTACCCAGGGGAGGAAGCCTTGGCAGGGGAGGGAAAGAAGCAGAAGGGGAAATAAGAGGTACAGCAGCTGACAAAGGCGGGAGGTACACTTGACAGGCCCTTAGGTTTTGCCTCACTGCCTGCTGCTGTTAGGACCCTGAGAATTTTGTCACAGCTACTACATTTTAGGGCCATTTCTATAGAAACCGCAACCCCCACACATTCTTTCCACTTTAAAGGAACACAAAAGACAGCCAGATGAATCAGTGACATTGAGGATCCCAAACTCAGCCACTGAGGCTCCCTTGTTTGTGTAGCTCACCCCTGGCATGGCTCAGCCACACCAATGCTGTGTGCATGGCCATGAGTATGGGGGTATTTGATTTTTATATGGTTCATGTTCCTCCACAGGGTTTTAGAATCAAGTCAGTTAAATTGCAACAGGATCATCTCACATTAGGTGGCCCTTTCTGATATGCAGTAATAGGCATACAGGGGTCACATCAGACCCTGTCTTACAGATGGACTCAGCTGGGGCCACTTACACAGGCCCCTCACACCAGCCTGGCCAGGAGCAGGCACACAGGCTAGCTCAGCCTAGTTGCCTCTCTCCACTCTGGCTGCCAGCTCTTCCAGGGCACACAGGCCAGTTGCTCAGAACTTTCTGTAGACTACTGTGCAACTTTCAATGAGAGTTCAATAATTATCAACAACAATAGCTACCATTGTGCTCCAGAAGAAAACTTGATGGACCCCATGCCCCAAGGCCTCACAAAACCCCTTCCCTATGTGGCCTGGGAAGACCTTTGTGTGCAGGCAAGGGGGAACACATGAATAGACAGGGTTGGTCTTGGTTCTAGATGACTAGCCCTGTCATCTCACAGGGGCCCCAAATCCAATCTATTGGTGAAGGCATTCTGTGTCACAGCTTGGATGGACACATCAAATCTTGAGGGTCTGGGAATTTCAAGGGGCTGGCTTGACACTTGCTAGGGCAGGCACTGCCCATGACCCAGGAAACTGATGAGCCTGGGTACTCCTGCTCTCTGTTCTAAAAGCCTGGAGTCTGTCCTCATGATGCCAGCCTGGCATATGGAGGCCTGTGTGTTGATGAATGCATGCCTACAACAGGGCTAGATTTTTCCAGGTGCCTGATCACAAAGCCTACATCTGATCCCCAATCATAGAACTCTGGGTCTGAGTCCTCTCCCCATAGCAAGTCCAGCCTAGTGGGGAAAATGATCCATGAGGTGCTGTGGCCGTGGCAGGACCTATTGTCTGGCATGCCTTAGTTGCCCTGGGTAAGTCCCTGGGACAGTCCAGGGATGTATATCACAGTGTGATGCCCAAAGCCAGTGAAGTGACACAGAGTTAGGAAGGCAGCATTGGACCAGTGGCAGAGCTGGGGGCAGGTCTCTGGTGTAGCCAGCTACAGCCAGCACACTGAGGCCTGTAGGAAATAGCATGTGGCAGCTTCTCCTTAACTCCCAGGCACTCCGTATCACCTCCTGCTACTCCCAACAAATGAATTAAATTGGAACCGAGAGACAGGTGAAAACTGCTTCTCTTGACCTCTTGCCCTTTGTGATGACATTCATTAAACTCCAGGGCCTGGCCAAAAGATTCACTTCAAGTCGAATTGATGGAAAATAGGCCTCAGGGTCCCAGCCATTTCTAAAACAATCTAATTCAGCACTTAAATCTTTGTGGAAAAAAGTGGAGCACAACTTTTTTTTTTTCATTATTTATTTATTTATTTATTTATTTATTTATTTTAATTATTATTTTTTTAATCATTGTTCAAATACAGTTTTCTCCTTTTTACTCCCAATCCAGTCCCCCCTCCCACCCTCCCCACTTCCCTCCCACTACCACCCTTCCCTTAGTCTATGCCCATGTGTCCTTTAAGTTTGTTCCTGTGAACCCTTCCCACTGTCCCCTTAAATTCCCTCTTCTCTCCCCTCCGGTCACCATCAGCCTGTCCTCTATTTCAGTGTCTTTGGTTCTATTTTGCTTGTTTCTTTGTTTTGTTATTTAGGTTCCTGTTAAAGGTGAGATCATATGGTATTTGTCTTTCACTGCCTGGCTTGTTTCGCTTAGCATAATGTTTTCCAGCTCCATCCACACTGTTGCAAAGGGTAGGAGCTCCTTCTTTCTTTCTGCTGCATAAAATTCCATTGTGTAAATGTACCATAGTTTTTTGATCCATTCATTTACTGATGGGCACCTTGGTTGCTTCCAGCATCTAGCTATTGTAAATTGTGCTGCTATGAACATTGGGATGCATAGGTTCTTTTGAATTGGTGTTTTAGTATTCTTAGGATAGAGTCCCAGTAGTGGAATCGCAGGGTCAAAGGCAGATCCATTTTCAGTTTTCTGAGGAAGTTCCATACTGCTTTCCATAGTGGTTGTACCAGTCTGCAGTCCCACCAACAGTGCACTAGGGTCCCCCTTTTCTCCACAACCTCTCCAACACTTGTCGTTTGTTGCTTTGTTTATGATGGCCATTCTGTCTGGTGTGAAGTGGTATCTCATTGTGGTTTTAATTTGCATCTCTCTGATAGCTAGCGATATTGAGCATCGTTTCATGTGTCTTTGGATTTTCTGTATGTCCTCCTTGGAGAAGTGTCTGTTCAAGTCCTTTGCCCACTTTTTAGTTGGATTCCTTGTCTTGTTAGAGTGCAGTCGTGTAAGTTCTCTATATATTTTGGAGATTAAACCCTTGTCTGAGGTGTCATTGGCAAATATGTTTTCCCATACAGTTGGTTCTCTTTTTATTTTCATACTGTTTTCTTTAGCTGTGCAGAAGCTTTTAATTTTGATGAGGTCCCATTTGTTTATTTTTTCCTTTATGTCCCTTGCTCTAGGGGACACGTCAGTAAAAAACTTTCTTTGTGAAATATCTGAGATTTTCCTACCTAAGTTCTCTTCTAGGACTTTAATGGTGTCATGTTTTATATTTAAGTCTTTTATCCACCTTGAATTTATTTTTGTATATGGTGTAAGTTGGTGCTCAAGTTTCATTTTTTTGCACGTGGCTGTCCAGTTCTCCCTAACACCATTTGTTGAAGAGGCTATTTTTATTCCATTTTATGTTGCTGCCTCCTTTGTCAAATATTAATTGACCATAGAGACTTGGGCTTATTTCTGGGCTCTCTGTTCTGTTCCATTGGTCTATGTGCCTGTTTTTATGCCAGTACCAGGCTGTTTTGATTACAGTAGCCTTGTAGTATAGTTTAGTGTCAGGTATTGTAATCCCTCCTACTTTACTCTTCTTTCTCAAAATTGCAACAGCTATTCAGAGTCGTTTATAATTCCATATAAATTTTTGAAGTGTTTGTTCTATGTCTGTGAAATATGCCATTGGTACTTTAATAGGAATTGCATTGAATGTGTAAATTGCTTTGGGTAGTATGGACATTTTGATGATATTAATTCTTCCAATCCATGAACACGGTATATGGTTCCATTTGTTTGTGTCTTCCTTGATTTCTTTCTTCAGTGTTGTGTAGGTTTCTGAATACAGGTCTTTTACCTCTTTGGTTAGGTTTATTCCTAGATATTTTATTTTTCTTTTTGCTATTTCAAATGGGATTTTTTCCTGATCTCTGCTTCTGCTGTTTCATTGCTGGTGTACAGAAATGCCTTTGATTTCTGGATATTGACTTTGCATCCCGCTGTTTTGCCAAATTCATTTATTAGGTCAAGCAGTTTTTTGGTAGAGTCTATAGGATTTTCTATGTATACTATCATGTCATCTGCAAACAGTGACAGTTTTGTTTCCTCCTTTCCGATTTGGATGCCTTTTATTTCTTTTCCTTGTCTGATTGTTGTGGCTAAAACTTCCAGTACTATATTGAATAGAAGTGGTGAAAGTGGACAGCCTTGTCTTGTTCCTGATCTTAATGGAAAAGATTTTAATTTTTGCCCATTGAGAATGATGTTAGCTGAAGGTCTCTCATATATGGCCTTTATTATGTTGAAGAATGCTCCCTCTATTCCCACTTTGGCGAGTGTTTTTTTCATTAATGGGGGCTGTACCTTATCAAATGCTTTTTCTGCATCAATTGATATGATAATGTGGTTTTTGTCTTTGCTTTTGTTTATGTGATGTATTACATTTACTGACTTGCGAATATTGAACCATCCTTGCATCCCTGGAATGAATCCCACTTGGTCATGGTGGATAATCTTTTTAATGTATTGTTGGATGCGGTTTGCCAGTATTTTGTTGAGGATTTTAGCGTCAATGTTCATCAATGATATTGGCCTGAAGTTTTCTTTCTTTGTTGTGTCTTTATTTGGTTTTGGAATTAGGATGATGTTGGCCTCATAAAAAGAGTTTGGGAGACTCCCATCTTTTTGGATTTTTTGGAATAGTCTGTGAAGGATAGGGGTTACCTGTTCCTTAAATGCTTTGTAGAATTCTCCTGTGAAACCATCTGGTCCTGGGCTTTTGTGTGTTGGGAGTTTTTTGATTACTGCTTCAATTTCTTTTGTTGTTATTGGTCTGTTCAGACTTTCTGCTTTTTTTTCATTGAGTTTTGGAAGATTATATTTTTCTAGAAAGTTGTACATTTCATCTAGGTTTTCAAATTTCTTAGCATACAGCTCTTTGTAGTAATTTCTTACAATCCTTTGTATTTCTGTGGTATCTGTTGTAATCTCTCCTCTTTCATTTCTGATTGTGTTTATTTGGGTCTTCTCTCTTTTTTTCTTGATGAGTCTGCTTAAAGGCTTGTCGATTTTGTTTATCTTTTCAAAGAACCAGCTCTTGGATTCATTGATCCTTAGAATTGTGTTTTTAGTCTCTATGTCATTTAATTCTGCTCTGATCTTGGTTATTTCCTTCCTTCTGCTTGCTCTGGGCTGCCTTTGTTGTTGTTCCTCGAGTTCTTGTAGACGTAAGATTAGGTTGTTTATTTGGAATGTTTCTAACCTTCTTAGGTGGGCCTGTATCGCTATGAACTTCCCTCTCAGGACTGCCTTGGCTGTGTCCCATAAGTTTTGGGTTGTTGTGAGTTCATTTTCATTTGTTTCCAGAAACCTTTTGATTTCTTCCCTAATATCATTCTTCACCCATTCATTGTTTAATAGCATGGTATTTAATCTCCACGATTTTGAGTGTTTTTGTTTTTTTTCCTTCAGGTTGATTTCTAGCTTCAGTCCCTTGTGGTCTGAGAAAATGCTTGGTATGATTTCAATTTTCTTGAAATTCTTGAGGCTTGTTTTGTGTCCTATCATGTGGTCTCTCTTTGAGAATGTTCCGTGTACATTTGAAAAGAATGTATATTTAGCTTCTTTTGGATGGAGGGCTCTGTATATATCAGTAAATCCATTTCATCAAGTGTATTGTTCAATGCCACTATATCTTTGCTGATATTTTGTTTAGAAGATCTGTCCATTTTTTATAGTGGGGTGTTAAAATCTCCCACTATAATTGTGTTGCTGTCCATATCTTTCTTGAAGTCCTCTAAGATTTTCTTCATGTATTTCGGTGCTCCTATGTTGGGTGCATATATATTTATAATATTTATGTCTTCTTGATGGATTCTTCCCTTGAGTATTATGAAGTGACCTTCTGGGTCTCTCTTTATGGACGTTTTTTGGAAGTCTCTTTTGTCTGATATTAGTATTGCTACCCTGGCTTTTTTTTCCTGTCCATTTGCTTGGAAGATTTGTTTCCAGCCCTTTACTTTCAGCCTGGGTAGGTCTTTTATCCTGAGGTGGGTCTCTTGTAGACAGCAGATATGTGGGTCATTTTTTCTTATCCAATCAGCTATTCTATGTCTTTTGATTGGAGCATTTAATCCATTTACATTTAAGATTATTATTGATAGGTACTTATTTATTGTCTTTTATGTACGTGTGTTCCTCTCTCTCTCTCTCTCCCTTTCTTCTCTGCTCCTTAAAGCAGTCCTTTTAGAATCTCTTGCAGAGCTGGTTTGGTCGAGGTGTATACTTTTAGACTTCTTTTGTCTGGGAAGCTTCTTATTTGGCCTTCCATCTTGATCGAGAGCCTTGCTGGATATAGTAGCCTTGGTTGCAGACCTCTGGTTCTCATTACCTGGAATATTTCTTGCCATTCTCTTCTGGCTTGAAGTGTTTCCTTGAGAAGTGAGCTGTTAGCCTTATTGGGGCTCCCTTGTATGTTACTTCCTTTTTCTCTCTTGCTGCCTTTAAGATTCTCTCTTTGTCTTGAAATTTTGTCATTTTAATTATGATGTGCCTTGGGGTGGGTCTCTTTGGGTTCCTCTTGATTGAGACTCTCTGTGTTTCCTGGATTTGTATGACTTTTTCTCCCATCAAATTAGGGAAGTTCTCCTTCATTACTTGTTCAACTAGGTTTTCAATCCCTTGCTCTTCTTCTTCTCCTTCTGGTATCCCTATTATACGGATATTATTACGTTTCATATTGTCTTGCATTTCTCTTAATCCCTCTTCATTCTTTCTGAGCCTCTTTTTCCTTTTCTTGCTCTTTCTGGATGCTGTTTTCTACTTTGTCCTCCAGCTCGCTAATCTGATCTTCTGCTTCATCAATCCTGCTTTTCATTCCTTCTACTGTGTTCTTCAGTTCAGAAATTGTATTCTTCATTTCCTCTTGACCCTTGTTGAGAGTTTCTATTTCCTTTTTCATGTTTATATAGTTTGCAGTGAGATTGATGTAGTTTCCCTCTAATTTCTGAAAGCTCATTGTGAGTTCATTGAACTTCCTGGTAATCATTGTTTTGAACTCACTATCTGATAGTTGAGTTGCCTCTATTTCATTTAGCATTTTTCCTGAGGCTTCCTTGTTTCCCTTCAGTTGGGGGTTGTTTCTTTGTTTTCTCATTGTTCGTGGGTGTCTTCTTTTTTCTTCTTGTTTGTTAATTTGAACTGTTCTGATTCCCTGTAATTATGGTGTGAACCTCTGTGTTAGAATGCCTGTGAGATTCAGTGGTGCAGTCTCCTTTGTGTATCCTGGTGTTCACAGCTTCCCCCTACTCTTTTTTGTGATCAGTTGGAGGAGTAAGGCAAAATGGTTTAAAACAGCAAGACAGTATACTATGATATTTACTTTAGCAGCCAGTAGAGAAGACATGGGTTATCCTTTGGCTCCTTATAGTGTTAACCGTGATCCTCCACCCCACTGTCCACGTTTTAGAAAGGATGGAAAGAAGGTAAGACTCTTATTGGGGACGAGAGGATTGTTAGTTGGATCTAGAAAGCTGTGAGGCTGTGGGAGGTCAGCTTCTAAGGTAGGGTTGGACTGAAGATTAGTATATAGGAGTAGTGAGTAAAAGAATAGAGACAACCCCCACAATAGTATAGTTCAGAAAATTGCAAAGTGGGCTGAGATCAGGTAGGGGTATTGAGAAGCACTTACAATTGTATAGACTAGGTCTTACTAGCAGTAATAGTAAAGTGACAGTCTTGTGGCAGAATCGATGAGGTCTAGATAACAATAATAAAGAGTATAGAACTTTGAGAGGTGTATTAATGGAACACAGATGAAGGATAGTAACTTATCAACACCTTGTGACTGAGATACCAGGGGGAACCTATCAAATGACAGTATAACCAGCCAAGCAAAGAAGATTATACAGAAAGGAAAAGAATACCCAAATATTATTAAAATAAAAAATGTCAGAAAAGTGAGAAAAAGATAATACAAATTTACAGTAACTTGCAAGATTAAAAAAAAAGGAAAGAAAAGCAGAAGATGTAGTGAAGGAGAGATAAATTTGTAGTGGAAAGAATAATATTAGGTTGAATGGAAGAGAAACATAAGGGATTGCGAGATAAACATAATAAGAATTGAAAAAAAAGTCACATAAAACAGAAGATAAAATCAATCAATCAACAACAGCCAGAGAAACCAAACAAAACCAAACAAAACCAAAAAAAACAAAAACAAACAAACAAACAAAAACCCCAAACAAACAAACAAAAAAACCCCTCTTGTTGGTTTCTAACTGGCCAGACCAGTTTTTCTGATCTTGCTAGCTTCAGCTGGCTAAGGGGCCTTTGAAATGCTTCTCTCTCTCACAACCAGATCTCAGCAAGTCTGTCAGGTACCCTGGGAGCTCCCGAACACACTGGCGTGCGAGAGTCAGTCTTCCCGACAACTGTGCGCAAGCCCAGCCATTTCCAGCTCTGTGTTCCCCACCGTACTGCACTCCGACTGACCGGGTGTTGGCGCCTTTCCCGGCTCCCCAGGTCGGGCTGGCTGGAAATCTCTGAGCCACCACTGCAGGAACGCACCCAGCACCATGTCCCTCCCGGGATCGCAGCACGAGATTCCGGCCTCCCTATGGGGCGCGAGCCGAGCGTGGCCATTTGGTGCTCTCCACTGATCTGCACTTCCATTGGCCTAGAAATGCCCTTGGTCCTGTCGGCTAGAGGCTCTCACTTCTCCTTGGTCTCTGGGTGGGTGTTCATATTCCCTGGGCCATTTTTTCTCAGTCCAACTGGCCAATCTGTTCCTTCTAGCAACATGTTCTCCCCTGGAGTTGCTCACCCCCATATTCAGGGGAGGGAGGGAGCAGAGGCTTCCCTCTCCCGGGAGCCCTGGGGCAGAGCCCGGAGCACTGGGCGGGCCTGGGGTCTGCGCACCCCCAGACCCCGCGCTGATCCCTGGGCCCCTTTTGTCCTGTATCAGACTCCTTACCGTCTGGTTTTCAATTGAGTGCAATAATTTCTGATGTCCTGCTTTCAAAAGTGATTCGGCAACCCAGCCCACTTGCTCTGCCTCTCCACTGATCTGCGAGTTTCCCCGCTCTTCACAGAAGCCAAGAAAAACGCTGCCTAGAGTAAAGCCGCCATCTTCCTCGCCACACAACTTTTTAAAAAATCTGTTCCCTTCCTGGTCTGGGAGCTGAGTATAGCAGAGCCAGACCACAGAGCACAGACTGTGACACTCATGGGTTGCTGACACCTGTGGGCCCTGCTTGCTTGTTTTCAGAACTCCAGGGAACACTTAGGGTGTGAACTTTGGACTTAATCCCCACAAATGGCAGGATGTAGAGACCAGATGCCCAGCAGCCCTGGCTGGTTAACTGAAGATAAGGCCACCTTCCCCTCAGTCCTCTCCTGTCCTTTATCTGACTGGTGGAAGTAGAACTGGTGCCATGAAATATCTGTTAGAATGTTGATATAAGGACTAAAAAATGTAGTCAGTTCTGGTTCTGAGCTCTAGCTTTTTCACTCTCTGTTGAAAGGGAAAGGAGTTGACAAGTGCTAACTCCTAAAAGCATCCTAGCACTAAACCAAGATATTTTCCATAACACCATCAGATAGACTGAATGCAAGCTGAGATGGGATAATGTTATTCAAAGGTATGATGGACCATTGAAAAGCACCTCGCCAAATGTTGAGAGCATCAGTCACATATTTACTCTGTTAGTGACAGGAAGACATGACTACCAAACTCAGTGAGTCCTGGAGACCAGGCAGTAAAAAGGGAATCACAGTTTACCCCAGAGGGTCTGCTGCTTTAGCCTCCTTCATGCTAGTTCAAGGGACAGGATGCTGAGCTCCAAGCTGAGGATAGAGCCCTCAGACCCAGGGACGGATGCCCACCTCCTCCCTGTCTGTGCCCCAAGGACATTACCTGGGCAGGAGCACTGCAGGACAGATGAGTCAGGTCCCCAATCCTGGCTGCAGCCCGGGGATCACTGGAGCTGATCAGAACTGGAGCACTAATTTCCATGGAATGCCTGTGGCTGGTGGCCTGTGAGGACCTGTGTGTCACACTGAATGTGGTAAAGGAATGGCGTTTCTTGGTGTTCTTCTTGCCATCTGCATGCTGTTGAAAGGCATTGACTGCTCCTGTGCTGCTTAAAGTGGGACATGGGGCCATACTGGCCACTGTGCTGGGGTCAGATGGCAATGAGGCATGGCAGCCAGATACAGCAGCTGGGCAGAGCTTGTCCATCTCAATAAGCTCCTTGGCAGAGTCGTTGAGCTAAGTGAGAAAGTGGGAGAGAGGGCTTCATTAAATAATGATCACAGGCTACATCCAGCTTTCTGAGCTCTTCCAGCCTGCACTCACATTAAAAAATTGACAATGTATTCAAACTGGTCAGATATTTCTAGCAGGGCATCCAATATGAATGGTGTGGTAAAAACACAACAAAAGGTAACACGCTGTCTGAAGATTCTATTGAAAAACTTTGTATAGCAGCAGTATTTTCCAAGAGCTGGCTACCACATCTGCCCCAATGTGGTCCCAGTCTTTTCCTGGCTGCCCATTTTTGAGGGGCCAGAGAGAGAGGAGCAAGGAATGCCCAATGACCATCCAACATTCACCATGACAACAGGTTCTTGGCCTACCTTGTACCATCTAGTCACTCAGGTAGGAGAATTCAAGGCATGTGACCAGAATACACTTTCTAACCACTAGTGACACAGGTGGCAGGTAAGTCCAGCCATGTGAATAGGAGCCATGGGTATTCTTTTGGGTAAGAGCCTACAACAGGCTGCCAAGACCCAGGGCTGCCCTGACCCTGGCCCACGAGGAGTCAATACTGCCTTATTTCCAGCAATTCACAAAGACTCAAGGTATAACTCCTTCCCTGCCCTCATACCTGCACCACAAAATAGCAGGTGCCTTTACAGAGAAGAGTTTGATCCTGTTTGAGTCCATGCCAGCCTATGGTAACTAGGTGTTACTACTCTGGAGGCCATGCTGGAAGTGCCTGGAGGATGAAGGGGCTCTGGGAGGAGTGGGGCCTCATACTCCTGTTAGGGGTCAGGCAGGGCCTCTGGTTAAATGAAGGATCAGTTCATCTTCCAGGAGCCAGAGTGTGCTCCTGGCTCCTACACTTGGAGCAAGTTTTCCATTCAAGGTGTACAGCAGAGCCCTTTTCCTCTGGAGCTGCACTTGACTCAACCTAACTTCATACCTAAAGGTGGAAGTTACAGTGTTTGAAGAAATGAAGCAGAGGGAGCCAGTTTGTTCAGTGTGGCCAGGAAGAGAACGTGATATGAGAATGTGCTTGGAACTAGCTCCACAAGATGGGTTAGAAAAATTCCATTGTGCTAGGTAAATGTCTGTAGAATTGTATTCTTTCTCCCTCATCTTTTCAGAAGTAGCAGAAGAAACAGAGTGAATACCAGCTAGCCCCCTGGGATGTAACTCAGGAAACATGAAGTTAAGCAGGAGGGAACTCGAGCCATTGTTTTTCGTTTTCTTCTCACCTGACAGGGTGTGAGAGTCATGGCTTGAGCAGGCATGGTGCCCGCCTTGTCCTGCATGACTAGCCTGTGCTGGTGTTGGAAAGCAGAGGCCACAGTGACACCTACACCAGCAGGGTGGGTGCCCTGCCCAGCTTCTTGATGGAGCCAGTACACAGCTGGATCCGACTGTGGCCAGAGCACATGTCAGCACAGTGGTTGCTGGATTCACAAGGCGGGCTATGGCACCATCCCTGTGCTCAATTTTTCTCTTTCCAGCTGTCACATTCCTAAATTTTTAGCCTTGGACATAAGCTCTGTGTGGTCTCCAGGGGAAAATTTGCCCTAACCAATGGGCCTTAAGCCCAGAGACCCAGAGTTTCAGAGTGTCCAGGCAGAGCCAGCTGCCACATGCCACCCTCTAGCAGGTCTCCATATAATTACCATGGGGTCAGAAGTGGTCTTGGAGTCAGTTCCCCTATTTAGGGCATGGGATGGAAGTCAGCATGGTCATGACTATACCCACACCAACAGTTGTTGTTTTTTTTAACCAAGTGGGACTATGGCATGTAGGGTCCAGGGAAGGGACCATCAAGGCCAGTGGTGATGGACAGTGAAAGAGGAGTATGGCACATCGAAGACTAACCTCCCATCTTTACCCTTTGGCCAAGCTGTGCTGCTTTGGGAGCAAGGGAGTACCCAGGGTATAAACCATGCCCTATGTGCTCCCCTGCCTGCCCTGTTCTGGCAGGGTATAGCTTCCCCTGCCCCAGGCCACTTCCCAGGGTAGTAGAACAGGTCAGGAAGGTTTTCAAAGTCAGTTCCTGACTCCTTCCCTCCACACTCACTGCCAAGTTCAGCCCCCTGTCAGGGGAAGGGGAAAAGGCAGTACGAAGGACCCTGCTGGAACACCAACATATCTGCAAGCTAGGGCAGGTAGGTGAGTGGGTAGAAAAGAAAGAGGCAAAGACCATGCAGTACAGAGTTCAGTGCTGAGGGTAAAGCACAGACCAAGGTGCCAGTTTAGAGAAGGAGTGAGTCAACAGAGGTTACTATGTGGAGGCAGTTTGAAGCCTGGGGAATGAACTAAGCAGAGTCTGGATTGATGCATAGCATTCAGATGGGAGCAGAAAGAGCAAGCGTGGCAAGGAAATCGACAAAGGCAGGAGGTCTTTGCAGGTAGGTAATGGCAACCTGGAGCCATACCCATGTCCTTGGCTGAGCCTGGAATATGGGCTGGAACCAGGTGTTGGTCAGGCCAGGAGGGGCCATGCCAATACACAGTGGAGTCTGGCTTCAGGACTGGGTTGGGAAATTTCCTCAGTCCTGTGCCATGGAGGAAAACACCAGGCTTTTGCTTAGGGTACACCACTAGGGTATGACACTGCTAGCATCTTGATAACTTAAAAAAAAAAAAAACAGGCAAAGCTCCACTGAATTGAAGCAATGAAAGCACAGATGTGTCATCTCTATAAGGCGAGGTAGATCACACACATAGATGTCTTCAGAAGACCCTTGCCTGGGCTGCCAACGTTTTCATTACAACACCTGTCTTTCAGAGGGAAGTTATGAAACACTCACTCCAAGCCCCCAAACATGTGATTTAAATCCAGGATCATTTACTTTGAAATGATTCCTCTAACCAGGCTCCACTGTTTTTGCTCCATTTTATGCCTTTTTTTCACTTGTTTCCTCAATAGTCCTGGCTCAAAGAACTCGGAAGCACCTGTGCCCTCCCACAGCCCTGCATGGGGCTCTCTAAAGTCAGCCTCCTGGACCCCAGTGTTCTGCACCCGCCCTACAGGGCCAGGAGCAAAACAGAAAAGCAGAAAGGCACAATGCTCCTTATTTACAGGTATTGGAATATGGTCTAAACACTACCCACCATATGTCTCCACTTGGAAGGTAATTATGTAAAAATTATGTGCTCAAGGAGAACTAAAATTATTTCATTTTTCCCTAAAGCAGTAAACCTGTCTTGCTTAGTTCTACCGTTACTCTGTTGAGTCAGTATCAGAAATTCCATTCTCAAAACCTGGAAATCCAGGCACTGACAGGTCAGGTATCTGCACATCCAGAACACACAAAGCCATAAAGGAGTTGAGCACAGCTACCAGGAGGACTTTGTTGTCTGGTCCTGTAGCAGTGCTGTCTATCCCCCTGTGTGCCATGAAGCCCACAGCACATGTCAGTCCTCAATATGTGTTCCAGGGGCTACTTCCAAATAACCACACTGCCCTTTCCCTCTCCAGAGAGAACCAGAGTGCAGGGACATCATGCTTCTCTCACTCATGCCTTAACAATCCAAAGCCTATTGTGGATGTTGAAAGTGAGGGACAATACATTTTAAGAAACCATAGGAAAAATAAGAACTTCTGCTTCCAAAGTGGTATATTCTCAACATTTTATCATGGCCCTAGAGCCTGTAACATCTTTGCATGAGGAGAGGGAGCTTCCAGTGAAACGACTACTAATGAAACAAACAGTTCAGTTTTGTCTTCTTTACTTGAGTTGCTGCTGGTGACAAGTGACATCTTATTGGAGATAGAGATGATAGGAGAAAGAAAGAAAGAAAGAAAGAAAGAAAAGAAAGAAAGAAAGAAAGAAAGGAAGGAAGGAAGGAAGGAAGGAAGGAAGGAAGGAAGGAAGGAAGGAAGGAAGAAAGAAAGGAAGAAAAAGAAAGAAAGAAAGAAAGAAAGGAAGAAAGAAAGGGAGAAAGAGAGGAAGGAAGGAAGGAAGGAAGGAAGGAAGGAAGGAAGGAAGGAAGGAAGGAAGAGGGAGGGAGGGAGGGAGAGAGGGAGGGAGGGAGGGAGGGAGGGAGGGAGGAAGAAAATTATCTAGTAATTGATCACCCATGCCTGGAGACCTTGACTTGCTAGACTTTGACAAGTGCCATGGAAATGCTTCATCTCTGGGACTTGGTTCCAGAGACAAAGTTCACTGTCCAGGGAAGCTGCCATGTTACACAAGGCTAGGGATGGGCCTGGCAGCTGGCACCACCAATGGTGTCCAAGTTGGAAAACCTCTCTCTGGGTGCATACATCTATACCACATGGGCCCATTATTGCAGGACACCTCTACCTACCAATATCTGCCTGTGGCAGTGGCTCCTGCATCAGACCTGTTCAGAGCAGACATAATTTCCCATCACCTCCTACTCCAACCGAGGAAACCAGATAGCTCTGCTTTGCCCTGAGTAGGTGCTGCAGCCCTGCCTCATAGGACCAGAGGAATATTGGGGGACAGCTTAGGAGACAGTGAACAAACAGCTGGGAGGTTTCCCCCTCCTTTCTTCCAACCAGAATACTAGATCATGCTGTGAGTAGCAGCTGACTGGCAACTGTGAAGGGGTAGACAAGTGTTTCCTGTCTTAGAATGCTCCCCTCTCTCAGCTAAGACACTCATCTGGGGATGAATAGGCTCTGCTGCTCCATCCACATATGGGGTCACCTGATTTGTATCTCAAGTGTGTACCTCCAGCCCACACAGACAACACACTCAGGCAGACTATACCTTCATTATCTATACAACTCTAAAATCAGTGATTAACCAATACATCCAATAACTCCAATTTTGATTTTTTTATTAAAATAAAAGAAGTTTTCAACTTCCATACAAAATGGAAACAAAGCGGTTGTCCCAATGTTTAAACATCTTAATGAATTTGTTCAATTATCAGAGGATTGTTTATTCACTACAAGGCCTGCTCCCTCTTGCTCTGTAGGACCCTCTGAGGAGCCAACCCACAGTCACATACTCCTAGGGACATGGCATCAGATGGGCCAGGCCAGCTCAGAAACATTTTCTTCCACCATGGGTCCAGTCTTGGCAATGGGAGTGTAACTGTCAGCCAAGGTCACTCCCCTGTCAGGGACTCTGTGTCCTGCCTCTGTGGCTTAGAGACCCTCTTCTCAAGATTTTGTTTCACCAACTTTATTAGCTAAACTATGATATTCTTCCACTACCACTCTTTCTTCCAACCATAGAAACATCTAGAAAAGAGAAGAATTAAAGAGTTCCTTCTTTCCACTGTTTCAATAGTTCCACAAGTGGCCTGTTGGAATTGGTTGTAGCAAGCATCCCAGCTGCATCTGAATTTGGGGATCAGGTTGAATAAAGAAGGCTCTCTCACAGCAGCTTACATGAGCCATGACACCCCCTTGGGGAGCCTGAGGCCAGATGGGATTTTGGTGCTTGGCCTGGGAAAGTGCCAGACCAGGGGGCCTGTGCAGAGCACGGTTGCTCAGAAACGACTAGTTCTGAGTGAGAGAACTTTAAAGTGAATGTGTGTAGGACTTTTGAAAAAAGGGATAAAATTGAGAAACCAGACATACAGGATGATATCAGATAAAACATGAAAGGAAGGACACCCTCTCACCCCAGGACACCCCTTCTGGGGTGAGAGGTTCCCAGCAATTCTCAAGAAAAATAACAGGAAACAGAGGAGCACAGTGACTCCTCCATCCTGGCCCAGAGGGAGGAAGTCCAATCTCAACATATCTGCAACAAGGAGCAAATAGAGCTTGTGACTGAGAACTGAGTGAGGGAAGCAGCTCCTTTCATGGAAATCCAGGAAGCCAGGGGATAGGCATGTTGAAGAGCAAGTGCTCACAGTTTTAAAAAAGACAGCATATGAAAAGATTCCATTCTTTTCATTCAGACAAAACCATTCAGACAAAAACCTCTTCTGAGCATGAACCATGTGCAGGACTCTGTTCTAGGCACTAGGACCATGGCAGTAACACAGGAGCCAGGTGTAGTAAGCTTGGACTTCGGTGTGGACTGACTGACTCAGATCACTTGTTAAAGATCCAGATTCTGGTTCAATAGGCTTGGGATATTGCCCAAGTTTTTGTATTTCTTTAAGTTCCCAGAAGATGAAGCAGCTGCTCTTGACAGATCCCATTTGAGTCATGAGCCTCTAGAACACCGCTTTGTAACTTAGGCTTCTTTTGACCCACCATATCCACATGACCAAAGACAGCAGTTTCTGCTTGGTATTTCCTTTAATGCAGGGCAGGTTCACCACATTGGCCTGTTACTCCTTCAAGTGTCATAAACTCAATAGCAGATGAAGAATGTCCTTCACCTGCTTGAAACATTTGTCAGAAGAAATCTCAGGATCTTCCCACTTCAGTAAAGATAGGCCGGCAAAGACAGCTGAGCTGCATCAATGAGTGCTTCTTGGTTATAAAACACTTCAGTCTGTACAAGACTAAACTATTTGCAGGGGGTGGGTAAGAACAGAATGATTTCCTTTTAATTGTGGCACCCCTTATCTTCTTCCCTAAAGGTCATACCCGGAACACAGGTACATACAGCCTTTGAGGAGAAAAGCTACCAAAATAAGACAAGTGGCCTGGTGATGACCACCGGCCAAACACATCTGAGATCTACCTTCATCGTGACAAAGGCTCACCTGACTCTTATATCAACCTTCTGAGGTGATAATAACATAGCAATTTTACAGATGAGCAAACTGAGATTCAGAGAGTTTAAGTCACTTGTTCCAAACCACATAGCTTACCAAGCAGCACTGTCACTACCGCTCACACCTTTTAGCACATCACATTGCATCTGCCATCATTGCTTTTACTGCAGAGTGTGGGGATGCTTTTGTGATTTTGCTACATCTTTAGGTTAAAAAATTAATGTACCCATTCAGGTATATCTTTGTCTTTGGCAATTGACAAAGATATATTCTTTGGGTTCACTTCACATATTCAAATGTGGGTCTTTAAAAGTCAGACCAAATTTTTGGCATGAAAATTAGGTAAGGCAAATTTTCACACTGGAGGGACTTCAGCTACAGTTACTGAGGGTGGAAGGCGATTTCTGTTTCTTCCTTTTATTTTGATTATGTGGCAGTGACCTCACAGCTGTTAACAATGCCAAACTTTTATTTACTGAGGACATTGAACTCTAGACTATTTTAATGTCATGTGCCAACATTGTCCCACTGTTCCATTCATTCAACAAATACTTTTTGTGCACCTTCTGAGGCTATTTCCATCCTCACAAAGTGGTAAGTAATGTGAGAGCATCATGGAAACCTGGACAAAAGGTTATAGTACCTGGCTACTGGAAAGCCCTGAGTAAACCTTCACCTTACCCAGCACAGGGGAACTGCCTCTTTTCCATTCTGTTCTCTCCAGGTTTGCCCGTGAAGCCTTGCTCTTCCCCTCAGGATGACTGAAATATACAGGGGAGGCTCTAGTTATGTTGTCAAAGTGGGCTGGCAAACTGAGGCAATTATTCAGAAAACTGAGGTTTAAAATAAAAAATATCCAGCAACTAAAATGAATGAGAAAACAATTCCATTTACAACTGCATCAAAAAAATACCGAGGAAAAAATTTAACCAAGGAGGTAAAAGACCTCTACCCAGAAAACTGTAAGACAATGAAGAAAGAAAATGAAGGAGATTCAAGATAAAGTGCTTATGGATTGAGAGAATTAACTTTTGTTAAAATGTCCATACTACCCAAAGAAACCTCTAGATTCAATGCAATCCCTAACAAAGTAACAATGGCATTTTTCATAGAGCTAGACCAACTGACCCTAAAATTTATGTGGAACCACAGATGATCCTAAATAACTATAGCAATCTTGACAAAGAACAACAATGTTGGAGGGATCACACTACCTGATATCACACTATACTACAGAGCTATAGTAATCAAAACAGCATTTTAGTAGCATAAAAACAGACACATAGATCAATGGAACAGAACAGAAAACCGAGAAATGAACCCATGCCTGTATGATCAATTAATATATGACAAATGAAGCTAGAATATGCAATGGGGTAAAGACAGTCTTTTCAATAATAATATTGGGAAAACTGGACAGATAAATGCAAAAAAAAATGAAGCTAAACCATATACAACCACTCTCTAGAATAGACTTAAATGTAAGGCCAGAAACCATGACACTCCTAAAACAAAGGCAGTAAAGTTTTAGATGCCACCCTTAACAATATTTTTTGATACATCAACTTGGACAAGGGAAACAAACAAAAAACCAAACAGGACTACATCCAATAATAAGATTTGCACAGCAAAAGAAACCATCAACAAAATGAAAAGAAAACCTACTGAATGGAAGAAAATATTTACCAACATTACACCCAATAAAGTTAATCTACAAACTACATAAGGAATTCATACAACTTTAATAGTAAAAAAAAAATAACAATCTGATAAAAAAATGGGAAGAGGATCTAAATGGACATTTCTGCAAAGAGGACATAAACATGGCCAACAGACATCTGAAAAGATGCTAAACACCACTAATCATCACCTAAATGCAAATTAAAACCACAATGAGATATTGCCTCACAGCCATCAAAATGGCTATCATTAATAAAACCACACACAACGAATGTTGGTGAGGATGTGGAGAAAAGGGAACCCTCGTGCACTGTTGGTGGAAATGCAAATTGTTGCAGCCACTATGGAAAACAGTATGGAGGTTCCTCAAAAATTAAAAAATAGAACTACCATATGATCCAGCAATCCCACTTCTTTTTATTTACCCAGAGAAATCAAAACACTATTTTGAAAAGACATATGCACACCTATGTTTACTGAAGCATTATTTACAATAGCCAAAATAAGGAAGCAAATAAAGTGTCCCTCAGTAGATGAATGAATAAATCAGCGGTGGCACATACATACAATGGAATATTACTTAGCCATTAAAATAAATGAAACCTTGCCATTTGGGACAACATGGATGCACCTGGAGGGTATTATGCTAATGAAGTTAAGTTAGACAGAGAAAGACAAATAGCATGTGATTTCACTTATATGTGGAATCTAAAGAACACAATAAATGGACAAACAAAACAGAAAAAGACTCAGAAACAGACTTAGATACAGAGAACAAACTGATGGTTGCCAGATGGGAGAGGGGTTGGGGATTGCATGAAAAAGATGAAAGGATTAAGAAGTAGAAGTTATAAAAACAGTCACAGGATTGTAGAATGCAGCATTGGGAATATAGTCAATAAGATAGTAATAACTATGTATGATACATGGGTGCTGCACTTAACAGCGTGATCATATGTATGATACATGGGTGCTTCACTTAACAGCATGATCACTTCATAAGTTATATAAATGTCTAATCACTATGTTGTACAACTGAAACTAATATTGTATATTGACTGTAATTGAAAAATAATTTTTAAAAAACTGATGAAGGTGTAGGCCTGAACTGCACAGACAATTGCCTAGCCACGCATGTGAAGACTGAGGGAGTATAGGCAAGCATTTTGAAAGAAATGATACCTAGAGATCCAAGAACGGTGGATGTTACACTCACCTCTTGCCAGAACCAAACTGGAAGTACACCTAAAATATACAGCAATCACCCTGAATAACCAACAGAAGACTAGTTGAAGAGGTCTTAGGACCAGTGATTCACAGAACAAGCCACATCAAGACTGGTAGGAAGAGTGGAGATACCAAAAGGGCTGGTCCCACTTCCAGAGGTGGCAGCTGAGATTAAGGAGGAATATCTCAGCTGAAAAGGTTCCCCTTGAGGTGCTTAGGGTCTCAACCCCAGGCTGGGCTCCCCAGCCCAGAGCACCAGAGCCAGGAAGAGGTGTACACATAACAACTGGCTGTGAAAATGAGCAGGGATTCTGTTTCCCAGGGAGAGCTAGGAGTTTGCTAGAGATACATGCACACCATATTAAAGAGCCAATGTACAAAATCTCATTCACAGTTACTCACCCTGGGAGTGAGGGCAGACTGGATTAGAGTTGTGTGAGGAGAACTTGGGGTTTGTACTCTGGGGAGAGAGCTGAGGAGACAGCTGCTGGGACTCTAGTGCTGACTCACTTTTTGGCACCACAGGCACCAACTTCCTTGGGTGGAACATGCCCCTCCCTATGGCATCAGACTGAGGGAATATAATAGCTCCACTCTCAGAATTCCCTGTCAATTCACCCTGTGCAGTTTGAATCTGCTGAGGAGTCAGCTGCCTGGGTCAGGGTATAGAGATATGGGCAGGCTTAGGGGGTGTTCATGACTGAATTATATGGCTTTGAGTTGGAGGCCATTCTGCCCTTTTCCCATGAACCTGGCTGGCACTTTCCCATCATGAGAGATCTGCTAGAACAACTCTCCAGGGTCCAGGCAGCTCCACCCTGTAGAATTCTGGGAAGAATCTGGAACAGACTGAGTTATGTGACTCAGGGGCAGAGACCAATCCTCCCACCTTACCCCAAGCCTGACCAACACCTCCCCCTCTCCTAACTCCCTCCATGTAGCCTACCCTGCTGAGATAAGGCTCCTGACAGAATCTGGGGCAGACCGAGTTGTGTGGCTCCAGAACACGGGAAATTTTTCTCTTTCTGCATGCTCAGCTGGTGCAGAATCTTCCCTTCACACAGCCAAATCCTGGTCTGTTTGGGCCTGATAAACTCTGCTGTCCTCACTTTGACAATTCCCTGAGACCTCACCTCATTATTGAGGTATGCAAGCATCCAGCAGAGAGCAACTAGACTTGGTATACCCTGGGATAGTTGCTGAGTGGCCTCACACCCAGCACTGGCCCTGAGTTTGAATCTGTATAGATCTGGTTAATACCACTTGCTCTCTGCCTGGTGACTTACTGAGAATTTACCTCATGCAACTTGAGTATCGGTAAAGGCTCTTTCAATGACTGAGACTAACAGGCAAAGGCAGGTGAAGGTGGATCTCTGAGTGTCTTGGAACATTTGTTTACCTGCCCCAATGCCTGTTGTCGGTAAAAGCCAGCTTTGGTGTACAGCTTAATTCTTCTTGCATACACCTAGGCCCAGAAGCAGCAGCAGCCACAACCTGTGGATTGCTTGTAGCTCCAAACAGGTTGCCCAGGGCAACAGGAAGTAACAGGAAGCATCTGAAACTGGCCTGCACCAGAATCCCCAGAACCAATACATCCAGTGGCCAGCTTCACACAACATCAGGGCAGGATCCAACTAGCTTCGCAAGTGACATATACAAAAAGAGATCTCAGCAGGAGCCAGATCCTGCTGAGGCAAATTCCACTCCATGTGGTCAGCACCTGCATAACAGCTCATATACTTCGGTATGGGTTGATCTTCACAGTCAAACAGCCTGAGGGTTAACTGCATATGTGGACAGGCCAAGGAAATCCAGATTCAATTACAACAGAAAGACCCACATAACCCACACAAGAAACATTTCTGGAGTACCCAGTGAAGGTGATCAAGGAGACTGTATCATTCATTCCCAGAGGACACATACTACATAAGGCAACCCTACCAAGACTGGGAGTTACAGCAGATCTACTTAACACATAGAAATAAACAAATAAACACAAAGAGGCAGCTAAAATGAGAGACAAAGAAACATTACCCAAATAAAAGAACAGGAGAAATCTCCAGAAAAAGATCTAAATGAAATGGAGGAAAGCAATTTATAAGATAAAGAGTTCAAAAGAATGGTTATAAGGATGCTCAAGAAATGTAGTGAGAACTACAGCAGCATGAAAAATGACACAGAAACTTAAAAAAATCAGAAATGAGAATAAAATATCTGGAATGAAGAAAAACTAGGAGGAATAAACAGTATGTTGGATGAAGCAGGGATTGAATCAGTGATTCAACCTTGAAATACAAGGTAGAAAAAGACACCCAATTAGAGTGGTAAAAAGAAAAAGGAATTCTTAAAAATGAGGATAGTTTAAGTGATCTTCAGGGCAACATGAAGTGTACCAACTTCCACATTGAGTAAGAAATTGAGAACTTATTTGAAGAAACAATCACAGAAAACTTTCCTAACCTGGTAAAGAAAAATGACACACAAGCCCAGGAAGCACACAGAGTCCCAAATAAGATGGACCCAGAAGGCCCACTCCAAAACACATTATAATTAAAATACCAAAGGTTAAAGTCAAAGGGAAGAGGATTGTAAAAGCAGGAAGAGAAAGACAGTTACCTATGTTGCGGAAAATCACTCACACGCGGAGAAATAACGAAGCACAAACTTTATTACGTGCAGGCTCAGAAGGGGTTAACCATCCAAATCCTCTGAGCAAAAAGGTTGGGCTGGAGTTTCCTTTATATACTAGTTACACGAGCAGAAAGGGAGGAGGGAGCAACTGCTTAAAACAAGCATACAAAATCAGAATCGAAGGTCAGTGTTTTGGCCTTGAGATAACAGTTACCTTGGTAACGACTGCTGGTCAGCTTCTACCTAAAATAGTCCTTTGTGAAATTTTGCAAGTGTTACAGAGAGCACTGCTTATCAAAGAAGCTGCAGAGCATAGAAGATTTTTCATGGGGGTTTTCTTTTCCTGCCGCACCTATAAGACAGCTTCCCATATATCTCAATAGAATCATTTCAGGCCAGGAGGGATTGGCATGAAAAATTCAAAGTGAAGAAAAGCAAGGACCTAAAACCAAGACTACTTTACCCAGCAAGGCTATCATTTAAATTAAAAGTGAAACAAAAAGTTTCCCAGATAAGAAAAAGCTAAAGGAGTTCATTTCCACTAAACCAGTATTACAAGAATTGTTAAAGGATCTTCTTTTATTATTATTATTTTTATCCTCAGCTGAGGACACTTTTTCATAGCTTTTAGAAAGAGAGGAAAGAAAAGAGGAAGGGAGAGAGTGAAACACTGATGTGAGAGAGAAGCATTAATTGGTTGCCTCATGTCTGTGTTCAGACTGGGTATTGTATGCACGGGAACTGTATCCTGCAACAGGAATCATCCTGCAACCTCTTGGCTATGGGACAATGCTCCAACAAATGGAGCCACACCAGCCAGTGGTAAAGAATGTTCTTTTTTTAAAAAAAGAAGAAACAAAAGAAGAACATAGTTCAAAGAATAAAATGGCAATAAATACAAACCTATCAATAATCATTTTAAATGTAAACAGATTAAATGCTCCAATCAAAAGACATAGGATAGCTGAATGGATAAGAAAACAAGACCCATATATATATGCTGTCTACAAGAGACCCACCTCAGAACAAAAGATACACACAGACTAAAAGTAAAGGGATGGAAAAAGATATTTTATGGAAATAGAAATAAAGAAAAGGCTAGGGTAGCAATACTTATATCTGATAAAATAAACTTTAAAACAAAGGTTACAGAAAAAGACAGAGAAGGACAGTACATAATGATAAAGCAATCCAACACAAGGATATTACCCTTATAAATATTTATGCACCCAATATAGGAGCACCTAAATATATGAAGCAATCTTGATGGACCTAAAGGGAGACATCTACAGTAATACAGGCAAAATGGGGGATTTTAACACCCCATTATTATCAATGGATAGACCTTCAGACTGAAAATGATGTCCTTAAATGACACACTAGATCAGATAGATTTAATTGATATATTCAGAGCATTTCAGCACAGAGCAGCAGAATATACATTCTTCCTAAGTGCACATGAAAAGTGTTCTAGGATAGACCACATGTTAGGACACAAAACAAGTCAATGATTTAAGAAGATTGAAATAATATCAAGCACCTTCTCTGACCACCTTCTCTGACCATATTGCTATGAAACTAGAAATCAATTGCAAGAAAAAAATAACTGAAAAACACACAAAGACATGGAGACTAAACAACATGTTACTAAACAATGAATGGTTTAACAATTAGATCAAGGAAGAAATCAAAAGATACCTTGAAACAAATGAAAATGAGAGCACAACAGCTGAAAATCTATGCGACACAGTGCAACTGGTCCTAAGTGAGAAATTCATAGCATTAGAGGCCTACCTCATGAAACAAGAAAAATCTCAAATAAACAACTTAACTTTACACTTAAAGGAACAACCAAAAAACCCACAAAGCCCAAAGTGAGTAAAAGAAAGAAAATAGTAAAGATCAGAGCAGAAATAACAAAATAGGGTAAAAAAAATACACAGATCAATGAAACCAACTACTGGTTCTTTGAGAAGTAAGATTGATATACCTTTAACCAGATTTTTCAAGGAAAATAAAAAGAGATGACCCAAATAAATACAATCAGAAATGAAAGAGGAGATGTAACGACTGACACCAAAAATACAAAGGATTGTAAGAAAATATTTAAAAAACTCTCTGCTAACAAACTGGACAATCTGGATGAAATGAATAAATTCCTAGAAACATACAATCTTTCAAAACAGAATCAGGAAGGTTCAGAAAATATGAATGGACAGATTACAACTAATGAAATTGAAGTAGTAACCAAAAAACTCCCAACAAACAGCTTGATTGGTTGGCTCAGTCAGCTGGAGTGTCATCCCATACACCAAACAAGGTTTGGGTTCGATTTCTGGTCACAGCACTTACGTAGGTTGCAGGTTCCATTCTTGGTTGGGCTGCATACAGGAGGCAACAGATTGATGTTTTTCTCTCACACTGATGTTACTCTCTCTTGCCCCTTTCCCCTGTCTCTAAAAAAATCAATAAACATGTCCTCAGGTGATAATTTAAATAAAAAAACTTTCAACAAACAAAAGTCCTGGACCAAATGGCTTTAGAGGAGAATTCTACCAAACATTCAAATGAGAACAAACAGCTATCCTTCTCCAACTATTCCAAAAAATTCAAAAGACAGAAAGACTCCCTATCCTAATTCCAAAACCAGATAAAGGTACTACAAAATAAGAAAATGACAGACCAATATTCTGATAAACATAGATGTCAAAACCTTAACAAAATATTAGCAAACAGGATCCAGCATTAAAAAGATCATACACCACGAGCAAGTGGGATTTATTCTGGAATGCAAAGTTGGTACAACATCTGCAAATCAATAAATGTGATACACAACATAAATAAAATGAAGGATAAAAATCACACTATCATACCAATAGATACAGAAAAAACATTTGATAAAATCCAGCACCAATTTATGATAAAAGCTCCTAACAAAGACAGAACATACCTCAACATAATAGAGACCATATATAACAAACCCACAGCTAAAATCATTCTCAAGGGATGCCCACTTTCACCACTCTTATTCAACATAGTACTGGAAGTTCTAACCATAGAAATTAAACAAGCAGAAGAAATAAAAGGCATCCAAATTGGAAAGGAAGAAGTAAAACTTACTATTTGCTGATGACATGATACTGTATATAGAGAACCCTAAAGGTTCCCACCCCAAAACTACTAGAACTGATAAGTGAATTTAGTAATATAGCAGGATACAAAGTAAATCAGAAATTGGTTGCATTTTAATACACCAACAATGATGTAATGATCAGAAATGGAAACTAAGAAAACAATTCCATTTATATTGTATCAAAAAATAAAATACCTAGGAATAAATACCAAAAATGTAAAAGGCCAGTATTTAGAAAATTAGAGGACGCTGAAGAAAGAAACTGAAGATACACGTAAGTGGAAGCATATACCACATTCACAAATAGGAAGAATTAACATCATTGAAATGTTCATACCACCCAAAGCAATCGACAGATTCAATGGAATTCCTATCAAAATACCAATGGTATAATTCACAGAACTAGAAAAATTAATCCAAAAATTTATATGGAATGACAAACAACCCCAAATAGCCACAATAATCTTGAGGAAGAAGAAGAAAGTTGGAGAAATTATACTACTTGATATCAAACTATAATACAAGGATATAGCAATCAAAGCAGCATGGTACTAGCTTAAAAACAGACATATATCAGTGGAATAGAAGAGAGAGCTCAGAAATAAATCCAAACCATTATGATCAATTAATATTTGACAAAGAAGGCAAGAACATACAATGGGGTAAATAGCATTGTATCTAGTATTCAATAAATGGTGTTGGGAAAATTGTACAGATATATGCCAAAAAAAAAGAAAGTAGACCACCTTCTTACACCATACACAAGAATAAACTCAAAATGGATTAAAGACTTAAATGTTAGACTCAAACCCATAAAAATCCTAAAAGAAAATATAGGCAGTAAAAATCCAAAACATTTCTTCAGCAGTATTTTTTCTGATATATCTCCTCAGGCAAGGAAAACAAAAGAAAAAAATAAACGAGACTACATCAAACTAAAAAATTTGCACAGCAAAGAAAACCATTAACAAAATAAAAAGACAACCCACTAATGTGAGAACATAATTGCCAATACACCTGATAAGGGGTTAATACCCAAAATTTATAAAGAACTTATAAAACTCAATACCAAAAAATCAAGTAATCCAATTAAAAAATGGGCTAAAGACCTGAACAGACACTTCTGCACAGAGGACATACAGATAGTCAATAGGCATGTGAAAATACACTCAACCTCAGTAATCACCAGAGAAAAGCAAATTAAAAGCACAATGAGATACCCCATAGCTGGAGACCAAGGGTGGGAAGTAGGGATGGATAGGGTCGGAGGATTGGTGGAGGGAAAATGGAGACAACTGTACTTGAACAACAATAAAAAAAAGTGAAAAAACCCAACATGTGTTGGTGAGTTTGTAGAGAAATTGGAACTCTTATTGTAGTAACTGTGGAAAGCAGTATGGAGTTATCCCAAAAATTAAAAATGGAACTGCCTTATGACCCAGTGATTCCACTTCTGGCCATATACCCAAAGAAACCTGAAACACTAATTTAAAAGAATATAAGCACCCCTATGTTCATTGCTGCATTATTTACAATAGTTAAGATTTGGAAGCAGCCAGAGTGCCTATGAGATGAGTGAATAAAAAGCTGTGGTACATTTCCACAATGGAATACAACAGAGCTGTAAAAAAGAAGGAAATCTTACCTTTTGGACACCATGGATGGATCTGGAGAGTATTTGCTAAGTGAAATAAGCCAGTCAGAGAAAGACAAATACAATATGATTTCACTTACATGTGGAATATAATGAACAAAATAAACTAACAAATAACACAGAAACAGACTAATAAAAACAGAGAACAGACTGAGAACTATCAGAGGGAAGTGATTAGGGGGCTGGGTAAGAAAGGTAAAGGGATTAAGCAAAAAAATAAAACCCAAAATTCATAGACAGACAAGAGCATGGTGATTACTAGAGGGATAGGATGCTTTCGGGAGGTAGGAGAGGGTAAAGAGGGATAAATGGTAATGAAAGGAGACTTGACTTGGGGTGGTAAACACACAATACAATATATAGATGATAATTATGGAATTGCACACCTGAAATTCATATAATTTTATTAACTAGTGTCAGTAATTCCAATGGAAAAAAAAGTAATGATGCCTAAAAATTAAAGTAGGAAATGAGGGAGATGCTATTCATTTTAGCATCCTGTTCACATAGACTAGACAAAGTCCCAATTAAGTCAGTTGCCATGGCACCTCCCATGAGGGCTCTGTTATTCCACCAGCCCCTGGAAACACATGAAGAACAGGGGTTGTTTCACCTGCTTCTAAGTTGTCAGCAACTCTGGAGGGCAGTGTGGCACAACTATGGGGCACCTTGGTAAATCTGCCCTTTGCCCTCATGCAGATGACAGTGGCATGCATGTGTAACCTATGTAACCTACTGCTGGCCCTGAGAATCAGATGGGCATTCTGGTCTTCCACTAACACCTGGAACATGACCATGAGCCCAGAAAATGACCTTGATGACACAACCACCACCTCCATGTGGGCCTCCCAAGCTACCCTGCAACAGAAGGTCAGTGTGTTCTTACTTAGTGAGGGCATCCCTACACCAATCAGAAAACACATGCAGCACTCCCTTTCTCTGGGCCTCTGTTCAAGGTGGTCCACCCTTAACTCCCTGGGCACTCACTACAATTACCATGGGACCGAGGCTTCCCATTATTTGACTTCAGTCTCTTAACACTGGGCAATGTTTCTTTCCTGTGCCAGCCATCATACTCTCATTTCAGAATGGAGGCCTAAGAGAAGGGAAATTTCAAAAGAGTCTGATACAAATTACAGTGAGAAAACAGAAAACTTTACTCATTTCCTAAGAATATATGAAAGAAAAAGGCCCATGAACAGTAAAGTTCTGAATAGCAACTTAGCAGGATGTGCCCTGTTATCAGAGGAATCACTTATTAGAAGCCCTGAGATTAGTGTAAGGACCCTGTGAAAATTTTGCCTGAATGCAAACTTAACAAGAGACAAAATGGTTGTTTTTTAGCCAAGGAGAAGATTAGGAAGAGGACCATTTCTTCTCCACTTTCTGTGAGCGTCCCCAGTGATGTCTCTGCTAGGAAGGTGGTACAAGCAGGAGGCACATGCTCCTCCCCAGAGATGCTTAAACCTTGGAAGAGTGCCCTGTCCTCAGGGTGTGCAGTACACAATCTCACAGGGCCCTTCTGTCCAGTGGTCACAGATCTTAGGCAGCTAAGGAGGAAGGAGTGAGTGCAGTAAAAAATATATGGCTGTCATTGGGTTCAGAATTTAAAATTCAGAAGGCAGGTGGCAGCTTCACCAGTGGGTCCCACCTTTTCATTGATTGCGCATATCAACCAGTAAAGCATTTCTGGACATATGCCTCCAATAATTTACATATATTTTCTAGCAGGACACTATATTATATCCATGATAAAACATACAATGTTGTAATTAAAGCTGTTCAAATATAAAAAATTAAACCATAAATTGAACAGAAGCTGTAATATTTTCTTTCCTTACAGAACTGTATGCTTGCCACCTTAGAGACCAATACCTAAGACCAGTGGTTTTCTATCAATTTAGTGGGTCCAACCAGCATTCTTTAAAAAATATATATCGGAATGTATCACCTTTAACAGGAACCTAAAGAACAAAACAAAGAAACAAGCAAAATATAACTAAAGACACTGAAATAGAGAACAGCCTGACAGTGTTCAGAGGGGAGAGGAGAGGGAATTTCAGGGGAAAGGGGGAAGGGTTTACAGGAAGAAGTATAAAGGACACAGGGATAAAAACTAGGTGCAGGTGGAAATGGGAGGGGCGAGGGGAGGGTTGGGTGGGTGGGTTGGAATGGGAGTAAAAGACAAAAAATTGTACTGCAACAACAATTAAAATTTAAAAAAAAAGAATGTATCACATGTGCTCAGGGTAAAAGCAGTTCCAGGAAATGTTTAGTTAGTTTCACATAAACACTGATGTGTTTGCCCTTGGTTGGAATGTAAAATGCATTCCTCATTATGTGCCACAATCCAAAAAGACTGAAAGCCATTGACACTGAGGGGAGAAGAGATACATTTGGTGGATGAGAAGTAAAGAGTCCCCTTCTGCTCATCTGCACAGATGTAAATGTCTGGTGCAGGCAGGTACAGGGAGCAGTACCCTGGCCCACTGTGTGGCACCAATCTGACAGCCAGGAGCTTTTTGAATGCCCCAGTCCCTCCTCCTCTCCTCAAGGGAAGCCTAACCTTGAACACCCAGCCAGAGGTGCCAGGGTGTATGACTACAAAGGAGTACTCACAGTCCCATCTGTCCTCACAGGCCCTAGGCGCCTGGGAAAAGGATGGGATATTTGTGCATCTGCAGCTTCTCTGGGATAGGAAATCAACTCCCAAGGTCAGTGAGCAAGACCTATGTGGCCATGAAGCCTCCAATACTCCTGTGGCAGGGCCAAGGGACAGAGAAATGCTTGGCCATGGTTTATGGACAGCAGTCAGACCACCACTGAATTGTTCTGCTATTGGAGCCTTGACATTTGAACCTGCTGCTTCATCACCACTTAATTTAAACAGCCCTCAACCACTTGGAGAGCCTCCAAATAGCAAGCATTTCCTCTCTCTCCTTCCCTATTTCTGTTTCTCCCTCTCCTCTTTCCTCAGTCTCCGTCTCTTTCTTTCTTCTTTCTCTCTCTTTCTGAGATCTCAGGTCAACTCCTATAACAAGATAGTCAAGATCTCAGAGTTCTGAAAATTATAGCCTCCTCCTTCCTCTTGCAAGCAATTGTTTCATTTCACAGATGGTTAATGAGCTTAGTGCTAAGCACATACTAGGTGCTCAGTAAATACCTAGTCAATGAATGAATGTGACTTATATTTGTGTGCGTATACAATGACATCTACTTATGGAGTATGATGTACACCCTTTGCTCAGCACTTGTCCGCATGCCTTCAACAACCCCTTGGAAGGAGCTGTGACTTACACCCCACCTCCCACACATGGACCCAGCAGCTAAGAGAAGTTACGAGGCCTGTCTGGAGAGGGGTGCTGGAAGTGGGGCTCTAAACAATTCACCTCAGCCACTCACCAGGCCCCTATTGCCTAGATGAGCTGGGAAGAGCGATATGTGGCTGGTGAAGCCTTTTTCATGGAGAGAACTTTTCTTACGGACATATTCCATGGTCACAAGGGGCATAGGATATTTATTAAGAACTCACAATGCAAACTGAATGAAAGATTTATTTAGAGAAAATTTGGGCTAAATGGGGAAGAAACTTAATTTCAATGGTTACAAACATGGACCAAAAGTACCATGGGTATTTCAAGGTTGGGAGAGTTGTAGGTAGGAAGCTCATCTGTAGTTGTCCATGTGTACATGCTGTGTGTGCTCAGGTCCTGGAGATTTCAGGCTAAATGGGCTCTGGAGAGCAGGTGGCACAGATGGTAAAGCAGATCTGGGTGGGTTGTTAGGGATTCTTGGGGCAGCAGGAAGATGGAACTGGAAGGGGCATGCTCAAGTGGACTGAGGAGAGGTCCCCAAACCACTTGAGGGTGGTGCTACAGAAGGAAAATGGAGTCTGATTACCGAGCACACATGTATTAGACACCTACTGCTTGCCAGGGACTCTGCTTGACATTGAAGGTATATCAGTGAAAAAAGCAGACAAAACTCCCACCCTCCTGGAGACACAGAAATAAGCAAGTAAATAATATTTAGTATGTCAGATGGTGGGCAGTATATTGAGAAAAAGTATGAGAGAGATACACTGGGTGGGGAGGGTTGCAGTTACATAGAGTGGCTTGGAAAGGCCTCACTGAGAAAATGACCTGTGAGATGAATCTGAAGGAGGCATGGGAGGGAGCCAGCTTACCTCTGAGAGAAGAGAGGCAGGGGTGGGGACAGTGGGTGCAGAAGCCTTGAACTCAAAGTGGGCTGGTGTGTCTGAGGAGCAAGGAGGGCAAAGTAACTGTGGTAGTCTCCTTTGTGGAGATGAGGGCAGAGGTGATGGGGAGCAGCCAGGCCAGGACCCTGGAAAGTCCTGGCTTTGGTCTGAGGTGGGTGGTCTACCACAGTCGAGGGACTTCTGACATGATCCCTGACTATTGTGCTCAGAACAGACTGTAGGGGTTTGGGGCTTTGAAACTAATATGACAATTTCATTGGAAAGTTCTCACAATTTTATGAAAAAAGCAAGATAGAAATACTTATGCAGCATAATTGCAAATTTGTTCAAAATATATATAAATTTATATAGAGAAAAAATAAAGGAAAGAAAACACAATGCTAACAACATTTCATTTCATTTTTTCTACATGAATCACATTTACTAATAGGATTATAGATGATTTTAATTTTCTTCTTCATACTTTTTTGGATTCCCTATTTTGAACAATAGCCAGCTATTATTTTTATAACTAGGAAATCATTAAAAACAAAATGAATGACCACATTAGGCCGAGATATCTATCAGCCTATGGTGAAATTCCTAAGTCATGGCACTAATACATTTTTTTTCCATTTTGTGCAAAATGTGAGGTACAATAAAAAGGCTTTGGTGTTTTTCAGTTGTGTGAAATGTAGTTATTTTGTAGGAGCATGAGGTTTCAGGGAAGGTCTAGCAAAGGTCTTCTTTGAGGCCAGTTGAGCAGTGGTGTCTTGATGTTGAAAGCCAGCTCCTACTCTTTGGGGAGGCTCCAGATCCATAGGGAATATCCCCTGTGTCATGCTGCCACAAGGCATCTGAGAACTCAGCAGGTGGAAAGGATCCCACAAGGCCCAATGGGAAGCAAAGTGGAATTCCAGAGAGTAAAGCAGAGGAGGAGGGCAGGGTCAGGACAAGTGCCCCTGCTACTGGTGTCTGTGTAATGGGTTGTAGGTCAAGAGGCCCCAGGGCCCCCCCACAAGCCTAGCTTGGGGGCTGGCAAAAGTGACAGCACAGGTATTGAGTTATTTTGCATACCTGTAACAGCAGGTTAGGTTCATACCTATATGCAAAAATGGTTATTTTGCATATCAACAGCAGGCAAGCTAGGGAGATGGGGGTGACTTTGACCCAGATGTGACTGGGATCCAGCTCCCCTGGTTACCAGTTACTATGCCTACACAAGAGCTTAGAGATAGTTTGTTCCATGCTATGGGGCCACCCCTGCCTGGACTATGGCAGCCAAGAAAGTCAGAGAATATGGGAGAGTGCTCACAGTGTAGCTGATTATAGGAGGTGTTGGAAATGGGGTTATGGAGGAGTTCCAGGCTTGGGTTTAAACTAAAAGGCAAGCCACCACAAGGGATGGGGGATAATGTGAGAATGTGTGGGAAGAAAAGGGGTAAAAGGACTCTAGCTGGCAGGACACAAGGAGGTGCCCCATGCTTTTGGATTGAGAACTGGAGATCACAGTGACACAGCTGATGGTGCTGGGAACTACAAGAGACTTGCCCAGCTGAGCACAGATTACTGGGAGAAACTTGAAATCTAGCCAAGCTATGGACTTCTACTTCTTTTCCTGAGATATGGTACCCCTGACTGGCCTGGTTTGGCAAGGGAAGGCAGGACTGTGTGTATGTTTGTGGGTGTTTTAAAGAAACTTTGAGATTTAACAGCAACATTCCACCATTACTCTAAACCTGTGTAACTTTTGAATAAACAGATCCTTTCCTTTTTACCAAACTCTGGTATTGAAAGCCACAGTTCATACCAGTGGTGAGCAAAGACGAACCTAGAACAGAAAGACCTCAGGAGAAGGGGCTTGTTTCAGTAATAGTATCTTGGCTCCCAAGTGGGTCCTTTTTTGTAACAGCTATGTGGGGACACAGCCATGCCTGCTTACCTGCTAGCTTTGGCCTTACAGAGGTAGAGCTGGGAAATGAGAATTGCTGACCCTACACTGGAAGAGCACTCCTGACCTCTTCTCTCACTGCCTTCCTGTCAGTCATCTGATTGCCAGGGCAGAGGTATGACCCAGTATTTTTAAAACTTTTTACAACACACACAAAGTAGAAAGATGCATTTATCACCCCATCAGCAAACACCACCACTCTGCCTTTTTGTTTCATCTGCTGCCTGCCCTCCTCCACTGTTTCACTGCAGTGTTTTAAAGCAAATTGCAGAAATGGTATTATTTCAGCTGCAAATGCTTAGCATACATATTTAACAGAATGGATATCACTGTCTCTGGTCCACCCTCACTGACCCTTCACAGCTGCAGTGCATTCAGAAACTGAAGGTACTGGGCTCATGTTTCTTCTTCCCATTCTTCCAGCTCTAGTTCAAGTCAGCAGTTCCAAGCAAAGGAGTAGGTTTGCAGTCTCCACTCTCTCTCGGGTGGGGAGGTCCCAAGGCCTATGCTTGAGAGTTAGGAACTAGCAAGTTTCTTTGTTTCCAGATCTGATCTGTATTCCTCTACTGACATTTATCAGTAATAAAGTTAACATTTCAATTTCTATCTCTCAGATACTCATCTTTTTCTCAGCTAGATCTACGAAGAGGGTATGAAGACTTGCTATGATTAAAAAACCCCAGTGACAACCCAATAAATTTTCCCTAAAGTTTACATATTTAAGATCATGTTAACCAATAAATTGTGTTGCAAATTTAGTAATAAGAAATACAAACAAGAGCAGAGTTTCAACCACACATTCATCCCCTTTTAAGGACAAAAGGTTTATAGAAGCGTAAACTGACCCCTGGGATCATTCCTTTGCACCTGGTCTTAGGCCTTGCCTCAGTCCTGAACCACCACAAGGTTTGCAGACTGCTCCTGCCATTGCAGCTTCAGCATATGTTCCAAAGGGAGAGATGGCTCACAGCACTGGGGCTTCTCCAGCTCAGTGCTGTGATCAGACACTGCAGTCCCCTCTGAGACCTGGGCTGGCTACTCCCTGCCTCTCCCACTGAAGTCCAGTCCTCAGGCTCTGGCCCTAGGATGACACTGGCCACACCTCTTCTGAAAGCTGGATGATTCCAGACCAGGTTCCCATGCCCTACTTGGTTCCTGCATACTCATCTCTAAATGACTGTTTTCCTTCACTCCAAATGAAACAGAATATGATTACAAATTGCATTTTCAAAATGTGAAGTTCTTTTCCCATATTCATACAACAGCCTCCAAAACAACACACTAGCAGTAAAATTCAATTTTGCAACAAAGTAAAGGGAGGAGAAAGCCTACTAAGTAACAGAGCTGGGCTGCAGCCTGATGGTTTGGTGCTTGCAGCTGGCCCTTCCTTTATGCCAAGGGAGCCAGGTGGGCTGTGGTGAGGAGCCTGGATTTATGCTAAGAGCAATGTACCCCTCTGGGTCTTTAGGTGGAAGTGAGGCAGTTCATCACCTTTGTAGAGAAGGCTCTGGTAGCAGAGTGAAAATGAACTACAGAGAGATGGGGTGGAGGGCTGGTTAGGAGAGGGTTGACAAATAACAACTAGCCTGGGCTGGGCCTGTCCTGAGACCTCCTCCCTGCATCCTGAGGGGCCCAAGACCCTGTGGGTTTCTGAACATGACACCTTGGAAACTTCTATTCTAGAAGGTTCTTTTACAATTTTACACTATCAACCTCCTTAGCCCCTGCAACCCTGAGGTAAAAGCAGGGGCGGGCTTAGAAATGACAGGGACATGGTCAGGGAGGGGTCAGTGGACACAAGAACAAAGCTTGTGTGCACTGAGCAGGGAAGGGTCTGAAAAGGAGATGGACCCAACTCAGATTCATCACTTAGCCTGCTAAGTTACCTTTGCTTCCAGTGTCATATCTGAGAAACCTATAGCCAACATCATATTTAACAGGCAAAAACTAAAAGTTTTCCCACTAAGATCAGGAAGAAGACAAGGATGTTTCCTTTCACCACTTCTGTTCAACAAGTATTGGAAGTCCTAGCCAGAACAATCAGACAAGAAAAAGAAATAAAAAGGCAACAAATTGGAAAAGAGGAAGTAAAACTGTCTTCTTAACAGATGACATTAAAGTGTACATAGAAAACCCTATAGACTCCACCAAAAAACTACTAGACTTGATAAGTGAATTTGGCAAAACATTAAGATACTAAGACAATATTCAGAAATCAAAGGCATTTTTGTACACCAACAATGCACCTTAGAAACAGAAATCAGGAAGAATACCCCATTTGCTATAGCAACAAGAAAAATAAAATACCAAGGAACAAATCTAACCAAAGAGGTAAAAGACCTGTACTCAGAAAACTATACAACACTGAAGAAAGAAATTAAGGAAGACACAAACAAATGGAAGCATATACCATGTTCATGAATTAGAAGAATTAACATCATCAAAATGTCCACACTACCCAATTTATAGATTCAATTCAATCCCTATTAAAATACCAGTGACATATTTCACAGATATAGAATAAACATTTCAAAAATTTGTATGGAACCATAAATGACCCCCAAATAGCAGCAACAGTTCTGAGAAAGAAGAACAAAGTAGGAGGGATCACGATACCTGACATCAAACTATATTACAAGGCCATGGTAATCAAAACAGCCTGGAACTGGCAAAAGAACAGATACATAAATGAACGAATCAGAATAGAGAGACCAGAAATAAACCCAAGTCTCTATGGTCAATTAATATTTGACAAAAGGGCAGAAGCATAAAATGTTGTAAAAATAGCCTCTTCAACAAGTGGCATTGGGAGATCTGCACAGCTACATGCAAAAAAATAAAACTCTACCACCAACTTACCCCATGCACAAAAATAAACTCAAGGTGGATAAGAGACAAACATAAGTCATGACACCATAAAGTCCTAGAGGAGAACATAGGAAAATCTCAGATATTCCACTCAGCAATATTTTCACTGATATGTCCCTAGAGCAAGGGCATAAAGGAAAGAATAAACAAATGGGACTTCATGAAAATAAAAAGCTTTTGCACAGCTAAAGAAAACATCAGCTAATGAAAAGGGAACCAAACATATGGGAAAATATATTTGCTAATGATACCTGGGACAAGGGTTTGATCTCCAAAATATACAAAGAACTCACAGGACTACACTCCAGGAAGACAAACAATCTAATTAAAATATGAGCAAAGGACCTGAACAGACACTTCTCCAGGGAGGACATACAGAGGGCCCAGAGACATATGAAAGGATGCTTAGCATCACTAGCCATCAGAGAGATGCAAATTAAAACCACAATGAGATACCACTTCACACCAGTCATAATGGCCATCATAAACAAATCAATAAACAACAAGTGCTGGCAAGGTTATGGAGAAAAGGGAACCCTAGTACACCATTGGTGGGAATGCAGACTGGTGCAGCCACTGTGGAGAACGGTATGGAATTTCTCAAAAACTAAAAATGGAACTGACTTTTGGCCCAACATTTCCACTGCTGGGATTATACCCTAAGAATCCTGAGACACCAATCCAAAAGAACCTGTGGCACCCCAATGTTCATGGCACAATTTACCATAGCTAAGTGGTGGAAGTAACCTAAGTACCCATCATTAAATGAGTGGATCAAAAAATTATGGTACATATACACAATGGAATACTATGCAGCAGAAAGAAAGGGGCTCCTATCCTTTATGACAGCATGTATGGATCTGGAGAGCATTATACTAAGTGAAGTAAGCCAGGCAGTGAAAGACAAATACTATATAATCTTACCTATAAGTGGAACCTAATCAACAAAACAAGCAAACAAAATATAATCAGAAACACTAAAATAAGAAACAAACTGACAGTAACTAGAGGGGATGGGGGAAATAGAGGAAGAGTTGTCAAGGAAAATGTGGGGGACACATGGACAAGCCAAGGGGTGTGGGATCAAAGGTGGGAGGTGGGGATGCATGGGGTGGGCACGGTAGGGGGAAAGTGGAGACAACTGTACTTGAACGACAATTTAAAAAATTTATAGTTCTCCCTTTCCAGGTTTATTTTTCTCCATAGAGAATACAGTACCATGTAGTGGAGGGGTGGGGGGGAAAGGCAGAAAATTACTTGAACAACCATAAAAAAAATTAAAAAAAGAGAGAGAATAAAGCACTGCGTAGAATTTACTCCTTTCTCTATCGTTTGTCTCCTCCCAGAAGAATGAGGTTTCAAGATGCTTCTCCTCTGCTGTGTTCAGAATGTACTTCCAGGGCCTGGCATATAATGAATGCTGAAGGAAAGAAGGAAGGAAGGAAGGAAGGAAGGAAGGAAGGAAGGAAGGAAGGAAGGAAGGAAGGAAGGAAGGAAGGAAGGAAGGAAGGAAGGAAGGAGGGAAAGAGGGAAGGAGGGGAGGAGGGAAGGAGGGGAGGAGGGAAGGAGGGGAGGAGGGAAGGAGGGGAGGGGAGGGAAGGAGGAAGGGTAGCCTGAGAGATATAGCTTGAAGAACACCATGGTGGTGGAAATTTGCTCCTTCAGTCAAGGGCTAAGACATACCAACAGAAATCTAGAGCAGAAGGAATAATTAAGTCACTGAGCTGCTGACAACCCCTTCTGTTGTAGATGAACTTCTACTTTATAGCTGAAGTTGGGATGACTGAATGTGGCTACAGTTGCTCTCCTTAGAGACACATATCATATACAAGGGACTTGTCATGAGTACAAGTGTTTGTAGCAATTTGTTAGCCTCCAGACTCTCACTCACACAGCTTCTCACAGAGCTTGACACAGCTTTGCAGAGTGCCAAGGGGAGTTTGAGCAGGGAAGCGAGGTGGAAAAACCCCTGACAACAGAGAAATTTGGAAAAGTGTGCTTGACAAACCAAGGCTTTGTCTCTGCTTTCAGCAGAATCCTCCAAAGATTCAAACCATAATTCTTAATTGCTCTCACTTGGAGGATTTGAAAGAAGTAAAAGCAATGGAGAAGAGCTTTGAGTTTCTCTGACAAGGTAAAGAAGGAACAAGATGAAACCAGAATTTGCTGCTTTTTTCTTTTCATTTTTCAATAATCAGCTGGATTGAGGCGGCTACAGTAAGTCTCCCAATATGCACATGCATGGTTTGAGCATTTCACCTGAATCTGGCCACCAACAACTTAAAATTCCTCCTTTCCAAGCAAAGTGTTAATACAAGGTAATACAGAAAAGCATAATGCCAGGAGAGGCATTTTTCCAACTATCTCAGAGGGTTAATCTTGGTAACAATCTATTGGCAAGGTTTAGAACTAATGAGGATATGAGGATGCAGCAACTAGGAACTCCACAAATGCTCAGTCTGGGGGGAAGAAGCCCAGAGTTTTCACACCCCCTACAGACTCCAGATGGGATTGGTTCCTCTCACACCAAATACAAATCCTGATGCTCAGCCAAAAAATACTTTGTTGTCACCTCATAAACAACCAGAGCCAATCTCTCCATGGCTAAATATGCTTTCACCTTCACATCTCAAAATAGTTGCCACCAGTAAGGTCTGCCTAAGGTAGCCCCATAAGCAGGTTTCTGCCCAGGTGGATGGCCAAGGTGCGCCCTCAGGGCCAAGTGGAATCTGGCAAAGCAAGTTTAGCTTTTTTTTTTCACTTTTTAAAAAAGATTTTATTTATTTATTTTTAGAGAGGGAAGGGAGGGAGAAAGAGAGAGAGAGAAACATCAATGTGTGGTTGCTGGGGGCTGTGGCCTGCAACCCAGGCATGTGCCCTGACTGGGAATTGAACCTGCAATACTTTGGTTCGCAGCCCACGCTCAATCCACTGAGCTACACCAGCCAGGGCTGCAAGTTTAGTTTTTTTAAAGTATATTTTATGGATTATGCTATTACAGTTTTCCCAATTTTTCTCCTTTATCCCCCCTCCGCCCTGCACCTCTCAACCCTCCAGTATTCCCCACACCCTTAGTTCATGTCCATGGCTTGTACATATAAGTTTTTTGAGTCCTCTGTTTCCTCTACCACTCTTAACCTCTCCCCATCTATTTTATGCCCACCAATTATGCTTCTTATTCCCTGTACCTTCCCCACTGTTCTTCCTCTCCCCCTCCTCACTGAAAAAATCTCCATGTGATCTCCATTTCTCTGATTCTGTTCCTGTTCTAGTTGTTTGCTTAGTTTTTGTTTTTTTAGGTTCAGTTGTTGATAGGTGTGAGTTTGTTGTCATTTTACTGTTTACAGTTTTTGATCTTCTATTTCTTAGATAAGTCCCTTTAACATTTTACATAATAAGGATTTGGTAATGATGAATTCCTTTACCTTGACCTTATCTGGGAAGCACTTTATCAGTCCTTCCATTCTAAATAATAGCTTTGCTGGATAGAGTAATCTTGGATGCAGGTCCTTGTCTTTCACAACTTTTAATATTTCTTTCCAGCTCCTTCTTGCCTATAAGGCTTCTTTTGAGAAATCAGCTGATAGTCTTATGGGCACTCCTTTGTAGGTAACCCTCTCCTTTCCTTTTGCTGCTTTTAAGATTCTCTTTTTATCTTTAATCTTGGGTAACTTAATGATGATGTGCCTTGGTGTGTTCCTCTTTGGGTCCAAATTCCTTGGGACTCTCTGGGCTTCCTGAGATTTCTGGAAGTCTATTTCCTTCACCAGGTTGGGGAAGCTTTCCTTCATTATTTGTTCAAATAAATTTTCAACTTCTTGCTCTTGTTCTTCTCCTTCTGGCACCCCTATAATTTGAATGTTAGGACTTTTCAAGTTGCCCTAGAGTTTCCTAAGCCTCTCCTCATTTTTTTGAATTCTTGTTTCTTCATTCTGTTCCAGTTGGATATTTATTTCATCCTTTTGTTTCAAATCGTTGATTTGAGCCCCAGTTTCCTTCTTTTCACTGTTGGTTTCCTGTATATTTTGCTTTACTTCACTTTGGGTACCCTTCATTTATTCCTTCATTTTGCAGTCGAGCTCTATCAGTTCTGTGAGCATCCTGCTTCCCAGTGTTTTGAACTTCGCATGGCTCTCTCCTCATTGCTTAGCTCGTTTCCTGGAGATTTGATCTGTTCTTTCATGTGGGCCATATTTTTTTGTCTCAGTGCACCTGTCATGCTATAAGGGGGCAGTGCCTTAGGTATTGGCCAGGGTATGGCAACCCTCTTTACTGCATTGTGGTGCTGTCTGTGGGGGAGGGGTCAGAGAGGTAACAATGTGGCTTACTTGCTCTACTCTAGCCCTACTCTCCAACAAACTCTGTTGTGTGAGACTGGGAGTTTCTCCCACCGTGGCAATCCCCACAGTAGTTTATAGCTAGCTTTGAGTCTTTAGTTTCCTGTTCATACAGCCCCATCTGGCCCACATGGTCTATAGCCTTGCCATGCAGCCTCTCCGCCTGGCTCTGCCCCTCCTTCTGGTCTGGCGAATGTTGGAGCTTCATGCAGTTTGATTTTCTGGCACTTCTGGGGTTTTTTATTGTTTTTAGATTTGTTGTTATCCTTCTTTTGGTTGTGTAAGAAAGTAAAGCAATTCTATCTATGCCTCCATCTTGGCCCTTGGACAGGGCAGCTGCCCCCAGGTTGAGACACTTTCAGTTTCTACTTGCCTTTCAAAATTGGGGATTCATTCCTGAAAGGCAGCACTCACTTTCTCTGGGCCTGCCAGCAGCTGCACCCCTTAGGCTGTAGACAAGGCTCCAAGCTGTCCTGATTGATGCTCCTGGTGAGGCTGCTGAGCCAGAACCAACGACTTCACAAGGACTCACCAAGACCTACTGTGTGCCTCCAAGAAGTACATGCTGAAAGCATCCTAGCTGAGGCCTCTGCAGAAATAGTCCATGGGTTATTCCTTATACTTCATTTAGTTGTGGGAAATATTGGCCCACAACCCAACAAAATTTCACAAATGCACTAATTGCCTACTGTGTCAAGCACTATGCCAGAACTGAAAAGGGAAAAAATTATGTGTTACAGTTCTGGCTTCAAAGGGGCTTACTTACGTAGTTAGGGTAACAAACAACAACAGTGACAAAGCACCCAGCAATGATGGAATGTAACACAATATATATTATATATTATATTATAGTACATGTATGTTATATTACAAGATGTTAACTTCACAAATACTTCAAAAAGTGAAAGGAATGAGTTGGTACCACCTATGAACCTATCTATTTTTGTCAGGGAAGAAACCCAATGATCATGAACAATGATCATAAACAAAAATTCATGTCCCTCCAACATTCCTGAGCAGTTTTTTTTCTATTTCCTTCCTGAGCCTTTTTCATACCATTTCTGATGTTGCAGAGTTAAGGTGTCCTGAAAGTTAGTATCTGGGTAAGGGGATCAGAAGCCACAGCCAATTAGAAGAAATGGCAGGACACAACAGCAATGTAACAAACTTACCTATGGGCTCCAATAGGAAAGGCAGAAATAAAAGAATAAGATAAGAATGTGGAAACTCAAGAGAGAAGGTGAGTCAAGGCACCATGAAAGCTCTGCCACGGGATCACAGTATAACCACTCTCCACAGTGAACGATCATTTCAAAGGCTATCTCTAGTTCTGCACATCTCCAATAAAAGCCCTGACTGTTCACTCTTGGCACTGAAGTTGGGGACATAGCACAGGAGAGCCACAGCTGACCTACAGCTTCTGTTCTGCCAAAAATACCCCTTTGATTAGAATCTTCTTTTTCCTCAGTTTTAATGATATAATGGATATATAACACTGTACTAATTTAAGGTGTACAATGTAATGATTTGTCACCCTTATTTCAAAATTCCTAAACCATCACAGATTAATACCTACTCAGCCAAGATGAAGTCATAAGGGTCATGTTTACCCTCTTGCCTGAAACGCTGAGAAAAGACCTATGAAACATGGTTTCAGATATGAGACATCGGATGGCTCAGAACAGTAACTGTGAAAAGAGGTCAGCCTGTGTTTGTCCCTGGGTCCCTGAGCCTCTCCCTGAGGTGAGAAGATGGAGTTTTAAGTCACATGGCTAGAGTCCTGCCAAGGGAAAACATGCAGAGGGTCCCCCTCAAACACTCAGCTAAGTACAGATGAGGGCAACATGAAGAGGAGAAGGCAGAGCAATTCCTGAGGCTCAGACAGAGCTAGGAGGAATGTGCATTCCCACCTTCCACAGTGAAAACCAGGTAAGTCATGGAGTATGGAATAGAGAAGACTGTAGACTCAGAAGTGTGGGGGCTTAGGACTCCATTAATGGAACAATACATACAGCAAGCCTCAAAAGCATAAAACTGCTTTCTAAGTAAATTAGTTTATCCCAGGATAAACTAATGCAGAGAGTAGCCTTCTCCTGCCCAGTCTATCTACCTAGCAAGGACCAGTCCCTTCCACTCACCAGTTCCCTTCATTGAGGCTGCTGGACAATCTCTCCACCAGAGCAGGAATCTCAGCAGTGTACTAAAAAAAATAATCCTTCTATGGGGAAAAATGGGTGAGATTTGGTAAAATGAGTTCCACAGAGATAATGTGCCCTCCTCTCTAGGTGATGTCAGGGACAGGCCTGCCAACTGGCCCCCACAGTGCTGACCTGGCCAGGAAGGCCCCAGGCTGGGAGAGCTGTGGGAGCTGCTACAGCCACAGGCACCACCTCATTGCTCTGCAGTAATATATGGAGACAGGGATGGGTATCACTGGTTTTAGAATTGCACCAGGGTAAAATGTTATTAAATTCTGATCAGGTCACTAACCTGACACTTGAGGGTTTCCATGGTTCCCCAGATGACTATCTGGTATCCGAATCACCCTTTCCAGACACCATCTGTCTGCACATACTCCCTCATGCTCTAACAGCTCTGATGGTAGCCCATGGAGAGATGCTAGCCGGGGACACACAATGCATCCCATGTTAGCAGTGGGTGGATTTCTACCAACACTTTATAGAAGTTAGAAGGCAGTAAAAACTGATAAAAGAAAGAAAAAGTAACTAGAAGATACTTTGAAGTAACTAGAAGATTCTTTGTCCAAGGGAGCCCCCATGGCTAGCAGCCACTGCCCCCACTAATTGGGCTGGTGAGAGTGCAGAGAATGACTGGCTGTGACCCTCAGGAGCTGTCAAGAATCCTTGGCTTCTTTCAGAGGCCTCTGTCCCCTCCAGAAGCATCTTTATGCAGATGCAGTGGCTGTGAAACCATTGCTTTCTGTTTGTATGATGCTGGACAACCTACACGGGCCTGTGCCTATTACCCCATAGATCCTCCTGATACAACCTTCTGATGTGGTGCTAATCCACATTTTGTACAGGAATAAATTCAATACGATAGCATCATACAACCCAATAAAGCCTATGTAGCCTTGGGTTACAGAGTCAAGATTGAGAGCAATAGCCCTTTCAACCTCCTAGTCCAGTATTTCCAGATGGGAGGGAAGGGAAGGTCAATTAGGAGCAGAAAGTTAGAACTTCTATTTTCCTCTCCCACCACCCACATTGATTCCTGACATGATGAGTTTCTCTTTCAGGAGCTGAGGCAGTCCTTGGAAGAAGGAGGGAGAAGCAGAGACCAGGACTGGTGACTAAGAATGGGCTCTGCTTAACAAGGAACACACCTGCAAACATACCCACAGGGTCTCAATTAGAATGTAGGGTCTGTGGAGGGCACTGAGGGGAAGAAGGGACTTAGGCATTCCTCAGAAGCCACAGTCCTTATCTCCCTCCCTGAAAACATACTACCTGCACCAGCCAAGGAGGGGAAAACCAAGATAAAGTTGAAGAAATAACAAACAGTTTCTTCTTTGCATCAGGAATGGCAAATCTAGCATCTGGAAGGGCTGTTCACAGCTTTAAAACAGAACAGAGACGTACATTTAAGAATTCCAGAGAGATTCTGTTTCCAGTAAAAAAGCTTCCAATTGTGCCTGTACATTATTACCAAATGCTTAAATACCATATTTAGTGACACTAGCTCAAAATAGTATTCTCCCTTTATTAAAAAATGAAACAATAGGAAGATAACCATGCTACATGAGCAAGACAAATTGAGTTCAACATCACGATCAAATAAGACTTTGAATGAAATTGTCTAACAATGTAATTATAATTATTGTGATGAATAAGGACTTTCAAATGGGAAATAACTGTCATTATAACTACCTACTGTTTTTAGACATTACATTTATTTGACTAAATCAAGATTCTAGCTTTTGCCTCCATCATTTTCTATAAATATTAATTTATTTTTTCATAAGTAGCATTCTATCAACAGTTTTCCCTCAAAACACAGAGTATTTGTTTAACACCACAACTGAGGCAAACATGTACTAACACCAACAGAGAAGGGCTGGCATCTGTTCCCCACAGTCAGAATCCTCTGGGGTCCCACTGGCCCCAGGATGAGGTTGCTCCCCACTGGAGCCCACCCTTCCTCCCCCACTTCTCTCACTGTCCAGAATTCAGCTCCTCCAAAATTGTGCCTGTAGGTGCACCAGGTCTGCAGTGTCCCTAGGACAGGGGTTCCTGAGTGTTCTCTCCCTCAGGTAGGTGAGGACCAGGCACACTGTGGAAGGCCAATGTAGAATTCAGACCACTGGCATGCAGAGCAGTGGGAAGGGAAGAAAGAGGACAGGGCAGAGCTGCCCTAGGGAGTCAGGGCCAGAGGACAGACCCACCACATGGCCACTGTTTGGCTCAAGTTTGGTAAATAGGCTTTCCTTCTGCAAAAGCCACTCAAGATGCATCCAGCTATGGGTGGAGTGATAAACATCAGCTGTCTTGGATCTATATGGATTGTCAGAGAGACAAGACAAAACTCCTGACTTCAGCAACACACCAGGCTGCTCAGAAGGACTACTCCTCACCACAGGCCTTACCTTCCAGTTTCCTCATACCTGTTTGGACCTGGGCTTTCTCCCTTTGTGGCCCACAGGGCTGGCATCTTCTTTCTTCTGAATTGCCCTCATTGATCACTATTCCCACTTGGCAGACAGTAGCTAGAGACTTGACAGCATACCAGCACCCACAGCCATTGTGGTTTTCACTTTCTAATATGTTTATATAATTGACCTATGTAACTGATTTGTTGTCTGTCCCCCACACTAGAAAGTGAGTTAGACACAAAAAAGGGGTTTTTTGGTTGTTTACTGGCGTAACTGGTGAGACTAGCACTTGACATGTAGTGGCTGTGCATTGTTTATTAAATTATATTATATATATTTGTTAATTTGAGGAGGATTTCAGAGCTAGAGCTGATGAGAAATAATGGCAAAGCAGATTTACGAAGTGAGGGAGAAAAGCAGACTGAAGAGAACCCATGTTTTAGTTTGGGAACCTGAGTGGTGCTGTCAGTGTGGTGGGTATGGAGGCATTGAGAAGAGAGTGGGAGGGACCAGGCAATGCCAGAGTGGACACAAGAGCTGAGGGGCTGGAGACTGGGCAGTCTTAGTCCCTTGTTAATCTATCCCAGACCTGAGCCTGCACCTCAGAGCAGGGAGGGCAGAGCTACAGGCCTGGGTGTGGACTTAGGGAACTTCCTATGAGTCCCCCAGCGCCACCCACAGCACTCCACCATGGCACTCCACAGCTGGGGTCAGGGAAAAATGACCACCAGACATGGCCCAGCCACAGCTCTGCCTGCCACAGCCCACACAGGGCATACATTTTCCTGATGTGAGAATGGGCACTGAGAAGAGTTGCTGCATGTACTTTTTCAAACTTCTTCCAGGCCTCAGGATTCCTCTCAACTGAGGTCACTACTGGATAGGAAGTCCCCAAGGACAATTTCTCATCTCAACCCAAGACCTGAGCACAGCACTGCAACAACACCCAAAGGCAACATCCCCTCAGAGCTCATCCTACTCCAATTCCTATGGGCCAGGTTCAAGGAAGTGTGCTTTTGCCACCAGTGAAATTCTGTCTGCTTTCCTTCTATCCCCAAAGCAAAAAGGCTGACCAGCCACAGAGAGGAAAATGAGAAACTATTAAAGCTTTAAATCTAGCAATTGGGGGGACAGAGGTTGAGGGACTCATGTCTGTGACAACCTGTGGCACTTTGTGTGCACACAGCCATGGTCACAGAAAGCAAGAGAAAATCATCCAGCTCTTCTCTCTCCACATCCTGGGTGATCTTAGGAAACCCACTGAGATAGTGGTGGCTTCTCTGAATATGTATGTAACCAGAATCTACACCAATTCATCTGTGCCCCTATTTCTGTGTCTCATTTCTGAGTGCAGCAGAGGCTGCTATGACCCACGGTTCAGCACCTGCTTCAGCCTCTCCCATCTCAGGCTAACCCTCTACTCATCTGGGTGTGTGGATAGACACACACAAACACACACACACGCACACACACACACATGCTGCGCTAAGCAAGATCTTTCATGTTACCTGACATTTGCAAGATAAGTTCCCTGAAACATCTTATTTTTAAAACAGCTCCAAGGCATCCAGGGCACTAAGCCATGCCTCCTTTGGGAGTCAAGAAAACTGCCTTCCCTTTTTCAGTGTGCTGCCCACACCAGAGAAAGAACTTGGGCTGGGGCTGGTACCAAGCACCAGTGCCTTAGGGTACAGTGCTCAAGTTTCTTATCATCCAAGTGGGGAGGATGTTCTCTCCTCATAACACCCCCAAGAAGCTAAACAAACTAGAGCAGACAGTCAATGAAAACACAGGTAATAAACAGTTCCAACTATAATTGAACATTAGTTGGTGAGATAGAGTGAAACTGTCTGCCAAAAAACTGCTGTGGTTCTCTTCTTCCAATCCAGATTTGAAGGCAGCAGAGGCTCCTGGGGTGTTGAGAGACTCTCTCTCCTCTGAACAGAACAGCAGCATGGGTAATGTGTGCTGGCTGCAGGGACAGGAGCTTGACACCCTACTGTCTCTGCCTGTCCTCACACCACAGATTCAGGTCCATCTTTACCTCTTCACCATGGATGGTCATGGGGAGTTAGAAGGGGATTCCTAACTCCTCAGACCCTCCCTCGTTTGCTGCCAGAGAGGAGGTGATGTAGGCTGATTATGTATGTGTGTGGGGCATATGTGTATACACTGGAGTATACCCTTCTACCCTATGGGACTATGTCACCTAGATAACCATTCACAATCATACAGTACCCTAACCACACAGTAGCTAATTTTTAAGTATCCTATTCAGTATAGATAAAGCAACATCATATTACTGAGTAACTCTGGAGGACTTTTTCAGTTAACTGATGGTGATCTAGGTCTCCCTATTACTCTGCTTGAACAACTGATTTTCTAAATGTGAAGGTAGAACCTGACATTTATATTTATTTCATTTCATCATTCTCTTCAAGTGTGTTTCCAGCCCATTGCAGTCTTTGAGATCTTAATTCTGGACCCATGGAGAGGTTTTCTTCCCCTCAGACAAGCATCACAGGCAAATTTGCTAATGCATCTCATAAGCCTCCATGCAAGACTCGGTGCTCCCCCACTGAGACTCAGAGCAGAACAGCCACAGTGCTCCTGCATTCTCTCTCTAGATCTCTCCAGACTGAGGCTACTCCCACCAACACTCCTTGAGGATAGCATTCAGGTGAGGTACCTCTCCTATCATGCATGTTGCTTGTCTTGTGGATATTACCCAACCGCAAAAGCTGCTCGGCTCAGGAAACCACTGCAGCACTGTCATGCCTGCATAGAAATAGGGGCACGTCTGCTCTCAGAGATCTCTCACCTCCTCTGCGAAGTGAAGAGGATCACTGTGAGAAAATACCAGCCATGCAAGGCCAACTATGCTTAATGCCCAGAAATGACACAAAGATTCCCAATAAACACACAAATAGACCACTGAGCAGTTATCCATTTAACAAACAATAATCTAATACAGGCCTGGTCTGTGTCCATTATTGTCTTTAAGCCTCACAATTACCCTGTGAGGTACATGTTGTTGCCCTTGCTCAATAGAGAAAACTGAGGCTCAGGAATTGTAAAGAACATGCCATGGATCACACATCTAGTGCACAGTGTTGAGCCTTGTTGGTTTCATCTCTGAAGACCAGGATGCCCTGAGTTGCTCCATGGCCCACTCATGGTCCTGCCATTGGGGTTGACCTTTGCTCATGAGAAATGGGCCCTGCTCTCAGGGAACAGCCAGAGGGCCATCCTAAGGGCAGACCCCAATCATGCCATCTTCAAGACCCATGTAAAGGAGAATGAAGCTGGCTTGGCAGGACTTTGGGTCAGGCACCCATGCTACATTGTGGGGCCACCAAAGCCAGACCCAGTCAAGACATGCTGGGCTCAGGAATCACAGTGCTTCCACATGTCCCATAGCATACTGACCTTTGCAGGTAGAACTGCTGCCTTCCCTCATGAGGACAAGGCTCTCCTACTCCCTAGACCTGAGAAATTCCGTCAGATCGAATCATTCTTACTTCCATTAGAACAGTGCCTTTTGAAGAACCAAAATGATGACAATTATTCTGCCCCCTCCAGGACTAGAGACATGGAGGGCAGGCCCTGCCTTGGGTTTGTTCTGTGAGGATGAGCTACTGGTTCTCTCCCTGTCCTGAGTGGACACCAATGCAAGGTTATCCCAGGCTATAGGCCCAGGTGAGGGCATCAAACAGACAGGCATCTGTAAAATAAGCCATCAGTTCCCATGTAGAGATGACCAGTGGACAATGACTGCTCGTGAAATCAATGGGAAGAAAAGAACAAGGAGGTTCAAGCCTGCAGGAGTGGGAGCCAGGAAGTCAGCAAGTGGAGCTGAAAGGCAGTGAGGTGAAGAAGGTCAAAGGCCTGGGGAATTAAACTGCCAGAGTGTGGTGAGGGAGAGTTTGGGCAAGGGAGCAAGGTGCAGACTTAGGGCCAGGGATCAGCAGTGGCAGGTCATGGTGGCAGGTGCACTTGGCAGCTGGGCCCCCCGTAGCTGTGGACAGGGTGGGTGAAAAGGTTATTCCCATCATCCACCAGGAAGCACAGGCATTTCTGGAGACATTGTGTGTTCTCACAGGAAATGGGTCAACAGCAGCATGAGGCCAAGCCAGCTCCAGGCTGGGTTATACCATATGTCCCACGTACCTGCCAGGCAAGTAAGGCAAGGTGAAGAAACAGACTAGCAGGAAGAGGACCACACAGTCTGCAGAGCAGACATTCTCATTTAATTCTTAAAGATGCTTAGATCAAGCATTGTGGCCTGAACTGCATCCATGGGAAACCAGGTGAGGGGAGCACCTCAGTGCACTGCAGGACCCCAGTGGATGCCTGCCCACAAGCCTGTGTGCAGCCTGTACCACCCATCAAAACACAGCTGGAAGGGCTAGAGGAAAGCTCTTTGTAATTTGGTCCTATGAGGAACATGAATCCAGCCACATGACCTCATGAGTGCCAGGATCACTTTTGGAGAGAAACAGCATTCCAAACTGTGCCATCTGCCTGAACAGAAGCCCAAGACAAAAGCCAAGGCTCCCTCCTGACATGCCAGTCTGGCTCAGATTCAAGCTCTGTGAAGGACCCAAGTTCCAGCCATTCTGATCTCAAATGCTCATTCAGGCTAGTCTTGGCTAAATTATTATCCTTCTGGCCCACCTAGCTCCACCCCAAGGCTACTTATGAGGCAAGAGTCACATGGGACTTTTACTCCATAAGTGCTTTAAAAGGGAATTGATATGTAAACAGAGAAATAGTCTCAGGAAATACCCATTGGGGGCTTCTTGTCTTTAGTGGTTGTTGAGGAACCAAGAGTCTGTTTCAGAGCATCTCAGGCAGTTCTATGGCTGCAGCTGGGGCACTAAGGGTACTGGTGTGGAATGGGGCACTACACAGGCCACAGTCCAGCCCAAGAAGGAATGGCACAAGGAGGAGCCAGGCCCTTGCCTGGGGCTGTTCCAGGTGTGCGCCTGCTATGGCTCCTGGGAGAAGTCCCTGGCTCCAGAACTTCAAGGGCCATGGTGCATCCTCTTTGAGGAAACACATAGGAGGAGCCTCTGCTCAGAGCACAGATGAGCCAGTGAGTGGAGATGTGGGGGCAAGAAGGGCCACAGGGACAGAAAAATGAAGGAGCCTCTGTTATATCATGGAAAGAGGAGTATTTGAAAGGAACATCCCAAATGGCTAGGAAGTCAGACATTGGGAAGGCACAGATGGCTGACTTGCTAGCATGGTCTTTGCATATGCCTGAAGAACCAGAGACAGCCATCAGAAAGCCTAGCTGTTTGGATTCCCAGCCCTGTGCACAAGTGTTCTGCCTCCCTGACCATGCCTGAACCTCTGAGGAAAGGGGGTAGTTGATGAGCCTTACTCGGCCTTTGGCAGGGCATGGGTGCCACTACCTTGGGGTTCTCTAGAGGCTTTCTCCAAGCTTCTTAAATTGTAGTCTAAAGAAGAGTGAACAAACATTAACTGTGCATCATTTGATAGTTGCTCCATCTGTGTAGCTACTCCCAAGACCAAGGCATTAAACATCTCCATACCTATAAGCCTCCATCTTATCTCTTCCAGTCAATTTTCCTCCAAAGTCACCACTGCTCAAAAAACTCATCATGACCCTAGACTAGTTCTACCTGATTTTGAACTTCCATTACAAAAAAATATTTCAGCATATGCTTTTGTGTGTGGCTTCTTTAAAAAATTTGTCTGTGAGAGTCATCCATGCTGTCCAGTGTAGTAATCTTTTGCTCATTTTCACTGCTGGATAGTAGTTTGTTCTGTGGACATACTATATTTAGCCATTCCACTGTTGGTGGACATTTGAATTGTTTGTACAATAGTTTGGGGCCATCACAGTGATGTTTCTATGAATATTCATATATACATATATGAATATATATATTTGAGTACTCCTATAAGAGTCTGCCTGGGAAAAAATTTCTCAGACATTTCCTGAAATGTCTGAGAGCACAATTTGTTTTTTACTTCTCAACCACCCTGTAGTGGTATTCATGCATCAAGCTCTTTTATTTTAAGCAGCAGGATGGAAAGGAACATACTTTTGGGAACTGAAGCAAATGCACAAATAGAAGCTCATATGGTGTTAGGGAAATTGTGAGTCTTACAGGTGTACTATAGAAGAATGGGTGTGTTTGTGTGTACTTATTTTTATTGTTGTGGGAAGAGTCCCAGATTTTCCTACGCAGCTTATCTAAAATATATGAGGACCAGAAAATTTAGGGAAGGGGAAAGAACTGACAAGAAATGAGAATGGAAAAATAGATTAGGGTCAAATTGCAAAGTGCCTTGAATGCCATGCTAAAGCAATTGGACTTTATCCCATAAGCAACTGGAATCACCAGATGTGTTTAACAAACACCTATTGGCACTCATATACTCTTGGCAGGTGTGGCAAAGCTGGCCATGTCACCTTCTAAGCTGAGTGAACTGAGGTTTCTTAGTGGGTGTAGGGGACTGAGGGGCTAAGTCTAGGGCAAATAACCTGTATTCAAGTCCCAGCTCTGCCTCTTATCAGGGGTGACTCCAGTGGTCACAGGGCGGCACCTGTGTTCTGCTCAGGAATGTACACATGCACATGCACTACAAATGGTGCATGCATGTGCATGTACACACACACAGCAAATGCTCCTGCACACACAATGGTGAACAGGGGTTGAGAAGTCAAGCATCCTAACACACTCCCTATTTAACAGTGGATCAGAACTCACTCACTGGAAACCTAGTGCTTCATAGTTAAAGAAAAGAGACAGGAAATTAATGGGTCTCAAATTAGCCTAAATACTCTTTACTTTAGAGACTGGCAGATGGATGAACTTGCCCAATAATGCAGAGTCCTAGGAAGACACCGCCAATAGTCTGGCAGTGTTTCCTTCATCTCTTATGAGCTCTGCCCCTCTGGGGTTGGGAAACAAAGCAAAACTACTGTGGAGAGTCTCAGAAAATGGGTGCCAGCACAGGTTTCCCATCAAAACTGGGCAAGGCCCACAAGAAGCCCTCCTTTGTTGCCCTCACAGTGAGATGATTCACAGCTAGGTCTGGGACAGATCACTCAAACCTGACCAAGGCAGTTTTCATAGGACTGAAGTGGTGACTACAAACCCTGTTTCATTTTTGATTACTGTGGAATAGCCTCTTTCTCTCTTAGAATGGGGGTTCCAAGGTCAGGTTACATCCGGTCTGGTAAAATAAACAACATGAGCAAAAGAGAAGGCAAGCCTTAGATAGGGTAGCCTTACCTCCACATACAGGAGGGGAAAAATTCCAACCTTGTCTCCCAGCATTCCCTCTGCCCAGTTGTCATCCACTCTTCTCATCACAGACAAGACTTCACCCTGGAGTTGCCAGAGCCCATGGTGTGTGCCATCACAGGGACATACACACAACAAAAAAGAAAACAAAACACTTTAAGTGCTGCTGAAGCCAAGAAAAGAGTCTAAGCAATGATTCAAAGAATGGTTGATTATCCATTTAGAGATGTGACATGTGAAAGCAGTCAACTCTTACATTTTCACTCAGGGTATCTCTCTCTTATGTATTGATTATAGCTACAAAGATGCTTAATTGGAAAAGCATGGCAATTTACAATATATAGTAATCTCTCCTTATCCTTGGTTTTGCTTTCCAGTTTCAGTTACCTAATCTACTGCAGTCCAGAAATATTAAATGGAAAATTCCAGAAATAAGCAATCCATAAGATTTCAATTGCATGTCATTCTGAATAGTATAATGAAATCTCACACTATCCCATCCAGGAGGTGAATCAACCCTCTTCCACCATCACCATGCTGTATACATTCCTTGTCCATTAGTCACTTAATAATCATCTAGATCAATGATTTTCAACCTTATTCATCTCATGGCACATATAAACTAATCACTAAAATTCTGAGGCACACCCGAAAATACATTATATTTTTTGCCAATCTGACAAAAATAGGTATAATTTTGATTGATAAACAACAAAAATAGTAATTACCCACCCTTTTTGCTCTAAAGTGACTTTTCAAAAAATCAGGTGCCTATACTTGTACATAAGGATTTCTGGTAACAAGAATTAACAAATCAGATTAAACCTTATTATATGATGTGACCAATAAGATATAACTATATATTCATGGTTCAAGACAGGGCATTAGTACCAGATGATTGTATGGGCTGTATTCACTTTTTTATTTGAAAATGTAAGGAAAAAAGAGGTCAGTGACACTGACTAAACAGGTAGTGTATGTTTTAAAGATTATTGTGTCACATTTGTTGACAATCGCTGGTCTAGATTATCAGATCATCTGTCACAGAATCACAGTGTTTGTGCTCTAGTAACCCTTATTTTACTTAATAATAGCCCCAAAGCACAAGAATAGTGATGCTGGGAATTTGGATATAACAAAGAGAAGCTATGTATGCATAGGATAAAACATAGTATATATTGGGTCCCATACTATTGTGGTTTCAGGCATCCACTGGAGGTCTTGAAATGTATACACTCCACAGATAAAGAGAGACTACTGTAGTTTATATTTTAAAATTCATGTTCCTATACTTAATAAATAAAAATATTTTGAATAAATATAAATTCAGTGTAAAACTCTTTCAGGTTCTGTCCCGACCAGAGAATGAAAAATGTCCCAATTCAACCCACTCCACTTATTTGGAGCGGTGGGTACATAAAGCTTTGAATAATCCTCCTAAATTCACTGGCATAACTGGCAATATCAAGTATTTGTGCAAAGTGGAAACAGAGAAAGAAAGAGGCATGAAGCAAGCAAGAAAGAGGACCTTTCAGGGGAGGTTGGGAGACAGGCAGTTGGTGAGGAAGGAAATGTCCAGAATGCCTTCCCAGGTGCCAAAATCTACAGAGACAAATGGCAGAGGAGTGTGGAAAGGGGAATGGGAGAGAGAAAAGACAAAGAAGGGATGGAAAACAAAAGGGGGAACAAGAGAAACACTGGGGAAGAGAGAGAGACAACTCATGCTGCACCACATGTTAACCAGACAGGGACACCATGGACAAAACTTGGTGCCTATACCAAGGGGGTCTTTGACTAGTTTCTGTTCCCTCTCCAATAACCATCCTTCCTTTAGTACACAGGGTGTATAATGGAACCCACCAAAGATTGTCTGTCTAAATATCCACCCCCCTGCCATGCCACATCAAATCCCCCTGTACTTTGTCCCTCAAGAATCTGCTGGAGGATCAACTTGAGCATCTGGACTCTAATATGTTAAGGAGGAGATGGCCAAGAGCAGCCTAATGGGGTAACCCTTACTGGGTCTGAATGTATCATCTGTCTGTTAAATGAGATTTCAATACTTAAATGAGAAGCAAAAATATGGGACTTGAAGGCCTCAGTCAAGATCAGGGGAACATTTTAGGCCAGCAGACTTCATGAAATTATCACAAAAGCTGCTTCATTGTAAATGGAAGGACCACACAGTTTGGGCTTTTCATCTGAGGCAAGGCAGGAATGAGCTAATGGGAGCTGGATATGCCTTTCAGAGAACACAAAGAGAAGAAAACAAGGGAGAGTATTATACTCAGAAGTTCCTCCAAGGTCCCTTTCAAACCTCTTGTCTACTACTAAATTAGAGCAGAGTTCAGGGGCAAGCCCTTGTTTTCCCTGTCCTCACCCCCAATCACTGGCTTTAAAAAATACAAAATTACTTTTGACTTCAGAATAGTTCTTTTTCCAGTTGACACAGGCTAGAAAAATACAATAGATATTATAAGGAAATCATATCATTTCACATATTATATAGGGTAGATGGTTCTTGGGCTACTGGATGATATTTACAAGAGTTTCCTTGTAGCAAATGCTCAGCCATTCAGAGTATGGGGGCTTTTTAAATAAGTGTTAGGGCCAAAGTGGCTGACTGACTTGAGGCGAGATGTAGAGACAATGCCTCTAACTCCCATGCCTTCTCACCTCACAAGTTCCCTACCAGAACTCAGATTCTGCCAATGAGAGGTCCCTAGAGCTTCACTGAACATGCAAAGAGACATGTAACTGAAGGCTTCCTATAAGTCTAACTTTTCGCAACAAGCAAAATAACATAAAAAGGACATTCAATTTTTTAAAATTAAAAATAACAAAGAACAAGCCCTTGTATTTTACAGGTTATGTAAAATAACTGGCTGGGGTAGCTCAGTGGATTGAGTGCGGGCTGCGAACCAAAGTGTTGCAGGTTCGATTCCCAGTCAGGGCACATGCCTGGGTTGCAGGCCATGACCCCCAGCAACCTCACATTGATGTCTTTCTCTCTATCTCTTTCTCTCTCTCCCCCTCCCTTCCCTCTCTAAAAATAAATAAAATCTTAAAAAAAATAACAAAGAACAAAATACCAGATTAATTTTGGTTAAAAGAGAAAATACCATAATATCTACATTATTATAAGTCTGATCTAAAAGTTAGAACAAAAGAAATAAAAGAAAATAAAACCAGATCTATGAATATTAGAAATATGAATATATAATTTTCTACTTAGAAAAACAGAGTACCAACTAAAAATTAGAATAAGTAAGAAACACAGAAAAATGCTAATTTTAAAATACATACATAAAGATCATTGATTTTTCCCATTTGCCACAAATAATCAGTTATAAAAGTGTGATTAAAATTGGCTAATCATTAAAAAATAATGTTAGTTCTTTAATTCACTGTATATTCCCCTCCCAAACCTATAAGGCTAAAGATTTAAATGTTAAAAAATACTTGAATATCCAAAAAGAAACTATGAATAGATGTTTAATCTTGAGCTGGGAAAGGTCTTTTGAAGTATAACAAAGATTCAGCCAACAGAAAAATGATATTCTCTATGTCAAAAAACAGCAAAAACAAAATAAAAGGCAAATAAACTAGTAAAACACTTGCAGGATATATGAGAGTCAAAGACTTAATATTTTTACTATATTAAAAACTTGAAGATATAGTAGAAGAAAAACACAAATATTTTAAAAGAAAAATAGGCCAGGGGCAAAAATCAGGTAACTCACACAAAAAAGTAAAGCTAATTGCCAATAAACAGACTTAAAAAAGCTACACTTGACTAGTAATAAAAATATACAATTTTAAACAAGAAGATTCCTTTTTCCTTTGTTCTTTTTACCAACAAATTAGCAAAGATAAAATACAGGCAACTCACAATGTTGGCCAGCATGCAGGACACAGGACCTTTATCATTTTGGTGTGATATATAAATTTATGGCAAGCAGTTAAGCAATTTCTATCAATCATTGGTGCTTGCCTATATGCAAAGAGGTTTAGCTCTGAGGATGTTCATCACAGTGTCTGTTCAACTAGAGAAAACCTAGAGACAAATGCAGAGCAAAAGAGGATTAGTTAAATAAATTATCTACCAATATCATACCCAGCCCACTCTAGCCATTCTTTCTGACCTAAGGAGGATGGGGAAATGGAGACATACCTGTGGAGTTAACAATCTACATGTGTAGTCTCCTTCAAAGAAGACTGAGACCTAATAATAGGATCACAGAACTATAAAACACTTCTATTCTCCCCAGACTATCACATTACTAAAGTCCTATTTACAGCAGTTCCCTTTGCCTGGTACATCATGTCCAGCTAAAATGATTACTATATATATTAAAGGCAAAAAACACAGTTTGAAGAGACAGAGCAAACATCAGAACCAGATTTATATATGGCAGTGATGTTGGAATTATCAGATGGGAATTAAAAGCAACTAGACTAATATGCTAAGGGCTCTAATGGATTAAGTAGACAGTGTACAAGAATAGAAGAGCAATGTAAGTAAAGATGGAAATTTTAAGAAAAACAAAAATTAATGCTAGAGGTAAAACTCTGTAAGAGAAATTTTGCCTTTGATAGACTTATTAGTAGGTTGGACACAGCTGAGGAAAGAATCTCTGAACTTAAACATATCACTAGATACCACCAAAACTATAAAGCAAAGAGAAAAAAGACTGGAGAAAAAAAAACACAAAACAGAATATTCAAGGACTATGAGACAACTACAAAAATATGCATAATGGAAATATCAGAAGGAGAAGGAAGGAGGGAAGGAAGGAAGGAAGGAAGGAAGGAAGAAAGGAAGGAAGAGAAGGAAGGGAAGGAGGGAGGGAGGAAAAAAGGAAAAGGAAGGAAGGAAAAGAAAGGAAGGGAGGGAGGGGAAAGAAAAGAAAAAGGTTTGACCACAAGCAATGTCAAATCTTTATGAGTAGGAATTTCCCCAAATTAACATCAGATATCAAACTATAGATTCAGGAAGTTTAGAAAATAACAAGTAAGATAAATGCCAAAAAAACCTACACCCAGGCATATTATTTTCAGATGAAAGAAAATCAAAGATGAAGAAAAAATTATTAAAAGAAGCCAGAGAGAAAAAGATGCCATACCTCTATAGGAGCAAAGATAAAAATTATGTCCAACTTCTCAGAAACCATGCAAGCAAGAAGAGAATGGAGTAAAATATTTAAAGTGTTGGGAGTAAAAACACCCCATCAACCTAGAATTCTGTACCCTTCAATAGTGGGGGTGAAATAAAGACTTTCTCAAACAAAAGTTGAGAGAATTTGTTGCTAGTATATCTGTCTTGTAAGAAATGTTAAAAGTTCTTTAGAAAGAAGAAAAAATATATTTCAAAAACTCAAACTTACACACAAAAAGGAAAAATACTAGAGAAAGAATAAATGAAGGTAAAATAAAACTTTTCACTTTTCTTAATCTTAATCCTCACCCAAAGATATGTTTTTATTGGTTTTAGACAGAGAAGAAAAGAAGGAGAGTGAAAAAAACAGTGATGTGAGACAGAAACATCAATCAGTTGCCTACCGTATGTGCACCAACAAGGGATCGAATTTACCACTTTTTGGTGTATGGGACAATGCTCCAACCAACTGAGCTGTTCAGCCAGGGCTCATTTTTCTTCATTTTAATTTATCTAACAGATACTAGTTTCTAATAACAGCAACAATGTGTTTGATTATGTTTATATATACAAATATGTTATATATCACATATATTATAAATATATATACTTGTGTATGCTTATATATAAAAAATTAATCCAAAAACTATAAAAAAATTATATAGTATGACCCAGTGGATATTTCCCAGGTATAAAATGCAGGTTCAATTTTCAAAAATCAATTAATGTAATCCATTACATTGATAGGCTAAAGAAAAAAAATCACGCTGTCCATCAATCAATGCAGAAAAAGCATTTCACAAAAATCAAACACCCACTTATGATTTAAAAAAATTTCTCAGTAAACTAGGAATAGAGTAAAACTTCCTCAACATGGTAAAGAAAATTTACCAGAAGTCCTGCAGCTACCATCATACTTAATGGTCAGAAACACGCAGCTTCCCACTAAGATCAGGAATAAAGCAACTATGTCCCCTCTAACCACAGCCTTTTAATATACTAAAAGTCCTATCTAAAGCAATGAGACCAAAAAGGAAATGAAGGATATACAAGTTGGAAAGGAAGAAATAAAACTTTGTTCACAGATGACATGATTATCTATATAGAAAATCTGAGAGAGTCATCACCATCATGGCAGAGTGAGTTGCTGCCTTTGTTTCTCCCTTAAAATTACAACAAAAGATCCCCTGCTCAACAACCAAACTTGCCTGAAATATCTATGCATTGAAATGTTGTGGAAAATAACTCACACTCGGGAGAGACAGGGGAGCACGATCCTTTATTACATGCGCAAGCTCAGAGGAGAATCTCTAGATTCTGAACCCCAAACTTTATCTTCCCAGGGTTTAAATAGCCCCAGGCTTCCTACCTATTTGGCGGAGCAAGGTTCCAGAAACCAAATGCGGAAGTTAGGTCTAGCTACCTTATATGGGAAACAAAGGAACAAAGCATAGGAGGAAATTTGCAGAAGCTACAGAGCACAGGAGCTTATCATGAGGGTTACAGAGCACAGGAGCTTATCATGAGGGTTACAGAGCACAGGAGCTTATCATGGGGGTTAGTGTACGACCTTGAGATATCTGCTTATCTGGGAATGGCTGCTGGTCAGCTCCTACCTAAGAATAGCTACTGCTCAGCTATGTCGTGTCACAGAAACATCTGAAGATGGGCATATTGGAACACAAAGGGGAGAAGCCATGTGCGAAGGACAGGGACAGTTGCTACAGACACAGTCCCATAACCACAGTGGCTCCAGAGAGCACAATAGTGGGGAGAAGTTGAATTGCAGCCCTCATAGTACAACCTGGATTGTAAGAAGGACAGAAGCACTGATCCCTGAGAAAAGCCATCCCACCTCTCCCCACTCCTTATGGCCAGATCCTGATACAGGTGACTGGAAAGCTTAAAATAACACAGCACTGCCTACAATCATTACTAGAAGAGGGGCAGAGTCACACAGCATGAAATTTCCTCCATAGCCCCACCCATCCTGGAAGATCCTGGTAAAGAGAGCTGAGATGCTACAGGCAGTGCAGTAGTGCTTACAGCCTTTGCTTTCAGTGGGGCAGAGCTGCATTACAGTGAACTTGCCTCCATAGTGACACTTATCCCAGCAGATTCAGGTGGAGAAAATTGAGGTGTTTAAATAGTATAGCCCAGATGCAAAATCATATATTTTCCCCCTTCCCCACCCATCTAGGAAGAGCCTGGTAGAAGCAGTGGATGCACTAAAAAACTTAGTGGGGCCAGCAACTATTAGTAAAAAGGAGGCAGTGCTGGGAGCTCACTAAGCCAGTTATCACCTGCCATATACCTGTTGCGCGTGGGTCACCGGCTAGCAGTGACCACGGCACACTGTGGATGGCTCGACGATAAACACGCGAGAAAAAACATGCACAGAGACAAACTAGTTTCTGTGGAGAAGTAGGGACGAAATGGCCACCCCTTCTAGTGAGGAGCGCACTGATCCACCGTCCATACCTGCTTTTATTAGGCTCATGCTACATAATAACTCAGGTAACGTACAATACTCATTAGGGGAAGTAAGGAACATATAAAACAAAGAACTCTGCCGGTCTATTGAGTTGGGGGTCAAAGAGCTGTAAGGCTGAGGAACAAACTAGCTTCCTCCTAAGACCCTCCTCATTCAACTAAGAGCATTCTTGGACAAAGAAGGTTTCACAGTAATTTACATGTTCTTTCTTAGGCCTGATCACCCCGGGAAATCCGCACTTCCCAGTACCGAGCTGTACTTCCCCGTCATTGTTTCAGGCTTAGGTGGAGCGCGGGAACTAAAGCCACCGAGAGATAAGGAGATTTTCTTCCGGACGCTGAGAACTCAGACTTTGTCAAAGCCGAGGAGTGAGGGTCCATCACCCCCCTTTTGCTGCAGCCCCCCAAGTCCTTCTTTTGGGGGGCCTCCCAAAAGTGATCGTGCCTGGCTTGGGTTGTTCCCCCCGTGGGGAATCTTACCCGTCTTTGGCTAACCGACCAAGCTTTTTTGGGGTTCCGCAGCAGAAACAGCAGTACTGCCAGGGAGATAAGCCTTTGTTTCCTTGCTGGCTCACGGTTCCAAGGGCGTTCCCTTAGCCTAGCCTAGGCGGGGGTCTCAGCTTCTAATACCAGTCAGGGCGGTTCCCAACAATACCTACATCACAGAGGTCGTGCTCTGTAACCAAGGTGAGCTGGTCACAGATGAAACACCTGCCATCTCAGTGTGTATACAGAATTTTCCTTAACCAAAGCAACACAACGTAACTATAATCACAAAGGTGATTGTGATTACAATAGTATGGGTAATAGTATAGGTAAGGGAAAACAAAAACTATCTACTGGAAAAGAAAAGAAAGTACTCTACCTTAAAACCTGCTAAATTGCTGATAGCAAATTAGTGTCTAAACAAACAAGAAAGAGCTCAAGATGTTAAATGCATAGGCAAAGAAATAATCCATCAATACCTTGAATAACCAAGGTAACATGGGAGCACACAAAGAAAATAAAAAGTCTCCAGAAAATAAACTCAGAGTCATGTAGGACTGAGTTAAATGACAAGAGAATTTGTGATTACAGTTATGAGGAAGCACAATGAGATACAAGAGAACTCAAAAAGGCAGTTCAATGAGATCGGGAAGAAAACCAATGAGCAAATGAAATACTTTATCAAAGACATTGTAACTATTAAAATAACCAACATAAATTATGGAGCTGAGAAATCATTAAATGAGATGAGAAATGCATTAGAGAACATTGAGAACAGAGCAGACGATACGGAAGACAGAAAGTGAACGCAAATATAGAAACCTAGAAATGACCTAGGAAAATAAGAGAGAATTAAGAGTTAAACAAGAAAAAAAAACTCTATGGGAACTATCTGACTCCTGACTCCATCAGAAAGAGGAACATAAGTATATGAGGAGAAGAGAAAAAAAAAAGGAAACAGAGAGTCTACTCAAAAACTAGTTGATGAGAACTTTACAAACCTTTAGAAGGGAAAAACTGAACTTCCGGATAGAGGAAACCAACAGAACACCAATGTTATCAAGGCACAAAACCTCCTCCAAGACATTTTATTCAACTGTCAAAGTTAATCACAAAAAAATGTTCAAGGCAGCCATAGATAAAATACTATAAAACTGCAAAGGAAACCCCATTAGATTATCTTCAGATTTTTCAACAGAAACCTTACAAGCAAGGAAGAGTGGAATAAAACATTCAAAATATTGAAAGAAATTAACCATCAGCCAAGAAATATACATGTAGCAAAGTTTTCTTCTAGATGTGAGTAGAAATAAAGGCTTTCCAAGACAAACAAAAGCTGAGGGAATCAATTGCCTCAAGATTGCATTACAAGAAATTTTGAAAAAACTCTTCTACTTGAAAAAAAAAGACATAGGTATACAAAACTTTGAGTAAGATGACAGACAGAAGCAGAAAATTGAAACTTTATTTCAGAATAGGATATTATACACTTAATTATAAAATAAAGCTTAAAGGGAATAAGCATTTTCAAAATGACTATAACTTCTGCAATTTGGAGGGACAAAAGCACAGCATAAAAAGGAATAATTTTTGACAACAAAGATGTAGCATAGGAGGAGGAAAATGACTGAACTTGCACACGTAAATGAAGATAAGATGCAACCAGAAGAAAAAGGACTATCCTATATATGAAACTTTCATTTTTAACATAAACCCAATGGTAATCACTAAACAAGAATCTAGAGCTGAGGCTTGCAACATAAAAAAAGAAGAAACAGAGAAAATCATAGAAAACCACCAAACTAAAACAACAGACAGAAACAGAAGGGAAGAGGAACAAGGGAGATATACAGCAACCAGAAAACAAAACGTGAAATAACTGTAGTAAATCCTCCTATATCAATAATCATCGTAAATGTAAATTGACTGAACTAATGAATCAAAAGGAAAAGACTAGTGAAATGGATTAAAAAACAAGACCTGAATACATGTAGCCTTCAGGAAAGTCATCTCTAGTAAAAGACAAACATGAGCTTAAAATGGGTAGAAGGTGAAACTCAAGCAAATTGCACCCAAAGAAAACCAGGTGTAACCATACTTATATCAGACAAAATAGATTTCAGGATAAAGAAGGTAACAAGAACAACTACTTGCCCTAAGAAGAAATAAAAGTAGAGATCAAAAGACACAGAGAGAGAAATGAAAATGAAACCATGACATACCAAAATTGTGTGGATGCAGTGAAAGTTATACTAATTTTCTTCCTGACATCATTGAACTGCCTTTCTGAGTTATACTGTATCTCACTGAGTTTATTCATAGCTGAAATTTTAAATTCTATGTCATTTAAGTCACAGTCTTCTATGACTCTGAGTTTGGTTTCTGGAGCCTCTTCATTTTCTTTTTGTGTTCCTATGTTACCTTGGTTGTTCATGGTATTTGATGGATTTTCTGCCTATACACATACTATTATATTTTAATAATAAAGGGAATTTTTCATCAAGAATACATAAAATATCAATATACATGCACCCAACCTAGGAACACCAAAATATAATATAGAAAGCAATTACTAACAGACCTAAAAGGAGACACTGACAAAAACACAAATATTGTAGGGGGCTTGAATACCCCATTGACAGCATTGAATAAGATCATCCAAAAACAAAGTCAATAAGTAAGACTGACCTTAAATGACACATTCAACCACATGGACACAATCAATATTTTTAGAACTTTCCATCCCAAAATGACAGAATATACATTCTTCTCAAGTGTACATGGAATATTCTCAAGGACAGACCATATGTTGGGGCACAAAACTAGTCTAAATAAGTTTAAGAAGATTGAAATCATATTAAGCATATTTTTAAGCACAATATGAAACTGGAAATTAACTACAAGAAGAAAAGTGGAAAGACAACAAATATGTGGAGATTCAACAACAACATGCTACTGAACAACACTAGTCCAAGGAAGAAATAAAAGTAGAGTTCAAAAGAAGAATCCATATAAAGACTAATGATGATGAAAATATTACATATCAAAATTTGGGAGATGCAGCAAAAGTGATACTAATGGGGATGTTTATAGGATTACAGGCCTGCCTTGGGAAAAAGAAAAAACTTCAAATTAACAATCTAATATTATACCTTAAAAACTAGAAAAAAATGAAGCCCAAAGTCAGTTGAAGAAAAAAAGAATAATAAAAGTTAGATGGGAAATAAATGAAATACAGAAAAAACAATAGGAAAAATAATGAAACAAAAAGCTGTTTCTTAGATATGATACATAAAATTTATAAGCTTCTGGCTAAACTCACAAAGGGAAAAGAAGAGACTTAAATCAATAAAGCCAGAAATGAAAGAAAAGTTACAAAGGACACCACAGAAATACAAAAGATTATACAAAAATATTATGAAAGGCTATATGCCACCAAATTCAATAATCTAGAAGAAACAGATAAATTCTTAGAAATATATAACCTTCCTAGACTGAACCATGAGCTGGAAAACCTAAATAGACTGATCACTATTAAGGAAATTAAAACAGTAATAAAAAACTTCCCCCAAAACCAAAGTCCAGGACCAGATACCTTCATTAGTGAATTCTATCAAACATTTAAAGGAGATTTAATACATATCCTCCTTAAACTCTTCCAAAATTGAAGAGGAGGGAATACTTCCCAACTCATTTTATGAGGCCAACATGACCCTGATCAAAACCTGCAAGAACAACACAAAAAATTGCAGGCCAGTATCTCTGGTAAAGACAGATGCAAAAATCCTAAACAACTGAATACAACAATACATTAAGAGGATCATACACTATGACCAAGTGAGGTTCATTCCAGGGAAGCAATTATGATTCAACATGCATAAGTCAATGTGGTATTATACCACATTAATAAAACAAAAAATACAAATCATATGATCATATCAATAGATGTACAAAAAGACAAGATACAACATCCATTTATGGTAAAAACACTTAATAAAATTGGTATAGAAGACAAGTACCTTCACATAATAAAGACTATATACAACAAACCCTCAACTAATATACTCAATGTTGAAAAACTAAAAGCTTTCCCTCTAAGATCAGGAATAGAAAAAAGATGTCCACTCCTACCACTTTTATTCAACATAGTACTGGAAGTTCTAGGCAGAGTAATTAGACAAGAAAAAAAATTAAAGGCATTCAAATTGGGAATGAAAAAGTAAGCTGTTACTATTTGCAGATGACATAATCCCATATATAAAAAACCTTAAAGACTCTACCAAAAGAATATTAGAAACAATAAGCAAATACAGTAAAGAGGCAGAATATAAAATCAATATACAATAATCCATTGAGTTTCTATATACTAACAACAATATAGCAAAAAGAGAAATGAAAAAAGTCCCATTTACAATTGTAAAAAAAGATAAAATACCTAGGAATAAACTTAACATAAGAGGTAAAGGACCTATACAATGAAAACTGTAAGATATTGTTGAAAGAAACTGAAAAGACATGAAGAAATGGAAAGATACTGTGTTCATGATTGGAAGAATTAATATTGTTAAAATGGCCATATCACCTAAAATGATATATAGATTTAATGCCAACCCCATCAAAATCCCAGTGGCATTTTCAACAGAAATAGAACGAAAAAAATCTAACATTTGTATGGAACCAGAAAAGACCTCGAATAGCCAAAACAGTCTTGAATTAAAAGAACAATGTCCAACGTATCACACTCCCTGACTTCAAGCCACACCACAAAGCATCTGTAATTAAAACAGTCTGCCAATGGTATTGGAAGAAAAAAAAAAAAAAAAGACAGACCAGAAGAGCAGACTGGAGAGCCCAGAAATAAACCAACAAATACAGGGTCAATTAATTTATGACAAGGAGCCAAAAACTTACAATAGAGAGGTGAAGTCTCTTCAATAAACCATGTTGGGAAAAACTGAAAAGCCACATGAAAATACAATGAAACTAGACTATTACCTAACACTATACATAAAAATTAACTCAATTTGGATTAAAGATTTGAATGTAAGATCAGAAACAATAAGATGCATAGACAAAAACACAGTCACTAAACTTATAAATCTTGGTCTTAGAGGGGCTTCTGTGAACTTGACCCAAAAAGTAAGGTAAGTGAAAGTAAAAATAAATGAAGAAAACTATGTGAAACTAAAAAGCTTCTAAACAGCAAAAGAAACCATCAACAAAACAAAAATGTAAACAACCAAATGGGAAAAGGTATTGGCAAATGATGGATGTGATAAGGGGCTAATATCCAAAATATACAAACTCAGGAGATACAAGATGGCAGGAGAATAGGTAAAAGTTATACTCACCTCCTTGCAGAACAAACTTGGAATTACAACTGAAATGTAGAACAATCAGCCTGAATAACTAACTGAAAACTAGCTGAATGGAAGTCTTATAATGAAGGATTTACAGAAGAAACCACATCAAGACTGTTATGTTAGTAAGGACAGAGATACAAAAAGGGTTAGCCCTGCACCCACAAGAGGCAATTGAAATTTTGGAGGGAAATCTCAGCTGCAAAGGTCCCCCCTGAGAAGCATGGGGTCATAATGACATGCTGGGCTCCTCACCCAGTCCAAAGCACCAGAGCCAGAAAAAGGAGCCCATATAACATCTGGCTGTGAAAATCAGTAAGAATTCTGTTTACCAGGAATAGAAACCCAGGAAGACTCTTAAAAAGCCAGTACACAAAATGTCACTTGCAGCCACTCATCCTGAGCTCTTGTGAGGGGAGGACAGCTTAGAGCAGACTGGAGTCATGCAAGAAGAGACAGGGTTATATGGATTCAGGGAGGGAGCTGAAGAATCAGCTGTCAGGGTCCTTGCGCGGAGTCTTTCTCCCACTGTGCCCACAGACACAATCTTTCCTGGACTGAGCATTCCCCTCCATATATAATCAGCCTGGAGCATGCAATGGCCCTAGCCTCTTGACTCTGTGTCAGCTCATCCCACCAAGCTCACACCCTGTGATAGTCAGCTGTCTGAATCCATAATACAGAGGTCCAGGCAAACTCAGGTGGTGAGAGACTGAGTGTGTGGTTCAGACCAGCAATGCCCCAGGAGATCCACTAGTCCCATCCTGCCCCACAGTGCAGACTTTCTAGGAGGGCCTTGAAAAGGTTCAGGAAGAGTCAGGAACAGATTAAGTTGTGGGGCTCCAGAACAGGAGCCATTTTATTGTCACATGCCCAGTGAGTATCACAGTTCCTGTGTGGAGTTGTCACTTCACATGACCAAACTTTGGTCTGTTTGGGCCTGAGCAATTCTTCTGGCCTCAAAATTATGACTACCTGTGACCCCAACCCACTACAGAGATCCACAGAAACCTGGAAAGTGGTGGTTTGCCTTGATGTACCCTAAAGCTTTTGCTCAGTAGCCTCAGATTCAGCACTGTGTGTGTGTGTGTGTGTGTGTGTGTGTGTGTGTGTGTGCACACTAGATCAGATGGATTTAATTGATATTTATAGAACATTTCACCCTAAAGCAGCAGAATATACATTCTTTTCCAGTGTACATGGAAGATTTTCTAGGGTAGACAACATGTTAGAACACAAAAAAGTCCAATAAATTTAAGAAGACTGAAATCATATCAAGCATCTTCTCTGATTACAATGGTATGAAGCTAGAAATCAATTACAAAAGAAAAACTGAAAAATGCACAAATGGAGGCTAAATAACATGTTAATAAATAATCAATGGGTCAACAATAAATCAAGAAAGAAATCAAAAGATATCTTGAAACAAATGAAAATGAGAACAAAACAATCCAAAATCTACAGGACACAGCAAAAACTGTCCAATGATGGAAATTTATAGCATTACAGGACTATCCAAAGAAACAAGAAAAATTTCAAATTAAAAATCTAATCTTACAGATAAAGGAACTGGAAAAAAATGAACAAACAAAGCCCAAAGTTAGTCAAAGAAAGACAATAATAAAGATCATAGGGGAAATAAATAAAATAAAGTTTATTTATCAAAAAATTCAAAATTTCAATGGAACTAAGAGATGTTTCTTTGAAAAGATAAACAAGATTGATAAGCCTTTATCCAGATGCATCAAGAAAAAAAGAGAGAACCCAAATATATAAAATCAGAAATGAAAGAGAAGTAACTGCTGATACTACAGAAATACAAATGAATGTAAAAATATTATGCACAACTACGTGATAACAAATTAGACAATTTCAAAAAAATGCAAAAATTCCTAGGAACGTACCATCTTCCAAAACTGAATCAAGAAAAACAGAAATTCTCAACATACCAATTACAACTAACAAATTAAAAGCAGCAATCAAAGAAAAATAAAAATCCCAACAAACATAAGTCCTGGACCAGAAGGCTTCACAAGTGAGTTTTACCAAATATTCAAAGAAGGACTAAACCTATATTTCTCATACTACTCCAAAAAAGTCAGGAGGACAGAAGACTCTCAGGCTTATTTTACAAGGCCAGCATTACCCTAATTTCAAAACCAGATAAAGACACTAGAAAGAAATAAAACTACAGGTCAATATTCCTGATGAACAGATAAAAAAAAAATCCTCAACAAAATATTAGCAAACAGGATCCAGCAATAAATTTAAAAGATTGGATAAAAATGTTCCACATCACTAGCTATAAGGGAAATGCAAATCAATACAACAATGAAATACCACCTTACATGTTAGAATGACTGTTATCAATAAGACAAAAAATAAGTTCTGGAGAGGATGTGTAGAGAAAGGAACCCATATAAACTGCTGGTAGGAATGTAAACTGGTGTAGCTGCTATGGAAAACAGTATGGAGGTTCCTCAAATGATTTAAAATAAAGATACCATATGAAAAGCAATCCTGCTTCTGGGTATCTTCCCAGAGACATTGAGAACACTTATTCATAAATGCCTATGTACCCTATGTTCATTGAGCATTATTCACAATAGCTAAGACATGAAAACTACCCAGTGTCCTTTGATGGATGACTGGATTAAGAAGTGGTACATACATAAAAATGAATAGTGCTCAGTCATAAAACAGGATGAAATATGGCCATTTGTGACAACATGGATGAATCTTGAAAGTATTATGCTAAGTGAAATAATTCAGATGGAAAAATACAAGATCATAATATTGATCTCATATGTGGGATATGTACAAAAAGCAACGGATGAACAACAACAAAAACCCTCATAGATACAGACAACAGAATGATGGTAACCAAAGGGGAAGGGAGTTGGGAGAGGACAAAAGAGGCAAGAGGGGTCAAATATAAGGTGACAAAAGGAGACTAGACTTCAGGTAGTGAACACATAATAGAGTCTACAGACATTGTATTATTTTGTTGTACACCTGAAATTTATGTAATGTTACTAACAAATGTTACCCTAACAAATTTAATGTAAAAAGGAAAATCTGAAAGAATCAGTAAAAAACTCCTAAAACTGATGAGGAGTTATAGTAAGGTTGTAGGATAGAAGATTAATATATAAAAGTTAATCATTTTTCTATATACAGGCATGCCTTGGAGATACTACAGGTTCAGATCCAGACCACTGCAATACAGTGAATCATAATCTTCTTTGGAGGTGGAGAGTCTTGCCTTCAATTGGTTAAAAAAAAAAAGAATGTAATATTTGTGAAACAAAATAAAATGAGGTATGCATGTAGTAATGAACAAGTGGGATTTGACATTAAGAACACAATACTGTCTACATTAGCATCTAAAAGTGCAAATACTTAGGTAAAAATATAACAAAGTAAGTATAAATAGCTATATGAGAAAAACCACAAAACTCTGATCAGTGAAATCAAAGAAGAACAAAATAGAGAGATGTATATACTCATGGATCGAAGGACTCAATACTGTCACATCAGTTTTTTGTAACTTCTATATTTAGTGCAATCCCAGTAAAAATCTCAGCAAGTTATTTTGTAGATATTTACAAACTGATTATAAAGTTTTTATGGAAAGGCAAAAGGCCCAGAATAGCCAACATAATATTGAAAGAGAGAATAAAGGCAGAGAGACTATTTGACTTTAAGACTTACCATAAAGCTACGGTTCTCAAGACAGTGTGGTATTGGTGATAGAATATAAAAATAGATCAAAAGAACATAACAGAGCATCTACACATAAATATAGTTGACTGATCGCTGACAAAGGAACAATGACAATATAATAGAGAAAAGTCAGTTTTTTTCAACAAATGGTGCTGAAAGAATTCGACATCCACATGCAAAATATAAATCTAGACCAAGACTTTATACCTTTCAGAAAAAATAACTAAAAATGGATTACAGACTAAATATGAAACAAAAAATTATTAAACTCTTAGAAACTAACTTAGAAGAAAATCTAAGGATTTGGTGATGACTTTTAGGACAAAATGCCAAAGGACAGTCCATGAAAGAAAAATTGATAAGCTGGACTTCATTAAAATTAAAAGTTTCTGTTCTGCAAATGAAACTGTCAAGAAAGTGAAAAAAGATTCTCTGTAGGACTCCCGGCCAAAATGGAGGTATAGGGAGACACACTGTGCCTCCTCACACAACCAAAGTAAGGACAACAATTTAGAAATAAAATAGCAACCAGAACTGACAAAAAATTGAACTGTATGCAAGTCTGACAACCAAGGAATTAAAATAGACACATTCATCCAGACTGGTAGGAAGAGCAGAGTCTGGCAGTCAGGAGGAGAGGGGTCTTGGCAAAAAAAAAGCAGTGGCAGCGGGTGCACAAGGCAGCAGCCTACAAACCCCGGGTGCACAAGTCCTCAGTGGGTGGACCCTGGGCGCAGAGTGGCAACAGGCAGACCCAGTGAGGCGGCGATTGTGAAGCAGGGCACAGAGCACAAGGTGGCTGGCTGACTGGGCAGTCCCACATTCCTGTGCGGATAAACCAGGCAAAACTGGGGAGTGAGACAGATGGTGCAAGCCAGGGCCCCAGCACTGGGAAATAAAGCCTCAAACCACTGACTGAAAACACCTCTAGGGGTTGAGGTGATGGGAGACTCCCAGCCTCACAGGAGAGTTCGTTAGAGAGAACCAGAGGGTCCTAGAACATACACAAGCCCACCCACATGGGAATCAGCACCAGAAAGGCCCAGTTTGCTTGGGGGAAGCAGCAGAAGGGACTGAAATCTGACAGTGAGCGAGCAAGCACCACTGTTCCCTCTCAGACCCTGCCACCACATACAGTGTCACAACCCAGCAACTGGGTTGCCCCACCATGGTGAACACCTAAGGCTATGTCTCTCATATGTAACAGGTGTGACAAGACAAAAAAAATGGTCCAAACAGAACAGATCAAAACTCCAGAGCAAATACAAGTAAGCAATGAAGAGATAGCCAACCTATCAGATGCACAGTTCAAAGCACTGGTAATCAGGATGCTCACAGAATTGGTTCAATTTGGTCACAAATTAGACAAAAAAAATGAAGGCTACACTAAGTGAAATGAAGAAAAATGCACAGGGAACCAATAGTGATGGGAAGGAAACTGGGACTCAAATCAGTGGTGTGGAGTAGAAGGAAGAAAGAAACAACTAAACAGAAAAGGATGAAGAAACAAGAATTCAAAAAAAAAATGAGCAGAGGCTTAGGAACCTCCAGGACATGTTTAAACATTCCAACATCCGAATTACAGGGGTACCAGAAGGAGAAGAAGAAGAGCAACAAGTGGGAAAGTTATTTCAACAAATAATAAAGGAGAACTTCCCCAAACTGGCAAAGGAAATAGACTTCCAGGACATCCAGGAAGCTCAGAGAGTCCCAAAGAAGTTGGACCCAAGGAGGAACACACCAAGGCACATCATAATTACATTACCCAAGATTAAAATTAAAGAGAACCCTATAAGCAGCAAGAGAAAAGGAGGCAGTTACCTACAAAGGAGTTCCCATCAGACTGTCAGCTGATTTCTCAAAAGAGACCTTGCAGGCAAGAAGGGACTGGAAAGAAGTATTCCAAGTCATGAAAGGCAAGGACCTACATCCAAGATTGCTCTATCTAGCAAAGCTTTCATTTAGAATGGAAGGGCAGATAAAGTGCTTCTCAGATAAGGTCAAGTTCAAGGAGTTCGTCATCACCAAGCCCTTATTATATGACATGTTAAAGGGATTTATCTAAGAAAAATAAGATAAAAAATATGAATAGTAAAATGACAGCAAACTCACAATTACTAACAACTACACCTAAAACAAAAACAAAAACAAACTAAGGAAACAACTAGAACAGGAACAGAACCACAGAAATGGAGATCACATGGAGGGTTAGCACCAGGGGAGTGGGAGGAGGAGAGAGGGGGAAAAGGTAGAGAGAATAAGTAGCATAGATGGTAGGTAGAAAATAGACAGGGAGAAGGCAAGAATAGTATGGGAAATGTAGAAGCTAAAGAACTTATGACACATGGACATGAACTAAAGGGGGGAATGTGGACTGGAGAGGGTGTTCAGGATGGAGGGGAATGAAGGAGGGAAATGGGACAACTGTAATAGCATAATCAATAAAATAGAAATAAAAATAAAGAAAGTGAAAAAGCGAGCTATGGACTCATGTAAATATCTGTAAAGGACATGTCTGATAAAGAACTGTTATCCAAAACACACAAAAAAACTCTTAAAATGCAGTAATAAGAAAACATACAATCCAATTTTAAATAAGGTCAAAGATCCTAACATTCATCTCACTAAAGAAGATATACAGATGTCAGGTTAGCAAATGAAAAGATATTCTACATCATATGTCATCAGGAAAATGCAAATTAAAACAACAATGAGATACACCTATTAGAGTAGCGAAATCTGAATACTAATAGCCCCATGTGCTGATGAGGCTGTGGAGTCACAGTGACTCTCGTTCATTTCTGGTGGGGATACAATATAGTGCAGACACACTGAAAGGCAGTTCAGTGGTTTTTTTACATAACTAAACATACTCTTACTTTAGAAGCCAACAATCATATTGTTTGGAAAACAAGCTGAAAACTTATGTCTACACAAAAGCCTGCACATGGATATTTATAGCAGGTTTATTTACAATCACTAAAGCTTAAAAGCAATAAAAATTTTCTTCAGTAGGGCATTAGATAAACAAGCTCAAGTGCTACAAAGAAATGAACTTTTAAGCCATGAAAAGATATGGAAAAAACTTAAATGCATATTACTAAATGAAAGAAGGCAATATGAATATACTACATACTACATCTAACTATATGACATTGTGGAAAAGGTAAAACTATAGAGACAAAACGATTAATGATTTCTAGGGTCTGGTGAAGGAGGGATAAATCAGCAGAGCACTGAGGATTTGGGGGGCAGTAAAACTGCTCTTTATGATACTATAATGATGAATATATGTCATTACACATGTACCCCAAGAATGAACACCAAGTGAAGCCTAATTTAAACTACAGGCTTTTGGGTGGCATGATGTGTCACTGCATGCTCATAAGTTGTAACAAATGCACCACTCCAGTGGGGATGTTGATAATGGGAAATGCTGTGCATGTGTGGAGGCAGGAGGCATATGGAGAATCTCTATACATTCCACTTGATTTAGGAAGGAGCCTAAAACTGCTCTACAAATTAAATCTATTTAAAAACCCAGCTAATAGCACCAAAGTGATGAAAATGAACTACTAAAGACACTACAATAATACTGGTACAGCTCATAAACTCAGTGTTGAGAGAAAACAGAGTTGGACACAAAAGCATGTTTTGTATATTTCATGTATTTGAAGTATAAGAATAGACAGAACTAATGTATGGTGTTAGAAGAGATGGGAGAGAAGAGATGGTGTTAGAAGGGAAATGTGGAGGTACTGGGGTGCTGGCATCCCACCATTTTTTCCACTGGGTATTGATTATAAGGATATATTCTTTCCAATAATCATGCTGCATAATTTTGATCAATGAACTTGTGAGTACATTATGTTATATTTAGATACAACAGTTTTCTAATAAAATATAATGGTGTAGATAAGTTATGGCATACCTTGAATATTGCATTGGTACTAACACATCTCTAAAGGGACTTAACATACTAAGGAAGCCAGTCATTATGTGAACAGTCTCAAATCAAGTTACAGAAAGCTGGAGAAGAAAGTGGGATCACCAAGCCTGAGAAATGAAAAAGCTGGTGTGATTACTGTCTCTGAACTTTGGCATCACTGCCAAACTGAATAGCCTAGCTCAGTCTGGGTTACCCAGAGGGTGGGATCAGCTCCCCCTTATGTGAGATTAGAATATATAGGGAAGCTGTCCAAAAATGAGTATAGTCTTAGGTCAGGGAATCTGCCATCACTCTAAGTGTTAGGCAGTGCCCACCTGTTCCATATACAGCCACCAATGTATGAGCATCCCTTAAGTGCCGGGCATGGGGAGGAAACTATCCTTTCTCAAGGAGAGCTCAGTACCAGGTAGGAGAGGCCCAATCATAAAGCTATGGATATTATCCCATATTGTAGGGGACCGGCTTGTTTTGGTCTGGCAAATATGACTCAGCTCTGCATGGAAAACCTACAGAAGTAAGGTGGTGGGCAGGAGCCAGACCTTCAAACCAAGTTTTCCCATGGGAATCAGGCCCAGAAAATGCATACAGATTGTTATGGCTTGCTCTTGCTAAAACTCCATCACCCTGGTCTGAAACAGTAGATGTGTATTGTCTATCTTTAAGGTAATTTCCAAAGCCTGTGTGAGTTTTCCCAAGGACAGAGCTAATCAGCTCACTGCCTTTCCCTTCTGCATGTTATTTTCATTTCCTTGATTGTACCTAAAATGTAGACAACAATATTCTATGTAATAGATAATAAATCCTTCTTTGATGTAAAACCCAAGAAAAACTATCAAAGCCTGTTTAAGCAAGGGTCAGAGAGCTGTCCTCTTGAGAAAGTGGTCGAGGCACTCAGAGGCGCTCCAAGGCACTCTATTCTTGAAAAAATGGCTGCGCCATTATTTTTCTCCATAGGATTGCTGTAGCCTGTGCATTTATTACTGTCTTCAGTCACAACAGGTGGACTCTGCTGGCCAGAGTCCGCCACACCATATGATGTAATTACAGTAAAATCCCATTGTAATGCATGAATGGGATTCAAAATCCAATCATGTCAAATGTGCTGTGAGGTTAGTGATGTGAACAAGTGGAATCTGCACAGTTCCACCTGCCTATCAGATGTAAATTCAGTGTTGTCTCAGCCATGGTTTGGTGGCACCTGGTGGCAGGTGTCTAATCTGACTCAAATATTCATGGGGGCAATTCTGGGTCCTGTGGCTGCTCTAGAATGCTCTTATTTATCTGGAACACATTTTTGGAGACACTAGGCTGGGAGATTACTGGGTACAGACAGACAGACAGCTGCTTTGCATACGCACCAATAAGTATCTAACTACCTCTAACCCAAACTCATGAAATGGAGACAACCTCTAATGAGGATCATTTGAGTGCCAGGTAACAAGAAAAATCACTCTTGTGTGTCAGTGCTACCAGTATGGAATCTGGTGTGTTCTGGAAAGACTAATGACTTCTCCCACCATGAATACAGGACCAGGACAACAACTGTTTTTTATTGCTGAGCACATCATGTCTCAAAGTCCTGTAACCAGTGCTTTCAGGAGAACAAGGAAAGGGGAAATACCTGTTGTGGCCTCTTTGGTACATTAAGACACTAAGTGAACTTCCTATATGACAATGGCAAGACCCACCTGCATTGGTTGGATGTGAGTTTTCAGTTGCTGTTTCATGAAGAATGGCAGCCCCTGAAGCTCAATGTGGTGGGGCTGCAGGCAGCCTCAGAACAAAGTTCTGTTTCCCAGAAACAAATGGGATGTCTAAGGAAATACCACATGCCTGGCTTGCATAGTGGCTCTATGTCACAGGTCAGCAAACCTTTCTAGAAAGAGCCAGATGGTCAATATTTCATGATTTGCAGGCCATGCTGTCACTGTCACTGTCAAATATTCAACCCTGCTGTTTTCATGTGAAAGTAACCAAAGAGGACATGTAAATGAAGAAGCCCAGCTGAGGATCAAGAAAACTTTATGAAAACAGCAGCAGGTGAGCATGTTTGACCTGAAGCTTAACAAGCCTTGCTTGATGTAGATGAATAAATACAATCTAACTAGACTCACAGAACTGCAGACAGTTGGGAGGGGCAGACAAGTTTTTGACCCAATATGGTAGCAGTGAGGATTTTACAAATGAAGGTTGTTTTCAGGACATCATTTCAGTCTCAAATGCATGACTTGATTTAATTTCCAGGATTCATGTAAACTGCTCATTATGCACTGTGGGTAAGTAGACTTCCACATGCTGTTTCCCCTGTTCCCTGAAATGTCTAAGCTTTGAAAATACACCATATGCATCATCATGGTGGAGGCTCTCCATTGTATATATGTGGCCTCAGTGTGGTCCAAAATGATTGTAAGTCTGCGCCATGAACATAATGTGGTTATTAAAAAGAATATGGCCTTTCTTCCCAAGCCCCAGTAGGAAATACATTTGCAAAGAATTTAGGTACCAAAGTATTACCACTACATAAAAGGGGCCTTTACACTGCATTTATAATTCATTTGCCTAACTCTCCTGCAGTGTGTGCATTCCTTTATACCTGGGGAAAAATAGGGCTGTAAATAGAGGGACTGACTCTGTGAAGGACAGAAGCTGCAGAGTAGAACACTGACCTGCTGGGAGACTGGAGTGGCTATTCCTACAGAAGCCTCTGGATGACACTAAAGGTGGCGGGTAGAGCACACTGTCCTTCAATACTGCTTCAAAGGTCCATCTCAGTAAATGTCACAGTTCATGTATCAAAGGCTTAGCCTGAAGCTATGTTCACTGAAAACCTTGGACAGTTCCTTCAGCAGCTCTGGACAAACCAACCTCTGAAGGCTCAGTATTTTACCCTCCTCAATGAGCCATGTGGCAACAACACATATAAAACACCTAGAAACATCCCTCAAAAAGCCATTAATAGTAAGCAAATCACTCTCCTGGAGTGCTCTCCAACTCCTCTAAGCTCCTCCTTCACCTGAATCAAGAGGTTTCCAAGAAACTACCAGGGAACCAGAGCAAGAAGCAAAGACAGCCCCTTTAGAGCCTCTGCATTGCTGTAGCCTGCTCAGTGGGGCTATGGCCACAGCTCCACTCCCTGCAGTGTGACTGGGGACCAGGCCCTATCTCTGACAGCACTGCCTTGTCAGAATGCAAGCCAGCCACAGATAGAGCTTCCAACTCACTGTGTTTCACAGAAAGAAGGGAAAATTTTAAAGGGAAAAGCTCAAATATTTCCTCAACCTTTTGTCAAAGAAAGGACACAAAATTATTCATTCCTCTGATAGCTGTAGCAGTTCTAAGTGAGGCTCTTAATGGAATCCTAGCTGCCATGTATCCCCTGTGGTCCTGCTGAGGTCTCAGGTGACTGTGACTTTCGGGAGCCCAGGGTCTTTCTCCTGTTGTCTGTGTGGATTCACAGGTGCCAGAGGCCTACAACTGCTCAAAGGCAAAAAACTATGAGTGAGTCAGACTTGCCATGGGCTCTCAGTGCTCAGGAGAACTGTCTACAGCCACAGGGTAGGCCCAGGTAGAAATGGAGAGGTCACAGGTCAAATGTCATACCCCTATTAGTGCTTGGAGCTCTCCCCATTACAGACACACATACTCAGGCTCTGCATACATATACATACCGCATGCACACACACACTGCCTTCCAACAGGGTGGGGTCTCAGGTGTCATGAAGATACTTCTCCTGATCTTCCCACTGTGGGCTGTGAACACTTGAGAGTGGGACTCTGTGCCCATTCACTGGCCTTACACCTACCCCCACACCTGGAACCCAATTTAGGATTGATAAATGTCTTTAAAATGAATAAATATACAAAGGAGGATGGAATAGGATAAACTTACACTCTCTTTAGTGTTGAGGACAGCCTGCCTGGTCTCAGGAAGCTGTAACCCCTCATGACTTAGGCTAAGTGAGAGACCTCTGGACCAGGAGCCACTAAGGAGACAAAACTTATTTCCCTGGCATGAATGCTGCCTGTTCTGTGCCTGACCTCCTAAGCTTGATCAGTTAGCCAATGACGGGTAAGATTTCCCTAGGAGGGAATCATCTAAGACAGACATGATCACATGGAGGCTTCTGGGAAGAGACTCAGAGTTGTGGAAATGAAGGGGTGATGGACATCAACCCCTGCCCCCTCGGCTTTGTCAAAGCCTGAGTCCTTGTTCTTAGAAGTGAGAAATCCAAGTCTCTTGGCTGCCTTTCTCTCCTCTGTTGACTCAGGCCTGTGGAAATAGCAGGGGCGGTGCAGCCCAGACCAGAAATGGCGGACTCCAGGGGGATTCAGGCCTGGGACATAGAATATGCAAGATCCTGTGAGATCTGTTTGCTGGAGGATGTTATTAGATTAGAATATGAAGGCACAAGCAGGAAACGAGACTAGCCTTTTAGGTCCTGTAGTATAAAACCCCAAACTCTGTCCAGAACCACAGTGGGGGTTCTGTCTGCATCTTTGTAAGTTATCTACTTCTTTTTATCTTTTCTACCAGACTGTGAATCCACAAACTAAGTCTGTATTCTCAATAAAAATCTGCTTGGGAATGGAAACGGGATGCTCTCCACTAGAGAGAGTGGCCGTTCTGTCTCTATTTCCCCACAGGACCTGGTTGTCTCTGTGTATGTTTTTCTCGTGTGTTGATGGGCATCCGCAGCAGAGATAGATACTGCTGGCTGATATATGCCACACTTTAGTAAGACCAGCTGACCCCTGACCAGGCCAAGGCCAAGCACCCCACTTAGCCTCACTGTCAAATATGTATTTATAGTCCTGGGTGCCCTTCACTGGTCACACTGGAGATAAATGGAGAATAGATGATGGATGACCCCATCCTCAGGAAGCCTGCATTTCAGCCAGGACACACAGACAATTGTTGTGTAAATATAAATACCTTCTTGGGAGGAGTGAATGGGAACATGGAGAGCTGGGTAAGGAGGCTCCATCACAAGGGTCAGGGCACTCTGAGTGGCATGCAGACAGGAGTGGGGCATCCAGACCTGTGGAGACAGCTGCAGAAGGCCCACAGAAGCTTGCAATGTAGATATAGAGACAAGGGACCTAGACATCAGCATGGCTGGGAGTGGAGTGAGCCAGGGGCAAAGCGTTGGCAAAAGGCTTGGGAGAGGGCAGGTAGAGGGTCAAGTAGGGTCATACAGACAGCACAGACTATGATGTTGACTCTAGGGAAGAGAGAAGCCATCTGACACAGGGTGAAAGGCTCTTGGGCTCCACCTGTTGAGGGGGAATGGGCTGGGGGCACCCACAATGAGCAAGGGAGACAGTTGGGCAGAGAGTGTGAGGCCTATCTTGGGAGAAGAGATCACACTGTGAATAGTTTTGAAAACACTTCTTGACCCAAGCTTCAGAACTATCCCTAGCTTTGTCTACAAATCAACATGATTTCCAGTACCATTTGTCTGACCCTTCTCTTGATGTTGAAATAAGGGGTTGAGCAATGACAGTCTTCAGCAGCCCCCTCCCTAGGTTTCCTCTGAACCCTTCTCCCTGGTCACAAGTGCTCATAAATTGATCCCTTGAGTAAAGACACTTTCTTCAAAAAGGCCAAGTGGCACTCTGAGGTGGCTGAAGGGCTACAGCCCAGCTGGAAGAAGGGATCCAGAACCTAAGAGCCAAGGTAACTGAGTTCCTTGGGTAACTTTTTCAGGGCAAAGTAGCCTGAGAAGAATGCAGAGCTGAGGAAGAAGAGGAGACAGAGCCCCTGGCTTTCCTGAGGCTCATCAGCTTTGGTCCATGATCACCAAGTTCATGAGTGTTCCCAGCCCTAAAGCATACCCAACTTCCCCACAGGAAGAGGTAGAGATGACATGGTGGGTGCAGGGGGCACCTGCTAATGGGGACAGAAGCCTTGCCACAGGGCTGAGGGGACTTCTACCCCTGGGCAATTCTCCCAAGATTAGATACCAGGAAAATGAGAGTACAGTGGACTAGTCATGGACCACTGTCAATGTAGTCTAAGCTCTCCATGTAGCATGTGTCCTAGGAAGGATGTTTATTTTTCTGTGAGAGTTCTGGGCTAACACAAAAAGTCAAATGTATCTGACAGAACTGCAACTTTTCCTCGAAAAGGAAGAAAGCAGAGTGGCAGAAAGCAAATACTTATTGAATGTGAATTCTGAGCTCAGTTCTAAATGCCCTTGCTCATTGAATCCTATTATAAATTCCATTTCATACTTTAAAAAGAAACTCAAAATGTCCCAAAATCACTGGTGCCAAAGTCACGATAACATATGATAATCTGAATCTTTGTCTACCTGACTCTAGATCCCAAACTGCCTCCATTTGATGTTTACCTAAGCCTGTCCCCTGGATCAGAAAAACATCATTTGGGATTAATGCTGGGTTGATTCACAAAGGAGAGAATTCCCACAAGTTGGAAATGATGATTAAACATCCAGCAGTATAAGAAGATTGTATAGAAGGGTTGACACCAACAGGAGAAAAGTCTGATAGATCAGAACAAATTGTGATGGTATTTTAAAAGGGTTTCTGCCAACTCAAAGCATCCCTTCAGTGCTGGCTGGGGAAGGGAAGGTGCGAGATGGTGATCAGAAAGGAACTCTCTATGTCCACAAGTCCTGTGGTTTTGATAGGGGACTCAAGAGTTGGAAAATTTTAGTTTAAGGTTAAAAGTTATAAGCCTAGCAAGTAATGTGTATGTTAAAGCTTTTGTTTCAGAAACTACAGATAAGGCCTGTCCTTGCTCCTGGGAAAACAGCTGACCTCCTGGGGCACTGCTAAAGATTACCACCCGGGGACAACTGGAAGCATCAGGGCCTTTGTATTCCAGGGAGAGACAGATGACTACAGGCTCCTGGGAACAGCTAACTGCCCAGGACAGGAACGTTGCAGCTTCTTTCACCTAGTCCTCCCTGAATCTCAAAGCTCTCAGCGCACCTTGTTTATTCCCTGCTATAAAAACGTTGGCCTGGAAAGAAAAGACTAGATAATCTGTTAGGGTATGAAACCACCATCTTCTCAGATTGCTGGCCATCTGAATAAAGCACCCATAAAAGATTAAATCAGTCATTGCTTATAGGTTTGGTAGTGACAGGCAGCCTGAACGTCAGTGTCTTTTCCAGTTTCAGTTTTGCACATAGCAAGCATGATGGGAGGCTAGAGGTATAAGATTCGAGCAAACACAGTGTGAGCCTCAGGTCCCCACTGAAAGTTGGGTGCAAAAGTGGTTCTATTATAGGCCATACACAGACTGAGAAAATCTCATGACCTTGGAAGATTCTTGAGCATTACAGAGTGACTTTACTAAAGGGCAGCCCCAGGCCTTTAATCCAACACGGCTCCCGGCAAGGTGATAAAAGTGTTCTCATTCACTGAAAGTTACATGGCCAGAGTTCAGTAAACATTTGCTGAATCCTGTAGTTGAGTGAAAATATGTTAACATGGGATAGGCTGCCACAAAAAGGAATGGACCTCAAGGTCCGGTCTCCTTGGCCAAGCCCTAAGCTCAGATCTTTATTTGACTCACTTAGGTCTCCATACCCCCAGGGTAGGTATCAGTGTCCTAATCTTGAGGATAAGGAGCTAGTGGCCTAGAAATGTTAAGTGTTTTCCTAAGGTCACACAGTTCAGGTCCCATGTGGGATTCCCCAGCTGCACAGTCCCTGCACCAAACCTAACCCTTCCTGTGGATCTGGAGGGCAGCACGCATCAAAGTCTCAGCCTGGAAGGAACCAGCTAACAGAGCCTGGGGACAGCACACTGCTTTCCTGTAGTCATTTTATTTGCCCACATGCAGCTTTGGGGAGTGGGACTAAAATAGGCTTTTTATAGCTGCTTTTTAAAAAGTAATTATTCATTCCCTTCTTAAATGAAACAAAAACTTTGGTTTTAGAATGACTTTAATGAATGCAATTTTAATAAGACTATTCAAAATCCCCCAACATAATTCAAAATAAAAACAATGCCAACCTCAGAATAACTCTAAGGAAGTCTAGCAGAGTTCTAATTTTTTCTGTGAGGACTACTTTAATGTTTTTTGAAGTGTCAAATATTAAATGCTATCACTGAATATTTTGGAGCACTTTAATAAATACCAGGCTTCCTGGGTGACCAGCATATCTCATTATTCTCTGAAATTGTGTTCTGAACACTTATTCCTTGACTGTTTCTCCCACTAGACTTCAGGCTCCAGGACAGCAGTGAGTCTGTCTGCAACTTCCAGATACAGCACAGCTCCCAGTAGTGTGGGGATTGTTATATCTCTATTAAGTAGACAAATGCCCCTCTGTACTCTTGTCCAGTGGGCTCTGGTCTTCACCTTGGAGCTCAGTGTCCCAGGAAAAGGCTGGAAGAATGGAGCCAGTTATGGTGGTGAAGGAAAGGTAAGCTTTGGCACCCTGCAGGAGAAGTGGGGGAGGGGGTACTCCAGGGCTCTGCAGTTGTCAGTTCTTGGTAAGCTCTCCTCGGTGAAATTCTGAAGACCAGACACAAGGTTTAGCAAGGGCCCATCCAGACCATGAGATGTTGTTGGAGTCCCTGCTATTGGTCCAAAGAGATAACACAGGGTATCACAGGATCACAGAGGGTTCATCTTCAGGGCATGTTCTTGAGAGTCCATTGGGCAGAGAAGTGTGCAAGGTAGGGGTTCTGTCTGCCTGGCACTCAGGGCAGCTGGCCACAGTCACCTCAGACTAAGAGAAAGAGGGAGTGAGGAGATGAGGAAAGAGAGAGCCGGGGTTAGGGAAGAGGGAACCTGGATGCCAGAGGACAACTGGAGTTAGCTTTAGAAAACCTTGACAAAAGGAAGGAATAAAGAGTTGAATGTAGAATGAAAAAAAAAATAGATTATTCACTGTCGTGTGAACAATGGAACAAGACATGATTAGTAGCCATGCACTGGATGTGCCAATTTTGCTCAGAAGTGGTGTACAAAATATGCTAACAGTGCCCCCACCCTAGAAAGCTCAGTGCTACAGCCACGTTGTGCACTATGCAGATGGAAAGAGTACTCTCAGAAGTGGGAAGAATGTGGGCTTTAAAGTTAGAGATTTGAGTTAGAATTCCAGCTCTGTTATTGACAACTTTCTATTGGGGTGGTGGAGGGGGAGAGAGGAGGTGGTGGAGGGAGGAAAGGAGAAGGAAAAGGAAAGAGAGTGACAGAAGGAGGAAGAACAGAGACGCCCAAGTCCCCAGCCCTGGGTAAAAGTGGTAGCCTCTTTGAGCTTTGGTTCCAACATCAAGAAGACAGTGAGGATGAAAAACAGGGTTCTACAGTAAATAAGATCACTGGGTGATCTGATCATAAATTCCTAACTGGGCAGGCCCTGCCTAAGCATGTAACTTCTTCACTAAAAGGCTTAACTTTGCCTTAAGCCAGCCCGGTCCACTGTTTCTGTGCATTTAGGCTAACACATCTTTGAAATGAGCCATGGCCACTCTCAAGAGAGCACATAAGCTTGTTAACTATCCTGTAATCCAATCCCATCCTTGTTTTCTCCACCTCCATGGAATCTTCCTTATGTCCCCTCCTTAATTCCAAATGCATACAACAAGTTTCAAAACTGTTATTCTGTGAAGCATTTGAGGTCTTGTTCCAGGCGTATGTCCTCAGTTTGGCTCAAAGAAACTCTTATAAAATTTTTCTACAGCTTGGATGTTTCTTAGGTAGACAACAGGCTCCAACTACTTCCCTTAGAACCTTGGTGGTTGTGAAGATAAAGTCTCAGAAATCACCCTGGCTGTTGTAACTCAGTTGGTTGGAGCATTGTCCCATAACTGAAACATTGCATGTTTAATCCCAGCAGGGGCAAATGCCTACATTGTGGGTTTGCTCCCTAGTCTGGTCACATGTGGGGGTCACCAATTGATGCTTCTCTCTTGCATCGATATTTCTCTCTGTCCCTTCTTCTCTATCTAAAAGCAATGAAAAAAATGTCTTCGGGTAAGGATACAAAAAGAAATTATAAACATAAAACCTCAGTACAGATAAATCCATGAGAACTGTTTCACAGCCACCCAGCATGAATAGAAGTGTCAAAGACCCTCTGGTGCCCTCCCTGAAAATAAGGAAGGAGGGAGCCATGCAGATGAGAATGGGGCACAATTTGTCATGGATGTGAAAGGGCCATCAAGGGCTAAGGGCTGTCACCTCTGTCCTCTGATGCTTGCCAATCTCCAAGGTCTTTCACTTGCTCTCCTGGAACAACTCCACTGGTAAGTATTGTTTAGCTTGTCACTAACTGGGTCCCTCTGGATCTCTAGAAGACAGGGCAGTGACATGTTGGTTTCTGTGCCCAACCACCCAGCCCTGTGACCAGAAGGGGATCTTTGCAGAGTTCCCCCTTGTGAACTGTGAGAGTCCTAGGAAGACTTCATTCCTCTGCACCTGAGTTACTGCTTAGACACATGGCTCAGGGAAGAAGGGTTCTGCTCTGAGAACACCCTGTCAGCTCCTGGTGCAGCCATGTGTCAGGAGTGTGCCATCTCATTCCAGCCAACAAAACCTCCTTGGGAGATAGACATAATTCCATTCCCACTTAGGGAGGCCCAGTGGGGAGGGCAGATCTCAGGCAGGAGCATGATTCAAATGGGCAGGAAGGCAACCGGGCTCTGGGCTTGGAATTGCTGTATGATGACTATGTTCACAGAGGCCACCTTACCTTGGTGAAGGTCAGGCAGTCCTTGTCCTGGTCTTGGTCCTTCATTTCAAAGTCATATAGGGCTTTGCCCTGGGGTGGGGCAGGTGGCAGGGTCCGGAGGCACTGCACGTAGCTGGCTGGCAGGAAGCTGTGGGTACCACCCAGTTCCCCATGGAACCAGTGCTCATCCACCCTGTGCTGAAGGATGATGACATCTCCCCTGTTGAACTTGAGGTCACCAGGCTCTTTCTCCTCATAATTGTACAGGGATTTGCCATAGGGAAGCTGGGAAGGACTCTGAAAGCAAAATACAACATCAGTTACTCGGTGCAGCTTTCCTTCTGCCTGGGCAGCCTGGAGTGTGGGGCTCCCATGTGCTGAGGGCACATGCAGAATGCCCTTGCACGGAAAGTCTTTCAAAGAAACAGATCCCCTGTCACAGGAACATGCAAGTCCAAGGCTCTGCCTAGACAAGAGAGTCTATAAAAGGGCCCTGTGATGGTCATTCCCTCTCCAGTTATGTATCAGAGGGGCCATGCACTGCCCTGGGCCTTGTGTATGCACCAGCTCACTCTGTGCTGAAAGGACTCTGAAGCAGGGGCTGAATAATCTTCATTTACAGGGGAAGAAACTGAGCATGGAGAGCCTGAAGTCTCACACCTGTAAGGATAGGGCAGAATCCGCATTTAGGGGCTCTGATTCCAGAGTGTTCCCATCCACTACTCTGATGAATTGATCTCCATTAGGTGCTCTATCTGCCAGATTTCCAACAACTATCTTCCAACAAAATTTTCCTTACTTTGTCTTTGAAACTTCACAGCAACTCAGAACATGCCTCAAGGTGGGTTTTGAGTTGATGCAACAGACTTGCACAGACTGTACTGTGTTCTTCTCACTTGTGGCATACACCTTTGATGTATAGCTCCAAGGAACAGCCATGGGAAGGTAGATACCACCCCTGGGACCTTGGCCCTCAATGCGTCATAAGTTCTAACAACTGGTCCCTGGCTTTCACAGAGCCCTTCAACCATGACTCATAGTTTTTTTGATGCCTATAGCAGTCTGGTGTAGAAGTACAATTTCGAGAGTATAAAATAGTATCCTCTTAATGACATGGGATATTCCTGTTACTCTGTCAAGCTAACACTTTCAAAAGTGATTTGCCATCTTTGGTCACAAACAGTGACTAGCTTTGATACCCAAACAGATTTCTTAGCACTCTTATGCTCTTCAGCAATAAGGTGTCTGTGGAACTACCCTGTAACTTGGTGTCATCTTCCATTCCCTGGGCAACTCTCACTTAACTGGACCTGTTTCCTAAAGACCAGTGGCCACATGGGTTTCTCTTCCTCTTCTTTATCAGTGGCCAAAACCCACTGAACTGAGTAAGCTTTGCCAAAGGCCAATTCTATGCCAAAGGAAAACCAAAAATGTTACTATTGTTCCCATGTCAACACCTAACAATTTCCCTAACAGAAGCTGCATTTTGTCACTGAGGCTGCCCAAGCCAAGGATTTCTTTAGTTTTTGAATCAGTCAATACAGGCACAAAAGCCTGAAGTGGGAGTACATGATAAAGCTCTTTTTAGAGGATTTAATCGGTTGGCAACTCAGTTTCCCTGCATTTCTGTTTCAGAAATGTCAAACACAGGAGTTAAAAGAGTACCTGCTGGCAAACTGACAAACAGCCACCATTAATGAATTAAATAGGAACACATGAGGATTTGCAGATCTCAAAGAGGAAAAAAATCAGTTTGCTTCCAGTAACACTCATCCTGGCAGGCATTGCACTATATGCACAATAGACTGCAACAGGACTCAATTTTAGAGAGATGGGCAAAAGGGTAACTTATAATCCAAGGCCTGTGACCATAAAATAATAGAAGAGGCTATGGGCTGTGGGCCACACAAGAGCCAATCAGTCTCCAGCCCAGGGGTTCCAAATAAAGGACAATTTTGTACCCTGGGGGACATTTGGCAATGTCTGAAGACATGTCTGGTTGTTACAACTGGGAAGCAGGCACTATTGGCATATAATATGTAAAAACCAGGGATGTTGCTAAACAGCCTACAGTGCAGGGAATGCCCTACCCTCTCCATACACAGAATTACCAGGCCCAGAAGGCCAATAGTGCTGAGGCTGAGAAAGCCTGATGCAGCCCTTAGGTTAATTAACAAAACAACAGAGTATCTTCCTTGTTCTATTTGAACTTGGTGTATCACAACTTTAAAACTTAAATATAACATTTATTTATGTGATATATTTTCACTAGTGACCACATGGAGCAGTTGATATATCCTTTGAGGTAAGATGAGTTAAAGAAATGAAGAAAAAACTTACTATTAATCTTGAAAACTGGCCTCAACTAGGCACACAAAAGAAAATGTCACTTTGTCACAGACCAACTCCATTTCCTTTGGCAGCCAGACTGAGAGAGTCACGCTCAAAGTAGTACTGTAAGAGCCATCCATGTTGAAGCTATTTGGTCCTTTTGCACTATGGACAACAAGGGTGAGCAAGAGCTGCCATGTGCACTTCTGTTTCGATGTTCCGCCTTCCTCTGTGCACTTACATGCCATTTCTACAGACACACCTCCCCTCCCCCGTGTGGAGGCACACTGGCATTACTATTCTGACCTGCTCACACCAGCTTATTAACTCTGTTGACAAAGAGGATGCTTCCAAGCACTACTTACACTCATGTTGTACAATCCTGGCCCAACCTACTCAGTGAGGCTGGGAAGGACCTGGCTGTAGTGAAGAGAGATCCAGATACTGCCTTATGGCAGGGCTGGTGCTCTTGAATAGTGTGTCTTCACTGTTTCTGGGAGGCACACTCTCCTGACATTTGAAGGACTACATCTTTCATAGACTCTCTAGAGTGAGCATGGCTGCACCTTTCTGAGCACTGTGGCCCCTAGGCCTCCCAGGCCAGCATGACCACTTTCACAATCCCTGTCTCTATCTGCTCTTATGGTATGACTCTAAATTCTCTGTGCTTCCAACTTCTCTTGTGAACAGTGGGCTATAGACCCTGAAAAAAAAAAAAGACACCTACTAAGAAAGGCTCCTGGTAGCTAAATGTACTCATTTTAAAAAACAGAGCTCAGTAGCCATTTCTGCACAGGCTCTTTTCACCAAAACTGTACTTCAGGGATAGGCCTATCCTGAACTGCTTGCCTACACAGTGTTTCTGTCATCTGAGCTAGCCCTTATAGAGGAGTTCCTGGAATCCTAATTCAACCAATAGGACTGAGGCTTTCTCCATCCAATTGGAGCTGTGCACTCCTGGCCAATCAGACCAGCTCTATTGTGACCAATAAGGACAGTACGTGGACCAGTCAAATTGTGTGAATTAGACATCCTCATTAGCATGAAGATGGACCAATCAGTGACCTGGGGCAGGGACTTCTGTCCATATAAGTAAGCCCCCCTCTGGCTCCAAGAGCATAGCTTCCCTTATACTGAAGAGTGCTTCTCCCTGGCTGAGCTGAAACACACTAAACCAGTGTAGGCCAGCACAGTGCAAAGCAGACGGTGCCCTACATATGCTTGTTAATTCAAATGTACTCAGGTTATTAATAGGGTTGGGGGAAGTGAGAAAATTTAGAAATGACAGATAGATCTGATATGGTAACCCTGTAAAACAGCATGTCTTACACAGGTCCAGGAAAAAAGGTGCTAGTCCCAGCTATGTAAAGAGAGGGTAAGACCCAGTGTTCTAGCATGTGAACCAGAGAAGGACTAGGTCAGACTCTGAAGAGCAGAAGTAGGGGTTGGAGTAGACAACACATGGCCCTCACCATGGCTCCTCAGCAGCAGGGACAGGGCTTACAACCTTTTGGCAGGGAGGGCAGGGCTGGGAGCAAGCAAGCTTACTGGTTCCATCCATGTCTAGTTAGATAGCTATGTTCTTCATTTCCCATTGGTGGGAAGGGCAGAGAGAGGGAGATACTCCAACTCACTATGCCCCCACCCATGAAATGCCAAGGCTATCATCCAATAGGGCAAAACTGAGAGGGTCAGTAAACCTTTAAGATGCATAACACATTTTGGAGGGTTCCTCCAAAAAAAATCAAAATCAGAGATGATGTTGAGAGGCATATTATCTAGGAGGTCAGGACCTGGTTCTCACTGTTGGGAAACTCTGGGAAATGGTGATGCTCAGCACTCCTACAACAGGTTTTATTTTCAAAGCCCTTTATAAGGTTAACTAATTGGTCCATGACTAGGGCCTAAGACAAGCAAATGCTATTATGGTGCAGGGTCGGGGAACATCTGAAAGGAACTCTGAAACCCCAGCCTCCCTAACCCTGCCAAGGAAACTGAGTGGGTTTTCTGCAGCCATTTCCTTTCTTCCCCCTAGCGGACCTCATAACTCTCTCACATTGTGTATGTTGCCCTTTGGAGGAACTGATTTTAAATATTGCACCAAGTCACCATTATATTATGTGGGTTCATGACATTAAGGAAAAGAAATGGAGAGGGAAAGGGGAAATACACCTGGGATGCCTACAGGATAATTAACACCAGCCACCCCTGCAAGGCGTTAATAATAATTAAATCCTTAATGTCAGTTTTATGGCTTATTACTCAGATATAGCACACAAGTATTACTGTGGGCTCAATGTCCTCCCCATGGAGACATGGGTGCTGGTACACACACAGCAGCTATCTTCTGCTGAGATCAGCACAGCAGTGGGATTTAACGAATGTGCCTCCCTTCTACCAGGCTACTGATGCTGAATAGAATTGGCTTCCCTGGAGTGAGGGTGGGTGCCACAGCTGGCCCATGTGAAGGAAGAGATCTTGGCTTGTTCAGGCATTCCCTGACCTTCCAGAAAGCTGGGGTGAAGAGTGTGGACAAAGAACTCACTCATCTTCTAGATACCAAGGACAACCCAATTTCCCTCACCCAGTATTTTCCACATATCACTATTGTGGATCTAACCACTAGTTACCAGTGGAGGCCCCCAGACTATTGGCTCCACCAAGATAGATACCGTGCCTGCTTTTGTTCCATGCTGCATCCCCAGCCCTGGCCTGCAGAGGTAACCTGTTCAAAATACCTGTTGAATGAATGTATATATGAAATCTAAGACCAACTCCCTGAAATTAGGGCTGGGCAAAAAGCCTCTGGCTGGGAGAACATTTTCTGCATGTTATTTTTCCTAAGATTTGAGGTTTGGGGATCCATGTAGCCAAAAATACTGTTGCTAACAGTGGCTGGGCCTGATGAACAGGGAAAATCCTACCAATTGCTCCATGAGGAGTGAAATAAACAGCTGGAGGAAGCAGCCTGAGCAAAGGCATGGAGTTACAGACACTAGCTTGCTTCCCACAGAACACAGAGGAGTTGACCAGTATGAGGGAAATGAATCCTGGAGAATTCCAGGGACAGTGAACAGGCCAGTGGGGGCATTGCCCAACCACAAACAAACCAAGCATCTCAGGGTCTATGAAGGTGACAGACTGCTAATTGCTCCCCAGCATCCACTTGTTCCTTCTTCCGGTCAGTAAGAATATTCCACGTTTCAACTGGAATCAAGATGACCCAGCTAACTAACAACTTGATCTTGTAGCCTCATGTGTAGAGCTCCATGGCCATCTGTCAAAATTTTAGTCAATGGAGTGCAAGTGAAAGTGATTTGTACAAATTCTGGACCTGGGCCATGTTTTAGAATGACATTTATAAGGAAATTCCACTTCCTGACCTTCCCTTCCCATGGACTGGATGGCAGTGTGGTGAGGATAGCCATTTTTTTCTACACAAAGATTACATACACTCAGATGGAAAGATGGAAAGAACCTGGGTTCTTGGATGACTTTGTAGAAGACAGCCCCAAACTGTGACTTCAGAAAAAAAGAAACTTTATCTTATTTGAGGCACTGTGTTTTGGGATCTTTCTATCAGCAGCTTAGTCTGTATCTTGACTAATTCAGGATGTCTGAGGTCAGATTTACAGTTTCTTTAGCTCACAAACCATTTTCAAGCTAAAGTACTTTATTATCACTGTGGAGGTTACAATGCATGTGCTTTCCTTTTTTTTTAAGATTTTATTTATTTATTTTTAGAGAGGGAAGGGAGGGAGAGAGAGAGAGAGAGAAACATCAATGTGTGGTTGCTGGGGGTCATGGCCTGCAACCCAGGCATGTACCCTGACTGGGAATCGAACCTGTGACACTTTGCTTCACAGCCCATGCTCAATCCACGGAGCTATGCCACCCAGGGCTGAGAAACTGGGTTTTAAAAGGCTAGTTTTGGGGATTCTGGTCATGATGGAGGTATAGATAGAAATGCTTCACTTCCTCATACAACCAAAAAAAGGATAACAACCAATTAAAAAAATAAACAACCACAAGTGCAATAAAATCAAACTGCATGAAACTCTGACAACCAAGGAGTTAAGAAACATTCACCCAGAAAGGTAGGAGGGACAGAGATGGGCAGCCAAGTGGAGAGGACACAGGGCAAGGCAACAGACCACGTGGGCAAAGCAGGGTTGGCTGAATGGGAAACTAAAGACTCAAAGCTACTGTGGGGGTTGCCATGGCACAGAAACTCCCAGTCTCACATGAGTTCATTGGAAAGTGGGGCTAGAGCAGAGCAAGCAAGCTACACTGTTCCATCTCGGACACCTCCCCCGACAGACAGTGCCACATGCAGCAAAAAGGGTGTCCTAGTCCTGGCCAATACCTAAGGCCCTACCCCCTTACAACATATCAGGTGTGCCCAGACAAAGAAATATGGCCCAAAATGAAAGAACAGATCAAAACTACAGAAAAAAGCTAAGCAATGAGGAGATAGCCAACCTATCTGACGCAGAGTTCAAAACACTGGTAATCAGGATGCTCGCATAACTGATTGAGCTCAGTTGCAAAATGAAGGAATAAATGAAGGGTACCCAAAGTGAAATAAAGCAAAATATAAAGGGAACCAACAGTGAAGGGAAGGAAACTAGGACTCAAATCAATGATTTGAAACAAAAAGAAGAAATAAACATCCAACTGAAACTGAGACTTCCTAAGCTTTTCCTCATTTTTAAAAATTGTTTCTTCATTCCTCTGGAAATAAAGTTGTCCTCTGGGACAACTTTAAGCACTCTAACATCAGAATCATAGGGGTGCCAGAAGGAGAACAAGAGCAAGAAGTTGAAAACTTATTTGAACAAATAATGAAGGAAAACTTCCCCAATCTGGAGAAGGAAATAGACTTCCAGGAAGCCCAGAGAGTCCCAAAGAAATTGGACCCAAGGGGGAACACACCAAGGCACATCATCATTACATTACCCAAGATTAAAGATAAAGAGAGAAACTTAAAGGTGGCAAGATAAAAGGAGAGAGTTACCTACAAAGGAGTGCCCATAAGACTGTCAGCTTATTTCTCAAAAGAAACCTTACACTGTAAGGCCAAATATATTTTCAACTCCTTAACAATTAAGGAGTAGTTACATTTATACAGCTCTAAAATTATTTTGGCCCTTTGAGAGCAACCTCGAGGTTGATGTGGTCCCCTGGTATAAATGAGTTTGACACCCCTGTCTTATAGGCAAGAAGGGGCGGGAAAGAAGTATTTGAAGTCATGAAAGGCAAAGACCTGCATCCAAATTTACTCTATCCAACAAAGCTATCATTTAGAATGGAAGGACAGATAAAGTGCTTCCCAAATAACATCAAATTAAAGGAGTTCATCATCACCCAGCACTTATTATATGAAATGTTAAAGGTACTTATCTAAGAAATAGAAGATCAAAAACTATGAACAGTAAAATCACAACAAATTCACAACTATCAACTGAACCAAAAAAAAAAAAACAAAAACAAAAACAAAAACTAAGCAAACAACTAGAACAGGAATAGAACCACAGAAATGGAGATCACATGAGGGTTTTCAGTGGGGAGATGGAGGGGAAGAGTGGGGGTGGGGGAAGCGACAGGGAATAAGAAGCGTAATTGGTAGGCATAAAATAGATGGGGAGGGATTAAGAATAGTATAGGAAAGAGAGAAGTTAAAGAACTTATATGTACAAACATGGACATGAACTAAGGGTGGGCAGAAATGCTGGAGGGCTGAAGGATGCAGGGTGGAGGGGTTAGATAAAGGGGAGAAAAAAGTTAGGATAACTGTAATAGCATAATCAATAAAATATACTTAAAACATAAAAAAATAAAAAGGCTAGTTTTGCCTTAAAGACATCTGGTGACCCTGGGCTGGATGGAGTCATCTGCAGGTAGGTGTGAAGCCCTTGGGTTCCTCCAGATGAATCTCACTATGAAAGCAAAGCCATTCCTCTGCCATACATGGAGTGTGGCTCTGACAACCTCTTCTCAAATGAGTTAAATACAAGTTTATAATAAAACCATTATGTCAAAAAATTAACCTTTTTCAAACAGCACTCTCCTCTTCAAGGAATGTATTTTTTTATAAGTTCATTTTTTAAAAGATTTTATTTATTTATTTATTTATTTAGAGAGGGAAGGGGGAGAGAGAGAGAGAGAGAGACAGAGAGAGAGAGAGGGAGAGAGGGAGAGAGAGGGAGGGAGGGAGAGAGAGAGGGAGAGGGAGAGAAACATCAATGTGCAGTTGCTGGGGGCCATAGCCTGTAACCCAGGCATGTGCCCTGACTGGGAATCGAACCTGTGACACTTTGGTTCACAGCCCGCACTCAATCCACTGAGCTACACCAGCCGGGGCAGGAATATATTTTTTAAAAAGCTAATTCACCCTCCTAAGGATGTAAAGCCAATTTCTAAGTCATTCATGTGCTATAATGCAGAAAGAGAAGAGACTAGGATCAAACCAAGTCTAGCTTGGAGAAAACCAGATCCTATGATATGTGATCTGAAAACATACTGAGGAAACCATTCTTAGGAAATGTTGCTCCTGAAAAGGAAATTTCTCAGTTAGGAGGTTTTTGCTTTGATTTTTTTCCATTTGGGGAGATATTTGCAATCAGCATTATTAAGGATGAAGGTAATTCTGTGAAATGCATGCGTGCATGGCCATGTTCACAAGCTAAGCCTTGGCTCGGAATTACACTGACAAGCTCCCAGGTGACACCCTATCCTTGAGGAGTGTGTGGCTCACTGCTTCCTTGCACAAGGATGCACAGTGCTGCAGCGCTCTTGCTCTGGCCAAGTCTAGGAGCTCATTTTTTACTATCCACATGAAGAGAAAAAAATGGAACCCTGATGTCAGCAAATGATGAGAGACCAGACTGACCTCAGTTCAAGACCCTGCTGGCCCCAGCTCTGTGCTGCCTGTTAGTCCAGACTGAGCCTCAGGTATACACACTGTTGTGTGTCCCTTCTCCTTTGAGACCCACATGATCTGCACAGTCTGGGCAGCTCCTCACATTTGATTCTCAAAACAAAAGCATTTACAATTGCTTTTCTGTGCAGCAAGGTTTTCAAAGACCACTGCTTTGACAGAGGTTCTGTAGGACTGCTAGTACACACTGCTGCATTCTGGCAAACCACAGTTCCACAAAGTTTTGTTTTCATCAGCAATCTGTTTCTGGTTTGTAAAGATAAAGGTTCCCTGGGAGAAGCTTCTGGGGAATTCTTGTGATGTCCCATTCTGGATTATCCATGCTGCGGTGGGTGAGAGTTCATAGCTAGCTGTGAACTGCCTTAACATTACATTTTAAGAGGCTTTTCAGCCTTCTAAATGAACTTCTTTCTGTGTCCCTCAAGGGGCCTGGGACACACAGCTTGCTGAGCTGTTACCACATGGTAACCATCCCATCTCCTCTCTCTCCTCCTGACCCAAGGAAAAAGAACAGTGGAACAGCTTGATGTCATACTGAGATGAGAAGGTTCTACAAAGAAAGCAAAGGAAGCTGAACAAGGAGGCTCCCTGAAAGGAATACCATAGGTGCCCTGATCTAGGGCTGCATGTGCCACCAGGCAGAGCAGAGTGGCACCATGAGGCCAACCACCAAGAGTTAGTGGGAAAGGAGGCATGGAGTGGCACACCCTTTCACTGAAATCAAACTGTACATGCCCAGCGCTCCCAGAGTTGAAGAATGTGCCTTCCACCCTTGGCTGGGAGAAGCAGAATTTGACCAAGCCAATGGCCTACTTAGGGGTGGGTACAAGGCCCCCTGTAGGAGCACCAAGATTTCTCACAGCCACCTGGGCTTCCAAACTTCTCCAGGTGGCTATGGAGCTGGACATCTAAGTGTGACTTCCCCACTCAGGGGAAGCTTTAACTCTGCCATTGCATTCTGCCCCCTCTTTAATTTCTTATCTTCACTAAGAGCTTGAAAGGTTCAAAGGCTAACAAAGAGAGGTTTTGAGCCCCCAGGCAATCCCCTGTTCCACTTGTGCATACTTGTGTTCTGTCAGACACATCACAATTCCCGTGAAGCTCCTACACCAGACCTACTCACTGCCCTGCCACCTGTGAACCATTCCAGGCTCTCCTGACACCTTCAGCCTCTGTGACCTTACAGTGCTCCAGAGGCCCCTGTGGTCCTGGGAAATATGATGGCCCAGGGGCCTGTGCCTCATTGAAGGGCCTACCCTACAGTGTAAAGAGTGTTCTCTAATATCTAGTTCAAGAAGAACATCACAAGTAGTCCTGTTCTGACAAATATGTAAACATGAAATAATCGGAATTGCCTGCAGAAGTTTTAATACTGGGGTTGGTATTCCCATATCTAGGTCTAGGTCACTTGTATTTTTTTTAACTTTATTTTTATTAGTTGTTAAGTAAGCATTGTTTACTTAACAACTATTATTTAATTATTTATTTAGAGACCAGAATGCTTAGTTCGGGCCCTTAGGACCCACTGTTCATACTCTGTGCTGAGAGGACACACACACACTCTCTCAAACTGTGTCTCAGACATAATCCACCCACCACACATTGAGGTATATGGTTCTGTAGTCAGCGAGAAGGAAGGAAAGGTAAATGAAGGTGAACATATCTGAGATTAGCATATATCAGGAGTTAGCAAACCATGGTCCCAGGGCCAAATCCATCCTGTCTCCTGTCTTTAGCTGTGCCTATCCATTTACAACAGCAGAAACCACAGGGAGCACAAAGCCAAAACATCTGCTATCTGGCCCTTCACAGGCATTCTGACAACTGCTGGAACAAAATGTCAAGACTGGCAATGACCCCAGGAAAGATGCTTGCACAGTCTCCCCTCACTGAAGGAGAAAGATGGGCAGCTGTAGGACTCCTCCGTGTCAACAGAGTGTATGTTGCATTTAAGAGCAGCACTGCCACTCCTGGTGTTTAAGCAGTGATTTGGGACTCAGGAGCAGCCCTGGCTTAATGATGGCCTTGCAATGTGCCTTTCAAAAAAGCATCTCAATTCTCAGATGCTTCATTTTCCCATACACTGAAAATAAATCTGTCCTTCCCTATGTCCTAGTAATGTGAATAGAATAAGACTGATAATAGGTAACAAGCTTTTTGTCTCTTAATGAAGAAGGTGCTATAAAAACCATTAGCACACACTGCTGAGGCAAATTCTTGCCTCAGGAGCCTGGATGCTGGTACTGAACAGTCAGGAGTTTCTCAGTGTACACAGCGGCCAGTGATGAACCCAAATATCCTTGGGGGAGGAGGTAAGGACAATGCCTGCTGGAACCTACACACTTCAGCTCAATAACGTATCAGGTGAAAGAGAGTCAGCAGCAGTCTAGTGAGTTGTGCTTAGCTGTGACTTCCTCTTTTATCTCTTACAGATCTCTGTAAGCTGATTCAGGGTTCCAGGAGTAATTAGCACCCAGCTTCCAAAGGGATGCTCTTTAGCTTAACTTTCACAGCTCCTTCATTAGGACTGACCACTTTCTTGGTAGTTCTCAGGATACTCCACATGCTGCTTCCTACACTCTCCTGTCACCCAGTGAGTCCTCACATCAACCCTCTGCAGTTGGTCTTATGTTATTAGCACATTACAGACAGGAAACTGAGATGCAATTAAGTTCAGTAACTTGCCTAAAGTCCCAGGGGTAGGAGGACATTATAGACCAGTATCAGAGCCAAGAAAGTCTGACTTTCAAGCCTAAAAGCCAACTTTCCACTTATACTGCCTCTGAAAAAGAACAAGAGACATGGCCATTTATTTAGCTTCTTCTCCACTCCAGATACTTGATATTGCTCACAGGAACCCTGTGAAGTTGAAACTATTATTGCCATTTTATAAGTGAGAAGAATTAAGAGAGGCAAGTAAGTTCCTCAATGTCATGGGGCTTGTAAGAGCATGTTCAGCTCTTAGCCACCAGCCTGCCTCCTCACTCTCCCAAAGTGTAAGAGGGGAGACATGGAGCCCTAATAATCACTAATTTAACATAGAATAAAAAGGAAAGGTGTAGACTGATTATCCCTGAGGACAGAAGGATCCAGATCTGTGCCTGTATTTATCCAGTTTGGAGAAGTGTTCATTTTTCCATATTCTGGGTGGACCGAACCCACACTAGGAGCCTCATGGTCTCCCCTGCTCCCTCCCACTCCTTTCCAGGCCCCACTCACCTATAGTACCCTGTATCCCCAAGCTCTGCCCTCACTGTTCAGGGTAGCTGATTGCCATCCCAGCATTTCCTGTCCCTTTCTTTGCCAGATCCCCTGCCTCTCTGGCTGGAATCACAGCACAGTGAAAACTGTGGCTGCCTCACTTTGCCCTTGTCATCAAGGAGAGGGTTTCCTACTCACTCTCCCCACCAACTGCTATTCTTCCTCCAGCCAATCAAGCCTCTGCCCTTATTTTTAGGGAAAAGTCATCCAAGGGTAGTAGTGTCCCACAGAAATCTATCAGACCCACAGAGCAGCATTATTTACCACAAAGAGGTTCGCAGTGGCCTAAGGAACCTGAACAATGAAGTGGTCTTTAAATACTCAGTGTCTAAATGTATAAGATTTGAACAAGTAGTTAGACTTTTTCACAATCTTAGAAACTTGCCTCATCTTTAAAAATTTAATAAATTTGCCACTTACCAAAATTATTCTAAGGTGTTACGATTATTAATTCATTTAATCTTCATGACAACATTATGAGGCAAGCATTACTGTTGTGTCCATTTTATAGATGAGGAAATTGAGTCAAAAAGAACTTGCTCAAGGTCACGTAACCAGTCAATATCCTTTATGCTGAGATAAGCAAACATTTCCTATAAAGGCCAGATGGTAAATGCACAGGTGGGCAAAAGGAGGTTTACAGTTGTGAAACAGTTTATTCTTATTATTTATGCATTAATTATTGTATGAATTATTATTATTAACCTACTTTTGCCCACCCCTATATTTCACACTTTGTAGGCCATAGGTCTCCTGACAAAACTACTTAATTCTGCCATTATAGCCTGAAAGCAGATGTAGATTCCATGGATTTTACATAAATGAGTGGGTGTGGTTGTATTCCAAAACACTTAATTTTTAACAACTGGCAGTGGGGAGCAGTGGCCCTCAGGATGTTCAATGCTTCAAAATGTGATCACACTGAAATTGTTCACAAGTCCACAGTAATGGGAAACTGGGGTAGAATTTGTTTTATTTTGTGTTTTAAAAAATAAAACATCAATGAATTGACTTCCTTAAAATATCTGATGCATTAAACTGGTCCTATGCAGTTTTTTTGTGCATTTCAGTAATAAAAGGCAATATTAATGTCTAACAAGGATATGTAGGGAATTTTTAAAGGTAAAATTAATCACTCTTAACTTGAACCACAGGCAGGTGAATACCTGAACTTCACAAATATAGACAAGTTCATCATTTTTCTGAGGCGGAGGCCTGGCACAGGATAACGATTCTGAACCCTAAGCAATGGGCTTGGGAAACAAGCTTGAGGCTCAGAACTGTAGTCTCTCCTGGAATGTGTTCCAGGTACTGTGACTCATCCCTGTCGCCATTCCCACTCCTGGCAGAGCCAGATCTGCAATAAACAGACCAAAGGAAAGAGCTCCTGCTCCAGGCTGGTCAGGCTCTGGTTTCACTCAGCTTCCATAGAAACCCAGGCTGAGGGCAAAGCCTGCCCCAAAAGTGAGAGGGATAAATGACCTGCAGGATAGTGTGTCAGGGATGGTCAAGGCTGTGCTTTTGTTACAGAACAGAACAAGGGGGGCCTGGAACGATATACTATTATTGAAAGAAGGCCCCAGGTCCGTTATGTCCGCCGCCAGAGGAAAGACGTCTCTCAATGCCAGAGATTAGTGAAAAGGAAAGGAAATGTTTATTTAATGCTATACAAACTTAAAGTAGTGACTTAATGTCTTTATCAAAAATCCCAAAGTCCCTTAAAACACCCACAAACACAGTCACAGTCCTTCCTTCCTTCCCCCTTTGCCCAGTCCAGAGTACCGTAACTCAGAAAGGAAAACGAAGTCCATGGCTCAGACAGTCCTCTGGTTCTTCGTTAGTCTTCCTTCTCGACTGGGAGACCTCCCTGGGTTCCCGGCACCCTCGGCTAAGTCCCCGGGGTCTCTGCTAAAATCAGGTGGTGGTTCCCCCTTCTAAAGCTGTGGGGGCCCCCGCTCTGTCCAGGCCGCGTGATTCTCCCTCTCAGGGCTGCGGGAAGGGGAGAGTCCCCACTCTGCCAAAGCCGCGTGGTTCTCTTTCCTAAAGCAGCCTCATTTCCGACTCCTCCCACACTCGGCTTCACTTGCCAGAATTCATATCCTTCCAGCTTTACTGGGCTGCCATCTTGAGTCTGGGCAGGCGTGGCCCCATGTCCAGGAGCCAATCGTCTCCGAGCTCCCACGCAGGCGCTGTAGCTTGGGGGATCTGCCCCCAGTCACATCTTGGTGGGGAAGTTACTTCCATTCCCCTGGATCAGAGATGATCACAGCTATTTAACATATCTAAGTGACCAGCCAAAGGCTATAGATATGTTAAATGACCACTCCAGAGGGTAGCTGCAAGGCTGTTGCTATGCAAAACAGCTCTCAATGGCCTTGCTTCATTTGTCCCTTCCCCCAACCCACACCCTGGGTGGGGGGATGGAGACATCTTAAAATCTCCTGGACACCTTGAGTTCTGGACCCCATTTCAAATGCCCATTTGGGGTCCCCCCTCTTGGCTGCACCCTGTAACACTTTCACAGCTCATGTCCATCCCAGCAGGACAGCGCAAAGAAGCCCATTAGTTTCTGATCATTTATTATGCATCACAAGAAATACTTCAATGCATTTGTATACAACTAACAGGTCTTGTAAATCCAAGAGCATGACCCACAGTACTATTTCTCCTGCCCATGCAGACACACTAACCTCTGAGAGCCTGTAAGAATTGCTCAGCAGAGTGACACCAATGTGCCCATGGCCCACTGGGCAGATGGGAGTTCCTTTGCCCACTACCAGCAGCCCTAGTTCCTTAGCACCAAAGGAGAGCTATCAATGGCCTACTGACCAAATTAAAGGCAGAGCAGTCTTGGTCCAGCAGGAGCTGAGCAGAGTGGAGCTTGGGGAGGCGGCTCTGTCATTCTGTGTTGGGAACTGCCCTGACTGGTATCAGAAGCTGAAACCCCCACCTAGGCTAAGGCTAAGGGAACGCCCTTGGAACCGTAAGCCAGCAAGGAGACAAAAGCTTATCTCCCTAGCAGGAATGCTGCTTCTGCTGCTTTATTCATAACTGAACCCCAAAAAGCTTGGTTGGTTAGCCAAAGACGGGTAAGATTCCCCAAGAGGGGAATGACCTAAGACAGGCACGATCACTTTGGGAGGCCCCCCAAAAGAAGGACTTGGGGGGCTGCAGAAAAAGGGGGTGATGGACCCTCACTCCTCGGCTTTGACATAGCCTGAGTTCTCATGGTCTAGGAGAAAATCTCCTTATCTCTTGGTTGCCTTGGTTCCCTTGCTGCACCTAAGCCTGAAACAATGACAGGGTGGTGCAGTTCTGTGCTGAAAAGGGCGGATTCCCCAGGTGATCAGGCCTGAGAAAGAATATGTAAATTACTGTGAAACCTTCTTTGTTTAGAATGCTTTCAGTTGAATGAGAGGGGTCCAAGGAGGAAGTTAGCTTGTTCCTCAAAGTCTTACAGCTCTTTGACCCTGACTCAAAATAGACCGGCAGAGTTCCTTGTTTCTATGGTTCCTTACTTCCCCCTAATGAGTACTGTACTTTACCTGAATTATTATGCAAAATGAGCCCAATAAAAGCAGGTATGGACAGTAAATCGGCACGCTCCCCACTAGGGGGGGTGGCCATTTCGTCCCTACTTCCCCACAGAAACTGGTCTGTCTCTGTGCATGTTTTTTCTCTCGTGTTTTTTGGTGAGCCATCCGCAGCGTTCCGTGGTCACTGCTGGCCGGTGACCCATGCATCAATTCTGTCCCACATACAGTCTTAGAAATAGGCAGGGGTCAAGGCAGCATTAAGAAACTTCATGTCACTTCTGCCTGGCTCAGACCCCATGGCCCTGCAGGAAGATCCACATGCTGCATGCTGAGCCAGAGGAGCTGCCTGTTTGTTAGAGCAGAGCTTCAGACTGAGAGGGCAGAAGCCCTGGGTGGGTTCTCAGCCTTCATGATATCTGGTGCAAAAGTGGAGCCAGGAACACAAATTCTCACAGGGTACATGAAGGTGGGATGATGAAGGGGAGACAGAAGACACTCAAGTTGCCTTACCACGAAGTCAGAGGTGAAGATGGCTTGACCCAGGTCAGACATACACAGCCTGAGGGAAAGCTCAAAGATGCAACTGCTTGCCTCTCAGGGGTAAAGAAGAGTCTCTTCTGCTAATGTGCACTGTCAGCTATGGCCAATCAATACACTAAACAAAGTGTTACAGAACACAACAAGGGGGGCCTGAGACAACATACTATTATTGAAAGAAGGCCCCGGGTCCGTTATGTCCGCCGCCAGAGGAAAGACGTCTCTCAATGCCAGAGAGTCAGGAAAAGGAAAGGAAATGTTTATTTAATGCTATACAAACTTAAAGTAGTGACCTAATGTCTTTATCAAAAATCCCAAAGTCCCTTAAAACACCCACAAACACAGTCACAGTCCTTCCTTCCTTCCCCCTTTGCCCAGTCCAGAGTACCGTATCTCAGGAAAGGAAAACGAAGTCCATGGCTCAGACAGTCCTCTGGTTCTTCGTTAGTCCTCCATCTCGACTGGGAGACCTCCCTGGGTTCCCAGCACCCTCAACTGAGTCCCCGGGGTCTCTGCTAAAACCAGGTGGTGGTTCCTCTTTCTAAAGCTGTGCATGGCTCTCCTTCTCAGGGCTGCGCATGGCTCTCCTTCTCAGGGCAGCATGGTTCTCCTCCTCTCAATGGCCGAGGTCCTCCCCATTCTGCTAAAGCCACATGGTTCTCTCCAATGGCCGCCACATCTTGGTTTTAAATCCCCGCGGCCAATCTTCCTCTGCAGCCTCATTTCCGACTCCTCCCACACTCGGCTTCACATGCCAGAATTCATATCCTTCTAGCTTTACTGGGCTGCCATCTTGAGTCTGGGCAAGCGTGGCCCCATGTCCTGGAGCCAATCTTCTCCGAGCTCCCACGCAGGCGCTGTAGCTTGGGGGATCTGCCCCCAGTCACGTCTTGGTGGGGAAGTTACTTCCATTCCCCTGGCTCAGAGATGATCACAGCTATTTAACATATCCATGCAACCAGCCAAAGGCTATAGATATGTTAAATGACCATGCCAGAGGGTAGCTGCAAGGCTGTTGCTATGCAAAACAGCTCTCAATGGTCTTGCTCCATTTGTCCCTTCCCCCAACCCACACCCTGAGTTGGGGGGATGGAGACATCTTAAAATCTCCTGGACACCTTAAGTTCTGGACCCCATTCAAATGCCCATTTGGGGTCCCCCCTCTTGGCTGCACCCTGTAACAAAAGCACTAGAATAACTTGCATAAGTCATGCTGTCTTCTCATTGTAGATGAAGTAGACAGTGACAGAGTCCTGGTTCCTAGTACTGCTGGGCTCAGCTGGCATCCATGACTAAGCATGGACTGGCAAAGCCCCAGGAAAGCCCACAGGAGGTTCTGGCCCATTCTGCCGTGTAGATCAAGTACTCAGGGCCAGCTCCACCTAGGCTAGCCCAGGTAGAAGCATCTGCAGCCCTCCCACAGAACTTAATAAAAGACTTAATAACTGGTACATTTGAGAAGAGGAGAGAGACACATAGAAAATAAATCCTTCAATGCCTGTGGCATATTAAAAGAGTAAGTACTGTGAAGAAATACACTGGGAAGAGGATTGGAAGTGGCAGTGGGACTGGCGTTTGCAATTTCCAATTAAGTGAGGTGGGCTAGAACAAATGTGAAAAAGCAGAGGAGCCCTGCAGCTTCTGGCAGCAGGGAAAGCCTTGGATGGAAGGATGGGAAGGTACCTGGCCTTTGATAATTCCTCCTTTCACACTCAAATCAGTTTCTTCATGATGAAAAAATGGAGAGAGAGAAAAGAGAGAGAGGGAGGAGGCAGGAAAGAAGGTTGCATGGCTCTGGCATGCAACTTCTGGTGTTACTGTAGGCAGCCTGTCAGCCACAGCACTGGCCTGCCTGGTTACTTGGAGGGGTAGGTTATGTGGGGGCTACACAGAGGACACAGATATGCCATGCAGACTCCAACCAGCTTCCCCAAATGTGCGGGCCCTTTGTACAGCATCAGGAGGCTGGCTGAGGGCTGTGGCATCTCTAGGCTTCCTTACGGCAGGTCCTGCAGCCCCAGTACTGCAGACAGTCAAAAAGTGCTGGGAATTCTCCCACATTGTCCAAGATGGCACAGGGGAAGGTTCTTAGAAGGGCATGCAAAAATCTAGAAAGATTCATGGATAGGGCCCAAGTGCACTAAAAGCTAGAAAGATAATTGGATAGACAAAAGTCTTCCCCTATTTATAATGATGGGATTGAGCAGGAATGGGAGATATTCTTTAAGAAATGAGTCTATAATTATCCTAGGACCCAGCACCTGAATAAACCTCTCCTTTTGCATCAGCACCTGTCTGATGAATTTGATTTTTGTTGTGGAAGGTAGCTGAACTTGCATTTTCACTTACAGTTTTTTACAACCACAAAGAGACAGCATGAACCTTGGTAAGTCCCAGAGGACCTGGGCTGAGGTTCCAGCTACCTGCGGCAGGCTGACCCTAGGAGTAGGACTGTGAGGACTTTCCAGCAGATGCCAAGGGCTTTTCTCAAAATATTTCCGTGCACTCCTTCACTAGCTATCAGCTTCCTGAAATGCCTGGCTGGTGAAAGGAAATGAGTCTCTGTGGAGCAGGCTCCAAGAATGGGTAATTAGAATGGGTGTGCACACCAGCAGTCCAATATCTTTATTGCTTGGGTGTCATGCCACATGGGATTCATCCCACTTGGGCTTCATGCCACTGGGCTCCAGTTAGGACCATTTTCAGTACTAGTTGGTAGGCTGTCCCTGCCCCTTGGCTTCATGCCCCCTGGCCTTCATGCCATGGGTCTGATCAAGCCCACTTGCAATATTGGTTGGCAGGAGATAAGATGCTAGGATTTGCATGTGAACACTCATTTGAACTAATGGAATTATGGATCCAAGTTTTGTTCATATGTTCCCACTTTGTCTAGGGTCTTTCTATGGTTATGGTTATGGGTTTATACTTTCGTGTGATCAGGGCTTGTTCTGTTTCAACTCCTGAAGGGGCCCACTGGACCTAGTTTTAGCAGATTTGTCCATATATAGCTATTATCCAATGGCTAAGATCAAATTGATTTTCTTTCTACTGTAACACTGCTTGGCCAAGCATACTACAGACTATGAGGGAAAATGGCCCTTAAATGATATGTTCCCTAAATTCCTGCAATATCACACAGTTGAAATTGTCTTGCCAACAGTCAGGAAAATGGAATGAAATCCTTATGTAAAGAAGTTTATGCCTTTAAACAATTTAGATTTGACAAAGAAAGTAAACAAACTAATGATACAAAGATGGAAAATGACTTCAAAACCCTCCCTATAGTAAGACACAGGAAGAAAAGAAAAGTGAAGAGATGAATCTTTTTAATGCTCTGAACCTGGGGGCACCCAGGATTAGCAGCAGGAAGATTTCACCTGCCTCCACTCCTGCTGTTAGATACCCTTGAAGTAGGGCCCAGAGGGGCCACAGCCCTGCCCCTATATGATGAAGGAATGGTCTTCCCCTTGAAGCCCTGGCAGGGCCCCCAATTTGACCAGGAAGCAACCTTGTCCAGAACAGAACAATTTCCTATGAGGCAATACCCTCTAGGTAGAATAAACCAGAAAGGCCAGCCCACTGGCTACTGTTGGACCCATACTCCATTTTCCACTTCAGATTTACCAAATTTGGAGAATTCCCACCCCTCATGTAGGGATGATCCTCAGATAATGGCAGATTGTATCACCTCCACTTTTGCTACTCACCATCCAAAGTGGACAGATGAATAGGCCCTCCATAACATCCTGCTAACAGCAGGTACAAAGTAGCTAGTTATATTCTCCATCAAGAGAATCCCAATGGGACCTCCAACCCCGCTGGGGCAGTTCCCTTGTCAGAGCCCAACTGGGACCCAGAGAGCAGGGACCTAGCCTTCCTAGAATATTCTATATTATGAAAGGGGTGCCTAAACAAAAAAGCCTGAATAAGATACAGGCCATTCAATAGAAGCCAAAAAAAGATTCTTCTGATTTTTTAGAAAGGATCTATTAAGCCTATTGAAAGCACACTGAGGCTGACTCAAAGGCACCAGAAAATATCCAGATTTGCGAACATGCAGTGGCACACCTGGGATTCCAACTGAAACAAAGCCCCAGGAGCTCGATGGCTGATCAAAAACAAGCCATCACTACAATAAAAATCCTCCCAACTTCCTGGAAACTTAAGATCACAGGGTTTTGCTGAATTTGGATTCCTAACTTTGGCCTTATAATGAAACCACTGTATAATTTTTTAAAAGGACTAGACTCTGAACCACTTGAATGCACAAGAGGCTGTCACGCAGTATTTGACACCCTGAAGGAAAAACTAGTTTTGGCTCTCACACTGGGATTGCCCAGTTTACAGAAACCTTTCAAATTACACATTCATGAAGGGCAAGAAATTAGACTTCAGGGACTAACCCAGACCCTGGGAAATACCCCTCAACCCATAGCCTATCCTGCAAAGAAACTAGATCACAGAACAAAGGGATAGCCCTATTACTTTGGGCAATAACAGCTACCTGTGACATCTTGCAGGAAGCAGAAAAATTCACTCTAAATACTAAATACTATGGTACTTTCTTGTATACCACACCATATCCTAAACCTATTAAAGAGAAAGGAGGGTATTGGCTGATGTCAGGGTGCATGGAAAAATATCCATCCATTTATTAGACAACCCAAACATTACTTACAAATAACCACTACCTTAAACCTGGTCACCCTGCTCCTGGACTCAGACAGAAGCTCAGATTTCCAACATGACTGCTTAGAAATCATTGCAAAGCCACAACAGACCATCATTAACTTCAGAAATCTCCCAAAAGATAGAACAGGCACTACAGATTCAATGGAAACTACATGCATCTTGGAGACCCCAATCTATGGGGAAGACTGAGAAAATCAACCACACAATAAAGAGGACCCTACCCTGACTGGCGTGACTTGGTTGGGCATCATCTCGCAAAACAAAAGGACGCTGGTTTGACACCTAGTCAGAGCACATGTCTAGGTTGAGAGTTTGGTCCCTAGTCAGGGCGAATATGGCAGGCAATCAATGGATGTTTCTCACTTATATCAATGTTTCTTTCCCTCCTTTTCTTCCTCCCTTCCCCATCCCCTCGGAAAAACAAAAAAGGAGGATAATCTGGCAAAAATATGAAAATATGCCAGGAAACACATTTGAAATGGGACCAGGAACTCCCTATTGCCTTGCTCCAGATTGGGGTGGTACCCCAAAGTGGGCTTAATGTGAGCCCTTTTGAAATGGTTTATGGGAGACCCATCTAAGTTTCTGTTTTAGGAACAACCCCTTTATATTTAGAACATGAATAAAAAATCAAACAATATGTTCAACATTTAGAGTAAACACTAACAACATTGCACAACTTTGCTCACTGCGGATCTAACTACCAGTCTGAAGAGCCCTTGCACCTGTTCCAGCTGGGAGATTGAGTCTTACTAAGGACCTGGAAGACTCAAGATCCTGACCAGAAGTTGGCCAAGTGATGGACATCTTTACAATATCCTGCTGACAGCACACCCTTCCCTAAAGTTCACAGGAATCAAGCCTTGGATCCACCACACACTGATAAAGCGGGAGCCGCCTGAGGAGGACTCGAATCTTGCTACTGCTGTTGATACTGGAAAGGAAGGCAGAACCTGCACTCCTGAGGATGATTTAAAATTACTCTTTTGGAAAGGGACAGAACTTCCCAACACTAAGTGACAATGTTACTTTTATTTTATTATTATTTTTGACAATTGCTTTACTTTATGCCTATGCTTGGACCAATAATGCCTTTGTTTGCATTTCCCAGAGAGTGGCTCCCTTGGCAAACTTATCCCACTGTTGGGAGTGCCACCCAAAGTCTCACTCAGAATTAGGCCATGGAGAGCCTTAAGACACTCCAGTTTCTGATTTAATTACAATTCCCTGTGAACTCCTTAGCATACTCCTCTCATTAAATACTTGAGTGCTTGTTTACGTAATAGGTCTCACTTTGAAAGCCCCATCTGCAACACCACCTCTTGAAATATGAAGCAGTCCATCAGCTTTGCTTATTCAACAGTGCCATCCTTGAGATACCAAGTATGCCTCTTTCTAAAGGGCAAAGACAACAATTCTCCCTTGCATAAAACCTCCCCTCCCGTCTTGACACCTTTCTTCCTTCAGTAGATAACAAGAATTTTTGCATCCAGGCATAAGTAAGACTATGCCCCCCTGACAATACAAAGAAACCACAGAACATAAGCCCTCCATCCATACCCTTGTAAGACTACAGGGTCCAGAGTTTAGAAGGGGGAATTGTTACTATAGGCAGCCATCACAGTGTGGGCCTGCTGGCCACTTCAGTGGGGTGGGCTACACAGGGGCTACACAGAGGATGCAGAAACACTGGAATCCAGGCATGTCCTGTAGACTCCAACCAGCTCCATTAGATGTGTAGGCACTGTGTGCAGTTTTCAGCATCAGGAGCTAGGCTGAGGGATGCAGAATGTCCAGGCTTCTTGATGCTGGGTCCTAAAGATCCCCCTCTGAACTACTGTAGAGAGTCAGGGAGCACCAGGGAGTCTCCCCAATGGCCAAGTTGGTGCAGGGGGGAAGTTCTTGCATAGAGCACACCAAAAGCTAGATCAATGGATAGGGCCGGACTGCACTTATATCTAGAAAGCTGAATGGACAGGACTCAAGTATGCCATAAGCTAGCATAAGTGAATACAGAAAAAAAGCACCCCCCTTCCCAATCCTTATAAGAACTACAGACTTGACCAAGATAGCTGGTCTCCCCCAAGGAGGATGGTCCTTGAGACAGGGGCCTACCATTCTCCCAGGCCATGACTCCTGAATAAACCTCTTTCCTTTTGTATCAGCACCTGTCTCACAAATTTGGCTTTTGTTGTGGCAGGCAGCCAAAATTGTGATTTGGTTACACTGGGGTACTGGAGGGTCTGTGTACAATACTGGGGGGTTCAGTTTCATGAGCCAAAACACCAGCATTCCTGATGTGCAAGGATAGAGAGACCCAGACCAAGAGCATGGAGAGAAAGAAAAAAAAATGCCTATATTTCAGTTTATCTTCTGGTCATTTGGGGAAAAGCATCTTCCTGTGCTCAAGCAAACAGCTGAGGAGACCTTTTTAGATTTTTGTCTGAAGTCAACAAGATTCCAAATGCCTGGCTTTTCACAGGGGCTTAGACCACAGCTAATTCATGGCACAATCTCCATTCAACACATATTAATTGTGGATTTCCATTATAGGCAAGGTACTAGCAACACAGAGGTGAATGATGTGAAGACGAGAGGAATTCATAGTCCCTAACACAGATCCTGGTTATTGATGGGAACCTAAGTGAGAAACACCACATATGCATGCACAGGCACACACACACCTTTTAGGGGGGTTGGGAGCGATAATGTCTATTTGTGTATCTGATAACGTTTGAAGTATCTATCTTTTCCCACCTACCTCTCATTCATTCAACCATCCATCATCTGTCTGTCAATTACTGATACCTTCTTTGTGCTGGAATATACAGAACATTTGTGACTTTAAAAAAATCCATAGGATAGAAGTCTCATATACTTCCAAGATACGCCAAGATAAGAAACAAACAGAAAAGGTAACAGAGAGGTGGGCACAAAGAAAAGTTTGTCATTTTCTTTAGTTTTGCAATAATATTTAAAATGCAAACAAAAACTAAGGAAAAAATAACATTCTTCTTCCTGTAGGCCACAAAGTCAGGCAGACTTTCCACACCCATTCCAATATGACAGAAAATGGGCAAAATATTCTTTCCAGCACTTTCCCTCAGAGAGCCTCCACAGTTACCCCAGAGTGGGAAATGACAGATAGTTTGTACAGGCTACATATATTTCATCACATTTGCAGCTTTTTATAATTATTAACCATTTGCTTTATTTGGTAATAGATAAATTAAACATTTCTTAAGGGACAGGAATGTGGTCTTCTTATGGTGTCCCCTTCTCAAAGCTCAGTTCAATGACTGGTGATCCAGGAACTCACTGGAAAATGATGTGGTTTATTTGGATCAAAGTTAAAAGGTTCCCCAGAGAGGCTTTTGGAAACCATTTACTTTCATAAAATATTCTTCCTTTTTTGAGAGCCAGACCTTGCAAAATTGCCTAAAGATGGGAGAACAGATGGACTAAAGATGGAGGCTGGGCCTATGGTAAGAAAAAGCATCTATTGCCTTGCTTGTGTCAGGCTCCTGCATTTATTTTACCTTTCTGCTTTCTTGCTTCTCAGCTCTAAATAAAGTTGAGTATGCCCTCATGCAGCCCTGGGAGATGTGGAAGCCTCACTATGGTAGGCAGTCAGACAGGCATAAGCAGAGCAGGATAATAGGCTAGGTACAGAATGTCACCAGGAGAGAAAGTCCCAGACACTCAACAATGGGTACCTAGCAAAAGGCAAAACTGGGAAAACAAGAACTTAGTCCCAGGGTAACCTTTCCTCCCCTAGCATATCACTGGCCATGTGGGTGGAACTGTCCCCCTGACCTTTCTTTCCCTGACATGTTGCTGGTCATACAGGGGGAATGAAGAAGGGATTGAGAATGGCTTCTAAGCATTAAGCCTCCAGGACAATGAGGTTCTGACCCACATCAAATACATCTAGGCCTCAGTTGTTTTTCAGCTCCAGGCCCAGGAAAAGAGTGAAATCAGAGAAGTGACACCATGGCTGCCTCAGGGCCAGCTATGTTGATTAATGACCACCTGCCCTGGTGCTGGTCAATCAGTGAAGTCCATGACCCTGAAAGGACACACCTGGAGAGGTGATTAATATTCTGTTTGGATCCTCCCCCTGACGCCTTCAGATAAATACTCTCCGCATGGAGAACCCAGTGCTCTGTCTACTAGCATGCCCATGCCTTTCCCTACCCCTTTCCCTCAGGCACATTTTCCTTGTCTCTTTCTTTCTCCTAAGCTTCAAAGGACCTTCTTTGCCTCTGCAACTTGTTTTCTGAGACCATTTATTCTACAGCTCACTTCTACCTCTGTGACTTTCTGAATAAACTTTTGCTTGTATTTTAGCCTTGGCTCTGAATTCTTTCTTAACTAGAACTCAAGTACTGAGGTTGCTGAACCAAGGTCTGGTTTGACTCCACCATCTAACACCTGGTGCTATCTGCACTGCTAATATCTCTATTGAAGCTTCCTCCACTAGGGGAGGCCTGTCAGCTTCAGACTCATCGGAATTGACCATACATCTCAGAAACATGCCTGAAGAAGGTTGGGCCATGGAGGAGGGAGAGAAAATAGTTACTAGTTCTAGCCATGACCTCTGGAACTATTTGTTTTTTCCCTTGAGGCAAAGAATCCAGTGATTTATATACACTGAAAAACTTTTAGTGAAGAACCACCTGATCAACCTGCAGATCAACCTGATTCTTTGGGCCTACAAATGTTCCTCATGGGGCCCTGTTCTCAGTGCAAAAGCTCTTTTTTCCCTGAATTATCATTTACGTAGAAGTCTCCAGGATGGTTCTGAGACAGAAAGATTTACAGACAATCCTCTAAGCTTGGTGGAATCTGGTCAGTGAATGGGCCTAGAAATCAGCTTCATGGGGAGAGGACTGAGTAGGGGTAAAATAACAACAACAATTTATAGAGGCAGCCATGTGAAAAAAACTGCAACTGGAGTGAGAGAAATAATTTTTGAGAGGACAGAAATGTGAAGTAAAAGAGGAGGTAAGTCTTACCAGGAGAAACCTGAGGAAGATTCCAGGTCATTGTACTAAGAAAGTATCTCTGTGGACACATGACCACAGAGGCCAACCAGGATGTGGAAGTAATTGGCAGGGGCTCCTCAAGATCTCTGCATTAACATCCCATGGAAAGGTGCAGCTCACAGTCCTGGGTTTGGAGGACAGAAAAGTGAACTGGGAATTCACATGTTTGTCATTCATACATTCCAAATCTGGACAATATTTAATGCTCATATGAGATACTATCACATTCCTGCCATCAAAATGAGCATGAGTCTCTCTGATTCATACACACAAAGGTTTGGGGAAAAGGACAACCATACTGCCAGATCACAGAATGGTGTGCAAATGGGACCTTAAAATGGAGACTAGTCATCCCAACAAAAACTACTTCCATTTCTATCAGTTCCAGATCCAGGCATCCAGGACAATCTTCCTAACTGATACAACTAAGATGCTGGTTGAAAACTATAAAGACCATTTTTGAAATGCATTGCTGAAACTGGAGTTTCACAGCACCTGTGAAGTGTTTTTGAAAAAACAAATAAGTAAGTAAACAAACAAATCTAATCAAATCTGTTCACAGAAAATACAGAAACTGAAGGAGAATGGTACACAAGAGCACACAGGATGCAACCAGTTCAATCAAGATTGCGGGAATTCCACAGGACAAAGACTAGGGTTTGTCAACAAATTACTGACAGGAAGAGGCAGTGTGCACTGCAAAATGTGAAAAGAAATGGAAGAGACATGCATGATCCAGTGTCATGTGTGCACCTTATTTCAAACAAACAAACACATACCATGAAAAGCTGGCTTAGAGACTAGCAAGGAAACCTGCTGATAGACTGAGATGAGCAAATAGTTGATAATTTTGAAAGATGTTGATGTTGCAGTTATGTTTTTCCTTTTTTTAAAAAAGAATCCATCTGTTGGAGATATATACTGAAATATTTACAGGTGAAATAATAGGGTTTGGAATTTGCTTTAAAAGATCCCCCCACAAAAAGGGAAGCAGATAAAAAAATAAGATTGGCTAATGTTGAGTAACTGTTGATGCTGGGTGTTCTATAGACAGGGTCATGACACCAGACCCAGATTATTGTGGATGTTTGAAAGTATACATAATAACAAGAAAAAGAAATACATTGCTGACCTGACAAAAAAGAAAATACTAGGCAAAGGTCAAAAACAAATACAGGAACCCCAGGAAGAAAGCACCACCACCAGTTATTTCATTACATTATTTTTTATTGTATTTTTCCATTACCATTTATCCCTCCTATACCCACTACCACCTCCAACCATCTTCCCCCTCAGCAATTACCACACTGTTGGCTGTATCCATGAGTTCTTTCTCTGTTTTTGCTCAATCCCTCTACCCCCAACTCTACCCCCAGAGCTGTCAGCTTGCTCTCTATCTATGAATCTGTCTCTATTTTGCTTATTATTTCAGTTTGTACATTAGATTCCATATATGAGTGAAATCATATGCTATCTAATATCAAATTATACTACAAGGCCATAGTAATCAAAACAGCATGGTACTGGCATAAAAACAGACACAGATTAATGGAACAAAATAGAAAGCCCAGAAATAAACCCATACCTTTATAGTCAATATTTGACAAAGGAGGCAAAAATATACAATAGACTAGAGATAGTTTATTCAATAAATGGGAAAATTGAACAGATACTTGCAAAAAAAAATAAAACTAGACCACCTTCTTATGCCACACACAAGAATAAACTCAAAATGGATTAAAGACTTAAATGTTAGACTCAAAACCATAAAAATCATAGAAGAAAACATAGGCAGTAAAATCTTGGACATTTCTTATAGCAACATATTTTCTGGTGTGAGTGGGGACACACACAAAAAAACCCTAGAAATATCTTCTGCAGGGCAAGCCCCTTGTAGCATAGTCTTCCCCTGCTAGGTGAGTGTTCTAGGAACTCATCTGTATCGGTATACCAACTGGTTGTGAAAGGCTGCATTCAGCTTCAGTGAAATTTTTTGAAGATTCTTTCAATGAGTTAGCCTTTTTCATGATGGGTGATGTGTGAGTGCACTTGCCCAAACTATTCTGAGTGTTCAGCAGTTTTTGACCAAAAATGGTATGACCAACCCCCCCCCCCCATGCCCTACCCTACCTATACACCCAATCTCAACCCAAATGGCCTTTTTTCCTTGTTTCCCTCAATGAAAAAAAGTCATCAAAGGGAAACATTTTGCCAATGTGGAAGAGGTAAAACAAAAAACAGAAGCACTAAAGGCATCAAAATCAAACCCAAAAACTGTTTCAAGCAGTGGAAATAACATCTCAACAGGTGTATTGCATCAAATGAAGAGTACTTTGAAGGTGACTACAGTTAAAGCATGTAAGAATAAATAAAAATGATTTTATAAATAAATGCTGGATTCTTTTGAGTCCCCCCTTGTATATCTTCTCAGGCAAAGGAAACAAAAGAAAAAGTAAACAAGTAGGACTGCATCAAAATAAAAATTTTTGCACAGCAAAGGAACCCATCATCAAAATGAAAAGACAACCTACTGAACTGAATATACCCAGGAGAATATACTAGCTGATACATCTGATAAGGGGTTAATATAAAACATTTATAAAGAACTTTTAAAACTCAGCACCAAAATACAAACCAATTAAAATATTGGCAAAGTACCTGAATAGACACTTTTCCAAAGAGGGCATGCAGATGGCCAAAAGATATATGAAAAGATGCTCAACATCACTAATCATCAGATAAATGCAAATTAAAACCACAAGAAATCACCTCACGCATGTCAGAATGACTATCATTAATAAACCAGCAAACAACAACTGTTGGTGAGGATGTGGAGAAAAGGAAACACTTGTGTACTGTTGGTGGGAATGCAGACTGGTGCAGCCACTGTGTGGAACAGTATGGAGTTACCTTTAAAAATTAAAAATGGAACTACCTAGCCAAGGGGGAAGGTGGAAGCCAGGGAGGGAGGTGGGTTTGAAGAGGGTTGGGAGGGGCAGGGAGAATATACAAACAACTGTAACTAAACAATAAAATAATTTAAATATAAAAAAGTTAATTAGAAATCTGTAAAAAAATGGAGCTACCTTATGACCCAGAATTTCCATTTCTGATAATTTATTCAAAGAAACCTGAAACACTAATTCAAAAGACTATATGCACTCCTATATTCATTGCAGTGTTATTTACAATAGCCAAGATTTGGAAGCAGCCAAGTGTCCATCAAAAGATGAGTGGATAAAACAGCTATGGTACATTTACACAAAGGAATACTACTTGGCTATGAAAAAGAAGGAAATTTTATCCTCTGTGACAGCATGGATGAACCTGGAAGACATTATGCTAAGTGAAACCACTGCCAGTTTTATTGTAAGGTTTCTGCAGAGCTATTTTACCTTTGATGATGGGGCAGGCTGTGAAGCCTCGAGATCATTTACAATAGGAGTCTACTAAAAGCTGCCTAAGAAAGTTTGACTTTGAACAGGCTACACCCTTAGTGGAAGTGAGAATGGGAAATATGCCAGCTGCACTGAGGACCAATCTCTTAAACACAAGATTTGCCAGCTGACTTCATCAATGTATAAAAAATTGTAACACGTCATGTCTAATTTGGGTATTCTAAGAATATAAGGTGGTTTAACATTAGAAAAATTACTCATTTGTCACACTGAAGACTGAAAGAGAAAAACCTTATAATCTCAAAATTAAAGAAAATTCATTTGATAAAATTCAAAATTGACTTTTAAAATTAATTTTAGTAAACTGAAACAGAAGACAATTTTCATAATCTAATAAAGAATATCAACAAAAACTCCACAACAAACATCAGCCTTAATGGGGAAATCTCAAACATGTGATCTTTAAGATCAGGAATAAGGCAAGATACTTTTTCTACCACTCGACTTCAGCACTGCACTGGAATGCCGTCAGACAAGAGAAATAACAGGAAGAAGCAAACTACAGTCACTTGCAGATATGATTATCTATGTGAAAACCCAAAAATACCACCTGGAAATTTTTAGAATTAATAAGAACTTGGCAAGAATATTGGATACCAATATACAAAGTCAACTGTTCTATACAATCACAAGCAGTTAGAGTATATAATATTTTTAAAATACTTTATTACAAAACACAAATATATTTTAAAATATTTTTGTTGCCTTTATAAATGGTACTAGAGATAAATTTAATAATAAATGTGCATACTCTTTATGTAGAATATTATAAAACTTTACTGAAAGATACTCAAGATGATCTATATTTAAATAGATGGAATGATTCAGAAAAGCTGTGATTTTCTCTCAAATGGATGTGTAGTTCAAATGCATTTCCAATGTAAATCTTAACAGAATTTTTAATTACTTAAGCAAGATACTCTGTCTGTCCCTCAGGTTCCTCTCCTATGAGGCAAACATCACCAGAATAAAACCTACTTTATTGGAAAGGATTAAAACTTGATATATCCAAAACTACTCAGAACAGTGACAATCAGGTAAATACTAGATAAATACTACTTATCGTCAAGGTAAAGACAAGTAACCCTGACCAGGTGGTTCAGTTACTTAGAGCATTGACTTGATATGCCAAGGTTGTGGGTTAGATCTGCAGTCAGGGCACATACAAGAAGCAACCGATGAATGCATCAGTAAGTGCAACAACAAATCATTGTTTCCTACTCTCTCTCTGCCTACTTTTTCCCCTTTCACTCTCTCTCTCTAAAAATTAGTAAATAAAATGTTAAAAATGTATATAAACAGTCAAGTAATTCCAACAGGCACTGTAAAAAAGACAAACACAAAGGCTCCACAAGTCCATGAAGAGATACTCAACACAGCATTGATAGTCAGAGATTTAATAATTAAGCCACAAGGAGATAACATTTCACACTCACAAAGTTGACAAAAATTAAAAAGCCAACAATAGCAAATGTTGACCAAGATGTAGAACAAAGTATCAGTCACTAGCTATTCAATTCCAAAAAATACAGCCTAGTGTTCTCTAGACTAGAGTAAGAATGCACTTCTACATGGCATCAACAAGCAGATGTAACTGAAATGGCCACCAATTGCAGAGGACACAAATCATGGTACACTATCCAGTAGAAAAAATGAATCTGCCAACATGGCTGATTCTTTGCTGAGTAGAAGAAGCAGGTCATAAAAGAACACATATTGATTCTAAGCATGTAGTAATCAGCACTAGGCAAAGCTAAATAAAACTAAATGAACTAGTATTTAGAGACACATACATGTGTGTCCTTAAATGATTTTACATTCTAAAGAAAAGTAAAGGAGACATTAAAACAACAGGTAGAGCCAGCTGATGGGCCTCTAGGTCCTTAAGTTTTTGTTATATTATCATTCTTTAAACTGTGTATAGCCCTGGCTGGCATAGCTCAGTGGATTGAGCGCGGGCTGGGAACCAAAGTGTCCCAGGTTTGATTCCCAGCCAGGGTACATTCCTGGGTTGCAGGCCATAAACCCCAGCAACCGCACATTGATGTTTCTCTCTCTCTCTCTCTCTCTCTCTCTCTCTCGCCCTCCCTTCCCTCTCTAAAAATAAATAAATAAAATATTAAAAAAATAAATAAATAAACTGTGTATATACATATATACATATATACATAGTATATACATATACATATGTTTATACATATGTTTAATAGGCTTTAATTATACATTTCATAATAAAAATATTGCTAAAACTAAAATGTAAAGACTATTCATTTCTAATCTAAATACCACACACACTTTTAACCCTCTCTGAGCTTTCTATCTAGAGCAATTTGGAATGAAAGCCTGTGAAGTCCATGTTTGAGACAGCGTCACTGTGATTCAGCAGGAACCAAGAAACAGTGGGAACCACAGACTCTGCACACTGCTCAGTGTGGCAGTCTGCAAACCAGGGTAGTGGGGACGGGAAATAGCTGGGGTTTTTGTTAACATTTTAGTTAAGTACCATCATGTAAAACATTGGGACAAACATGCAGAGTGGCTCACAAGATGGAGCTCAGGCACAGGGCAGCAGACTTGGAATCCAGTGTGGATCCAGACTAGAAAAGAAACTCCTAGCAGTCACAGTTAGGAATAAATGGACTGTGCTGGAGGTGGTGAGTTCTATGACTGTCTGGGCTTCATGTAGACATAGGGGGTGAGTCCTTGGGGTTGGCAGTGAGACAAAACCAAGAAAGTAAACAGAGTAAGTGGTCCCTCTGATCTACTTCAGGCCTGAGATACTATGATTTCTTGACTTGCTCTGTGTAAATCAGCCCACCCTGACTCCACAATGCCAGTTGGATGGGTGTAGTCAGGTACCAATCTTTAGAGAAATTAAAAATTAGTGTGTTGTTTCTAAGCATGGCAGAGAAATGTGACCGAGAACCCACACACTGACCTCTAGGGCCTGGTAAGAGTCATCACATCCTACCTTCTAGCCCCTAGGAAAAACAAACACAACCCCTCCACCCCTCTCCATATAGACATTTCTTAACATAAGCCAAAGGTCTGTTCCAGAATAGACTTTTTCTTCCCTAAACTGTGATTGCATTTTTTGTATCAGTCATTACTATTCAGAAAAGGAAAAAAAGGGAGAGGGTTTAGGGAAGGAACATCTTAACTGTTGCTTCAAGGAGATGATGTGGCAACACGCACACATGCACAAATGTGGTAGAGATTCCATCACTGATGAGGGAAGAACACTGCTGACCCTTGGACTCAGAAGCAGGGCTCTCAGCAGGCTCTGCTCCCATCTATGTGTCTTCTCCTCAGTATCACTCACTGTGCTTGTACAGTGATTGTCATTTTCATGAATAGCTTCTGAGCAGGGAATTCCAGAATAAAGGATCAACTGTGCCTTCCTAAAATACTACCTTCTAGGACTTATTAGCAGTTTATAAATATTAGTTGACAGGTCATTAACATGGATTTCTTTCCAAGGTAAGTGGTGACTGTAACCTTCATTATTATTTTATATCTAAAAGATTAATGAAAACCACTTCACATCCACAAGGATGGTTATAACCATAAAGACAGACAATAGTAAATGTTGCAAAAATATGCACATACCGAGAACCCTTATCCTTTGCTTGTGGGAATGTAAAATAAATCCAGCAATTCCACTATTAGCTGGATGAAAACATATGTTCACACATAGCTTGTACATGAATATTCATGGCAGGACTCTTTACAATCATCAAAAAGTGAGAAGAACTCAAGTGTCCATAACCAGATGAATGGATGAACAAATGTGGTCCATCCACACAATGCATTGCTAATCAGCCATAAAAAGAGTGTTGATACTTGTAACTACAAAAGTGAACTTTGAAAATATTGTGCCAAATGAAAGAAATCACACAAAAATGGCCACACATTGTGGATGTAGAAGACTGTTTGCATGGTGTGGGCCCAGCTCCCAATTGGAGATGCACAGGACCCACGCCTACGGATAGGTTCTCCCATGGGGAATCAAGCCTGCAATGTACCTAGGCTGCTATGAGTCTTGCTTTTTGCTAAAATCTCCCTCATCCTGAATTGAGGACATTTACTGCAAAGTAACTTCCTAAAATCCTCTCTAAACCTTCCAAGGTGAGTGTAACTGGTTCAACCACTTTTGCCTTTTCATTTGGAAATATCCCTCTTCTGTGATGTGATTAGCAGCATTGGCTCCTTTGTTTTCTGTAAAAGGTAACCACCTAAAGCAAACCCGTGCATAGTAAATGAGGACCATCATGTAATGGGCAGAGAAACCCAATAAAGGCCTATCATGGTGGAGGCCATGGCTTTTGCTCCCCTTGAGGGAAAAGCCATGTTGTCCCTTTTCCTCCACCAGACTCAGTAGTCCGTGTGAATGTCTCATTTCATCCATAATGACTTGGACACTGCGGGCTGGTGTCTGCATCACATGAAGTGTTTAGAACAGGAGCAGGAGCTAGGAGAACAGGGAGTGGCTGTTACTGGGTATGGGGTTTCTTTTTGGAATGAAGACAATGTTTAGGAACTTAGATGGTGATGCCTCTACAACTTTGTGACTAGACTAAAAACCAAATATAAAATTTAAAAAACTAAAAGATTAGTATTCTGAGATATTTGAGGCTCTAAACTAACAACACGTATTAGTACCTATGAAACAGGTTTGCAGGTTAGAACCATGTCTTCATGCTCACCATCCCTTTGAACTCTATAGTGATATGCAGGAGGACAGTGGCAGCATGAGCATTATCGTTTTCTTCATTTTCTCTGGGTGCTGCTGGAGGGCACAGAGCCAGACATCTATGGAACCCATGGGGTCCAGGAGCTGCCAGCCTTGTGCAGAAGCAGAGTCAGATGTGCTGGGACCTAAATTGTATAGTAATTGGATGGTACTGGTTCCCACCCACTACTACTTATAATATTCCTCCTGGAGAGAGAACTGGGTGAGGTGGGAACTCCAAATGACTAGCATAGAATGCACTTGGGTTATTTATTATTTTAAATATCACTGCACATTCTTTGAGATGGCATGTATATTTGTGTTTCTGTGTGTGCATTTCTGATTACTCACACATGTCCCCATTCATGAAGAAAATGTAGAGCCTATAGCTAGAGTCTCCAGGCCTCTTCCTTGGATCCTTCTCTGTGAGCCCTGCTTTACAGGCACTTGATGCTGTGCCAACCCTTGTGGAATACCTGATGACTTCCAGACCCAAACCTGATGAATCAGAGGGTCCTAATAGCCCCCTGGCACTTTGCCCCACTTCACAAGTACATATTTCCCCTTTCCTTCCTTTGCACTATCCCCTGTAATACATGCCAGGAACCCAATTACAGCTAGCAAAAGCCAAAGCGGCAAAACATCTGCAATTTCTCCCTATGTCTGCTATAATGTTTTAATGTAATAACCCCAGGAGCAGGATGATGAGGACACTACTACAATACAAGGAAATCCCTCTGTATCATGGCTCAATAGCTCACATGCCATATGTAGCTTTTTAAAAAATAATGTCTGCCTATTTTCATTCAATTCCAATCTAGCCATGGAAAAGCCACACCTTGGCCTCATCTTGACATTATAAGATTGTGCATGGCACTTTAATTGAAAGCAATAAAGCTTTCTGCCCATATCCTAACATGGTGAGATACACAGACACCAGAAGCCTGATTTCCAAGTTGGAGAAGGGGCCTCATTTGAATTCTCATTGCTGAAAAACCAAAGGATGAACTTAATGAATTGGAAATCACTTACATGAACACTGTTTATGCTCAGTTAATGCATCCTTTTAAAAAGATTTTTTCCCTTCATTGGACCATTCTTTCACATTTGACTGGCAACTTCTGCAGATGTAGTCATTCAGCCAATTTATTTTTGAGTAGCTCTTAAAAAGTCAGCACACTATTATATAGCAGAGGCCCCATTTGTGGAATTATTTACAGCCTAATTTAAAAATCAAAGCTTCCTTAAGACTGACAATTTTATTGGCTGACTTCAGCTCACCTCTAAGGCAAGGAAAACTTACACTTCTTAGTTCATTATCCTGGGCTGCTGCCATATCTTTCAACTGTCAAGGTTGCCCATGGGACCCACTTCACAGGTTTAGCTCTTCCTCTTCCTGGCCTGGCTGCACTCAGACTCTATGAGTTTACATAGGAGAGTTTGAATTTAGGACCTGAAGAGGAAATGCAAATTATACAGAGTTATACTAAAAAAAAGAGAAGGGGTGGAGATTACTTGGGGATTTCAGGGTGTTAAAAGCCATGCCAAGTATTGTGTCTGTATGTCTTTCTCTCCCTTCCCTGTTCTCCATCTCTTTTTCTCCATTGTCCTTTGCCCCTTATATGCTTTCTCTTTTTCTCTTTCCTTGTTGTGTCTTCCAGTTGTCAAGGTGATTATTTTAAGCCATCTACTCCTTAAAATGTGGTATTTGCTTTGGTACTGAATCATCAGTACTGATAATCTTCAGAGCTCAGACATGCCTTTTGAAAATTGTCCCACCTCCACTTTACTGAAGTCCTGAAATCCTAACCACAGAACTTTAGGCAAGCAGTGGTAATCCTTAAAAACTTGTTCAGAACTTGGGGATTTTCATGGCCAGTCTTTGATGTCAACTTCCAACATTCACAATGGTAGTTGGAAGCAGACCCTCTCCTCTCTAGAAGTCTGTCTTTCCTTGAATTGAATAGCAAGCAACTAGGGTTGACATTAGCTACATGTTTACTCATATTTGCCATATCTATTTTACCACAAAAAGGGTTTTATATAGACAAGACTCCAAAACAGCTTTGGCAAACTTTAATCCCCTAGCAATTAGTTTCATTTCCTATAATCCACCCAGTCATTGAAAAATGAAAATTTCTTTTTTTCATTTTAATTTAATTTTATTTTAATCATTGTTCAATTACACTTTTCTCCCTTTTACTCCCAATCCAGCCCACCCACCCAACCCTCCGCACTTCCCTCCCATTACCACCCTCCCCCTAGTTTTTGTCCATGTGTCCTTTAAATTTGTTCCTGTAAACCCTTCCTATTTTCCTCTCAAATTCCCTCTTCTCTCCCCTCTGGTCACTGTCAGCCTGTCCCCTTTTTCAGTGTCTTTGGTTATATTTTGCTTGTTTCTTTGTTTTGTTGTTTAGGTTCCTGTTAAAGGTGAGATCATATGGTATTTGTCTTTCACTGCCTGGCTTATTTCGCTTAGCATAATGCTTTCCAGATCCATCCATGCTGTTGCAAAGGGTAGGAGCTCCTTTCTTTCTGCTGCATAGAATTCCATTGTGTAAATGTCCCATAGTTTTTTGATCCATTCATTTACTGATGGGCATCTAGGTTGCTTCCAGCACCTAGCTATTGTAAATTGTGCTGCTATGAACATTGGGGTGCATAGGTTCTTTTGGATTAGTGTTTTAGGGTTCTTAGGATATAGTCCCAGCAGTGGAATTGCTGGGTCAAAAGGCAGATCTATTTTTAGTTTCCTGAGGAAGTTCCATACTGCTTTCCATAGTGGTTGTACCAGTCTGCAGTCCCACCAACAGTGCAATAGGGTCCCCTTTTCTCCACAACCTCTCCAACACTTGTTGTTTGTTGCTTTGTTTATGATGGCCATTCTGACTGGTGTGAAGTAGTATCTCATTGTGGTTTTAGTTTGCATCTCTCTGATAGCTAGTGATATTGAACATCATTTCATGTGTCTTTGGATTTTCTGTATGTCCTCCTTGGAGAAGTGTCTGTTGAAGTCATTTGCCCATTTTTTAAATTGGGTTCCTTGTCTTCTTAGAGTGTAGTCATGTAAGTTCTTTATATATTTTGGAGATTAAACCCTTGTCTGAGGTATCATTGGCAAATATGTTTTCCCATACAGTTGGTTCTCTTTTTATTTTGATACTGTTTTCTTTAGCTGTGCAGAAGCTTTTTATTTTGATGAGGTCCCATTTGTTTATTCTTTCCTTTATGTCCCTTGCTCCAGGGGACATGTCAGTAAAAAAGTTTCTGCGTGAAATATCTGAGATTTTCCTACCTATATTCTCCTCTAGGACTTCAATGGTGTCACGTTTTATATTTAAGTCTTTTATCCACCTTGAATTTATTTTTGTATAAGGTGTAAGTTGGTGCTCAAGTTTCATTTTTTTGCATGTAGCTGTCCAGTTCTCCCAACACCATTTGTTGAAGAGGCTATTTTTACTCCATTTTATGTTGCTGCCTCCTTTGTCAAATATTAATTGACTGTAGAGACTTGGGGAAAATTTCTATCTTAATAAAAACACCACCACCTTCCTTTGTTAAATGGAAACAAAGCACAATATAATTTGTAAAATACTGTAAGGAGAAAATCAAAATTCTTTAACTGTCTACCCTCAACTCATTTGCACTTCAAATACTTTTAATCCCTGCTGGCTTTGGCAATGAAGGATGTTCTGAAGTGAGGAAGAGGGCAATTTGCATCCTCCTTTTACTATGCCAATTTACTAAATTAATTGCCAAAGCAGTAAAAGAAACAGCATTTTGATGAAGACAGTCTAATTCAAAATGAATGTGAGGACATAAGATTAGAGTCCCATTACCACACACCTCAAAGCATGCAAAGAACACGAAGAGTTCCAGAGACACATTTGTGCATGTTGGCATCTGTATGTACATGTGTGTGTCTTTCATTATTATTACAATTTTTTTAGATTACTTTGATTGATTATGCAATTACAGCTGTTCCTGCCTTTTTCCCCCCTTTCGCCACCACTAGCCAACTGCACCCTTTCCCCTTCCTCAGTCAAGCCCCATAACATTGTCTGTGTCCTTGGGTTACGCATACATGTTCTCTGGTTAATCCCTTCACCATTTTCATTCATTCCCCTACTCCCCTGGTAGCTGTCAGTCTGTTCATCTCCATGTATCTATGTTTCTATTTCCATTTTGTTTGATAGTTTATTGTGTTCATTGGAATCCACATATAAGTAAAATCATATAGTATTTTCCTTTATTGACTGGCTTATTTCACGTAGCACATATTATCCAGGTCCATTATGCTGTTCAAAAATGTAATGTAAGAGTTTCTTCTTTTTCCCCACCACATAGTATTCCATTGTGTAAATGTATCATAGTTTTTAAATCCACTCATCTACTGTGGACACTTAGGCTGTTTCCAGATCTTGGCTATTGTAAATAGCACTGCCATGAATGTAGGGGTGCATATATTTTTTTGTATTGGTGTTTCAGTATTCATAGGATATATTTGCAGAAGTGGTATCCATGGTCATAAGGCAGTTCCATTTTTAATTTTTTGAGGTAACTCCATACTGCTTTCCACAGTGGCTGCACCAGTCTGAATTCCTACCAACAGTGCATAAGAGTTTCCTTTTCTTCACATTCTTGCCAGCACTTGTTTTTTGCTGATTTATTGATGGTAGCCATTCTGACAGATGTGAGGTGATAGCTCATTGTAGTTTTAATTTGTATCTCTCTGATGATTAGCAATGATCAGTATTTTTCCATGTCTGTGGACATATCCTGTGGACAGCATTTTTCCAGACTGTGGAGACTTTATTCAGTGCAGACTGAATATGTGTCTATTCAAATCATTTTTTAAGTGGATTATTTGTCCTCCTGGAGTTAAGCTGTATTAGTTCTTTGTGTATTTTGGAAATTAAACCTTTATCAGATGCTTCATTTGAGAAAATATTTTCCCATAGAGTGGGTTTCCTTCTCATCGTGCTGATGGTTTCTTTAGCTGTGCAGAAACTTTTTCATTTGATATAGTCTCATTTGCTTATTTTTTCCTTTGTTTCTAATGCCCTGGGAGATACACTGGCCAAAATATTGCTTCATGAAATAGCTGAGATTTTACTGCATATACTTTCTTCCAGGATTTTTATGGTTTCATGGCTTACATTTAAGTCTCTTATCCATTTTGAGTTTATTCTTGTGTATGGTGGTCCAGTTTTCCCAAGACCATTTATTGAAGAGACTGTCTTTGCTCCATTGTATGCTCTTGCCATCTTTGTCAAATATCAACTAACTATAAAGGATGGGCTCTCTGTTCTGTTCCATTGATCTATATGTCTGTTCTTATGCCACTACCAAGCTGTTTTGATTATAGTGGCCTTGTAGTATAGTTTGATAGCAAATATTGTGATACCTCCACCTTTGTTCTTCTTTTACAAGATTGCTGAGGCTATTTGGGATCTTTTTGGGCTACATATAAATGTTTGGAATACTTGTCCTAGTTCTGTGAAATATGCCATTAGTGTTTTAATAGGAATTACATTGATTCTATAGATTGCTTTGGGTAGTATGGGCATTTTAATAATGTTAATTCTTCTAATCCATGAATATGGTATATGCTGCCACTTATTTGTATCTTCCTCAAATTCTTTCTTCAGTGTCCTATTGTTTTCTGAGTACAGATCTTTTACCTTGATCGCTAAAATTTATTCCTAGGTACCCTATTTTTTGTTGTTGCAATAGCAAATGGGATTTTTTTATTTTTAGTTTTCTTCCTCTCTCTCTTTTTTTCTTGAGGGACTGGTTCTTTATTTTAAAAAGAGATTTGTCAATTTTCAGTATCCAAATAATTGCACTATTAGTTTCTTTTTTGCTGAATCGGCTCCCAAAGAGACCATACCAAAGGAGAGTTCATTTTAAGCAAGTAAGCTGCAGGATGCAAACCTAACAGACCTCACAGAAACCTCACCAATAAGGGAGTACTGGGTAAGGAAAGAAACTTAAAGATCAGCACACTGCCAGCACAGACTGTGGAAGGTTTTCACAGCCAGATGGGGGGGCTAGTGTGCCCCAATCCCAAAGAAACACAGTTTCAAAATAATATAAAATTTAAAAACAGTTTTGTACATAAACTATTCAAGGTTTCTGCAGCACAAACTGATACAAAGCACAATGAGATGGCACTTTTAATCATAGCAGCTTCAGACCCAGAAAAGGGTAATGAGATGATTCCATATGGCAAAATCAGTGGCAAAAACATAATTTTCTTTCTTTCAAGGAGGCAAATAATTGGTCACTTCAACCTATGGGGCACATGATCAATTTTGTTAAACACTGAGAAGGGGGTACAGATGAGACAAGGATTTGGTCTGAGAGAGGTATCATCATTTTACTTTGGTCACTTCTGATCTAAAAAAAAAATTATCCCACAATACCTTAAAGCTGAAACCTGAACATCATTTTTTTTTCTCTTTGGCTAACTCCTCCTGGAATCACCTGTCTGGTTTGACTGGTACCCTGCACAAAGCAATGACTCCCCATAGTGGAGTCTTTCTCTGGGCTCTGTTTGGCTCTCAATAAGGCAGCCCCATACGTCTTTCCCTTCCCTATGCACGAGGCAGTATGGATTAAGCTGAAAAATTACCTTCCAAAAGTGAGAAAGGGATTGAACTTCTGCTTGAGAACTGTGGAATTATTTGGAATATTTTACAAATGGTTGCTACAACAACAACAACAACAAAGGTAATTATAAAACATGCACATTACAACATACTTTTAAAGACACTGCATTGTGCTCACATTCCCTTAAATATTGTTCCCAAAGGTACTTAACCTCTAGCCCAACCAGAATCTTTGGGAGAGGCAGATACAGTTTGATTAAAAAGACATTGGGTAGGGGTGGAGAGAAGTGAAAGGAGAAAGCAGACTTCCAGTTAAGATCAGTCCTCAGTTTAAAGGTCAACTTCTGGCTTGCTGGCCTCAGGTGGAGTCAGGGTTAGAGGAGCAGGGTCAGGTGGAGGAGCAGCAGCAGGGCAGGAATGAGGTGCTCTACAGCTCATCCAGGTCAAACAGAGTCTGGTCCAGCATCCTTTGTGTACAGAGGTATTTCTCTTTGGTGCATTTCAGTTTATCTTCCAAGTCATCGATTGTCTTTTCCATCTTGACTACCGATCTCTCAGCAAACTCAGCACAATGTCTCTGCCTCCTTGAGTTTATCATCATTAAGAAACTTTATCTCTTCCTCATATTTGTCTTCTTTTTGAGAGTACTTTTCATCAGCAGCACTCAGGCACTTCAGGGTTTGGTCCATCAGTCTGATCTGTTCATCCATCTCTCAGGAACGGGACTCTGCCAGTTCAGCTTGTTATTCTGTGCATTCCAAATCTCCCTCAACAATCACCAACTGACCAGCCATGTCTTTAAAAAAAATATTTTATTTACTTTTAGAGAAAGAGGAAGGGAGGGAGAAAGAGAGGGAGAGAAATTATCAACATGTGGTTGCCTGTCTTGTGCATACCCTACTGGGGACCTGACCTGAAACCTAGGCATGTGCCCTGACTGGAGATCAAACCAGTGGCCTTTTGGTTCACAGGGCAGTGCTCAATCCACTGAGCAACACCAGGAAGGGCACTTGCCACCTCTTTATACTTCCTATCTGCTTCTTCTGCAATGAGCTTAGCTTTTTTTTTTAGCTTGATTTCCTGAAGTTCCATCTTTCCTTCATCTTTTAAAGCTCAGTTTTCAATAACCTTCATACTGCTCTTGTTTTCATCAGCAGCTTTCTCAGCTTCCTCCAGCTTTTGCAGGGCAGTGGCCAGGCACTCCTAAGCACAGTCCAGCTCCTCTTCAAACAGCTGGATCCTACAGTTCAAAAAGGTCACCTCAGCCTCAGCCTGTTCCTGGGCCTGCCTTTCTCCCTCCACTTCCCACTGGAAGCATTTGGTCCTTTCCTCTGCATCAGTGGCCCATTGCTGCAGAACTTGGATCTTGCATTTCACCACTCTGATGGTGGTTATTCCAGCCATGGTGCCCGCCCAGCTCCTGTTGGGCTTCCTGCCTCTTTCTCTTGGTGCTGCAGCCACTCATCACCCTACTTCTGCCTGCTTCTTAGTTCTCTTCCTGATAGTTCATTATTGGTGTATAAAAATGCCATCAATTTCTGGGTATTGGTTTTATATGCAGTTACTTGGCCAAATTCATTTATTAGGTCTAGTAGTTATTTTGGTGGAGTCTGTAGGGTTTTCTATGTACAATATCATGTCATCTGCATATAATGATTTTTTTACTTCCTTCTTTACAATTTGGATGTCTTTTATTTATTCTTCTTGTCTGAGCACCATGGCTAGGGCTTCCAGATATAATAAAAGTGGTGAAAGTGTACACCACTGCCTTGTTCCTGATCTTAAGGGGAATACTTTTAATTTTTGTCCATCGAGAATGATGTTAGTTGTAGGGGTTTTTTTTAAGATTTATTTATTTTTAGAGAGAGGAAAAGGGAGAGTAAAAGAGAGGGAGAGAAACATCAATGTGTGGGTGCCTCTTGCACACCCCTTACTGGGGACCTGGTCCACAGCCCAGGCACGTGCCCTGACTGGGAATCAAACCAGCAACCGTTTGGTTTGCAGGCAGGCACTCAATCTACTGAGTCACACCACCCAGGGCTAGTTGTAGGTTTTTCACATATGGCCTTCATTTTGTTGAGGTATGATACCTTTATTCCCATTTTGATGAGAGGCTTTATGATAAATCGGTGCTGAATTTTATCAAATGATTTTTCTGCATCTATTGATATGATCATGTGGTTTTCATCTTTCAATTTGTTTATGTGATGTATCATAGTTATTGACTTGCATATATTGTACTAACCTTTCATCTATGGGATAAATCCCACTTGATCATGGTGTATAATCTTTTAAATGTATTGCTGGATCCAGACTGCTAATATTTTTTTGAACATTTTAGTATCTACATCTGTCAGGGGTATTGGCCTATAAGTTTCTTTCTGCCTTGTATCTTTATCTGGTTTTGGAATTATGATAATACTGGCTAACACTATCCTCATGAAAAGATCTTGGAAGTCTTCCTCTTGAATTTTTTGGAACAGTTTCAGAAATATAGGTGTTAATTTTTCTTTGACTGACTGATAAAACTCACCTGTGAAGCCATATCGTCCAGGACTTTTGTGTACTGAGAGTTTTTTGATTACTCCTTCAATTTCATCAGTTGATCAATATTCGTCTATTCAGGATTTTTGTTTCTTCATGACTCACTTTTGAAAGACTGTATATTTCTAGAAATTTATCCATTTCACCCAGGTTTTCCAATATCTTGTCATGTAATTATTCATAGTAATTTATTATAATTGCTTGCATTTCTGTCATATCAGTTGTTACTTCATTTCTTCCACTTCTGATTTTATTTATTTGGGTCCTCTCTTTTTTTTTGATAAGTCTGTTTAAAGGCTCATCAATCTTGTTTATCATTTCAAAGAATCAGCTCCTGTTTTCATTGATCATCTGTACTGTTTTTTTAGTCTCTATGTCATTAATTGCCACTGTGATCTTGATTTGTTCCTTTATTCTACTTGCTCTGGGCTTTGTTTGTTGTTTTTCTAGTCTTTTAAGGTGTAGAGTTAGACTATTGATTGAGATTTTTCTTGCCTCTTGAGGAAGGCCTGGAGTGCTATGACTTTCCCTCTCAGGACTGCTTTTTTTGTGTATTGCATAGATTTTGGGTCCCTGTATGTTCAGTTTCAATTGTTTCCAGGTATTTATTGATCTCCTCCTAGATCTCCTTGATAGCTCATTCATTATTTAATAACATGCTATTAAGTTTCCAAATATTTGAGTATTTTTGAGTGTTTTTATTGAGGTGGGTTTCTAATTTTATGCCACTGTGATCCAAGAAAATCCTTGACATGGTTTCAATCTTCTTGAATTTAACTTGTTTTGTGACCTAACATGTGGTCTGTCTTTGAGGATAATTTATGTGCACTTGAGAAGAATGTATATTCTGCTGCTTTGGGATGAAGTATTCTGTAAATATCAAATAAATCCACTTGATCTAGTGTGTCATTTGATGTCACTATTTCCTTGCTGATTTGTGGTCTGGATGATCTACCCAATCATTACAGTGGGGTGTTATAAGCCCCTATTATGACAGTATTGCAGTTGATCTCTTCCTTAATGCCCACCAAGATTTTCTTTATTTATTTAAGTCTTCCTGTATGGAATGCATATATGTTTATAAGGGTTATATCCTCTTATTGATCAATCTTTTTAGCATTATGTAGTGACCCTGTTTGTTTCTTTTTATGGACTTTGTTTTGAAGTCCATTTTGTCAGATATACGTATTGCTACTCCATTTTTTTTTTCATTTCCATTTGCATGGAGTATTTTCATCCATTCCTTTATTCTCAACCTGTGGAAATATTACGTTCTGATGTGAATATCCTGGTAGACAGCATATACATGAGCCATGTTTTCTTATCCATTCAGTGATTCTACATTTTTTGCTTGGAGCATTCACTCCATTTACATTTATGGTTATGACACATAGGTACTTATTCTCTGACATTTTAAAATTCTACTTCTCTCCCTCTTCTTCTTCTTAATGAACATCCTTTAAGATTTCTTGCAGTGGTTTGATGGTAATGAACTCCTTTAGTCTTTTTTATTTTCATCTGAGAAGCTCTTTATTTGGCTTTCAATTTTAAACAACAGTATTGCTCTGTATAGCAACCCAGGTTGCATGTTCTTTTGGCCTGTAGTGTTTCTTTTCTTTTTTTTTGTTTTAATTCTCTTATTATTGTTAAATTACAGTTGCATTTTCTTCCACCTCTTCCCCCTACCCCCTCCAAACCCACCTCCCTCCCTTGCTTCCACCACCCCTGTTGGGAATGGCCCTGCCTGGTTTCAGAAGCTGTAATCCCCCCATGGCTAAGGCTGAGTGAACGACCTTTGGACCAGAAGCCACTAAGGAGACAAAGCTTATCTCCCTGGCAGGGGCATGGCTTCTGCTCCTTTTTCTTCACCCTGCCTGGCGCCCAATGCTTGGTTGGTTAGCCAATGATGGGTAAGATTCCCCAAGGGGGGAATGACCTAAGACAAGCATGATCACAGAAAGGCCCCAGGGAAGGACTTGGGGGGCTACAGCAAAAGCGGGTGATGGACCCTCACACTTTGGCTTTGATAAAGCCTGAGTCCTCCTTCTGTCTGCAAGAAATCCTAATCTCTAGGCTGCCTTACTTCCACTGCCTGACTTAAGCCTGAAACAATGACTGAGGGCGGTGCAGCCCTGTGCTGGAATGGGTGGGTTCCATAGCGTGATCAGACCTAAGAAAGAATATGTAAAATCCTGTGAAACCTTCTTTGTTTAGAATGCTCTCAATTAAATAAAAGAGTCTGAGCAGGAAATGAGTTTGTCTCTCAAAGTTTTATAGCTCTTTAGCTATCTGACCCTGACTCAAAATAGGCCCTCAGAGTTCTTTGTATGCTATCTATTGTTTTTGATCCTTGCTGCCTGACAGTGATTACTGAGCTTTACCTGTATTCCTGTGCAAAATGAACCTAATAAAAGCCCACTGAGGAAAAGGCTCTTGGTCCTTCTCCTTTCAGAGATCAGCCACCTTTCCTCCCCAAACAGATCATGTCTTGGTAGACTTATTCTCATCCATGGTGGCTGGGGAAGGGGGCCTGAGGGTGAAGCCCTACCACACCTCCCCCTTGGTTTTGTCCATGTGTCCTTTATAGTAGTTCCTGAAAAACCTCCCCACTGTCCCCTCCTCACTCTCCTCTGGCTATTGTTAGATTGTTCTTAATTTCAATGACTCTGGTTATATTTTGTTTGCTTTTTTCTTTTGTTGATGATGTTCCAGTTAAAGGTGTGATCATATGGTATATGTCCCTCACTGCTTGGCTTATTTCACTTAGCATAATGCTCTCCAGTTCCATTCATGCTGTTGCAAACAGTATAAGCTCCTTCTTTCTCTCTACTGTGTAGAATTCCATCAGGTAAATGTACCATAGTTTTTGATCCACTCATTTGCTGGTGGCACTTAGGTTGCTTCCAACACTTGGCTATTGTAAATTGTGCTGCTATGAATTTTGGAGTGCATAGGTTCTTTTGGATTGGTGTTTCAGGACTCTAAAGGTATAATCCCAAAAGAGAATTGCTGGGTCAAATGGCAGTTGCATTTTTAGTTCTCTGAGGAAACTCCATACTGTTTTCCACAGTGGCGACACCAGTCTGCAATCCCACCAACAGTGCACTACGTTTCCCTTTTCTCCACATCCTCCCCAACACTTTTTTGTTGATTTATGTTGGCCATTCTGACTGGTGTGAGGTGGTATCTCATTTTGGTTTCATTTTGCATCTCTCTGATGGCTAGTGATGTTGAGCATCTTTTCATGTGTCTCTGGGCCCTCTGTATGTCCTCCTTGGACAAGTGTCTGTTCAAGTCTTTTGCCATTTTTTAATTTTTTTTTTTGTCTTCCTGGAGTGGAGTCATGTGAGTTCTTTATATATTTTGGAGATCAAGGCCTTGACCAAGGTGTCATTGGCAAATATGTTTTCCCATATGGTTCACTCTCTTTTCATTTTAATGCTGTTTTCTTTAGCTGTGCAGAAACTTTTTAATTTGATGAGGTCCCATTTGTTTATTCTTTCCTTTATGCCCCTTGCTTTATGGATATATCTGTGAAGATGTTGCTGTGTGGAATGTCTGAGATTTTCCTGCCAATGTTTTCCTCTAGGACTTTTATGGTGTTACCACTTATATTTAAGTCTTTTATCCCACCTTGAATTTATTTTTATGTATGGTATAAGCTGGTGATCAAGTTTCATTTTTTTTTTCCATGTAGCTGTCCAGATCTCCCAACACCATTTGTTGAAGAGGCTATATCTTTGCTCCATTTTATGCATCTTCACCCTTTGTCAAATATTAAGTGACCATAGAGATTTGAGTTTATTTCTGGGATCTCTGTTCTGTTCCATTGGTCCATGTGCCTGTTTTTATGCCAGTACCAGGCTATTTTGATTACAGTGGCCTTGTAATACAGTTTGATATCAGGTATTATGATCCCTCCTGCTTTGTTCTTCTTTCTCAAAATTGTGGCAGCTATTAGGGGTCATTTATGGTTCCATATAAATTTTTGAAGTGTTTGTTCTATGTCTGTGAAATATGCCATTGGTACTTTAATAGGGATTGCATTGAATCTGTAAATTGCTTTGAGTAGTATAGAAATTTTGATGATGTTAATTCTTCCAATCCATGAGCATGGTATGTGTTTCTATTTGTTTGTGTCTTCCTTAATTTCTTTCTTCAGTGTTGTGTAGTTTTCTGAATGCAGGTCTTTTACCTCTTTGGTTAGGTTTATTCCTAGGTACTTTATTTTTCTTGTTGCTATATCAAATGGTTTTTTTCTTCCTGATTTCTGTTTCTGATGTTTCATTGTTGGTGTACAAAAATAACTTTGATTTCTGAGTATTGACTTTGTATCCTGCTGTTTTACCAAATTCATTTATTAGGTCAAGTGGTTTTTTGGTGGAGTCTATAGGATTTTCTATGTACACTATCATGTCATCTGTAGAAAGTAACAGTTTTGTTTCCTCCTTTCCAATTTGGATGCCTTTTCTTTTTCTTGTCTGACTGCTGTGGCTAGGACTTCCAGTACTATGTTGAAAAGCAGTGGTGAAAGTGGGCATCCATGTCGTGTTCCTGATCTTAGTGGGAAAGCTCTAAGTTTTTGTCCGTTGAGGATGATGTTGGTTGTAGGTCTCTCATATATGGCCTTTATTATGTTGATCAATGCTCCCTCTACTCCCACTTTGCTGAGTGTTTTTATCATAAATGGTTTCCGTATCTTATCAAATGTTTTTTCTGCATCTATTGATATGATCATGTGATTTTTGTCTTTCGTTTTGTATATGTGGTGTATTATGTTCATTGACTTGCAAATATTGTACCATCCTTGCATCTCTGGGATGAATCCCACTTGGTCATGGTGTATGATCTTTTTTTTTTTAAAGATTTTATTTATTTTTAGGGAGGGAAGGGGGGAGAGAGAGAGAGAGAGAGAGAGAGAGAGAGAGAGAGAGAGAGAGAGAGAGAGAGAGAGAGAGAGAGAGAAACATCAATGTGCAGTTGCTGGGGGTTATGGCCTGCAACCCAGGAATGTACCCTGGCTGGGAATCAAACCTGGGACACTTTGGTTTCCAGCCCGCGCTCAATCCACTGAGCTATGCCAGCCAGGGCTTTGGTGTATGATCTTTTTAACGTATTGCTGGATACGGTTTACCAATATTTTGTTGAGGATTTTAGTGTGTATGTTCATCAGTGATATTGGCCTGAAGTGTTCTTTCTTTGTTATCTCTTTATCTGGTTTTGGGATTAGGATGATGTTGACTTTATAAAAAGAGTTTGTGAGTCTTCCATCTTCTTGAATTTTTTTGAAATAATCTATGGAGGATGGGGGTTAGCTCTCCCTTAAAAGCTCTGGAAAATTGTCCTGTGAAACCATGTGGTTCAGGGCTTTTGTGTGTTGGAAGCTTTTTGATTACTGTTTCAATTTCGTCAGGTGTTATTGGTCTGTTCAAGCTTTCTGTTTCTTCATTATTGAATTTTGGAAGATTATATTTTTCTAGAAATTTGTCCATTTCATCTAAGTCTTCAAATTTCTTGGCATATAGTTCTGCATAGTAATTTCTTACAATCCTTTGTGTTTCTGGCGTATCAGTTATAACCTTTCCTATGTCACTTCTGATTGCATTTATTTGGGTCCTCTTTTTTTCTTAATGAACCTGCTTAAAGGCTTGTCAATTTTGTTTATCTTTTCAAAGAACTAGGTCCTGGATTCATTGATCCTTAGAATTGCGCTTTTAGTGTCTATGCCATTTAATTCTGCTCTGATCTTGGAATTTCATTCCTTCTACTTGCTCTGGGTTGTCTTTGTTGTTGTTCCTCAAGTTCTTGTAGGCATAGGGTTAGGTTGTTTATTTGAAATGTTTCTATCTTTTTTAGGTAGGCCTGTGAACTTCCCTCTCAGGACTGGCCTGTAGTGTTTCTATTGAGGAATCAGCTGACATCCTTATAGGAACTCACTTGTATGTAACTCTCATGCTGCCTTCAAAATTTTCTCCTTGACCTGGCTTGTTGCCATTGAATTGTGGTATGGCTTGGTGTAGGTCTCTTTCAGTTCATCTTGATTGAGACTCTCTGTACTTCCTGGACTTATGCCACCTTTGCTCTCATCACACTAGGGAAGTTTCCTGTCATTATTTCTTCAAACAGGTTCTCTATCCCTTGCTCACACTCATTTTCTTCTGGCACTCCTATGATGTGAATGTTGTTGCAGTTGATGTTGTCCCAAAGGTCCTTTACACTTTCCTCTTTTCTCTTTTAATTTTCATTCTCTCTTTGGGTGGATACTGTTATCTTGTCCTGTAATTTGCTGATTCAGTTCTCTGCTTCATCTAACCTACTGTTAATTCCTTCAGGTGAATTCTTCATATCGGACATTGTATTCTTCATTTCTGACTGGTCCTTGTTTAAGGTTTCTATGTTCTTTTTAATGACTACTGTCTCTATTTAAGTTTCAGTGAGGTCATTCTTTCTTCCCCTGAGGTCCTTGGGCATCCTTATTAACCATTATTTTAAACTCTGCGTCTGGTTCTTGGGTTGCTTTCATTTCACTTATTTCTTTCAAATCTTTTTGTGGGGATTTCTGTTGTTCTTTTGTTTGGACATTTTTTTCTTTGTTGTCCCATTTGATCGCTGTGTGTTGGGTAGGTGTGCTATGTCTTCCAAACTGCTTTCATAGTATTATGATAAATGTGTCTTGCTGGAGTCAGTGACACAATCTTTCAGAACACCTGAACTCCATGGTCCACAAATGTACCTACAACAGGAGAATGCCCCCTGTTGTAGTTGAGTCTTGAATGCTATTGGCTCTTTTGTGGATAGAGTTTACCTGGAAACTGTAAGGGTAAAATTCAACCTCCATGTGTGAGATGCTATGCAGGGGTTACCCCTTCATGTACTGTTGTTCCTAGCAGGGTCTGGAACCTGCAAAAATCCCCCTTTGAGTGTACTGATTGTGTGGTTATTTGGTTCAAGCTTTGGTGTGGGATGAAGCCCCCCACTAGTTTTGTTGGTTCTGGGTCCACTTTGAAGGGGTTCAGATACAGGTCACTGTCAAATGTTGTATGTCATTGGCCCTGGGCTACATGTCTGTAGCTACCACAATGTTTACTGTTTGTGTCTGTGTCTACTGGACCTGTGTGTGCCTGTGAGGGGCTAATCTATGTAAGAGAGCAAGCTTTTTCTTGTATGGTGCTGGTGGCATCTCTGTATAATATTCGAGGCTCCCTGAGGTCTGCCTCCACCTTTGAGTCATTCTGCCCCTCTGTGAGGTTACCTGGTCTTCCTCCTGAGCCTTTCAATGAGGGACTGTAGGCTGAGCCCAATACTATTGAGAAAAGGGTAGTGGTTTTCCACTTGTGAGTCTCGTAATCTATAAGCCACTCAGTGACAGGAGAGTAAACCCTGCTCAAAGCCAACCCCTTTAGTCTGTGCCAGAGACCTCAGCACTTCCTTCCTCTAGGGGGCATACTGCTGAGCCAGGATGGGTACATTCAACTTTCCCCTTTGCAAGAGTAAGCTCAGCAGCTTTGGACTCCAGGGGATAGATCCAAAGAGACTCCCTTGGGGGTGATGCCTGACCAGCATGCAGGTGAGTTCTCCATCTCATTCCAAGACCTCAGTTGGAGACTAAGCTTTCTGTCCCATTCCCAGGAAATGGCCTTCAAGGGATGAGTAGTATTTCTTATTAGTAACACTTATGAAACAATCTTAGATGCTTTACAAACATTCTAGTCCTCATTTTAAAAACCAGCAAGATAGGTGATATTAATTTTTATTTTTCAGGTCAAGGATTGTAGTTCAGAAATATTAAGAAAATTGTATAGGGTTACACATTCATTCCCCATCTATGATGAATGCTTTTATTCTGTTATAGAATACACACTTTAAACAATGATGTTTTCAGATAATTTTTGAAGTAAACTTTTAGTGCATACTGAATCCACTTGGCTACCTATAGGAGGCAAGACATTCCAGATGGGTTTGTTTCCAGACTCCTTCCTCTTTCTTTCAAAGCCACTCTCTGAACTTTGAGCTGAGGGTGTGGCCTCAGGCCACACTCACTGGAGCTTATCTTAAAGGCTTTGTCTTTAGTTTGGATGGTAACAGCCCGAAAGTTGAGCACCTGGGCTCCTCCTGGCACTAGCTTCTCATGGTACCATTTGGTTGTAAATGGTCACAATGGCTTCATAGGGACCTCAGTCTCAACAGAAGAGCTAAAGCTCAGTAAGGACATGCTGTCCTTACTCTTGGCATGCCTAAGGTCCCTGCCAAAGCCTGGTTAGATCCACCCTGCCTTTGAACTAATATATCCATAACAGCAACCCACAGCTGTCTGACATCAATCTGAATAATGCATGTTTTGGAGCTCTCTGGTTTGTTCCCCTTGTACAATTCTCTCTTAATCAAAAAGTGCTCAGTGATGCTCCCTCCTCACATGCAGCGTGTACAATAAACTGGTGCAGGGCTGGCATCTGTGAGTAAGGTTTCTACATCTGGGAAGTATGCAGCAGTCACACTAGGAGGAACTGGCATGGAAATACTGCAAAACATCTGGGGCTGAGCTTCAGATTTCAAAGTGACTCTTCTGCTTGTACAACTGTATAATCTTGGCATTTGTCAAATGCTTATGTTTTGCTTAATCTGAAATTAGACTAGGATTTCACTCTCATTCTCACTCTCTGTATCACCACAGTGGGTTTTCAGCTTAAAAGGAGGTTGTTTGTTTGTTTTTGCATACAGAACTTGAGACCACTCATGTTTTAGTGAAATAGGGTACTCAGAATCATTACTAGCCATCTTCTCCACTTTGTAACACCTGCCTTCAGTTCAAATGCAGGTTTTACCCTGCACTGTGGCTTTGCTCAGTAAAGGTGGCAAACCTGCTCAAGGCCCCTCCATTCTTATGCCTAGTGCAATGCTACTGACCATACTCATCTTTCCTCTTGATCCAGACTTCAGTCATTTGCCTCCATGAGAAATATAAATACCAGACAGATGGGGTTGTTCCCATGTCCTAGGCAGAAATATATTTGGTGAAATGTTTCTTCTCAAAGGGCAGGCATCCCTCTTATTTTAACATGTAACTAATATTGTGCACTTGAAATCATTTAAACATGAGTCAGTTTTCTTTTCCCAGGGACAGAAAGTCACAGAAACCAAAGAGGACTGTCTGATGATCCTGTACCTTAGAGGTACAGGATTAGAATAGAGGAGTCAAAACCTAGCATAAACTTGACCAGAACTGAGTCCTTACTGCAACATGGACCACACAACACACTTCTCTCTGACCCAGTGAGCTGGGGGTCCCCAGGGGAGAGGTGCCCTTCCTAGGACTGAGGTAGAGAGATTCCTCATTGCGGTCCAATAGATGAAGAGAGAGTAATAACTTAAACTCTCCTCCCTCTGCTCCTTCTCTCTTGGAATTAATTCTCCAGATCTGGAAGTGGAGTTATGGTAAAGAATGCTGACCATGGGTAGGAGGAAACACAGAACCATCATCAGCTCATAAAATTATATAAATAGTGTTTCAACCTTGCCAAGAGAGTACATCCAAGTCAGAGGTGCAGCTATGATCTCATGGACCTACAGATTAAAAACGCAAAATGAAAACAAGTCTACATAAAAGCTGCATACAAATGTTCATAGCAGCTTTACTCATGTTTGCCACTTGGAAGCAACCAAAATGTCCTTCAGTAGGTGAATGGATAAATAAACATCCACATAATGGAATATTATCCAGCATTAAAAACAAATGAGCTGTCAAGCCAAGAAAATAGATGAAGAAAGCTTACACACATATCAGCAAATGAAAAGTGAATCTGAAAGGCTATATACTGTAGGATTGCAATTTTATGACATTCTAAGATGACAAAATTATGGAAACAGTAAAAAGATTAGAGGTTTCCAGGAACTGGGGCAGAAGGAGAAAGAGATGAATCTGCAGAACAGAGATGATTTTTAAAGCAGTGAAACTGCTCTGTATGAGACTATAATGATGGGTACATGCCATTTATACCTTTGTCCAAAGCCATGGAGTGTATGTACAACACCAAAAGTGAACCTTGATGTAAACTATGGACTTTGGGTGACATGACATGTTACTGTAGGTTCATCGATTTTAAGAAATGTTCCTCTCCAGTGGGGGATGTGGATAATGGGGAGGCTGTGCATGTGGGAGCAGAAGGTATAGGAGAAATTTCTCTACCTCCCAGCTTTGCTATGAACCTAAACCTGTTCTAAAAATAAAGCCTATTAAAAAAGCAGAAAGACTCTGTAAGACGAATTACAAGTTCTCCTCATGTCATAGACTGTGTTTTTAGAGGCCACCATTAGTGATGATCACAGCAACATGACACCTGTGAATAGGAGTCCAGTGGTTAACTCTCTGGGAGGAGAAACACCAAGTATACCAAGCCCTGTCCACCAGCTGGAGGTAGAGTTAGCCACCACGGTGTGTCAGTTTCCCCAGTGCCCGCATCAATACAACATCCAGAAACGGAGGTGTGATCTTCATTCCTTCCCACCATCATCCTTCCCTTGTCCTCCCAGTGACTCTGAGAGCTGGACTTGGAGTTGGGCAGATTTGCTGCATGAAATGAAACCAAGGACCAGGACATCAGTGCAACCTTTTCCACACTCTGAGTTCAACAAAACCAGCTCAGAACACCTCCTAGAGCCCCATCTTGCCCCCTCTCTCATTTGAAAGCTTCATTTTTATGTACTTTAGAACTGCATGCTAGAAAAGTATTTTTTTTTAATTACATCAACTTCCTAAATGTTAGAAATCTTTGCAAGTTAGGTGACAATCTCTGATACATTCACACAAAATCTCACACAGACTGAAAAACACATTTCAAAAGGCTCCCCATTTTCTAGTACAACAGAGGGGCAGAGACCTGCTCTGAGAGTGGGTGAGGCAATGTTCTGGTAGCTGGTACTTCCATCAAGTCCTGGCAACTCAAAGTGACTGAAGGACCTTCTGAGATGGCAGTGCTACACTCAGCCCTTCCACACCAACAGAGGCTTGTCTGTGCCAAGGCAGCAAAAAGCACTTACTTCTCTACCTCCCTAAATGTCACAAGAGCCAGACACAAGGACAATGAAAGATAGGGAGATAGGTTCTGGATGGGAAAGCCTTGGCTACAGTGGGAGGTGCCTGCCTTCAGCAGCAGTTAGGTAAACCCATGCAGACCCTTACTTAACACATATATCCTCACACATTATAGCTTTTGACGTCCATGAGACATGCACACTCACAATTCCCTCTGCTTACACCAAACACTGACCACTGCTCTGCACATTTATGTTTTCATGTTGATACTTTCTAGATGCCTTTTAGTAAAAGTAAGTGTATTCTACAGACAGAAGCTATTACTTTCCTCAAACTATCCTACTGAAATAGGAACAGGGGTTTATTTTGCTTTGTTTTTACTTTATTTTTTTTTACTTATTGATTTTAGAGAGGAGATGAAAGGGTGGTGGTGTCGAGAAGGGTGGGGGGGGAGGGGGAGAGAGAGAGAGAGAGGGAGAGAGAGAGAGAGAAAAATTGATTTGTCCTTCCATGTATTTATGTTGTACATTCATTGTACATGTCCTGACCAGGGATTGAACTCGCAACCTTGGCATATTGGGATGACACTCCAAACAACTGAGCCACAGGCTAGGGCTCTTTTGCTTTGTTTCTAATCACAAAGAGAATTGTAACACTCAAGGAACAAAGCAATTTACCTTGCTTAGCATTACTCAGTTAACAGCCCAACACTGGGGCAGACTGTTCCCACTGGACAATTCTGCCTTGTGATGAAGAGATGGGACCCTCTGACACTGTGAGGATTTGCTTATGACAAGGCAGACCCCAGAGAAAAAAACCTTTTGCCAATAATACTGTGTGCAATGAAGCCAACTGCCTTTGTCTCCACTCTTGCGAAGCGGTGTTGTCCAATGACCCTTTCTGCACTGAGGGCGACACTGCTGTTCGGTATGGCATTTACTTGCCAAGCATGATGAGTAGCAACTGTACTGGACAGCACAGCTCTGGGATAAGTGCTGGAGCTTCTAACAGTAGGGCTTCACCCACAGTAACAGTTATATGGGTGGTGCTGTGAGTTTCCTATAGTCACCAAGGAAGTGTTAGCTACATGCCACTTCCTGCTGACAGGCTCTAATGGGCCCATCTAACATACTCGTGGGTTGATTTGCCTTCTCACACACAGGAATTTGATGCCAGCCCAGCTACCTCTCATGTTAAAACCAAAAGGGCAAAAGAATTTACAGAGGAAGAAAGTGGCTGGTGAAGGTCATTCACTTTTTAAAAGAATCATCAAATGATGCCTTAAGAAGCAAGTTTGCCTTATGCATGTAAAGAAGGACTAATTAAAAACTTTATACACAATTTCTAGAACTTTAACCTTTGAAAACAAGTGACAGACACATGAAAAATAAGAGGTAGACATTATCTATGAAGTGGCAGGAATCATAAAAATGAGTAAGTTAGCTGTTTTATTCATACAGTGGAGAAATTCAATCTTGCAGGTAAAGTCAAAGTTCTGGTCACTAGGGCTGATGCACATACCTGGAGGGATCCTGCTCCCCACCCTCCATCTCTGCTGGCCTGGCTATGCCAAAGCATCATTACTCTTACTCTTATAAGTTCCATGAGATTTACCCCATCAGGATATCTGTTCTTTGGCATATCTGTTCTTTGGAATCCTAAGCCTCTAAGATGATTTTGGATTTATCAACTGAACCATTTCAGGAAAAAAAATTCTTCTAAACTGTATTCCAAGAACTGCTTTCTTAAACAGACTGCATTTCACACATGTGATCCCATGTGGTTCTTGGACTCTGTGCCTGGGCCACCTCTATCTCCTGGTCCCCTGGTTACAGAGCACAGTGCCACCACTGTCTCCTGGCATTTCACAGCCCGTCTTCAGGTAACTGCTTAGGCTTCTGCTTTCTGTCACTATAATCCACAGTGGCCCAGGTCCTCATGACTTCTCTCTTCCCACAGCCTCCTCCCCTGTCCTGCTGTACCAGGGTCTTCTGGTCCTGGGGCTCTTTCTGGTCACCTTCCTCTCCTGCATCAAAACCTCTGTTTCTCTCATGTCCTGCAAAACAAAGTCCAAACACCTCAGCTTATGTGCAAGGCCATAAAGCTCTTTCCCAAATATCATCTCCACTGGTATTCTTCTCTTTGCTCTAGCTAAAGCCCCCTCACTCTTCCCCAAAAGCATCCAGAATGCCAAGCCCCTGTCCTTTGCCCTGCCCTCGGCATACAGTGGTGGACCCTGCATCTCCACAAATAAATTCAAAGTATCTTTTAGGTCTTAGCATAAATGTCACCACCTGGAGAAGGCGTCCTTCCTTTGAACCAGGAAAATCAATTTCTGTCCAGTAAGGTCCTAAAATATGTCCTTCTCACCTGTCAATGTTAAGCTTGAGAGGCAGCCAGAACTGCCTGCAGTGAGCCTCACTGCTGGGTGGAGCCCAGGTCTTCCATTCACAGCTGTGTGATCTTGGACTAAGTCCAATATCTTTCTGGGCTTCAGTTTCCTCTTTTGCAAAAGACTGATAACGGAAACCCTTAAGCTTATTGTGAGAACTGCCTCATATAATAGGTGGATGGTGAAGAAGAGGATGTCTGGCACATGGCAAGCACTGACCTGGGAATATCAGTGTTTCTCATGAAAACACCTTAAAATCTGACACTTCAGCTGTGATTCTCATCCCAGGCAGTACAGGAGGAAAAACAGATGTCAGGCTCTGTCCTGGATATATACATTCAAGAGGGTTTGGGGTAAGGCCTACATATCATCAAAAGGAGGGTGGGTCCAGCATCATGCCAAGGTTGAGGACACTGGCACAAAGAAGTTCCCTAATCCACTCCCCAGTCCCCCTTGGCTCTTCACAGCTAGTTGATGCAAACAGAGGAGGCTGATGAACACAGGACTCAACTCCACTGTGGTGTGAGCTTGAGATGGATTCCTTGTCTTCTGTTCTTCTCAATGCTACAAATGTACCCACCCATAACACAAAGTCCTTCTTCTCCTTCCACTTTATAGTAGATAAAAGTAAAACTGAAGAGCTACTATGGAAAACAGTATGGCACCTTCTCAATAAGATAAAAAACTACCTGATAACCCAGTAATTCCACTCCTAGATTATATACTCCAAAGAATTAAAAGCAGGTATTCAAGCAAATACTCATCCACAAATGTTCAGTGTAGCTCTATGCTCAATAGCCCAAACATGGAAGCAGCCCAAAAGTTCAATGGGTGAATGAACAAACAAAATGTGTCGATAGAGGCTAACTAGAACTTTAAGCAAAAACACAGTCAGGAGGGTCTATGGGTGGAGCTAAGGTTTATGAAAGTTCTCACACTCTATGAAATCACAATAATCCTAAAGGAAAAACCCTACATTTATAGTGAAGCTCTATGGTTCTAACTTCCCCTTCCTTAACTTCCTATTCCCTTATACTATAAATACCCCTCCATCGTGGCATGCAAGCCAGACTGTGCACGTGGCTTGCAATGTCTGCATTTGCTGGGTTGTAATCCTTTCTTTTTCCTTAATAAATCCTTTTTGGTGAGGAGGCACATACATAGTCAATACTACTTTTCAGTTGACATTTTGGAGGTTCATTCAGGATTCTAGAGAAAAACAACCTAACTTCAGTATAAGTGAGCAACCAGGGGCAGGTGCCCCACACAGAGTTGTTTGGCTCACTGCCTGCTATCTGATTCAGAAGCTTGGGGTGAGATTTTTCCTGGAATTGAACTTCTGCTTTTTTGTATTTTGAAGCTCTCCAGGCTTTATTCAATAATTGTTTAGACTTTCTTATTGTTGTTGTTATTAAAAAGGACTTCCTTGTTTGTTTATCTGTTATTTGTGAGTATTTGATTTGGCATGTTAGCCTGATTTCTTTGGAAATAGGTAGTCCTTTGAGACAAAGCTGGCTTTTGCTGAAAGATCCCTCTGAAGATGGAGGTTAATTCTACTGAAATTAGCCAGTTTGGCTGAATATTAGACTGTGTAGTCTCAATGAGAGGAGTGCCACTCAGCCTGTAAATGGATTCCCAAAGGGTCAGTTATTTTCCTAGAACTGGTTGTTAGCCTTCACCCTGGCCCTCTGGGATCAGACTGTTCAAGAGTGAGGTTGACCTGTTGGTTGCTCGAGCTATTATTGTCTTGGGTTTTCACTCTAGAAAAAAAAGCAACTCTGAAAAATAAGATCTCAGCTATCTAAATATTTTAAGACCAGCCCTCCTCTGCCAGAGACATCAGCTGAGTACAATGGTTAAAAGCTATGGGCAGTTTTCATACTCATATTTAACTAAGTGGACAGATCTGACTAAAAGTGATTCAGAAAATCAGTGGCCATTCTAGAGAACTTTCAAGATTCTCAAACTTTTCTTAAAACCAAATTTGACAATAATAGTGCTAAAATTGGTAAAACTGAGTGGAATGCTCATTTTGAATGTTATTTTGCAGCTGCCAAATGAGACTAAGAGTCTGAAGTTGCCTCTTTGAAAAATAAAAGTTTAAAATTAACAGAGTCTACTGAAAATTTAAGAGAGAATGTTCTCTCCCTGCAGTGCCACCCTGCCCTCCCCTCTCTACTCCATACGCTCAGGATCTATCTTCAGGTCCACCACATCCTTCTATGGAGATGTTGCCTCCGTCTTCTTCTTCTTCAGCTTGCACAAGCACTTCTTCCTTGACTCCTCTGCCTCAAGTCCACTTCTGACGCTGTCTTTCCTTCTACTGCTGCCTTCCTTACCTTTGGCTCACCTATGGTGCCATTGTTCCTTGAATCCTCTCCTTCTATTTCTTTCCCTGAACTTATCAGTACTTCCCCACTTAAAATTAAACCTCTAAGGATCCTAACAGACCCAAGTTTCATATGTGCCCTAGACTAAAGCTCAATTACAAGCCATTGTAAAGGAATTCCCTGAGGTAACTGAGGATCCCCCAAGGTTGCTGAGGAATTTGATATTATTACTATCAGCCTGGGTTTTCTGATTTATATCCGCTAATTCATGTTATTTTGTGAAGGCCATGCTCAAAATTGGATGAGCACTCTTGGATGGGAAAGTCCTGAAACGGACTTAAAAAAGCAAACCTCCAATTTTTTGGAAGAAGCTAGAGAAGTTGCTCATAAACTATACTAAGCAATTCCTAAGCTTTCTCAAAGACTATTGATTGGAGCAAAATTCAGACTTGTTCACAAAAATCTGACAAATCTGTTCATGACTATTATAATAGACTTTAGGACGTTTTTAAGGAAAATTCTGATCTTCAGATGTTGACTCCACTCAGGTAACTTTTAAGGCTTTATTTGTTAACAGGTTGAACAGAGATATTCTCCTCCTAGTTAGAAGAACCAGGATGGAATGGGAGACGATGGCCACCTAGATTTGGTTAATTTAGCCAGTCAGCTTGCCTGTACTCTGGATGAGCCACCTAGAAGTAAGATTGCCAAGATTTTTAAATTTCAACTTCAGCAAATGATAAGCCCTATGCCACCAAAAAACTTTAAACTTTTGCCTTTATTGAAGAGACCCAACACAGGAAAAGGACTGCCATAAGTTTAAGTGTTTCAGATGCTCACAGCATTCTAACCAGCTTTTTCAAGGTCCCCAGTGATGGGGCTCTGAGAAACTACAGGGGTGTTTTCCAATCCAATCAACTTGAAGAAACTTCTCTCTTCACATTGGTAAGGGAACTAATTCTATTGCTATTGACGCTAGTGCTACACTCTGGGTGTTCAACCCCACTGTCATAAAACAGCTCTTGCTTCAGAGTTATAACAATTCAAAGAGTGGGCATTTCAAACAAACCTCAGCAGGTCCATATCTCTGAACCTATTCCTTTTTGCTTAGGCCCCTTAAACAAACACATTGTTTTCTCCTTTGTTCTTTTGCTCCTATCCACTAATTAGGTGACATTTCCTAAAGAAGTATCATGTTGGAATATGCTTCTCCTGAAAGGAGAAAATAATGTAATGGTTTGACAATAACTCTCAGAATGACTGATTAGGTGAATTAAATGGCCTTTCAACATCTTTTATTTGCTCCATTCTTGATGGTACAGCAGGTAAATCTGAGTGCGCTGATCATTATCCCTATTGGACCAAATGCCATCTCTATGGGAAAAGTCTCCAACTGACACTGGCAGAGTCCACAGTGCACCTAATATTAAGATTTAAATCAATACTTCAAAACCTCTTCCCACAATTAATAAGTAAAGAGGCCCTTCAAGGCATAAAGCCCATAATAGTTTACGTAACTCAGGGCCTCATTACCCCTTGTACTAGTCCCTGTAATACTGCTATTCTACCTGTTGAGGAATTCAAAGGGCCGAGGGTAAAGGTTTCTCCAGGACCTCTGAGCAATAAACCACATTATTATCCCTTGACATCCTGGTGGTCCTAAGCCTCATACACTGCTAGCATCTATCCCAACTAGAAGTAAATTCCTAAGAGTAATTGATTTGTGTGTTGCATTCTTTAGAATTCCAGTCAATGAAGCTAGAGAGTATCTTTTGCCTTCACTGGGGAACAAAACCAGTTTACCTCAACAGTAATGCCTCAGTGTTTTCCTGAAAGCTTTTCTTATTTCTCACAAATTCCAAAGACTGATTTAGACAACATAATTTTCCTTAAAGGTTCCACCTTATTGCAGTATGTGGATGATTTTACTTCTTCACTCTTCTTCTCAGGCCTCCTCACAGGAAGACAGCATCCACTTGGTAGAATTTTTGGCCTTAAAGGAGCATAAGTTCTATAAAGAAATATTACAACTTTTCTAAACTCAGATTTAATATTTGAGACATCTGATATTAAAATAAGAACTACAGTAGGACCCAGATAGGTTTCACAGTGTCCTAAGTTTCCCAAAGCCCAAAACTAAGTATGAATTGCAAGGTTTTCTCAGGCTAGAAGGCTACTGACAAAACCTGTATGTATCTTACTAAACAATGACAGTCCTGAACCAATTTTATGGGAAGAACAGAATATCAGCCTTTAAAGTATTAAAGGAGAGTTGAATAAACCCACCTGCTCTTGGGCATCCTATTATCAGATTCCTATTTCCTTTTTGTGCATGAAAAGGAAGGAAATGCCCTTTGAGATATTCACTTGAAAACTCAGACCCATAGAATACTGGAGTGAGCAACTGGACCCTGTGGCTGAGGTATAACCCCCCTTGCCTTAGAACCATTGTGGTTACTGACCTCTTGGCTAAGGGCACAGAAGAAACTTACAGGATCCCCTCTAACCATCTTTGTGCCTCATGCAGTAGAGGCTCTCCTGAATTCTCTTCACACCCAACATCTTTCAGTTAGCTGCTTTACTTCCTATAAAATATGTATCCTAACTGCTTCCGAATAACTCTTTCACAGTATAATAACCTTAACCAAGCTACTCTTTTTTCTCATGACTGCTGACACTGAGGAATCATCTCTTGACTTCTTGTGACAATTTGCAGGAGATTCCTCTTGGTAAAGCTGATTTCTCATGGTTTACAGATGGTTCATACTTAAAAAATGAAAATGCAAAGTACTGTGCTGGTTAGGCCATTTTAACCCCTTTGAAGACACTGAGGCAGGATCTTTGTCTTTAGCTACTTCAGCACAGCAGGCCAAATCACATAGGGTGGGGGAAAAGTAGGTTTCCAGTTGTTCATATGGAAAATACAATAATTAAAATAGAAGAATAAACTCTGTGATTCACATACCCACAATTTTAAACTTACTTTTGCCCACCCTGTATGCTCTCACTTGATCTTGCATTTTAACAAAGAGTAAAACTGTCAACATTTATACTTGACTATAGATATGCCTTTGGAGTAGTTGATGATTTTGGAATGTTCCATCAATGCAGGTTTTTTTTTACCTCCAATAGAGATAAAATTCAAAATGATCCATATGTTCAGGAATTACTGAATACTATATTTTTACCTTATGCTTTAGCTATTATTAAGGTTCCAGGACATTCTAAGATTGAATCTCTGGAACCTAAAGGAAATTACCTGTTGACATTTCTGCTAAGAATGCTGCCCTTAAAAGGCATCAGCAGTAGTTGAAATTCTATCATGGCCCCAGAAGATGTTTCCCCAATTGATGGCTTGTAAAAATTGGCCAGAGAAGTCCAAAAATTAGCTTCAGATATACAAAAACAAGATTGCAAATCCAACAATAGCTGGTTTGATAAGAAGAAAAAACTCTGCAACCCATTCCTACTAGAATCTCTAAAATTTCCGTTCCTGACTACTATATATGCATTAAACCACTGGTTTACTGACAAAATGACAATATTCATGAATCAATATTGGTGGGGGGATATTAACAAGACTGAGAAAGATGCCTACCTTAAGTGTCCCAACTGTCCAAAGGACAACCCAAGGAAGCCTGACCACACTGACAATGGACATTTTAAATCGCATAACACCCACTTGAAATTTTGGCAAATACGGTACCCTTGTTTCATGGATATGAGTATGTTTTAGTCATGATGTATATGTTTTCTCACTGCATTGAAGCTTTGCCTTGTAGACAAACTAATGACTCTGTAGTGAATGAGAAGATTATTCTTACCTGGGGGAATCCTCTTGAAGTCTATAGTGATGGAGGAATGCATTATATTGGTCAAGTGCTACAACTGTGTGCTGCTTGACAACATTTTCACTTGCTTACTATCCTTAATCTTCAGGTTTAGTTGAACATACTAATGGCATTAGTAAGATTCAATTGGCAAAATTTGTAAAAATTTGTAAAAACTTTTCAAATACCTTGGCCAAAAGCACTGCTGTTAATGCTTTTGAATCTTAGGTCTACACCTTTGGGAACTCATAAGCTTTCACCTTTCAAGATGATTAAAGGACACCCCATGCATTTGGGGTAACCCCATGCATTTGGGTTATCCTTGCTTCTTTTAATCTACACCTGATAAAGGAGACACATTTCACTACTGTAAAGGGTTCTAGTGAAGATGATCATGCTCCCTAGCTGGTGTGTTCAGTGGACTCAACACTGGCCTGCGAACTGAAAGGTTGCCAGCTTGATACCCACTCAGGCACATGCCTGGGTTGTGAGCCAGTTCCTTGGTTGGGGGCATTCAAGAGGCAATCAACTGATGTTTCTCTCTCTCTGCTCTTCCTTCTTTTCTCCTTCCACTAAAAATATTAATAAATAAATAAAATCTAAAAGGAAAGAAAAGAATAACCATGCTTTGGTAGAACAATCTTATCAAAGTGTCCTCCATGGAAATGAAATACACAGAATCCATACCTTACAACTGCAAGTTTTGTTTACTGGAAAAGACATGTCAAAAAAGATTCCCTCCATCTGTATGAAACACCTTTTTCCATTCCTTTACTTTTAGTCTGTGTGTCTTTCATTTTGAGGTGGGTCTCTTGTAGACAGCATATATGTGGAACTTGTTTTCTTATCCATTCAGCTACCCTCTGTCTTTTGATTGAAGCTTTTAAGCCATTGACATTTAAAGTGATTACTGTTAGGTACGTATTCATTACCATTTTATTTTTAAAACTATGTCCCCCTGTTTTTTTTCCCCTTCTTCTTGTTAAAGAAGATGCTTTAGCATTTCTTGTAATACTAGTTTGGTGGTAATGAACTACTTCAGTGTTTTTCTTACCTGGAAATCTCTTTACTTCTCCTTTAATTTTAAATGATAGCTTTGTTGGGTAAAGTTGTCTTAGTCGTAGGTCTTTGCTTTTTATTACTTTGAATATTTCATACCAATCTCTTCTGGTCTGAAATGTTTTTGTTGAGAAATCAACTTTCATTCTTACGGGAGCTTCCTTGTGGGTTACTGTCTTTCTCTTGCTGCTTTTAAGATTCTTTCTTTGTCTTAACCTTTGGCATTTTAATTATGATGTGTCTTGGTGTGGTTCTCTTTGGTTGATTCTGTTTGAAACATTGTGCTTCCTGGGCTTGCATGTCTTTTTTCTTCACCTGGTTAGGGAAGCTTTCATCACTTTTCCCTTCAAACAGGTTCTCAATCCCTTGCTTTCTCTCTCTTCTTCTTCAGTACTCCAGTGATGTGGATATTGTTATGTTTCATGTTGTCACATAAATCCCTTGAACTATCCTCACCTTTTAAAATTCTTTTTTTGTTTTTGCTGCTCTGATTGGGTGTTTTCTTCTTCTCTGTCTTTCAAATCACTGATTTGATCCTCTGTTTCATATAACCTACTGTTTATTGATTCTGAATTCCAGATAGTGTAGTCTTCATTTTCACTGATTCTTTTTTATGATTTTTATGTCCTTTTTCAAGCTGTCAAAGTTCTCACTAAGTACCTTGAACTTCCTTGAAACCATTTTTTTTTAAATTCTGTATCTGGTAAATTGATTGCCACCAATTCATTTAATTTTTTTCTGGGTATTTCTCCTGTTCTTTCATTAAAGGGATCAATTCAACAAGAGGATATAACCCTTATAAATATTTATGTACCCACTAAAGGAACATCTAAATATATAAAACAAATCTTGATGGACATAAAAGGAGAGATCAATAGTAATACAGTCAAACACAGTCATAGCAGGGGACTTTAACACTGCATTGACATCACGGGACAAATCTTCAAGATGGAAACTCAACAAAGAAACAGCAGCCTTAAATGACACACTTTTTTCGATCAGATAAATTTAATTGATATCTTCAGAGCATTTCAGCCCAGCAGGACATACATTCTTTTCAAGTATACATGGAACATTTTCTAGGCTAGACCACATGTTATGACACAAAATAAGTGCCAATAAATTACAAAAAAAACTTAAATATATATCAAAAATCTTCTCTGACCATAATGGTATGAAACTAAAAATCATTCATAAGAAAAAAAATGAAAAAACACACAAATACACAGAGGCTAAACATCATGGTACTGAACAGTGAATAGGTTAGCAATGAAATCAAGAAAGGAATCAAAAGATACCTTAAAACAAATGAAAATGAGAACACAACAACCCAAAATCTATGACACAGAAAGAAAAGTCCTAAGGGGGGAATTCATAGCATTACAGGCTTACCTCAGGAAACAAGAAAAATCTCAAATGGGCAATCTAACTTTACACTTGACTAAACTATTAAAAGAAAACAAATAAGACCCAAAGTGAATAGAAGAAAGAAAGTAATAAAGGTCATAGAAGAACTATACAAAATAGGAATCTAAAAATACAAAAGATCAATGAAACCAATAGCTGGTTCTTTAGAAAGATAAACAAGACTGACAAACCTTTAACCAGACTCATCAAGAAAAAAACAGAGGACTCAAACATAAAAATCAAAAATGAAAGAGGAGACGTAACAACAGACTTCACAGAAATACAAAAGATTCTAAGAAAATATTATGAAAATCTATATGCTGACAAATTGTACAATCTAGAAGAAATGGAAAAATTCCTAGAAACATACAATCTTCCAAAAATAAATCAGGAAGAATCAGAAAATCTGAATAGATCAGTAACAACTAATGAAACTGAAGCAGTAATATAAAAAAAAAACTCCCAGTACACAAAAGTCTTGGACCACATGGCTTCACAGGCTAATTTTACCAGTCATTCAAATAAGAATTAAAACCTATCCTTCTTAAACTATTCCAAAAAATTCAAGAAGAAGGAAGACATCCAGGATCTTTTTATGAGGTCAGCATTATCCTAATTCCTAAACAAGGTAAAGATACTACAAAGAAAGAAAATTAAGGGCCAGTATCCCTGATAAACACAGATGCTAAAATCCTCAACAAAATATTAGCAAACCTGATCCAGTAATACATCAAAAAGCTTATCCACCATGATCAAGTGGGCTTCATCCCTGGGATGCAAGGCTGGTTCAATATACACAAATCAATAAATGTAATCCAGCATATAAACAGAACCAAAGACAAAAACCACATGATCACATCAACAGATACAGAGAAAGCATCTGACAAAATCCAGCGTCCATTAATGATAAAAGCCCTTAACAAAGTGGGAATAAAGGGAACATACCTCAACATAATACAGACCATATATGACAAACCCACAGCCAAAATTGAACTCAACAGGCAAAAAACTAAATATGTTTCCCTTAAAATCAGGAATTAGACAGGGATGTCTACTTTCACCACTATTATGTAACATAGTACTGGAAGTCCTAACCACAGCAATCACACAAGGAGAAGATATAAAAGGCATCCAAATTGGAAATAAAGAAGTAAAACTGTCATTATTTGAAGATAATGTGATACTGTACAGAGAGAACTTTAAAGATTCCACCCATATGTTATTGGAATAGATAAAGTAGCAGGATAGAAAATACTCAGAAATTGGTTGCATTTTAATACACCTATAATGAACTACAAGAAAGGGAAAGTTAAAAAAAAACTCCATTTATAATTTCATAAAAATACCTAGGAATAAATTTAACCAAGGATGTAAAAGACCTGCATGTGAAAAATTATAACAAACTGAAGAAAGAAATGGAAGAAGATACAAATAAGTGTTAAGTATATACTGTTTTTATGGATAGGAAGAATTAACATCATAAAAATGTCCATACTACCAAAAGCTATCTATAGATTCCCATTAAGATACCAATGGCATATTTCACAGAACTAGAACAAATATTGCAAAAATGTATATGGAACCACAAAAGATCCTTAATAGTCACAGAAATCTTGAGAAAGAACAAATTGGGAGGAATCATGCTACCTGATATCAAAATATACTACAAGGCCATAGTAATCAAAACAGCATGGTACTGGCATAAAAACAGATGTATAGATCAATGGAAGAAAATAGAGATCTGAGAAATCAACCCATGCTTTTATGGTCAATTAATATTTAACAAAGGAGGCAAGAACATAATGGGTTAAAGGCAATCTATTCAATAAATGATGTTGGGAAAACTGGACAGATACATGCAAAAAATGAAACTAGACAACCCTATTATATCATATGCAAGAATAAACTCAAAATGGATTAAACATTTAAATGTTAGACTCAGAACCATAAAAATCCTAGAAGGAAACATGGACAGTAAAACCTCAGACATTCTTGTAGCAATATTTTTTCTGATATGTCTCCTCGGGCAAAAGAAAGAAAAGAAAAAATAAAACAAATAAGACTACATCAAACTAAAAAAGTTTTTGCAAAGCAAAAGAAATCATCAACAAATGAAAGACAACCTAGTGAATGGGAGAACATAGCAGTTAATATCCAAAATTTATAAAGAGCTTATATAACTCCTCACCAAGAAAACAAACAATCCAATTAAAAATGAACAAAGGACATGAATAGACACACTTCTCCAAAGAAGGCATACAGATATCCAATAGACATATGAAAAGATGCTTAACACCACTAATCAGACAGATGCAAATTAAAACCAGATAGAGATATCACCTCACTCCTTCAAGAATGGCTACCATCAATAAATCAACAAACAACAAGCACTGGTGAGGATGTGGAGAAAAGGGAACCCTTGTGTATTGTTCATGGGAATGCAGAGTAGTGCAGGCACTGTGGAAAGCAGTATGGAGTTACCTCAAAAAATTAAAAATGAAACTGTTGTATGACCCAGGGATTTCACTCTTGGGACTATATCCTAAGAATCCTGAAACATGGACTAGAAAGAATATAAGCAACCCTATGTTCACTGTAGCAATATTTATCATAGCCAAGATTTAGAAGCAGCCCTGGCTGATGTGGCTCAGTGGATTGAATGCTGGCCTATGAACCTAAGGGTTTCCAGTCTAATTCCCAATCAAGGCATATGCCTGAGTTGCAGGCCAGGTCCCCAGTAGGGGACACACACGAAGAAACAACACATTGATGTTTCTCTCCCTCTCTTTATCCCTCCCTTCCCCTCTCTCTAAAAATAAATAAATAAATAAAATCTTTAAAAACAAGATTTGGAAGCAGCCTGAGTGCTCATCAGTAGATCAGTGGATAAAAAAGGTGTAATATATTTATGCAATAGAATACTACTCAGGTGTAAAAAAGGTGTAATATATTTATGCAATAGAATACTACTCAGCTGTAAAAGAAATGGAAATCTTTTGTGCCAGAATGGATGGACCTAGACAGTGTTATGTTAAGTGAAATAAACCAGTCAGAGAAAGATAAATACCATATGATTTCACTCATATGTGGAATGGGACAAAAGAAACAAACAAAATAGAAACAGAACTATGAATACAGAAAACTGACAGCTTTTAGAGGGCAGGGAGTGAGGGGGCTGGTGAAATAGGTGAAGGAATTAAGCAAAAACAAACAAACAAAGAAAAAACTCCCAGAAGCAGACAACAGAGGGTAAAGGGGGGATAAATGGTGACAGAAGACTTTCCTTTGGGTTTGGAGCAAACAATGCAATATACAGATGATGTGTTATAGAATTGTAACCTTGAAACCTATATGATTTTGTTAACCAATATCATCACCCGAATACATTCACTACATTTTTTAAAAAAAGAATTCCAACAACAAAAAGAAGATTCCCTCTAGCTTTCCTGGAAGGGCCCTTTTCAATCCTGCTGACTAACCACTGTGCTGTTAGATTCCAGGAAGCAGACCCAGGATGCGTGTGCCACATCTGAAGAAGGCCTGGACCTGCACATGGTCTGATGACCTGAAGGTTAAGCTGTCGAAATTAAAGCAGGCGATTGCTGAAGGAAACAAATTGCCAAAATGACTGAATCAGGTCTCTACAACTCTTTTCTTACTATTAATTCTTATTTCATTTTTCCTCTTTTCCTTGAAAGGGATATGCCTTTTTTATATTTCCTAAGCTACTGTGAATGGACAGAACCTTTCTGGTTGTTGAATCTGTCATCAGGAACTTTGATCTATCCAAGATGATAATGTTCTTTGTTCCATTACCTACAGGTTTGAGCTCCTAGTTTAAAGTCATTGTGTACATTAGGTTGTTATGTTCTAATTGTTTTGAATTCTTCTTGTTATTAAGTTCTGTACCTGTTGCCTGTTTACCCTGGATACGAGCTGTTCCTTCCATGTACTTTCCCTCTGATGTGAGAAACGACAACCATAGAGGTCTTTCCTGACATCGAGGGACAAAGGGATGCTGAAGTTGGAAGAGCTGACCATTGATGAGCAATGCTTTCAGAGGAAGATCTCAATTAAAAAGGGGGAATAAGACTAACTGCAATTTTTCACAAACATAATCAGTCAGGATGGTCTAGGGGAGTGGCTATGATTTATGGATGTTCTCTCACTCTATGTAATTGCAAGAACCCTACACATGAGAACCATACAGAAAGAACTCTGTTTACAGTGAGGCTCTATGGTTTTAACTACCCCTTCTCTTAACTTCCTATTCCCTTCTATAAATACCCTTCCATCTTGGCATGCAGGCCAGACAGTACATGTGGCTTGCTGTGTCTGCATGCCCCAAGTTGCAACTTTTTCTTTTTCCTGAATAAATCCTTTTTGGTGACAAAACACCTAGTTGATACTTTTTTCAGTTGATATTGTATATACACAATGGAATATTAGTGTTAAGAGGAATGAAATTCTGATGCATACTGCAATGTGGATGACATAACTGCAAAACTAGCTCTAAATGGTTCCATCCTATTTAATGATACTGAGTGGCTCTTCAGAGACAACATACAAAGAATGCAAGTCATGCAGCCAGGGCATATGCAGAGGAGAAAACTTTGACTTCCAGCTGCACCTGGAACCAAAGTCTCACCTCATCTCCCACTGCCTCCCTGCCTACCCCCCCCCCCCCACAGAACCAAGGGACCAAGGCAGAACCAGAACTTGACCAATGGAATGCTTTCCAAGGGTCCATTGTCCAGGAAAAGCTGATGTTGATGCCCTTTGGTCATACATTGCCAAGCTCCCACCAGCACTTCTGTATATCTGTTTCCCCAGTTCCATAAAACCCTTGCCATGGTCCAGTGAGCAAGACAGATTTGAGGTACCACTAGAGCTCCAATCTTCTCAGTTGGTGCCTTCTCCATCAACAAACTTTTCCTGTGCCAAACTCTGACATTTTCAGTTTTGACCTTTGGAATTTTTGTGAACACAAATTTGGCTTTGGTAACAAACTTGAAATCATATGGTAGGTAAAAGAAGCCAGACACTAAAGAACAAATACTCTATGATTCTGCTTATATGAGGTACCTAGAGCACTGAAATCCATAGAGACAGAAAGAATAGAGGCTGCCAGGGACTGGAAGGAGGGGGAGTGGAAGTAATAGTTTAATGTGTTCTAGAACTAGGCAGAGGTGACTATTGCATAACACTGAATGTGCTAAATGCCACTGAACTATACACCTTAAATAGTTAAAATGATGAATTTTATATTACATTTATTTTACCACAATAAAAAATAATTAAAAATCCAAGAATTAAACTTGTTAGAATTATTACAGAGAGGAACAAGCTGACTTTGAATGAGGATCTTACCCACAAGGAAAGATTTAGAACCTAAGTTGCAAAGTTATTTTAGTCCCTTAGACCCATTATATTCCATTTATTAAACTCATTCTTCATAAGATTTTCAGGTTTGAAGTAACCAAACTAACCGTTCTGGATAGCTGGCAAGTCTTTGAACTGACAACACTAAAAGAAACCAAGAAACACACAGCAGAATATTACCCTGGTTGACATCTGATTGGTGGACAGGCCACCTTGACATCAGGTCAGCTCCACAAAAAAGGCAGCACCAGCAGCACCTCAACTCTGCTAGCCTGGACTCACCATTGTAAAGGGCATTTTTGATAAAAGCATGGTTGTGATTTACAGAAATACAAGCCTTCAAAAGTCTCTGTGACTCTATCCCCTTCTGATCATCTAGTTGTGGGTAGAGGACCAGAAAACAACTTTGAAGCTATCATTAAGTAATAATACTAAATAATGGTATAAACTGCTTTTTTAGTGAAGTTCACTGATTATGCCATACTATTATTAGCCTTGAAGTGACTCACTCACCACTTGCTATTAGTGCTGTATTCAAAGTGAAGCCAGACAAGGAAAAATAGAACCACCAGGGAATCCCAATCAGAAAAGGGTTCCCATAGATTTGATCTCTAATCAAGTACTAAGTCATCCTGCAGAGGTGACTTCATCCACTGCTTTTATGACAAAAGTACATCTTTTCCAAGCCATAGCATAAAATATGAGAGGTGCCAAGCAGAGGAGTAGCTGACTGCCTGCCCTCAAATTGTTCTTTCCTACCCTCGCCAGGTGGCTCAGTTGGTTGGGTGTCAACCTGTAAACTGAAAGGGTGCTGGTTTGATTCCAGGTATGGGTACATACCTAAATCACAGGTTGAATTCCCAGTTGGATGCATGAGAGAGGAAACCAATCAATGTTTCTCTCTCATGTGAATGTTTCTCTCCCCCTGTCCTTCCTTTCTCCTCTCTCTAGAGTCAATAAGCATGTCCTCAGGTGAGGATTAAAAAAAAAAAAAAAAACCAGAAAAATTGAGAAAAGATGGCGGCTTTGCTCCAGGGAGCGTGATTCTTGGCTTCTGTGCAGGGAAGGGAAACTCTCAGATCAGTGGAAAAACAAAGCAAGTGGCCTAGGTTACTAAAACATTTTTGAAAACAGGACATCAAAAATTATAGTGGACATTAAAAAACCAGATGGTAAGGAGACTGCTTCAGGACAACAGGGACCCAGGGATCAGCAGGGTTCCAAGGGGGTTGCAGTCCCCATGCCCAGTGCTCCCAGGTCTGTCTCAGGGCACCCGGGAGAGCGGAGTCCCTGCTCCCTCCCTGGACTACGGGGGTTGAACAACACCAGGGGAGACCTTGTGGCTTCAAGGCACAGAAAGGGGAGTTGGACTGGGAGACAAAGATGCAAGGGCTGCGAGCTCCCACCCATAGCCCTGGGAGAAGTGAGCGCCTCCAGCCAGCATGACCAGGGGCGGCTTGGAAGTGCGCCCGCACCCCCAGCCCGGTGGGAGTGTGGATTGGTGGAAAACCCAGGCCTCATCAAGGAAAGGGCATGGGCATTCTCAGGTTTCTGGAGCCTGCCATGGTGAACTGTGGAAACACACGCCCCCTCGGGAATCCTGACTCTCACTCTGTGAACCCAAGAGGGATACAGTGCTTAGAGCAGTGTTAGAGCCCAAAACTGAAAGATTTGGAGGATGGGCACACCCCTTTACAATCCCCAGAGACTGCACTGTGAATCCGGAAAAGTTGTGGGTGCTTTCCAAGAACATAGTGCCCGCCAGGTGAAATTCGGGGGAAGGGCACGTTTCCTTGTCATCCCTGGAGCTTGCATGTGAAACTGAAAAGACACAGGAGCCCTGCGGGGCCTAGAGACCAGCAGACCACAACAGTGAGCTCTGGAGAGCCTGCTCAGGAACACCCAGGGTCCTGTAGGGAAAGTCAGATTGGCTCTGGGGAGAGCAACCTGCTGGCCCTGGGGATAGTACCTGAGAGATTTAGTGAGATTTGACTGGGAAGAGTGATAAGCATTTCAAATGCCCCTCAGCCTGCTGAAGCCAGCAAGACCAGAAAAACTGGTCTGGCCAGTTAGAAACCAAAAAGAGGTTTTTTCGTTTTGTTTTGTTTTGTTTGGCTGTTGGTTGATTGATTTTATCTTGTGTTTTAAGTGACTTTTTATTTTTCAATTATTATTATTTTTATATCTCCCAATCCCTTATGTTTCTCTTCCATTCATCCTAGTATTATTCTTTCCACTCCAAATTTATCTCTCCTGCAGTCCATCTTCTGTTTTTCCCTTTTTTTTTTGAGCTTACAAGTTACTGCAAATTTGTATTATCTTTTTCTTACTTTTCTGACATTTTTTATTTTAATAGTGTTTTGGTATTCTTTTCCTTTCTGTATGATCTTCTTTGCTTGGCTGGTTATACTGTCATTTAATAGGTTCCCCCTGTTATCTCAGTCACAGTGTGTTGATAATTTACTATCCTTCATCTGTGTCCATTAGTACACCTCTCCAGGTCCTATACTCCTTATTCTTGTTACCTAGATCTCATAGATTCTGCCACAAGATTGTTGCTTTAATATTACTGTAAATAAGACCTAGTTCATACAATTGTAAATACTACTCAAGACCCTTCCCTGATCTCAGCCCACTTCGCAATTTCCTGAACTATATTATTGTGGGGGTTGTCTCTATTCTTTTACACACTACTCCTATTTACTAATCTTTATTCCCACCCTACCTCAGAATCTGACCTCCCACAGCCTCACAGCTTTCTAGATCCAACTAACAATCATCTAGTCCCCAGTAAGAGTCTTACCTTCTTTCCATCCTTTCTAAAACGTGGATTGTGGGGTGGAGGATCATGGTTAACACTATAAGGAGCCAAAGGATATCCCATCTCTTCTCTACTGGCTGCTCATGTAAATATGATAGTATACAGTCTTTCTCTCTTAAACCATTTTGCCTTACTCCTCCAACTGATCACAAATAAGAGTAGGGGGAAGTTGTGAACACCAGGATACACGAAGGAGACTGCACCAGTGAATCTCACAGGCATTCTAACACAGAGGTTCACACCATAATCACAGGGAACCAGAACAGATCAATTTAAGAAACAGACACTAATAAGAAGAATCCCACAAACAATGAGAAAACAAAGAAACAATCCCCAAAGGAAGGGAAAGGAGGAAGCCTGAAAAAAAAATGCTAAACGAAATAGAGGCAACTCAACTATCAGATATTGAGTTCAAAACAATGATTATTAGTAAGCTCAATGAACTGAAAATGAGCTACCAGAAACTAGAGGGAAGCTACAACGATCTCACTGCAAACTATATAAACATGAAAAAGGAAACAGAAACTCTCACCAAGGGCCAAGAGGAAATGAAGAATGCCACTTTTGAACTGAGGGACACAGTAGAAGGAATCAAAAGCAGGATTGATGAAGCAGAAGATCAGATTAGTGAGCTAGACGACAAAGTAGAAAACAACACCCAGAAAGAGCAAGAAAAGGAAAAGAGGCTAGAAAGAATGAAGAGGGCTTAAGAGAAATGCAAGACAATATGAAATGTAATAAAACCCATATAATAGGGATACCAGAAAGAGAAGAAGAAGAACAAGGGACAGAAAACCTATTTCAAAAAGTAATGATGGAAAACTTCCCTAATTTGATGACAGAAAAAGTCACACAAATCCAGGAAACACAGACAGTCCCAATCAAGACAAATCCAAAGAGGCCCACCTCAAGACACATCATAATTAAAATGGCAAAATTGCAAGACAAAGAGAGAATATTAAAGGCAGCAAGGGAGAAACAGGAAGTAACATACAAGGGAGCCCCAATAAGGCCAACAGCTGATTTCTCAAGGGAAAAACTCCAAGCCAGAAGAGAATGGCAAGAAATGTTCCAAGTAATGAGAACCAGAGGTCTGCAACCAAGGCTACTATATCCAGCAAGGCTCTCAATCAAGATAGAAGGCCAAATAAGAAGCTTCCAGACAAAAGAAGTCTAAAAGAATACACCTCCACCAAAGCAGCTCTGCAAGAGATTCTAAAGGGACTGCTTTAAGGAAAGGAAGGAATAGAGAGAGACAGAGGAACACATATACATAAAAGACAATGAATAAGTACCTATCAATAATAACCTTAAACATAAATGGATTAAATGCTCCAATCAAAAGACATAGAATAGCTGAATGAATAAGAAAAAATGACTCATACATATGCTGCTTACAAGAGACCCACCTCAGGATAAAAGACCTGCACGGACTGAAAGTGAGGGGCTGGAAACAAATCTTCCAACTAAATGGACAGGAAAAAAAAGCCGGGGTAGCAATACTCATGTCAGACAAAATAGACTTCCAAAAAAGGGCCATAAAGAGAGACCCAGAAGGTCACTTCATAATACTCAAGGGAAGAATCTACCAAGAAGACATAAATATTGTAAACATATGTGCACCCAATGTAGGAGCACCCAAATACATACAAAAAATCTTAGAGGACTTCGAGAATGATACTGACAGGAACACAATTATAGTGGGGGATTTTAACACCCCACTATCAAAAATGGACAGATCTTCCAAACAAAATATCAACAAAGATATTGTGGCACTGAACAATATCCTAGATGAAATGGGCTTTACTGATATATACATAGCCCTCCATCCCAAAGAAGCTAAATACACATTCTTTTCATATGTACATGGAACATTTTCAAAGATTGACCAGATGACAGGGTATAAAACGAGCCTAACAATTTCAAAAAAATTGAAATCATACCAAGCATTTTCTCGGATCACAAGGACCTGAAGCTAGAAACCAACACCAAATAAAAAAAACCCAAAACACTCAAAATCATGGAGATTAAATAGCATGTTACTAAACAATGAATGGGCCAAGAATGAAATTAGGGAAGAAATCAAAAGGCTTCTGGAAACAAATGAAAATGAACTCACAACAACCCAAAACTTATGAGACACAGCCAAGGCAGTCCTGAGAGGGCACTTCATAGCGATACAGGCCCACCTAAAAAGTTAGAAACATTTCAAACAACCTAACCCTACGTCTACAAGAATTCGAGGAACAACAACAAAGATAGCCCAGAGCAAGCAGAAGGAAGGAAATGACCAAGATCAGAGCAGAATTAAATGACATAGAGACTGAAAGCACAATTCTAAGGATCAATGAATCCAAGAGCTGGTTCTTTGAAAAGATAAACAAAATCGACAAGCCTTTAAGCAGACTCATCAAGAAAAAAAGACAGAAGACCCAAATAAACACAATCAGAAATGAAAGAGGAGAGATTACAACAAATACCACAGAAATAGAAAGGATTGTGAGAAATTACTATGAAGAACTGTATGCCAAGAAATTTGAAAACCTAGGTGAAATGGACACATTTCTAGAAAAATATAATCTTCTAAAACTTAATGAAAAAGAAGCAGAAAGCCTGAACAAACGAATAACAGCAGAAGAACTTGAAGCAGTAATCAGAAAACTCCCAACACACAAAAGCCCTGGACCAGATGATTTCACAGGAGAATTCTACAAAGCATTTAGGGAAGAGCTAACCCCTATCCTTCACACACTATTCCAAAAAATCCAGAATGATGGGAGACTCCCAAACCCTTTTAATGAAGCCAACATCATGCTAATCCCAAAACCAGATAAAGAGATAACAAAGAAAGAAAACTTCAGGCCAATATCACTGATGAATATAGGCGCTAAAATCCTCAACAAAATACTGGCAAACCGCATCCAACAATACATTAAAAAGTTCATACACCATGACCAAGTGGGATTCATTCCAGGGATACAAGGATAGTTCAATATTCGCAAGTCAGTAAATGTAATACATCACATAAACAAAAGCAAAAACAAAATTCACATGATCATGTCAACAGATGCAGAAAAAGCATTTGATAAGGTACAGCACCCATTCATGATAAAAACACTCGGCAAAGTGGGAATAGAGGGAGCATTCCTCAACATAATAAAGGCCATATATGAGACACCTACAGCCAACATCATACTCAATGGGCAAAAATTAAAATCTTTTCCACTAAGATCAGGAACAAGACAAGGATGTCCACTTTCACCACTTCTATTCAGTATAGTACTGGAAGTTTTAGCCACAGTGATAAGACAAGAAAAGGAAATAAAAGCCATCCAAATTGGAAAGGAGGAAACAAAACTGTTACTTTCTACAGATGACATGATAGTGTACATAGAAAATCCTATAGACTCCACCAAAAACCTGCTTGACCTAGTAAATAAATTTCACAAAACAGTGGGATACAAAGTCAATATCCAGAAATCAAAGGCATTTCTGTACACCAACAATGAAACAGCAGAAGCAGAAATCAAGAAAAAAGTCCCATTTGAAATAGGAAAAAGAAAAATAAAATATCTAGGAATAAACCTAACCAAAGAGGTAAAATACCTGTATTTAGAAAACTACATAACACTCAGGAAAGAAATCAAGGAAGACACTAACAAATGGAAACATATACCGTGTTCACGGGTTAGAAGAATCAATATAATCAAAATGTCCATACTACCCAAAGAAATTTACACATTCAATGCAATTCCTATTAAAGTACCAATGGCTTATTTCACAGACATAGAACAAACACTTCAAAAATTTATATGGAATCATAAACGACCCTGAATACCTACTGCAATTTTGAGAAAGAAGAGTAAAGTAGGAGGGGTCGCAATACCTGACACTAAACTATACTACAAGGCCACTGTAATCAAAATAGCCTGGTACTGGCATAAAAACAGGTACATGGACCAATGGAACAGAACAGAGAACCCAGAAATAAACCCAAGTCTCCATGGTCAATTAATATTTGACAAAGGAGGCAGCAACATAAAATGGAGTGAAAACAGCCTCTTCAACAAATGGTGTTGGGAGAACTGGACAGCTACATGCAAAAAAATGAAACTTGAGCACCAACTTACACCTTATACAAAAATAAATTCAAGGTGGATAAAAGACTTAAATATAAAACGTGACACCATTAAAGTCCTAGAGGAGAACATAGGTAGGAAAATCTCAGATATTTCATTCAGAAACTTTTTTACTGACATGTCCCCTGGAGCAAGGGACATAAAGGAAAAAATAAATAAATGGGACCTCATCAAAATAAAAAGCTTCTGCACAGCTAAAGAAAACAGTATCAAAATAAAAAGAGAACCAACTGTATGGGAAAACATATTTGCCAATGATACCTCAGACAAGGGCTTAATCTCCAAAATATATAGAGAACTTACACGACTACACTCTAAGAAGACAAGGAACCCAATTAAAAAATGGGCAAAGGACTTCAACAGACACTTCTCCAAGGAGGACATACAGAAAATCCAAAGACACATGAAATGATGTTCAATATCACTAGCTATCAGAGAGATGCAAACTAAAACCACAATGAGATACCACTTCACACCAGTCAGAATGGCCATCATAAACAAAGCAACAAACAACAAGTGTTGGAGAGGTTGTGGAGAAAAGGGGACCCTATTGCACTGTTGGTGGGACTGCAGACTGGTACAACCACTATGGAAAGCAGTATGGAACTTCCTCAGGAAACTAAAAATAGATCTGCCTTCTGACCCAGCAATTCCACTGCTGGGACTATATCCTAAGAACCCTAAAACACTAATCCAAAAGAACCTATGCACCCCAATGTTCATAGCAGCACAATTTACAATAGCTAGGTGCTGGAAGCAACCTAGATGCCCATCAGTAAATGAATGGATCAAAAAACTATGGGACATTTACACAATGGAATTCTATGCAGCAGACAGAAAGAAGGAGCTCCTACCCTTTGCAACAGCATGGATGGAGCTGGAAAGCATTATGCTAAGTGAAAGAAGCCAGGCAATGAAAGACAAATACCATATGATCTCACTTTTAACAGGAACCTAAACAACAAAACAAAGAAACAAGCAAAATATAACCAAAGACACTGAAATAGAGGACAGGCTGACAGTGACCACAGGGGAGAGAAGAGGGAATTTGAGGGGAGAATGGGCAGGGTTTACAGGAACAAATTTAAAGGACACATGGACAAAAACTAGGGGGAGGGTGGTAATGGGAGGGAAGTGGGGAGGGTTAGGTGAGTGGGCTGGATTGAGACTAAAAGGGAGAAAACTGTGCCAGCTAATATATCAAATCAGAGAGCACATTCACAAGGCAGGTACAAGATGCATGGACACAGACCTGCCTCCCTGTCTCCATGGGCCATGGACCCACTGCCTCCTACAGGTGGATACACTCTAAAACTACAGTGTGTCATCTCAAGGGCAATGCCATCACAAAGGTCCTGGTATTGCTTCGGGGGGCAAGAAATGTGTGTCCAGGTGCCTGTCATCTGTTGTGTTCCTGCTATGTCACACCATCAGGGTGCTAAAAAGGGCCATCTGGGCAGCAGTGTGGTCCCTTCCTCTCACCACCCACAGTCTGAAAGTACTTGATGATGTGGGTAAACCTCTGAAGATTCCTGTTAGCCTCACTCTGAGAATGTTTTTCCTGAAACCTCTTTCATTCTGCTCTGCCCTCCACCTCCTGCTGAAAGAGTGAAAACAGATGTGTTGGGAGGCTCCCACAGGGAGTCACTAAGTTTTGCCATGTGCTGCCAGTGCATGGGTTTTCCTGGATGGGCAAAGAGTCCTGCAAGGAGCCCAAGGGCACAGGACAGTCAGACAGCATTACAGGGCAGCTCATGTCCCAGCCCATACCTGGTACTCCTGGGGACTGAGCTTCCTGTCTGCATTGCCTCTTGGAGGAAGTCTGCCCCAACCATTGCACAGACCCTGCCAACATGGCTTTCTCTGCAGGGAAAATGCAGATGATGTGATAGTTGCTTCCCATATCAGCAGGAAGCAATTTCCCTCATGCATCCCACTGTGGTTGGTATGAGCCTGACAGAGGCAGTAAGCCACTCCTGAAATCACTCTTATTTCTAAACTGCCTGGGCTTAGTGAGAGCTCAATAAACACTGTGCTAAATGAGCAAGGAGCAAAACAATGGGCAGCTGCACAAAGGGTGGAGCTCAGAGCACCCAGCATGCCCAAGGCCCCAAGTGAACTTCGTCCTGTTGTCACATGCACTTGTCTGAATTAGAGCCACCGAGGACCCCTGCCTCTGAGACCACTCTGCAAGCTATGGCAGCTGCTCAGGGGTGATGTCAGGATGTGTGCACTCTCTAGTCTCAGCTATATGCTGCAAGAAAGAAAGAGAAGTGAGGAAACCCTGCACACAGATGAGCCACATGAAGGCCTGCCAGGGCTCTCTGCTCTGTCTTATCATCCCAGACCAGCAGGTGGGGCTAAGGAGGACCCTACAGAGTGTAGCTGGACAATCCCAGGCACCTTCCTAGGAGGATGAAATCTTTTCCATTCTATTTATTGTCTTACAAATGCTCAGTGGCCCCTGTGAAGAGAATGAAGGGAAAATGCAAGTTGAGGGATAGCAATACCTCTTGTGAGCAATAAACAAAAAAAAGACACTTCAGTGTCTAGGATATTTTTATAATGTACCTCAGGAAAATGGCTTCCACTTTACTATAACTCACCAAATTGAAGAAGAAACAACAGTCACAACTCTGAGAACTAACCCAGAAGCTCAACATACTCCACTGTGGACTTCTCCCTAAGAGATAGATGCTATTGAAATAATAAAAAGTACTATAGGTGCAGCTTCATTGCAAACACCCAGATACCATTCAGGTTGAGAAACACCCAATGGAGAAATCCCAAGTGACTAGATATCTTGGTAAATTAGGGAATGAACAGAATGCATGTTCCTTTTTATAAGCTGATGCTGCTCTTAACAGATAGGACTGAAACCAGGCAGGTGGCTTTTAGGTCTGACCTGTCTCCTCAGTAGCTATGTCTCTCCTAAGACTGCTCTGGGGGCTGCTCTTCTCCAGCATCTACCAATCACAGCTGCCCAGACGTGGGGATGGGGGAGCCCCATCTCTCCTTGCATTGGTTCTGTGCACAGCACCTGTGGTGATCCCTCCCAGCTCAGCCACCCTTGCAGCCCAGGTGAAACAGAGTGCATCTACTAGCAGAGTGGTTCTCCTCCATGCTCTCTGAGCACTGGGTCTACCTGTCACTGTTGACTAGTATGGGACTAAGCACAGTGGTGATAAAACACCTTGCTCTGCAGTAGGCCAAGCAGGTACAATAGAAAGCTGGAAATTCATGCTGGAGTTGGGCCCTTCACATCTGCATTCTCGATATTTACCCATTTTGTTAGCCCTGGAATCCTCAGGGCCTGGCTTGGGGATTCTCCCATCATACAAGAGGTTTCCCTAGTCCATATTAGTTCAAAGGACTCAAACAAATTTAGTTCAATAATTGTTTGGGGGTTTGACTACCCTTGTTGAGCTGATTCAAGGGCTCATTTCACCTCTACTATATATAATCCTGCCACTGTGTTGGGGAGGGAGGTGGCAGGAAACTGCCAATGAGCATGACTGACATTATTTTGAGGTAGATTTTAAGTCTGGGTCAAGATAATACCTATATTGTAGGACAATGGCTGACTGCACAAGGAGAGGCCAGATGAACCAGGAGGGTACGTCCACTGGCTGGATACACCTTTGACCCTACGTGGCCCAATTCAAAGAGAAGGAGTTGGGCCAAGCCTGCCACACTCCACAGCAGCAACAGATAGAGAACTTCTGAGATGATGAAAATGGCCAAATCTGTGCAGTCCTGACAGTGGTCACTAGCTCTCAAGCACTTGAAAAGTGTCTAGTATTACTGAAAAGCTAAATCTAATTCAAATTACTTTACATTCAAATCTGAATAGTTTAAATCTGCATCGGGTAGCTCAGCTCTAAAGTATGTGTACTAACAAGATAAGAGGGCAGTTGTAAAGAGGGGTGACAACCTCAGCTGACTAATATCTCAGAGCAATCATTGGTACCACTCACACCCTGGAGTGAGGAGAGAGGAGACCCAGGAAGCTACCCAAAGACAGGGAACAGAGGATGCCTAGCAGCCATGCAGGCAGGCTAGGAGCCGGGCCTCCCAAGCTTGACCACATGGCTCTGCTCTTCCCCCTTATGTCTGCTGGACCTATGTAGCAGCCTGTGCCTCGTTACTTGTATAAGAAGAGTTGGGCTCTCTTTCTTGATTCTCAGAAGGGAACAGAAAGCATCTCAGGATCACCAAACTCACTGGCTGCCACAGGCTATGCCTGAAAATAGTTCCAATAAAAAAATGTCACTATGGAAAAAATATGGAGGTCCCTCAAAAAATCAAGAATAGAGCAACCATATGACCCAGCAATCCCTCTTCTGCGTATCTACCTGAAAAATTTAAAAACATTTATTACTAAATATATATGCATCATATATTCATTGAAACAACCCAAGTGTTTTTTGATGGATGATTGGATAAAGAAGTGGTATATATACACAACAGAATACTAAGCTATAAAAAGATTAAATACTGCCATTTGCAACAAGACAGATGGATCTTAAGAGTGTTTTGTTAAATAAATTAAATCAGACAGAAAAGGACAAGAACTATGGGATTTCATTCATATGTGGAATATGAAACAAAAAGCAACAAACACAACAAACAATGATATATCACCTCACACCTGCCAATAAATGAACAAGTGTTGGAGAGGATGTGGAAAAAAGGGAACCCTTGTGCACTGTTGGTGGGAATGCAGACTTGTGCAGACACTGTGGAAAACAGTATGAAGTTTCCTTAAAAAATTAAAAATGGAACTGCCTTTTTACCCAGTGATGCCACTTCTAAACATATATCCTAAGAATCTTGAAACACCAAAAGAATATAGCACCCCTATGTTTATTGCAGTTATTTACAATAGCTAAGGTTTGGAAATAGCCCAACTGTCCATCAGTAGATGAGTGGATAAAGAGCTGTGGCACATTTACACAATGGAGTACTACGTGGCCATAAAAAAGGAAATCTTACCTTTTGCACCAGCATGGAAGGATCTAGAGATTATTATGCTAAGTGAAATAAACCAGTCAGAAAAATACAAATAGCATACGATCTCATATTTATGTGTAATCTAATGAACAAAAGAAAATGATGAACAAAATGGAAACAGAGGTATGGATACATGGAGCAGACTAACAACAGTTGGAGGGGAGGCACTGGATGAAAGAAGGTAAAGGGATTAGACAAACAATATATATGGATAACCCATGGACACAGGCAATAGTGTGGTGATGGCCTGCAAGAGGGGAGGTGGGGACTCGACAAAGGCAGGCAAAGGCATGGGGGAAATGATAACCTCTGTAATAGTGTCAGCAACAAAGGAAAAAAATTAAACTAAATTATAAAACCAACAAACTCAGACAACAGAATGATTGCTACCATAGAGCAAGGGGCTAGGGGATGATGAGGAGGGTAAAGGGGATCAAATGTGTGATGAAAAGAGACTAGACTTTTCAGGTGGTAAGCAGACATAGAGCACACAGATGTCATATTACAAAATTGTACACCTGAAATTTATACAATGTTATCAACAAATGTTATCCCTAAAATTTAATTAAACAAAAAATCCTCGATCCTGCCTCTCTGTTCACAGCTGGGGAGGGAAGAAGAAAGTGGGCAGAACCTTCAGACACTAAAACCTCTGGAAAGAGCAGCACAGGATGGGGCATCATGTGGCTTCCTGACAGAACCCGAACTGTGTCATCTGGACCCTGGAACAACACCGCTCAAATGGAGTGGGCTGGAGGCTGGGAGCTGAAAGGCACAGCACATTTTGACCCCCAAATCTTTAGGAGCTATTTGGAAGAACGTTCTTGAGAGCAAATCTCACTCTGGCCTGAACTTCTCAAATATCCTAAAGAGGCAAGACAGGGCCAAAATGATGATAAGAAAGATGTGTTTATGAGGCCATCCTCCCAAGAACAGCTTTACAAATATATTTTAATCAAGGACCTTTGCTAAATCACTTCCTCCTCCTCCTCAAAAATAAAGGAGTTCAGTTGAAGTACTGGGCTGCACTTCTGGGCAAAGGAACAGTGTGGTCTGTGCCTGGCCTGGGTCAGGCAGCAAGTGTGCAAGGGGAGGAACTGCATGTGTACCCACACCCACACAGCACACAGCATATATACATATACACAGACACACCTCACACATACACATACCTCTCCAACACACATACATAGACACATATACAGTATATACACCATACATAGACACAATACAGGCACAGAGACACACCATACATGCTGCACACATGTATGCAAAAGGCACATGTATACAGAGGTGCAAATGCTCCAATATACTTGCTTAAAACTTGTTCTGTGCATAGGAACAGGGACAACTTCCCTAAAGCAAATAAGCAGGTACTGAAATAGCAATTATTACTTACTGAGTGTCTACTGCACTGGGCACTTCATATACAACCTTATTTAATGCTTGAACTCTAAGGTATCTACTCTCTCCTTGCACAGATGAGGAAGCGGAGACTGAACCAGGGCTATCAAGCTTCCAGCATTCCAGAGGGGGCCAAGCAAGGAGTCAGCGGGGGCTGGCTGCTGTCCCACACTTGCATGGAGCACAGCCCTGCAAGGGTCGTGAGTGGGTGCGGAGACCTGATACTCTGCCTAGTTTGAGAGCTGTTCCAATCCAGCAGGAACTGAGGAAGGTAAGGAGAACTATGGGCTCATGGATCACACACACATTGATAAGAAAGGGACTGTGGGCAGGCCCCCAGGGAAGTCCACTGTCAGGTGGAGAGTCTGTAGTTCAATTGGTTTGCAGGCAGGAAAAGGAGGAAGAAAATGATGGAGAGAGGAAGAATAGCTTCCCAGTGTATCTCACTGATCATTCCCTTAGCTGCCCACCTTGGATGTGGATGCCTGGCATGCCCAGAACATGGGGTGATGTCTTCCTCACACAGGCCAAGGACCATGTGCACTGTACCTGTGCTCTCACCCATGGAGCAGCTGGTCACCCAGCACAGTACCAACTCTCATACACACAAGCACTCACCAGACTGCACACTGTGGAATGAACAGAACAAATCCTTACCTGCTTTAAGCTTCATCATCCTATTCCTTTATTGCTTGGCTTTGCACACCCTACTTGTAATTCAGCAGTTCTACAATTTCCTCTTAGGCTATTTAATTGAATGTTCAGCCTGGTTGTGCATGCTAGGTTCTGGAAACACTTTAATCAGTTAATAAATTAGCCCAGAGCAGACAGCGAACAGAAAAGAAAAGATTGCCTCAGGATTCCCTTTTTATCCCCCAATTGTTTAGAACATTCCAGGTAGAACCAGTCTTTAGATTCCTTGAGTATAGAGCAAAAGAAGCACCTTATAACTCAAGGTTTCCTGCAAGTTACCAGGAGGGGAATTTAGGAAATAAAAGGCAATGTCACCCCCTGGGGATTCTCAGAGCCTCCCCATGGAGCAGCCCTCCTGTCCTGGGGCACCAAGTCAAAGACCTGGAGGGTGAATCAGAGATGGCCCCTCCTCTCAAAAGGCCCCATAGGCTAGCACCTCCCTTAGGGTGGCCTTCAGGCAATCTCTCAAGTATGTTGGAGGCCGTATGTGGGAAGCATCATCCCTTCACATCAAGTTACAGCAGTGACCAAAATGAGAAAATATCTCTGTTCCACTTTCCCTCAAATTTTAGGGGCAAAAACAGACAATAATAAAATATACAAATAACATACAGAGAAGGCTAAATGGTAGGAAGTTCTCCAGAAAAGAAAATTAAGGGAAAGGGAACAAGAAGTATTTGAGGGAAGCAGACTTGTAACTTTAAGTAGAGTGATCAGGGAAGCCCCACTAAGAGGGAGGCATGGGGGCAAGAAAAGGTTTTCAAGGCTGGGAACAGCATGTGCAAATATCCTAAGGTGGGAGCCTGCCTGGTGAGTTATGTGAAAGGCAGAGGCAGTGCAACTGCAGCAGGTAGAGGGGGCTGGTCAGGGTAGAAGTGACAGAGAAGCACTGGCCCTCCCAGGCCATTTAATAGGCTCTGGCTTCTTCTCTGACTGTGATGGGAGGCACTGGGGTGTGGGTTGGATTCTAGGATTGGCATAATCTGACATCTGTGTTAAAAGAATCACTCTGGCCACTATGTGGAAATACACACAGGGGTAGGGCAGGAAGTAGGAGAGAGGCAGGAGGCAGCTCTGTCATCAGGGAAGAGGACTTAAGGCCAGGGCCAGAGAAGGTAGGACTGTGGGTGTTTTGTGGGGAGAGCTAACAGGGTGTTCCAATGCAGGACAAGAGACAGGAGAGACCTCCACATTGGCCTACCTCATGGGAGGAGAGTTGTGGCACCAGACCTGGGGTGCTGGGAGGTGCACCTAACTAATGATTCTGCTCTACTGGCCTCACACATTGCAGGTGGCCAGGGATGAAATGAGGCTAATGGTCCCAGAGGAAGGGATCCCACACATACCCTGCTCAGCCTATCCTCAGAAATGGCCTAGAAAACACCCTCCTCCTGTGGCTCACAGGCCATGGGGCCCAGGGCAGCCACCACCCCTCTGCTCCCATGCAGAAATTTGACCAAGTATGAGACCCTCATGGACACACGGTCTCACTCCCATCTCCATCGTACCTCCAAGCAGCCCTACTCAGTAGGAAAATGGCTGAGACAGTCTGTGCACACCCTGCTCTCTCTCCACTCCTCTCCTTTCCTTCTCTCTATCTATTTGGTGATGTCTTTATACTGACTTCCAAAATCTTATACCTTCTGTCCTTCCCCTGAGGCTGCCCCTGATACCCTGCACATCTCTGTCCCCACCTATTCAAGGAGCAGATCTGATTGGGACAGTCCATCTCTATCCAGTGGAGGACACCCCTGCTGGACAGGTTCTCACACCACACCACATGCCAGGGGAACACTTGGAGACCTGGGGGTAGGGGTAGTTGTGCTGGGCGACGGCAAGTTCAGGTGCCGGCTCTCCAGGTGGCTCTTCAGGTTCTGGTCTCCCAGGTGGCAGGATCTTATCTCTTTACCTTTTGGTGGACCTTCTGGGGGCTTTCTTTCACCTTTCTTAGCAAAAGGTATATGCAAGAAAGGCAAGCAAAAATTAATATTTTCTATTATTTGCAGTATTTGTAATAATACAATAAAAATGTTAATGAAAAAGGGACAGATCAACAGCAAACTCCTCCCAGGAATTCAGCTCCTCAAAGACATTTCCTGACCATGCACTTTGTAAAGATTTCATCCATGCTTCTTTCTCCTTCTCTCTGCTCACTTTCTTCTTGGCACTCACCACTGTGTGTAGATGTGCATTTGGGTGTTTACATCTTAACTATCACTCCCACTGGGACCAGAAGCTCCTTGAGAGCATAATCAGATTTGCATCACTTGCCACCATATACTTAGGACTGGCCTCAATGCCTAACTCATAGAGGGACTCAGTCAATGAATGTTACATGAATGAGGAAATAGGTACATGGTTGGACCCTTAGGGTAGGCTCCCAGACATAGGCCATCCATCCTGAAACCTAAATATAATAAGCACTCAACAAATATTAGCTAAAATAACAATTGAGAAAACACTGTGTTCACTACCAAACACACTCCTCCTCTCACCCCCTTCTCTCCTTACTAAGGCCTCTTTTTCACTCTTCTAAGCACACCTACATGCTGGGCTCTACATAAGGAGTTTGTCTGAGTTCCCAGTAGAACCAGCACCTCCTCCAGGTGGGTCTTCCTCAGAGCAGTCCTCCCTTGGGGTTGTGATGCCCTGGACATGGCCAAGCTGTCTTTTTCCCAGTTGAGTCCCAGGATCACACAGTAGGTGCTCAAACATTTGATAGCCAGGTGAAGGAATACAAGGATAGTTCTAATAACAATTCTTTATACAGACAGAACATCTATCTTTGTAAAAGCCATCCAGTGACCTGAGCAAAATCTTCTACCAAGAAACTTTGACCCACAGACACCTCCTTTGAGACAATGAAAGAAAGACTTCTGGCTAGAGAAACCTTATTTCATGGAGGAGGCCCAAGGGATAACCAACCATAAACCACACATAGCTCCCTCTTCATGGATCAAACAGAAAAATCCATGGTCACTTTTCAGGTAGAGAAAAGATCATGATAAGGAGGGACATGACATAACCAGCCACTTTGCTACACCATGGCGCACGATGCAGGAATGCTTTTGGAGGACACAGAAAAAGAGCACAGGCCACTAAAAGAATCAGGGCTCCTCAAGCCACAGCCATTTTATGGCAAGAAAATTTGGGCAAGGCGTAAGTTCCCTGGGCCATGATACTGCTTTTCCTCATTCCTGGTCTGAAAATAAATGCAAGTGTTCTGCCCAGATGTGGGTAAAGGAGTATGTTGTTCTCACTGATTATGTCCAGATGATTTCAGAAAAAGCTCATAGCCAAGCAGGAGTGTTATGAAAGGACACTTATTCTTTGGTATAACTACTCCCACTTTGAGAGGGCACTGCCCCGAAGACAACTAAGTGAGTCTGGGAAACTGGGGTTTAATTTACAAAAGGGCTTCCCTAGATTGGGATGGTCTTCATGCCCTTCATCTTGTATAGGTCACTGGGGAAGCTGAATCCCATTAGGTGCAGAGGGGCAGGCAATGTGGGTGAGGAAAGTGAGAGCTGTCCTTGGCCCTTCCTCTGTTGGCCAGCCCTCTCACTTATCTGGTGGCCTGGATGCTCAGTGACCAGCAATACAGTGAATGCCCAGATCAGTCCAGAAAAGCAGAAACAGGGAGCACCCCTCTGCCAGGAGTAGGAGGCCTCTGACTGTGAGGACACTGCCATGCCCTGCACATAGTGAAGTTACCTCTGTGGACCTGTATCTTTGCTCTATAGTGCTGGATATATTGAAAAGAATAATTTTTAAAATCTTCCTTCTCTGTGGTGCCATCCCTGAAACAGCAAAAATCACAAGTAACTCTCAGTGCAGCGTTGCCCATGAGGCAAAATAAACACTGTCTCTTAGAGCTTTGCCACAGAACAGGAGACTCTACTTCCCTCTGCCTGAGTCTCGGAAAGCCAGTCTTTCTGTCTGTAACTGAGGGCTGACATATCCATGTAAATGACAATCAGTCCTAGTAAACCAGCAGGTGTGCATTTCCCTGCACACCATCGCACCAAGACAGGTGTCGCCCTGGCTGCTGTGGCTCAGTAGGTTGAGCACTGGCCTGAGCACTGGCCTTTCGGTCACCAGTTTGATTCTCCATCAGGGCCATGCCTGGACTGTGGGCCAGGTCCCCAGTTGGTGGTGTGCAAGAAGCAACCATTCAATGTTTCTCTCCTGTTGTTTCTCCCTCCCTTCCCCTTCCTCCAAAAAATTAAAGAAATAAAAATCTAAAAAACAAAACAAAACAAAACAAAGACAGCTGTCTTCCAGGCAAGGTTCAAAGATTGGCAAAAGAGAAAGAAAAGATGAATACATGAGAAAAGTGTCCAAAGTAGAAATTAGGAAATGCATCTTGAAACAATGGGATAAAATATTCTATGGGAAATATTTGTAATGATTTTAAAAGTATTAAATATCCCATTTTAAAAACATATAATGAAGTAAAAAAATGTTCAAACTAATAGAGCATTAAGTGAAAAAACAGGGATATAAAACTTCATGTTTAACATGATCCCAATCATGTGAAACAAACACATATGCAGGACACCCAAATACTTATGAGGATCTTCTCTGGATTATGGACAGAGCAAATTCCATTTCCTTCTTTAAACATCATTTTTATATATTTATATATTCTATATTTTCTGTACTGAGCATAATGTTTTTAAATCAGAAGGAAACATTTTAAAACACATTATTTTCAGACTGAAGAGGCATCATATATGGCTCAGCTTTTGGCAGCTCCACTAACCTGAGATGTGAGTCACCTGAAACTGATGACCTTGCCAAATTTAAGCCCACTGCTGTCTCCCTGCTCCCTAATGAAGTCTGTGGATGCACCAGAGCCCATGAGAGCAGGTAGGGGCTATGCCTCCAAATTCCTCCCAGCTTCTCCCCACCACACAGGGCTGTCTGAGATCAGAAGACCAAAGGGACAACAGCGTCTTCCCAGAGCAGAGCCAGGGAGAACGTGGCACTCCTCTAAAGCTTTCTGCCTGAGCACCATCTCGACCTGAGCACCCTCCTCACACCCACCACTAGGCCCTGCAGAGCAGCCAGCACTCCCAGCAGTCCTTGGGAATGAAACACAGCATCTCCACTTGCTCCTGGGGCAGGGGGGCCTTGTCTCACCAAAGGCGTAGAGGCAGCTATAGGCAGAACATGAAAAAAATCAAAACAATTTCCCTCCCTCTCAAGCATAATGTGAAATAGAGAGAAATATCTTGGTTTCTTTTTTCTCCTGACAGCCTTTTGTTGTTCCTTTTCCAGCATTCCTTCACATATCTTAACATTTTCAGAAAAATCATGTTAAATTATACCCTCCCTCCCACCTCAGACTCACAAGAACAGGGTGTCAAATTAAGTCCTATTTGACCCATTCAGTGACCAATTCTAGACACCTCCCAGGTCAAGGAAATTATGGGCTCTCTCAGGAATCAAATGAGAACATGAGAAGGTGGGACCCTCAGCAGCTCCAGAAAGTCAGGTCATCATTTACTGTGTACCTATTCGGTACCCAGCACTCTGCCAGGCACTCCAGGGAAACAGCAAGAGACTAAGTAACCAAACACACAGCCCTCATTCTCAACAAATTTACCCTCTGGCAAGAGGCAGAAGCAACACACAGGAAGAATAAAGATAATAATTAAGCCCTAAACCAGATAGAAAAGGCATTTCAAGCAATTATTAGAAGCTGTCAAGAGTACTGTGATGTGTGTCTGAGCAACAGTAGAGCCTCCATGAGTACAGCCGGGGCAGGGGCAGCAATCAGGGCATGCATCTGTGTTCTTGCTCCCAAAGACTGGGAATGGAACAAGAAAGAAGGAAGAAGGCTTCAAGGAGGAATGAGGACTTGGGACGATTCAGAAAAATAATAGGCTTTGGGTAAATGAGAAGACATTTTAGTCAGAGGAAATATACCCAGGCATGAACCTTGAGTATTTTATGCTTGAATACATTCATTTCTTCTTTCACTCAACTAATGTAATAAACATTTATTACATGCCTAGGTGCAATTCATTGTAATCCAATGAGAAACAGAAGCTCTCACTTTACCCTACTTTTTCCTTGTTATTGCCATGAAGAAGAAATAATGTAATGAGCCCCCAAAACCCATCTCACTCAGGGACCATGTGACATTGGCTACCTTTACCCACAGCACTCAAAGTATGGTCCATGGACCAGCAGCACTTGTATCACCAGAGAGCTTCTTTGGTTAATACTTAAGCTCCCCTTGGAGCTTCACACATCCCATTGGACCTCTAGAATTAGAATCTGCATTTTCACAAGCCACCCAGTGGTGTCCTACCAAATTACAAATTAGAAGCACTGACCCAGGTCAAAGAGCCCTGAAGGCTTAGAGCCCAAGACTGATAGATTGAGCTACAATGAACTTCCAAGATCATCTAGCTCAACCCCACAATATGCTTGGTGATGAAACTAAGGTTTGAAAAAGTTAGTTGATTTTCCAGTTTTTAAGATTTCATTGTCAACTGGTTTTAGGCTAAAAAAAAAAAAACCCACAAACCCTCAACAACAAGGTGCTATTTTATGACTCACATCATCCCTCAGCATGCTTCCCAGAAGCTAAGGGCCTGCCACTCTTCAAGTTCCATTTTGTAACATGAAGCCACCACACCTGAGCCACCTGAACAAGAGAATCCCAGAGGGGTGAACATTACAGAGCTTCCCATGTGCTTCAAAACCAAAAATAAGTCCATTTAAGTATAAGATCATGGTAACCATAACTACTGAGACCTTTGCACAAATTCCCACTGTACCCAGTAAGACTGCCTATAATGGTGGTGCCTCCTAGACTCACTTTTTGTTGAACTGAGATACACATCATCAAGAAAGTACAAACTTTGTACAAACATCAATTTCTCTACAGTATAGTACATACTGAATTGGTTGTTTTTAAGACTCCTTTTTTTTAAAAGATTTTATTTATTTATTTTTAGAGAGGGAAGGGAGGGAGGGAGGGAGAGAGAGAGAGAAAGACAGACAGACAGACATCAATGTGTGGTTGCTGGGGGTTATGGCCTGCAACCCAGGAATGTACCCTGGCTGGGAATCGAACCTGGGACACTTTAGTTCCCAGCCCGCACTCAATCCACTGAGCTACGCCAGCCAGGGCTAAGACTACTTTTTGTAGAAGCAAATAACTTGGAATCCTACTTCAGTTGAGAGTAAATAAGGAGAAAAAGCATCTCCAGCTAGTTGGTGACAAGATGGCATCACACTGTGTGCATATCATGTATGCAGTCCAAGCCATGTGATGGCAGGCAAAAGGGCTCTTTTTTTGTGAGGATAGATGAAGCAAAGAGGAAGAGATAGTTAATAATTTTCTTTGCATATGACAGCTTGGAAAATCCTAGTTGGGCTTTATAATTTAACACCTATTCCAAGAAACAGTTGACAAATGAATGTGAGTAACAGTGCCATTTTCATCTACCAGCTGGAATGATTGTTTATGTCCTTGATAAGCCCACTAATAAATTTGTCAGTGTATTCCCAGCTGTGGTTTGGAGTCCAGATGCAGTATCTCATGCTCTGGACACACTGGTACCACTTTCTTTAAGTACCTCCATCTGTTTCTCTATCATATGGTCTACAGGTTTTCAGAGCTACTAAATAAGAAAGTAATGTCGGTTACCCTGTAGTCATTTTAGAACCACCTGTCATCTCATCCCCTGTGTCCTCCAGCAGGACCACAGACAAGGATCAGGGATAGCAGACTTCCAGGCTCCTGGCAGGACTACAACATGCAAGCAGGAAAAATGATAGCAAAGAGTGAAAGTAAGTCATCTCCTTTGGTGACAATTCTTTGCCTTACAAAACTCCCAGTGTGCTGTTAGGAAATGCAGAATAACCCTCAACAGAAAGGGGGTGGGGGTGACATTAGGCCTATAAGACAAAGATTCTGTTTTAGGAGGTCACTTGGAGTGCCCAGCAATGTAAGGAGGAAACAATCTTTAATGACATTTGAGTAGACTCTTCATATCGGCTTCCTCTGATCTGAACAACTTGCAGAGTCACACTGAAACGCCTCCTTTGTGACCTGGTCTTTTAGACAATCACAATGTGAGTGTTCACAAACCCAAATATATTAAGAATTGGGGCAACCTAGCCATGCCAAACCTCTCCTAATTCTAACTGGACTTAATGCAAAAGCAATCACAGCCAATGACAGCCATCCTGATTTTTAATTTCTTTTTCTTATGAGGCCCAGGATTTAGATTCTGCATGGTTGCAAATGTGGGTGTCCAGGTTTCCCCAATTCTTCTTGAAGGAAGAAGTTCAAAGAGTTTTCTTGGTAGCCTCACCTTTGAGCAAGCAAGATAGCTCAGGGGCATGAGACTAAGGCAAAGGAATGGAGAATAGCATGTTGTGATGGGGTGACTCAACCAGCTGGCAGCAATCAGCCTCTGCAGTGCCCACATCAAGCGGTGCCCCATTTTTAAAATTTTACCAGAAAGAAGAGAGATGGCACAATCAACTTGGTAATGAAGAGAGTCTGTAAAAGGAAATTTACCAAGTTGGAAATTGCATCATAGGCAGACCAACAACCTACAACTAGCAACAGGGGGATGCATTCAGCACCTGAGCCTGAAAGGGAGGAAAAGAAAGAGGTTCACAGAACCCATAGATAAGCACACATGCAGAGGGACTGCTATGAGCAGTGGCCTCTAAGGAAGGAGACAGTGGAAGGCAAACTCCCGCTCCATGCTTCCTCTTCCAGCATGTGCCCAGGATATGGTCCAGACAGCTCAGCCTCCTGGGCACACAGAGGATCAAGGGGGAGAGTGGCTTTGCAGGGCCAAGTGGAAATTTCCTGTGCTCTCAGAGACTCCTGGACAGCCTTGAGATGCCCGAACACCTTAGAAGAATGGATTCTTTATGTTCTTGATAAACCCATCTACTCATAAGTGTGGTTTGGAGTTCTGAAGGTCTGCAGACACTGGTTTGGCTTTTCTACAGGGTATGAGGGACTGGGGAATGATTATGATTACTTGCGGGGGGGGGGCAGTTGGGAACCACTATACACACACACAGAGGAGGCCAAGTGTCTATTTACAGGACTCACCAGAAACCAGTCCCTTGGAAAAATTCTAAAAATGTAAAATTCTGTGACATGTGATCACTACCCCTCTCCAATTTCTGACATCCCCGGAGGAGGGTCCACTGTTATGGCCTGAGTGTGTCAGTAGGTGATGGAAACCAAGACAACAAACATAGATGCAGCCAGGTGACTGAGCTTGGGGCAGTCTGTCAGCACTGTCACATCTCCCAGTGTGCCCACTACCAGGATGGGGCTGAAAACTGCTCACTTGTGCATTTAGATGCAGACCACATCACTGCTGACAGCCTCCTAGACACATGGGCTCAAAAGATGAGAAAGGCTCAGACTTTGGGAGGAAGATGTGCACCTCCTCCGTGCTCAACATCCTCCCTATGGGTCTTGCCATGCAACATATCTCTGTAGGGAACCAGATGTCACTGTCATCAGACTCATGATAGCACGGTTCAAGTTTTTCTGTCAAATGAGTTTCTGCCACAATAGGGGACATAAATTTTCAGTTTTCAGAACTTTATGGATTTTAGAATTGTGGATAAAAGACCTGTGTGTAGGGCTCCTTGCACATGCTATTCGAGGACTCTGTCACAGGACTGCTGTGAGCCAGCCTATGCTCAGTGCCCCATTAAGAGACTGAACTATGAGAAAACCTGGGCTCCACATGGCCCCAAGGGCCCTGTGCCAGTTCCAGGCCTGCCCTTGAGCAAAACATTGACTCTGTCCAGGTTTTGGTTAGTGCACTGTACCACTCAGACAATAAGAATGTATCTCCTGTGGGATCCCTGCAAAATGGCGAGAAATGGTAATATCACAAGGTACCTCAAGCAGTAATATCACAAGGTACCTCGAAGTCCTTCCCTCCACCTTAGTCTTCCTGTCTTGCATCCTCTTAGTTGCTCTGAGGGCTGTGGTTCAGCACGGCCAGGCAGATCACCATCCCCAATCACATGTTTGTCATCACAACTAAAAAATCTGTCCCAACCTTTTTTGCCTATTCTTTACTGTAAGAACTGAAAGTGAAACAAAGTACTAGGATGAAGTTATTTTGCAAATCCACAGATACAGGGATCTAGGCTCCAGGGCTCTGACTACCACATACTTTTCCTTTCTGCCCCTGAAGGACTCTTTGCTAGATGTTCACCTCTCAGTGATAGAAACATCATTTTATTCATAAGCATAAGGTCAGATTTTTACCAAGACCTTACTTAAATATCACAGCTTTCCCTAGTAAATTATCTTGCAGTTCACAGAACCTGAGAACCCAGAGCAGAAAAGAGAGGTGGAAATAAAACAGGAGAAAACACAAAGGTGATTGGGTAACAGGGAACAACTCGTGGCTCCAAGCCACACAGAGGCCTGGTCTCCACAACTGAATATGAAGCAGGTGAGACTAGAACAAGGAAGAAGAAATGCTCTCTAATCCTCAGACTCACACACTGCTGGTTGTCAGAGGCTTTGGCTTCCTCACACTGGGCCAGGGGTCCTTGCCATATGCAAAAGCCACTCATAAATCTTTGTCCCACAGAACTCTGAGACACAGCAGGCTCCAGGTATTGCACCATGACAAGAGAGCATGACTAGAACAAGGCTTACCATCCAGCCCACTGGACTTCTTCTGCCAGACACTCAAAGATCCTGGGGTCCACTGCCCCTGCCTTCACTGGCACTGCTAACTCACACTTCCACATACTAACACAGGGCAGCCTGCTGACAGCGAAGCCACAGGACAGTGAATGGCCCATCCATAAGTCTAATTAACACAAAGCATTTGGTATCATTGCCATGGAAAGGCCAGCTTCATCCATCTGTTAACACTTGATATTTCACCTGCCTTTCCAGAGTGCTACGGCACTCAGCCCCACAAAAATGGCATTCCCAGCACATGGCTGTGTAGCATGGTCCCCAACCAGAATGACTTGTACTCAACCCCTCCTGTTGCTGGGGCTTCCTTCCAGGTTGGTGTTGGATGATGAACTGTTTCTTTGTTTCACATTTTCTCTGAGCAGTGAGGAGATGGGTGTGACCTGGCTGCAGAGTGACAGTACCTTATGCACAGTAGAGGGCAGCTGTCTCCCACATAGAGTTCCTTTGGATATTATGAGACCAAAACATCTCTTTTTTTATTTAATTGTTGTTCAAGTACAGTTTTCTATCTTTTACTCCCTTCCCACCCCCACCCCCACCCCCCACCCAGCCCTCCCCCACCTCCCTCCCATTTCTACCCCCCTAGTTTTTGTCCATGTGTCCTTCATACTTGTTTCTGTAAACTCTTCCCCTTTTCCCCTGAAATTCCCTCCCCTCTCCCCTCTGGTCAGCCTGTTCCCTATTTCAGTGCCTTTGGTTATATTTTATTGTTTATTTGTTTTGTTGTTTGGGTTCCTGTTAAAGACGAGATCATATGGTATTTGTCTTTCACCTGGCTTTGCCTGGCTTATTTCACTTAGCATAATGCTTTCTAGTTCCATCCTGCTGTTGCAAAGAGTTGGAGCTCCTTCTTTCTTTCTGCTGCATAGAATTCCATTGTATAAATGTACCATAGTTTTTTGATCCATTCATTTACTGATGGGCATCTAGGTTGCTTCCAAAACTTGGTTATTGTAAATTGTGCTGCTATGAACATTGGGGTGCATAGGTTGTTTTGGATTGGTGTTTCAGGGTTCTTAGGATATAATCCTAGCAGTGGAATTGCTGGGTCAAAAGGCAGGTCTGTTTTTAGTTTTCTGAGAAAATTCCATACTGTTTTCCATAGTGGTTTGTACCAGTCTGCAATCCCACCAACAGTGCACTAGGGTTCCCTTTTCTCCACATCTTCTCCAACACTTGTTGTTTGTTGCTTTGTTTATGATGGCCATTCTGACCAGTGTGACTGGGATCTCATTGTGGTTTTAATTTTCATCTCTCTGATAGCTAGCAATACTGACATCCTTTCATATGTCTCTGGACCCTCTATATGTACTCCTTGGAGAAGTGTCTGTTCAAGTCTTTTGCCCATTTTTTAATTGGGATGCTTGTCTTCTTAGAGTGGAGTCGTGTAAGTTCTTTATGTATTTTGGAGATTAAACCCTTGTCTGAGACCAAAACTGCTGGTTTTCATTGCTTTCCCAAACACTGTCATTAGGAAAGCAGACGAGCCCAGCATGGGTCTTTTAAATTCCTTTTAAGTGTCATCCTACCTGGTCCTCAGGTCATTTTAAATCACACACATTGTGAAAACATGCCCAACCACCCAGTGGAGTTGCTCTCAGAAATCTACAGTTAAGTGGCTCTGCCCAGCCTGACCTGGGAGGGTGTTCTAAAAAGGCACCCAAGCCTCAACAATACCATTTGGCCCATAAAACTGGCAGTGGTCTCTCAGACACTTATAGATGCCACTCCACAGACAAAACCACCCTGTTCAGGAGCCCTGAAAACCATAGGAAAAAGCAGTGTTGTATTAAGGTATCAAAAGAAAAGAAGGAAGGGGAGGCCTGTTTAATAATGTGAAGTTCTAAAACCATCCTTTTTCCTGAGCTAAAACACCTCCAGTGGCTTCCCCACCAGAGGGCGAGCAGGAAGGTGAGGCTGAGGGAGTGATGGGAAGGGGCTGTGTCTGTTTCTTCCAGGCCCACCTCCCAGCCACACTCCCAAGACTGGTTGCTTCTGAGAATAAATCCTACTCTGGAGGCAGGAGTCTGTCCCAACAACCACCAAGTTTCACCTATTTCATCTTTCATAACTTATTTTATAATTTTGGTCACTACCAGTCCTTGAATGCTTTAAGAAAGAAAAATCCTGTTAGTAATACTCACTATCAATAGAATGAAGGTGTTTAAGAAAACCAACACCATCCAAATGGTGTGACTTCCCAAAAAGAAACTCATGAGGGGAACATCACAGGTAAGAAAACTGGAAGCCCTCCAACCCATTCCCCACAGAGCCACTTCCTCTATAAGACCTATGGGCTCTGGGTCACATTCTTTCAAGATCTCCCTTAAGGAGTGAAAATGGGAGGGCTGGTTAGCCACTGCTTAGCTGGGACAAGGAATATTCCTGTGAATGTGAACGAGGAGCTGGTAGTATATGCAAAGCTCCATTCCCAGTGTCACTTTCCCTGCAGATTTCTCCTAGGCCAGGTTCAAGGTCTCAAAGAATAACAGAATCACGGGGGGAAGAGTGGGTCCACAACACAGAATGTGGGCACTGGGATGGAGTCTGAGGCCACTCCATATGTGCTGCAACTACAAATCCATACCCTGCACCAGTCCCTGACTAGCAGCCTGGACTTGTCCTCAAGGGACAGAAGCTCCTGCCTCCATGGCAGAGCTGCACAAGTGGAGTAATTAAAGCCAGGTGAAGCCAAGTTCAAATCCCAAGTCCATGACTTAACATCTCTGAGACTTGGAAGCTACTTTACATCCCTAAGTCTCCAATTCTTAATCTACAAAAGGGAGCTTATGTCCCCTCTTCCTGGGTCCCTGGAAGCATCTAGAGACATGTACTGGACACCTCCCTTGCAGCTGTGCTCCCACAGCCCCAAATGCTACAAAAAAGCCAAAATTCACCCCATAACCACCTTTGCTTCACCTCATACCCTATCTCACCTTAAGGAGCAACCCCACATCTCACTGGTGTCTTTCAGAAGCCTCTGTGGGTAACACAAGTGGTACTTGGGATCACTCAGCATTTCTGAGTTTCCTGCTGGCCAGTGAAGCTCTGGTCTCTCAGGGTGCATGGTGCTGAGCAAGAAGAGACACCCAAACACTCACTTTCAATGGGTGAGGTGAGGCCTCAATGGAAGAGGGTAGCTGTAGTGCCCTTGGGGCTGGAAAAGGAGCTGTACATCTCTCAGGGGCAGGAGTCCAGGGAGGCTTCAACAAGTAGATGAGTTTGAACAGAGGACTTTCCAGATGGAGGAAAGGCTGCAGGCCCAGCTCTGAGTGGGAGCAGGGCTGAGCCACAGTCCCCAGGCATCTTCTCATGGATATGCCAGCCACTTTTAAAAACTAGGTGTTTATGTTACCCTTCAGAATTAATCATCCTATTGCCTTCAGTGCTGCTGCCCGTGAACCTAGCCCTGGGCCAAGCTGTGACTTCACTTCTGTCTGTGAACATAGCTCTATGTAATCCTCATTCAACCCCTGCTGGACAGCTACTCTTACCCCTTCTTACATACAAGGGACCTGGTGCTCAGTAAGCTGAAAGAATGTGCCCCAACATCATCACTTCAGATATGCCATGTCTCCACATACCTCAGGCCCCTTGTGGACCTGCCTGACTCCAGAGCGGGCTGCCAGGACATCTCCCATTAGGTCAGGATCTACTACAACTTGTCCTGACCAAGGTTAGATGTACACTGCCTCCAGCCTCACCCTCACCTTGCCCAGGTGCTGAGCTTAGAGAACACAGAAAGAGACTGCTGAGTCTTGATAGAGCTACATCATTCATTCCCCTTTGGCCTTACTGGTTCCTAAATCATGAACCAAAAACATAAATTTGAAAAGTAAAAGAAAATAATCAGCCAAGCCCACTTTAAGGGAATAGCCCCAAGCACACTGGGGTGCACAGACACCCCCATCACAAGGATAAGCACTAGAGTGAGTTAACAGCTCCCTACACTATCTATTCCACTGAGAGTCTCAACATGTGGTAGCAGCTCCAGGCCCACCAGGAACTACAACACCATGCCACACAACCCACAATAGGCTCGGGCTCTTCAAGCCCAGGGCCTTCTGGATGTGGTATGCCCTGCAGGGCCATGGAGTAGAGCAGAAAGTCTGCTTGAGTTCACCCCTTGCCCCACACCCATGTTTTGGCCTGTCAGCAAAACCCAAGGTCACTGCTTCCCTGAAGTGGATTCTTTTTGTTAAGAAAAGCAGGCAGGTTGCACCAACTATGAACATGACTAAATAATGCAATCTGATCTACACACATGCACAAAGTGTCTCTCCCTTCATTAATATGCAAAGGAAGCATGAGGATTTAACCCCAATAAACACATAGAACAATAAAATAGATAAAAACAGCTACTTTCCAAACCAGTCAGAAACTGGACCTTTGGGAAGGCAAAAAAAAAAAACCCCAAAAATCACACAAGTGAGCAAGCAAGCAAAGCACCTTCTCTCCCTGAGTTGTAGCACAATTAGAGACAGGGCACCCAGGGCCTCTGCCCTGGGTCACCTCTATGGCTTGGCAATACCTAACTCAGGCTTCTCCCAGGCTCCTGCCAGCCAACCCACAGTGCAGCCACACCTTCTTTAGGTTCTGCCTTTGGAGGCAGAATGTCAGCTCTGCCCACTCCAGGGGCAGTCTGCACTTCCATTCTTCACCCTCCTCAATGGCCCCTGTGCTCTACCCCACAATAATCACCTGCCCCTGTGGTCTGGTTGCCCATACCCCACAATGGTCAATGTGCTCATCTCCACAGAATCACCTTGCAGGTTTGCTTTGCAGTTCTGCTGCCACTCCACCATCAGGACTTAGCTCCACCCTGAAGCCAGAAATGTGGATAATCTGGCTCACTAAAAACAAATTATGTTCAAATGAAGTATATAGCACTTTTTCAGTGAATAGACCAGAGCCTGATGGAAAAAGTTCCTGTCTTCAGTTCCCCAGCAGTGGAACACCCATCATCCCCTCTCACAGCAGTGAGAAATGCATGCTCCACAGTCAGACCCACAAATCTGACAACTCCCCCAGCATGTCTGTGCTTGACATGGGGAACAGAGGGCACTCCAGTCTGGGACTGTGACAGCAGCAGAGTGAGGATGGATTACAGTTGTCCCTCGCTGTATCGAGGCTCACTCATTGTGTTGCGGCTTCACTGTTTCGAGGGTCCTACAGTGAAACTGCAATGAGTGAGTTGCAATATAGCAAGGGATGACTGTACACTTCACTGGTGAGTACCCATATAGAATTTTATATGTTGTTAAAATTATGTAGGTTTAAGAGTGTAGAAGGTGTTTAAGAGCACATGAAGTGTTTATAAGAGTGTGAGAAAGGTTTATAGGAGTGTGGGAAGGGTTTATAAAGCCATAAAATAAATATAACGCCCCTACTTCTTGGATTTTCACCTATCGCAGGGGTCTCTGGAACATAACTCCCATGATAGGTGGGGGAATCACTGTATTGGCTGTCCTCACCTTCCCAGTCCCAGCAATCAGTTAGTGACAGTACAGGACTGTGACAGATAGGCTCCACTTCTTATCATATGGGTGACCCATTCCTGTCTTTCAATAATCAGTCCCCTCTCTCTTACCACCTCTTCCCTCCTCCCACCTCTCCACTTCCAACTCCCTCTGGGGACAATGTGGCTCAGTAGTTAGGTGTCTGAGGATCTGCAACTATGCAGATCTGTTTGAATCTGCATCATCACTTCTACCTGCACAAGGCCCTAATGGCCAGAGCTTCAGTTTCTGCCTTTGCAATGAGGATACACTATCAGCTTCCAAAGGCTTGTTATGCCCAGTATATGTGCAATCGACAGAGGACAGCCAATCACACAGTAGGTGCTCAATTAATGGGGAGAGGAATGAGGACCTTGTCTAAACAAAATCCATAACATTCTTAAGTCATAGACTCATTTAGAGTGAACTTCATTTCAGCTCATGCAGATATATCATGCAAGCACTCACCCTTCAATGCTAAATAGCAGAAAAGCTGTTTAATCACCCAATTTGTTTATTGGTCTATTGGTATGAAGTTTTAGAAACTCCTTACTTAACACTTTGAAGGACAGAGAAATTGGATCCCTGCATTTCTTTCCTACTGCAGCTAGTATCACACCATCACTGTAGCCAAGCCCCTGTCTGGTCAACAATCACCCAGGAAGGGATTCCCCATTGCTCCCCCTTCCCCAGTGCTCACTGTCCAGCAGGCTGGGTTTCTAATTACATCCCACCCTCACCCAGAAAGCATACACATGATAGACATGGAGCAGCAGCAGGCAAGAAGGCTGATGCTGTCCAGGCTGTGGGACCCCAGGCCAGTACTCTCCACTTTCTGGGCCACCATTTCCTTGTATGTGAAAGGAGGGGGGTACACTGAGAGGCCCTTGGGTTCCTTTCCAGTGTTAACATGCTAGGATTTAAGCCGAATTCTCAGTGACCAGTTTTCTGTGTTTCATGTGGTTCTTATTCTGCATTGATGCAGATCATTAAAGTTAACTGCAGATGTCCAAGCTATTTATGATTCTGAGCACTGCAGCAAGAAGGAGCCCTGAAAAGCACAGGGAAATGAACTGTGCCAAATTCTGATATAAAAAGAAAAAAAAGAAAAGGGGGGCCTATTTAGCAATCTGAAGTCATAATCCTCTGCCTTTCCTACCCCAAAGCAGCACAGCCCAAGAGAACCCATGGCCTTGGGCATAGTTGTTTTGGTGCCTCCTCATTTCCTACACACTCTCACCCCCCAACTGCCCAGAGGTCTTCAAGGGCCCACATCCTAATTATTCCCACAGGCCCTGCCAGGACCCCATACTACTATATACAATCTCTAACCCTTCCTCAAAAGCAATCCTCCCCTACCCTCCTCACCTGGTCTAGCTCTAAGATGTCTTAGCTTGAAATCAGTCTGAGGAACCAAAGAGCTGGCAAGCAGGCCAATGTCTGTAATGGTTTGGCATCACTGTTCCCAAGGGAATGTTCCCAAGGGAATGTTCCCAAAGGAATTGTAAGCTGACAAGAGCCGAGAAAGTAGAAAATCCCAATGATGGAATTCCAAAAGAAAAGGGTGGTGAGGACATTTCTGGGTAAAGATAAGAGGCTGAGAAAGGAATGTACCTATTTCCTTGAAATTCCACCAAATAGGCCACTGTGTGTACTTTTCCCTCCAAACCCAGACCTTTTGAATGTGAGTGATGAGAAGGCATTTGTGGTGACTTCCCCAGCATCTAATCAAGGTAGAGAAAGAGTCTAAAGGCAGGATAAGGAAAACAATGGAAGCTCCCAGTTGGGTGAAGCCACTTCCTTTAGGATCATAGAGCTGCAAGTTTAGCCTAAATGTGAATATTCTCACATCTTCACTAGCCCCTCATTAGCCCTGAAATCCCCTCATGGTTGTCAGCTTTGAATGAGCAATGGAGATGGTGGAAAAGGTTGGAGTTAAGTCATCCCCCCTCAGAAGTGAGCAAATCTCTCAGCAAGCTAATCAGCATAGTATACCTAAGCCTTGTGCCAAAATATGAGTGTGGAATCTGGACTAGAGTTTTTATTCTGCCTCTCAAGGCTACATGGATGATTTTCTAGGCTATAATAGAGTTATCATAAAATAAATGGCTAAAGCAGCCACAACCAGGTAGAAAAGTCATGTCAAAGTCAAGCACATGCCCATTGACTTTGAGATGAATAAGCCTACAGGCCAAAAAATATTCTTTTCTTTATTGTTGAAATTACATACTTACACAGTGCCTGGGTAGATTCCTCAGCAAAACCCCCCTCACCTCCATTCCTGTGGTGTGTGCTCTCTCAGCCCTTGACTTTGGGCTTAGCCACATGACTTACATTGGCCAATGGGATATTGGGGAACAAGACACAGGCAAAAGTTTGAAAATTATCTGAGCTGGGCATAGGTGGGCTTTCTTTCCGTCTTGTCTTCTTACATGAGAACATTTTTCAGGAGGCTGCTGGTCCAAAGAAAGTAAAAGTCAAATGCAACAAACCTGGACCCAACCACAGCTTAAAGCCAAGACAGGCATGTCATCCAAAACTCACATGTGTCAAGTGAGTAGTAAATGCTCATAGTGTGTGCCATGGACTCTTGGACTGAGTTGTTATGCAGTATCTTTGGGGCACTGACTGACAGTGTCTCACATTCCTATAACCACATGGTCAGCCTTCTCCACTGTCAAATCTCCATACCTCATTGTTAAGCTCTGTTCATTGGGTTTATTTTATTTATTTTAGTTGAGCAGAGAGCACTGAACACCCAGGTAGAAGAAGGGATGCCCTGTTCCCTCAGAAGTGCCATCCCTTCTGTCAATTGAAAAGCCCCAACCTGAAGCTCCTTAGGCCTCCGCTGCTACAGGTGCCTGCTCTGCATTTATGCTGGAGAAATGGAAGCATTAGCCCTGTTGGTACCATGTCCACCATGGACTGGAGGAAACACCCTCCACAAATTAGTGCAGATGAGATAGGTCAGATGCATTACTGAAATGGCTGCTAGCAAAAGAAATACCTTCGTAAGTTATTTTCACAAGGAAAGAATCCAAGTTATCTGGCCATTGTTTCTTCACTTTCAAGATGTAAGGTTGTCAGGCAGAAGAATGTAATTTTCCAAGTAATCATTTTCCCAAATCTATGCATCCATCAACAACTATGCTGTTGTCACAATAATATGCCTGGGGTTCCTCATGAACGGAGGGCCCTGAGTGGGAGAGACAAAGTTCCAACCTCAGCACTTCCTGTTGAATTCCTAATTAACTCTAAGCTCTGTGCATGCACAGGAGCTCAGATAATAGATATGCCAGTGCACACAGTAAGTCTCAGGGACATACTTTTCACCTGAACCAAAGCCTGTGGACTGCTCAGAGGTGCAGGCATCTGCTAAATGCCATAACAGAAGTAGGGCTCCTCAAAGTCCTACTAAATCTTATAAAATTACACAGTCATTAGTAATTGAGAGCATGAAGGGGATTCCCATAACCGAGTTGCAGGTCACATAAAGACACTTAAATTAAGTGATACCAGAGAAAGAATCAACTCAAAATCCAAGTTAAGCATTGCCTGAAAACAGGAGTACTGTTGCTAGAATCACATTTAGATTACTGCACAGAGAAAGAGGCCAGCATAAAAAATCCAAAAATGGAGGACCACACCTGGCCCCAGTGCAGCAAAATTCTGGGATCCATTTCTGAGTAAATACAGACACACTGAAGGCCTGTCATACCACCCCTAACTCAAGTCCTGTGGGTTCTAAGCAGATGAAGGACAACCCATGTGGAGCTGACTTCACATTTATTCCAGTATCTTGCTTGATGACTGGCATTTCACAGGTACTCAATGAAAGACTGTTGGATTTTGTCTTCAATTCTCCCTCAAACACAAAGGTTGGCCAAATGTTTCACATTCTATCTCTCCTCTCCTCATTGTTTAACTGTTTTACTTCTATATGGTAGGGTACATGTAAAAAATCAAAACTGACTTCTCTACATACAAAACAACTGAGCAAGCTGATATGTTGACCATGCTAGAATAAAGGAGATTTTTTTAGGTATTCTCTAAGGATTTAGACTGTTTGCCTAGTAACAGCTCTGATCTGTCCAGCACCTTAGCTCAAAGCTCTCATAACATAATGATAGAGATTGTATTATTTAGTTTCACAATACACATGTGAAACACAAGTTTCTTTAGCTACTGCAATCATTTTACAGGTGAAAAAATTAAAGCACTAAGCAGTTTGAACAAGGATCTCCTCATAGCAATGACTGGACTAGAGTTTCAAGTCCTTTTCTGGGTCCTAGGGGACATTTACATTCTTCAGATGGGCCTGGACCCTGATACAGTCATTCTCAGGCCATTGCCACTAGGCTTGTGCCAATAGTATCCATTTTGTTTATTGAGGGAGACATATTTACTATCAATGCCACTCATATCCCAAAGATCTAATCCTGTATTGATTTAACCATGACCCCTTTACTAGAGAAAATGATTCTTTATTCCTCTATGATATGAAATTTTTACCATCTCCAAAACCACATACAAGGTCTATCTGGAAAAAGTCCAGCCACTGTCAATATAATGAGAACAGATTGCATGACATCAATGTAACCTGGCAGCCAAGGAGAGTAGACTAGAATGCACATGTGTGACCAATGACATCTTCACTGTACAGTCAGTGGGGGCAATAGATGCCCATTGAGTAAGCATGTGTAGTGTGTGGCCAAATGACTGATTAGAGCAACAAATCTGCATCAAATTTTGCATTAAGCTTAAACCTTCCTCTGTAGAAACTATTGACTAATGATTCAGAAGGCTGCAGGTATAAGCGGCCATGATTGGCAGCTCCATCACAAGAAGACACCCACTCATGCATCAAATGTCTTACAGAGTCTTTTGGTGAAATTCATCACATATTATACAGAATTTTTTTTATGAAACATCAAATGACCCAGGTGACTTAGCCTCCCTACAGGCCAGATTTGACATCCTAGGACTTCTGGCTTTTCCCAGAAAATCATCTTTGAAAGGAAAGAGATTTTAGACCATCGATGAGATTCTGGAAAATATGATGGGGCAGCTGATAGCAATTCCGACAAAACATTTTGCAGAGTGTTTTGAACAGTGTAAGAGGCACTGGGAGAACTGTGTGAGGTCCCAAGGTGTCTACTTTGAAAGAGACTGAGGTGTCATTGTCCTATGTACAATATTTCTTGTATCTTGTATCTTTTTTAATATATATCTCTATTTTTCCTAGTACATGGCTGGATACTTTCTGGAGAGATCTCGTATACTTGTGAATTTGGTAGTGTGGGAGAACATTTGTACTTTCTCTGCTTTTCAGTTGAATACCTACTTTTGCAGACTCAGACACTGATCCTGGAGAATAAAGGGCTTCCTTACTCTAACCCTTGGCAGGTTCAAACAAAGGGCACCCTCAGCCATGTCCAGATCAGAATCAATCAGCCTCTGAGGAGAGAAAATGCCATCAAAATTAATGAGTGTTGCATTCCTCTCTGTCAAACCAACCATGAAACTCTCCCTGGGATGAAAACACTGGGTTGAGCACTATGCTGATAGGAGAATGTTTTGTCTTCCCAAACCCAGCTGTAACTGATATGGGCTATAAATCTATCCCATAACTGCAGACAAAGAATTTTTATTCTCCATAAACCAAGAGTGAACTTGAAAAACCAACTGACCTTGAAGTCCAAAACCTCACTTGCATTACCAGTTCCTCCTGGACCTTGACACCCTTGTAACTGAGACCTCACTGGATAAACTTAGTAGAGGGGAAGTACGTAGGTGGCTATATCGGAGAGGAAGAGGGGGCAGCAAAAAGTGAAATGAATTGTGCAAACTTAAGTATTCTTTAAAAATACTTCAGCTGTCCAAATGCACAGATAACCTTGGTTAATCCCCAAACTTGGAAGGGGCAACAATCCTACAGACAGGAGAAGAAAGGGAGGTGTACCAGGTAGGTGCAAGATACAATCTGAGTGCTTATCAACTGATTTGCACTTTATTATTAAGATTTCTAGTCACCTCAATCATTTGAAACAGCCTTCAACCCCAAAATAAACAGCACCTCAAATAAATGAAATTACTGTCCAATTGCCCATGGACAAGAAAGCCCAGACATCAGAGAACGATGATTTCTTCATGGTTCTAGCTCCTCAGAGCCCCTGGCCCACCACAGACTTCCCGTGTCTGTTGAACAGAAAGATCCCAGGACATTCCTCAGATACCATTAATAAGCACTCAGGAAACTGTCTGTAAGGGCCAGGCATGGTTCTGAGTAATTTACCAATATTACCACAAACATGTAAAGTGAAATCTGGTCATTGGATTTCCCTAGGAAGCCCCAAGTCTCTCCTACCTTGCACCAGAAAAAAAGCATAGGGTTATTGTCTCATTTGTCAGCCCTAGCAGCCTCACTATATAGCAATCAAGTATGTTTATATTCATGGTGATTATTCAGAGTTTAATGAAAGTCTGAATTCAAGCTCCTTTCTGTTGCTGGAATAAAGCACACGAGCATAGATTACATTCTTTTATTAAAATAGAAGTTGTTTCTGAGGGGGATGTTCAGAGAGAGCAATATTTCATTATTTGTAAAGGTAGAAGTCATATAAAGGAGGTATCATGCTAACCTACAAATATTATAAAGTAAGTCATACTCAGAACTAGCTTTTATTTACTGAAGTGAAATTCTGGCAAAAGAAATAGACATATAGGAAGTCCAGAAGCATCCCAAGGAAGTTGGACTAAAGGAAGTATACACCAAGACAAATCATAATTACATTACCCAAGATTAAAGATAAGGAAAGAATCTTAAAAGCAGCAAGACAAAAGGAGACAGTTACCTACAAAGAAGTTCCCATAAGACTATCAGCTGATTTCTCAAAACAAACCTTGCAGGCAAGAAGAAGATGGAAAGAAGTATTTGAAGTCATAAAAGGCAAGGACCTACATCCAAGATTACTCTATGCAGCAAAGCTTTCATTAGAATGGAAGGGCAAGTAAAGTGCTTCCCAGATAAGCTCAAGTGAAAGGACTTCATCGTCATCAAGCTCTTATTATGTGAAATGTTAAAGGCACTTATCTAAGAAAAAGAAGATGATCAAAAATACAAACAGTAAAATGGCAATACACTAACAACTATCAACAACCAACCTTAAAAAACAAAAACATAAATGAACTAAGCAAACAAGCAGAACAGGAACAGATTCACAGGAATAAAGATCACATGGGGGATTATCAGTGGGGAGGGGGAGTGGGGAGAATAGGGGAAAAGGTAAAGGGAGTAAGAAGAATAAATGGTAGATACAAAATAAACAGGGGGAGGTTAAGAACAAAATGGGAAATGGAAAAGCCAAAGAACTTATATGTGTGACCCAGGGATATGAACTAAGGTGAGGGAATGATGGTGGGGGTGGGTACAGGGCAGAGGGGAGTAAAGGGGAGAAAAAAATGAGACAACTATAATAGTATAATCAATAAAATATATTAAAAAAATTTTAAATAAAAATAAAACTCACAGATAGATGTTTAAAAAAGAAGTAATAACCTTAAATGTAAATAGACTGAATGCTCCAATTAAAAGACAAAGTACCTGAATGGATAAGAAATCATGACCCACACATATGCTGCCTACAAAAGACCCACCTCAGAACAAAAGGCCTACACAAACTGTAAGTGAAGGGTTGGAAAAAAATATTACAAACAAATGGACAGCAAAAAAAGCTAGGGTAGCAATATTTATATCAGACAAAATAGGCTTGAAACTAAAGGTCATAAAGAGAGACACAGAAGGACACTTCATAATACTCATGGGAAGAAAGAATTCATCAAGAAGACATAAATATTGTAAACATATCTGCGATCAACATACAAGAACCCAAATATATAAGAAAAATCTTGGAGGACATCAAGAAAGATATAGATAACAACACACTTATACTTGGGGATTTAAGACACCACTGTCAACAATGGAGAGATCTTCCAAACAAAATATCAAAAAGGAAATTGTGAAATTGAATTACACATTAGATCAAGTGGAATTAACTGAGATATATATACAGAACCTTTCATCCCAAAGAAGAAAAATACACACGCTTTTCAAATACACATGGAACACTTTCAAATACAGACCACATGATAGCACACAAAACAAGACCCAACAAATTCAAGAAAATTGAAATAATAGCAAGCATTTTCTTGAATGATGGGGGGTTGAAACTAGAAACCAACCTCAAAGGAAAAAAAAACCCAAACACTCAAACTCATGGATATTGAATAGCGTGCTATTAAACAATGAATGGATCAAGAATGTAATAAGAGAAGAAAGCAAAAAGTTTCTGGAAACAAATGAAAATGAACTCACAACAGTTCAAAACTTATGGGATACAATGAAGGCTGTCCTGAGAAGGAAGTTCATAGCAATACAGGCCTACCCAAAGAAAGATAGAAATATTTCAAATAAACAACCTAACCCTATACCTACAAGAATTTGAGGAACAAAAACAAACACAGCTCAAGCAAGTAGAAGGAAGAAAATGACCAAGATCAGAGCAGAATTAAATGACATAGAGACTAAAAGCACAATTCTAAGGATCAATAAATCCAGGAGCTGGTTCTTTGAATAGATAAACAAAATTGACAAGCCTTTAAAGCAGACTCATCATGAAAAAAGGAGAGTGAACCCACATAAACACAATCAGAAACAAAAGAGGAGAGTTTACAACTGATGCCATAAAAATACAAAGGATTGTAAAAAATGACTACATTAAGAATTATATGCCAAGAAATTTGAAAACCTAGGTGAAATGGACATATTTCTAGAAAAATATAATCTCCCAAAACTGAATGAAGAAGAAGCAGAAAGCCTAAACAGACCAATAAAAGCAGATGAAATTGAAGCAGTAATCAAAAAACTCCCAACACACAAAAGCCCTGGACCATATGGTTTCACAGAGAATTTTATAAAACACTTAAGGAAGAGCTACCCCTATTCTTCATGGACTATTAAAAAACAACAACAACAACAACAAAAAAAAACAAAACAAGAAGATGGAAGGCTCCCAAACTCTTTTTATGAGGCCAAAAGCATCCTAATTTCAAAACCAGATAAAGACATAACAAAGAAAGAACACTTCAGGCCAATATTGCTGATCAACATAGATGCTAAAGGCCTCAACAAAATATTGGCTAACCGCATCCAGCAATATGTTAAAAAAGATTATACATGATGATCAAGTGGGATTTATCCCAGGGATGTAAAAATGGTACAATATTTACAAATCAATATGTGTAATATATCACATAAACAAAAGGAAAGACAAAAATCATATGATCATATGAATAGATGCAGAAAGAGCATTTGATAAGGTACAGTACCCATTTGTGATAAAAACACTCAGCGAAGTGGGAGTATAGGTAGCATTCCTCAACAGAATAGAGGCCATATATGAGAGAGCTACAGTCAACATCATACTCAATGGGCAAAAATGTAAAGCTTTCCTACTAAGATCAGGAAACAGACAAGGATATTCACTTTCACCACTTGTATTTAACATAGTATTAGAAGTCCTAGTCACAGCAATCAGACAAGAAAAAGAAATAAAAGGCATCCAAATTGGAAAGGAGGAAGAAAAACTGTCACTGTTTGAAGATGACATGATAATGTACATAGAAAATCATATAGACTCCATCAAAAAACTCCTTGATCTAATAAGTGAATTTGGAAAAACAGTGGTATACAAAGTCAATATTCAGAAATTGAACGCATTTTTGTACACCAACAATGAAATATCAGAAACAGAAATCAGGAAAAAAAAATCCAATTTGATATAGCGACAAGGAAAATAAAGTACCTAGGAATAAACCTAACCAAGGAGGTGAAATACCTATACTCAGAAAACTACACAACACTGAAGAAAGAAAATACGGAAGACACAAACAAATGGAAGCATATAGCATGTTCAAGGACTGAAAGAACTGACATCATCAAAATGTCCATACTACCCAAAGCAATTTTTAGATTCAATGCAATCCCTATTAAAACACCAATGGCATATTTCACAGATATAGAACAAACATTTAAAAAATTATATGGAATCATAAACCCTGAATAGCCAAAACCATTTTTAGAAAGAAGAAGAAAGCAGGAGGGATCACAATACCTGACATAAAACTATATCACAAGATCACTGTTATCAAAACACTCTGGTACCTGCATTAGTAGAGATACATAGATAATGGAACAGAATAGAGAGCCCAGAAATAAACCCAAGTCTGAATGATCAATTAATATTTGAAAAAGGGAGCAGAAGCATAAAATGGAATACAAATAGCCTCTTCAATAAATGGTGTTGGGAGATCTGGACAGCTACATTCAAAAAAATGAAATTAGACCATCAACTTACACCATACACAAAAATAAACTCAATATGGATAACAGTCACAACACCATAAAAGTCCTAGAGGAGAACATAGGCAGGAAAATCTCAGATATTCCATGCAGCAATATTTTCACCAATGTGTCTGCCACAGCAAGCCATAAAGGAAAGGAAAAAATAAACAAATGGGACTTCATCAAATTAAAGAGTTTCTGCATGGCTAAAGAAAACATCAGCAAAATGAAAAGGGAACCAATCATATTGGAAAACATATTTTCCAATGATACCTTGGAAAAGTGTTTGATTTCCAAAATATATAAAGAACTCACACAACTTCCCTCCAGGAAGACAAAAAATCCATTAAAAAATGGGCAAAGGACCTGTACAGACACTTCTCCAAGGAGGACATACAGTGAGCTCAGAGACATAGGAAAGGATGCTCAGCATCACTAGTCATCAGAGATGCAAATTAAAACCACAATGAGATACCACTTTGCACCAGTCAGAATGGCCATCATTAATGAATCAACAAACAATAAGTGCTGGGGAGGTTGTGGAGAAAAGGGAACCCTAATATATTATTGGTGAAAATGCAGACTGGTACAGCCACTATGGAAAACAGTATGGAATTTCCTCAGAAAACTAAAAATGGAATTCTACTGGTGGATTTATATCCTAAGAATCCTGAAACACTAATTGAGAAGAACCTATGCACCCCAATGTTCATAGCAGCATTATTTACAATAGTCAAGTGCTGGAAGCAACCTAAGTGCTCATCAGTAAATGAGTAGATAAAAAAAAAACTGTGATCTTTTACACAATGGAATACTATTCAGCAGAAAAAAAGGAGCTTCTACCCTTTGCAACAGTATGCACAGACCTGGAAAGCATCATGCTAAGTGACATAAGCCAGGTGGAAAGACAGATACTATATGATCTCACCTATAGGTGGAACCTCATCAACAAAATAAAGAAGCAAGCCAGTAAAATATAACCAGACATTGTAATAAAGAACAAACTGACAGTAACCAAAGGGAACGGGGGGAGATAACAGGGGAAATAAGGGGTTAGGGTCATCAAGGAACATGTATAAAAGACCCATGTACAAAACCAAAGGTGGATAGCATTGAGGGTGGTTTGTGGTGGGGGAAGAGGAGAGTAGTGGGGGAAAAATGGAGACAACTGTGCTTGAACAACAATAAAAAATTGAAAAATAAAATAACCTCATTAACAACTACATAAAGAAGAACAAAATACCTAGGAGTAAATTTTACCAAGGAGCTAAAAGACCTGCACACTGCAAACTATAAGATATTGATGTAAAACACTGAAGAAACAAATAAATGTGAAGATATTCCATGCTCATGTATTAGAACAAAGTTGTTAAATTATCTACTCTACTCACAATAATCTACAGATTCAATGCAATCCCTATCAAAATTCCAATAGCCTTTTTTTCAGAAATACAACAATCCTAAAATTTGTATGAAATTATAAGAAAACCCAAATAGCCACAGCAATCTTGAAAAAAGAAAAAAAAGTTGGAGATTATCACACTATCTGATATCAAACTATACTACAAGGCCACTGATAATCAAAACAGCCTGGTACTGGTATGAAACCAGACACATGGTCCTGACTGGTATGGCTCAATGTGTTGGGCATTATCTTGCAAACTGAAAGGTCACCATTTTGATTCCCACTGAAGGTGCATGCTTGTGCTGTGGGCCAGGTCTCCAGTTGAGGACATGCAAGAGGCAACCAATCAGTTTCACCTACACATCGATGTCTCTCTCCTTCTTCCTCTCTCCCTCCCTTCCCCTCAATCTAAAAATAAATTAATAAATAAAATCTTTAAAAACAAACACATAAATCAATGGAATAGAACAGAGAGTCTGGAAATAAACCCACACATTTAGGGCCAATTAATTTAATACAAGAGAGCCAAGAATATAAAAAGGACAGTCTCTTCAATAAATGGTGCTGAGAAAACTGGACAGCCCCATGCAAAAGAATAAAACTGCACCACTCTCTTACACCACACACAAAAAATAACTCAAAATGGATGAAAGACTTGAATGTAAGACCAGAAAACCAAAAAATCTCCTAAAGAAACATAGGGGTTAAGCTCCTCGATACCACTCTTGGCAATGATTTTTTGCATTTGACACCAAAATCAAAGGCAACAAAAGCAAAAATACACAAGCTTTTCTTTTAAAAAAGAAAGGGAAGAATAGAAAGGGAAAAAAATGCATGATTTCAATGATCAAGACTCAGGTTCTCAATTCCATATAAAAATCATTTGGGGAAGATGTATCTATCCCTTCCTGCTACTTTCCCACTGTCTTTCTTAACATCATAAAAACTCAGCAAAAGTGAATAACAGGAAGTTTCCCCCTTCTAGAATGAAACTTCAACCCTCTCCTTCCTCCCTAGCAAGCCTCTCCAACCTCCTTTGCACTTGTTGCTCAGCTCAACACCACAGTGCAGCCAGAACAGAGAGCAAGTGCTTCATAACCTTGTGCACAGAGCCCAGGGGTATGGTGGCAGTGTTACAGGGTGCAGCCAAGTGCGGGGGGGGGGGGACCCCAAATAGGCATTTGAAATGGGGTCCAGAACTCAAGGTGTCCAAGAAATCTTAGGATGTCCTCACCTCCCATTCAGGTGTGAACTGGGGGAAGGGACACATGAAGCAGGGCCATTGAGAGCTGTTTTGTACAGCAACAGCTTTGCAGCTAACCTCTGGTGTGGTCATTTAACATATCTGTAACCTTTAACTGGTTACATAGATATGTTAAATAGCTGTGGCTATGCTCTGAGACAGGGGAATGGAAGTAACTTGCCCACCAAGATGTAACTGGGGGGCAGGTCCCCCAAGCTACAGTGCCTGCGTGGGAGCTTGGAGAAGTGTAGCTGATGGTAGGAGGAGTTGGAAATGGGGCTGCAGAGGAAGGTTGGCATGGGGATTTAAAACCCAGACATGGCAGCCATTGCAGAGAGAACCATGTAGCTGTGGCAGTGCAGAGAGGATCACAGCCATTGAGGAAAGAACCACGTGGCTCTGGCTGAGTGGGGACTCCCTCAGCCATTGTGCAGAGAGGACCATATGGCTAGAGCAGTGGAGAGAGAACCTCGTGGCTTTGCCAGAGTGGGGACCTCTGCAGCATTAGTAGGAAGAACCACCACCCGGCTTTAGCAGAGATCCCCGCGACACAGCTGATGGTGCCAGGAACCGAGGGAGGTCTACCAGCTGAGACAGCTTACTGAGAAGAACCAGGGGCTGTCTGAGCCATGGCTCTTTTCCTGAGATATGGTACCCCAGACTGGGCAAAGGAGGATGAAAGGACTGTGTGCATTTGTGGGTGTTCTAAGGGACCTTAGGATTTTGATGGAGGCATTAGGTCACTACTTTCAGTTTGTATAGCATTAAATGAATATTTCCTTTCCTTTTCACGAATCTCTGGCATTGAAAGACATTTTTTCTATAGGCAGCAGACATAACAAACCTGGGGGTTCCTTTTGGTAATAGTATATCACCTTAGGGCCCCCCCTTGACCCCCTTGTTGTTTTGTAACAGCAGGTCCTTGCTACCATGCAATCCCTGCAAGGATGCCACCTTGCCTCACTACCTGCCCCCAGCCTCTCCCTCCTATGCAGGAACCACTTCTCCTCAGGACCTCCTGGGAGACCCACAGCTGTGTGTTCTGTCTGACTCTTCCCAAACACAGTGAAGATGCTTGAAAAACTTAAAAGGGAAGCAAGTGAAGAGAGAAAAAGAAAAGAGGCATCTAAGTGGGGGTCCTGCTCCCAGACTGAGGTTTGTCAGTCATTCTCTCCCCCTTCCTAGACACATCACACCCACAACAGCACCCACCCCACTTTAGGAGCTCCCACTCGGGAGAATCACATTCACAGAATTCTGTTGAAAGGGAGTGAAGACACTCAAACACTATAAAGACAAAAGTCATATTTTCCTTCCTCTTAGAAACACTAATTTTGTCTTTTTAAAAAGAAGCCCAGGAACAGGTTTATAGCAGGGTGGAGGCAGTGGTCCTCCATGCTTGTTCATCTGCTTCTTTGTCTAGTGCATTCAGAACTTTTTATGAGCCAATGGTTTTTATCTTTAGGATTTGTTTGTGTTCTCTTTAAGCTTCTTGTGCTTGTGTCTTGAGCCTGGCTTCTTCCCTAATGGGTCACACTCCACTCCATCCCCACCATAGATCTGACAAGAAGCCCTGTCTGGTTCCTTTGTTTGTCTTGACATGTATTTCCTATTTGGAGGCAGGGAGATTCCTACAGAAACATGACATATCTCAGCACATACAAGGAAAATCACCAATAGGAAGATAGTCCTAGTACAACCATCTCCCTAGTTGATTCCTGTCAACTAGTGAGATGCCCTTGTCACAGAGAAGAAGAATTCCAGAAGCTTTTGTTAATGTATTTCTATATTGATTGATGCTGTTGCTAAAAGAGTAGGTCTTAAAAGTTCTCATAATAAGGCAAAAAATGTGTAATTCTGTGAGGTGATGGATGTTAACTTGGTTATCATTTCACAACATATACATACAAGGTCTGTGCGGAAAAAGCCAAACCATTGTTAATATAATGAGAATGGTTTGTGTAACATCAATGTAACCTGGCAGTCAAGTAGAGTGGACTGTAATGCACATGAGTAAGCAATGACAACTTCACTGTACTGGTCAGCGGGAGCAGTAGATGCCATTTAGTGAGCATGTGCACTGTGTGGCCAGCATATTCAAAATGGCTGAATGAGTAGAGCAATGAATCTGCTTCAAAATTTGCATTAAGCTTGAATGTTCCTCTGCAGAAATTATTCAAATTGTTCAGGAGGCCGCAGCTATGAGCAATGGTAATTGGCAGCTTTATCACAACATACCCACCCATGCATCAATTCCTCTGAAGAGTTTTTTTTGTGAAACACCAAATAACCCAGGTGACTTAGCCCATTTACAACCCAGATTTGTCATGCTTTGACTTCTATCTTTTTCCAAAACTAAAATCACCTTGGAAAGGGAAGAGATTTCAGATCAGATTCAGGAAAATGTGATGGGGCAGCTGATGAAAATTCTGACAAAGGATTTTACAGAGTATTTTGAACAGTGGAAGAGACACTGAGAGAACTGTGTGAGGTTCCAAAGTGCCTACTTTGAAGGGGACTTCTTGTGATACAAGACTTCTTCTGTCTTGTATCTTCTTCAATATATGTCTCTATTTTTCATATTATATAGCTGGATACCTTCTAGACAGACCTTGTATGTCAAATCAACATATTGTACATCTTAAACTTATACAATGTCATATGTCCAATATATCTCAATATAATTAGAAAAATACTGATGCTTTTATTGATGTCTGACTTAAGAGAGTAGTATTTTTAAGTCTTATAAATACTTTATAGTTTTGCAAATTAAAATTTGCTGCTTCTGCACACTTGTAAATAAATTGTCTCACAGATATAACCTTTACTGCTCAGTGGAGATAAATCATCATTCCTCAGCAGAGAGCAGCTACCTGCAGTGCAGGTCCTCAGCTCTGAATATTTGGGGGGTGATTAAATAATGTGTGATAAATCTCCCTGCAGCTCTCACACATGTGTGCACACATTCACTCTTCTTGTTTTTTTTTTTAAATCGAATAACACACAATTGAGTTATCCATTCTACTTTTGATGTGCATGTTAGTATGTTGCTAATGGGGCACTTGGGGCCATGCCACTGCTCAGTGACCAAGGGAAGGGAAAGCCTGAAATAAAAGCCTTTTACACTTGTTTCTGTGTTGGCTCCTGAGATACCTTTTTGGGTGTGGAGGGCTTGCAAGTTGTGCTTGACCTGCCTGGATCAATGCTATTCCTGCAGCAACAATGTTGGGCACACAGGTACCCTTGGTGTCACCAGTAGTTTAAGGGACTCACTCTCTGAGACAGTGATGAGAAATGGAGGCAGCAGGGAAGGAGAGATTACGAATGCCTTTGAGCCAGCATTTCTAAACATAGGTGTCCTCTGTCATGTCTTCTAGATGGAAGTAAGTCTCTTCATGTCAGAGGATGCTCCGACTTCAGGTATGATACACTGGAAGGATCTGCTTAGATACACACACACGGCCACACACACCCACAAGCAAACTTCTGCACCCTCAGAATTTCTCCACAACTCAGCAGACCATTTCCACTTTCTTTCAATCCCTGAAATAGTCAGAACTGACCAGACTGGGAGCTGGAGGAATTTTAGTGCCCAGAACAGAGGTTTCCACCCCTGCTGTCCACATCTCACACCTCACCACATTCCAGGCCTAAAGGCAAAGCCTTTATGCATCTGCCTCTTATATTAAAGATTTTTTCATTTTTATTAAGATTTTTTCATTTTTTAAAAAACCTGCAACTGTTCATCAGAGCTTCTGACTGTAATCAGATAACCTATGCCTATCCTGTCAACCAAAGCAAAGACATTCTGTGATAGGGTCAGCAGCTGTGCTGAGGCAAATGCAGGGGACAAGGAGGAAGCCTCACTACCTTCAACAGGACCTGCACTTGCAGTAACCCCACGTGTAACAGCCTCTCATTTCACAGAGGAAACATGCAATCATGACCATCAGTGCCAGGTCAACTTTGCCATTACAAGGTACAAGCTATAAAGCTCAATGTTAACAACTGGTTGAGCATTGTGAGAATTACTGTGTGTTTGCAACAGCTGACTTTTGAAGATATTAATTACATGAAGAGAAAGAGTACTAGGAAAAGTCAACATGTCTTCCATTTTTTAGTATGTGTTTATTTTTCAATTTCATTCCTTTTCAGCAGTTGGTGACACATCCCACAGGTTGCCAGTTGTCTAGGCTTCCTATTTGGGGCATTTTAATCCTGACACATGGCTCTTCTCTACACCTTCCATTCCTCCAATAACCTCCATGGCTTTCTTAAGTGTCCCTTTTTAATGACAAGAAAAGACCAGAACCCCATTTTGAAAGGCCTCAGGAGCCAGAGTGGAAGCTGCCAAATCCTTTCTGAGCAGGCCTTCTTGCCACATGCTCCCTAAATGGTGGTATCTCAAATGCAAACCACAAGGCTCTCCATGATTCAAAGACTCCTGCCCTCATACAAACAAACTAACCAACCAACCAAACAAACAAACAAAATAACCCTAGAGTCTTGTAAGAATTTTGCCAGAAAGAGAGCCTGAGAGGTTTGGATATAATTTGACAATGTAAAGTGGAGACACTGTATCCTAGAGCACCCAGTGAGGGTGAAGCTTGAGGGAAAGGGCCCAGCTTTGGGTCAGACATGGAGGTCAACATGGCTCTTTGGTCCTTAGCAAGTTCCTTGAGCTCCCCATGCCTCAGTTTTCCCTTCTGTAACATGGGGTATGTAATAAAAAGGGCACCAACCTGGTGAGCTGAGGAAGGCACTGGGTAAGTGATGCACAGAAAGCAGTTGGAGACTACTTGCCTCTACTGGGCCCACAGTGATTGCTGTTATCATTTCCCTCATGAAGTTCAGCACCACCCAGACTCCCGACTTCCTACTGGTTTTCAATCCTGCCTTCAGATCTTACAACACAATGTAGCACTGTCCTTGACACTTTATTCATCAACAAATCTGCCATCATTTATTTATTGAATAACTGGAAGATGCTGAGGGGTTGACATAGGCTCCTGGTCTCAGGATCAGGATGCTTATGCTGAAATTCTTCCTGTACTCAGAAAGTGAGAATGACTAGTGAGCAAGCAGCAGGAAACTCAGTCTAGCATGAAGCAAACACCCACCAAATCAAAGTATTTCACTCAAAGTCCATCAATTCTGAGGCAGGAACCTGGCAGCTCCTTCTCAGTGTCTAGAGAAGATGCCTGCAGGGGCAGTCTGGGGGTCACCAAGCCCACCCCCACTGGAGAGAGAGAAGAGGGCCAAGGGCTGGAACTGAGGCTGGACTGGGCTGGCTGTGATCTCATGGGGGCCGGCAGAGGAATGCCATTTGGATCCCTGATCCCATAAGCAAAGGCTTCTGTGAGTGGGCTGGCCATGACCTCTTCCCAGAAGTCCCTTCTCCCACTGATACCCCTGCTCCATGCTCAGAGCCTATTGCTGCAGTGCAAAGCCTTGTCCAACAGTGACCACTGATGCTGGAGGAAGGGCAACAATAAAAGCCTGGGAGTTCTGATGGCAACTCAGGCACTTGAGCTCTGGGATCCTAAAACAGTAAGGGAGACTCATGCTGAGTGCTGAGGTGTGTGCCCAGAGTTCAATCAAAGTCATTGGGCAGAAGAAAGGTCTTCGTGTGTGCTGGCCTCAATGCTTAATCCCAACTCATGGACATGAACCTCTTCCTCCCACCCAGGAACCCTCAGTCTTCTCTTTCAGGGGGGGACCACACAGATATTTAGGGTTTTTTCTTTATAATTTATCACTCTCAAAATACGCCTACTCACATATACAAACCAGAATACACACTATTTAACATAAAAACAAAATTGACTTGAAGTTAGTCCAAAAAGGTTCAGATTTCTCTGTAACCAAACCCTAGGGCCCTGCATTTTTCTGTTTTGAACAGTGACAAGAACTTTTCATTTCCTTGGGACATGAAAGCTGAGTCTGCTGCCCTCCAAGACCTGATGTTTGTTCTCATGAGGATAGCCAGGAGGAAAGGGGGAAGGCCTAGGGTCAGCCATGACACTCCGGGCCCCCTAGTGCAGTAACTGGCCATGCATACCTCTTGGCCACCCGAAGAAAAGGTGCAACCATGAAGGGTCCACAGTGCCATAAATCATCAAGCTGCTGGAGGAGACTTCCAGATCTACAAAAAGATTCCAGGGGAAACAAAACCTAGAATTAACCTATTTCAAGCAAGTTTTTCCTGATGAAAAGTGCCCAAAACTCACCTCACACTTCAAAGTGATTGACAGTTTAATGCCAGGGTGAGTGGTGACCACCACATAAAATCACATTGTATAAGGACAAGCCAGTATGGTTACCTGAGATAAATGGGGAGCACTCATAGACTCAGGGGATGACCATATTGAGGTGGACAGGAACCACTCATAGATCATATGAAGCTCCTAAATGCTCCAGATCAAGGACACTGACATGCATAGCTCATAGCCAGGTCTAGTGATGTGTCCTCCCTGAGGGGCTTCCCTGGGAGGATAAGTTCATCCTTTGGCTTTGCTCAGGTAATGAAAATCCTAAGCAAATTTCTGCCTGTTTCCTCAAGGCAAAAAAAAATTATAGAGTATGAATCTTTCCATGCTTTAACACCCTAACCCACAAGAAGCCTATTAAACTTTCCATATTCCAGCCACTTAATTACTTACTCTTTAGAAATCTCTGAGGGAATAAAGCACAAATCAGCCTCCAATCCCAGGCTGGAAGGGAAGGGCCTGGGTAGGTTTGCCTGTCTGCAAAGAGTGGGGCCCCTGTGTGCTGCCTTCTGGACCTGGGGATCCCCCAGGATGCCATGATAGGCCACCAGGGCATCAAAAGCAGGATTTGATGGTGGTGACCCCAAGCTTCTGCAGTCAGGTGGGGCTGATCCCGGTGTAAGGTAAGGAGCTCCCAGTTCTCATCCTAGCTGTCTGGTGCTTTTAAATTATGGTCACCTGAGATAATCATCTCTCATATTTACAAAATTAATTAGCCAAGCAGTTACTCTGCAAGCTTTCAGAGTCTTAATGATGGTCTTCTTTAAATAACACTTCCTTAGAAAAATACAACTTTGATCTAATGGGAAAGGCCCCAGCTCCCTAGTCACCCAGGTGTTTCCTGCACAGAGGCTCAGGGGCTCCTGTGGGCTGTGCATCCTTAGCCTATCAGAGCAGCTTGTCAGCTGGCCTTTTCCTGCTTTGGCCACATGTTGTTCTGCTAGGGGACCTGGTTCTATAGCACCCTGTAGCCTCTCCTCCTGATCCAATAAAGTACAATGCTACACATCCATGGAAGTATTTTTAATATACCTGATATTTAATCATCAGAATGTCTTTTGTGTTAGCAGAGTAGAGAGACATTTAACAAAGTGCAGGCAGCTTCTCCCCCATGCTTCTTTTGGCTCTAGATGACTCATCAGGTCTCATCCACAATCACCTCCTTTCAGTTAGCATATTACATGAAAGATGTCTCCAAGCCCACTTTATAGATGAAAGTTTAGCAGCTTGTCCACAATAGCACAGAGCTGGGACCAAAACCCAGGTGTGGCAGGTTCAGAAGCCAGCTATTTTTCCATCACAGTCCTTATCTGGCCCCCAGCTCAACACAGCCACCTTCATCTGTTATTCCACCATATAAACCAGGGTTGCTCTGGTGTTACCGGGGTGGTGTGGGCTTGGAACCAGGGTTCAGGGTGCCTGTATGGCAAGGATGGTACTTCCTGGGGACACATACAGGGCTCTGCTATGACAGGCAGAGAAGTAAAGACTTGCCCAAGGCCTCATGCCCATAGAGGCTCCACAGAGCAGCCAAGAAGAGGGAAGAAACTTCTCTGAAAGTGCTTTCTGAACTTCAAGCATTAGGCAAATGCAAGTGATTGTGGCAGGATGGGTCGCCACTAACTGCTGACAAAAGAGGAAGCTCACTTGGATCACCCTGCCAGCCTTACCCCTCCTTTGTTACTACCTGACTGCATCACTTAGTGTCACATTCTAACGTATGAGAAATGGGCCTTGGGAGGAGCCCAGGTCCGCTGATCGACTGGTGTGGTGGATTACTAGTGAGCAATATGTTGGTGACACCACCACACCTGCATGGTCCTTCAGCTCTCACCCTCCACAGGCTGCATCTGTGCCTGGCCTTGATGGGTGAGTTGAGGACTCAGAGGTGGCTTTCCTACATTCAAGAAGGAATAGAAAGTTTGAGAGACCTTCACCAAAACCCTGGCTCCACTAGATTTAATGGCTCTCTTGACCCCTTAGTTCTTTGTTCTTCAAAATGGGTACACAAAATAAATATGTTTCATTCCCTACAAATGACTGCTGGAAATCTTGCCCCTAGGCATTTATTTTTAGCAGTTACTAAGGTACATTTATTCTTACATGAGCATAGGTTCATGGGCTATAAACTTATCAGTCACCAGCTCTTTGGTGTTTCTAGCATTTGGGCCAAATGAGTGCCTAAATCAGAAAATCAGTCCCAAGAAAAAGCCTGCTTCCCAAGGGCAGGTAGATTCCTGGTAGCCCAGGGATGCAGGGCTGCCTGAACCAGCAAAACAAAAAGTGCACAATTGTGTGTATGTGTATACATGTGTGGTGCCAATCAAAGCAGGAAAGGACCACTGATGTAGGGCACAAAAGCCAAGCTGGGCAACTTCAACTTGGGCCTGGGCAGAGCCCTGACCCTGGTGCTAGGGAGCAGAGCATTTACAGTGATTCATCAGGGAAGATGGATTTTCAATAAAATCTCCACTTACACTATGTCTTTGTTTTCTTTGCATAAAACATATTCTTAGCCTTAGATTTTGCACTTGGGCCCCTTGCTTTGGCGGGGGGTGGGTGGGGGACTGAGACAGGGGAGCTGTGTTGTTCAGGAAATGGATAACATAGCAAAGGCTTTAATAAAGTATACACCAAAGCATTGAGAGTGAGAGTGAATCTTCTTTATGAAGCAAGTGGTGGGAAAGGCATCCTGCCCAGAGCAGTCAAGGAAGAAAGTTATGTTAGTCCTGTGCCCTAGGCTTCTCAGACCCATGTAGGCACACCAACTGCAATCGGGGCAGCAAGATGTGATCTGGCAGCCTGTGCAATCAGACTGCCTGGGGAACAAGCTCCCTGTGCAGGTATGGCCGGCCCTGCTGTTCCCCACATGCACTCCACAGACGCAGTGCAGTTGGCCATACAGGGGAGCCAAGAGACTCCCTTCTTCTTAATCCCACATAGTTTAAGCAGAACAGTTGACTTGTCACATGATGGACTGAATGATCTGACTCAGACTCTCCAAAAATGTCTTACTTTCATGCCCACATGAAAATAGCTCCTGTCCCAGTGGGTACCTTTCTATGGCACAGAGTGAATAAAGACTCTGGAGAAAATAAGAGAGAGATTTGGTGGCATTTAGGCTGCCTGGTCTGGGAAATTTGTGGCCACTAAGACAGATGCACAGGATCTGAGTGGATTCCAATGCAATAAAATGCAAGCCCAGGAGAGAGAAAGAGGTGCCAAGCCAAGAAGTCCATCTCCATGAACACACATAAAACTACTGTTGGATCAGATCAGGGACTAGCAGCTCATCTCTACGGCATTGGGACACAAGAGATGGCAAATCATCTGGCACCCCAAATCCTTGGAATAAAATCCTCCTTTCCTGTTCTCCAGTGATTTCATTCATCAATAGCTTGGACTTTTCCCTTTTACTGAATAATACTTAACTCCACACAGGAAGTCAGAAAAGAGATTTAGAAAATGAAATTTAGACAAGAAAGACTAGGGGAAAAGTAACAATGAAAACTATGGCACAATCCCATGAGCAAAGTCTCCAGAAGCTTTCAAAGTATTAACACACTGAGCACAGGGGGATCCCATGCTGCCTTGCATTACACAGAGAGAGCCGGGATCTTACATACTTGTGAGTGCTCTCCAATTCCCCTTGTTTCAATAAGGCAGTCCTGGGCTCCATGTTTAAATAAATCACGGGTTGTAAATATTTAAAACCCTTCCAGGGAAAATAGTACATTATTGTCTGTATCCCTAAATGAGATTATAATCACTTTCCACAGACATGTCAAGAATTGCTTTGGAGTTCATCCCAGGACTGACATAGTAGTACCCACCCCCTTAATTTCCAGTATTATGCTGAACCAGGATTAAGCCCAACAATGGGCTCCATGGAACTGGCAGTCTCTTTAAAACTGTGGTGTCATCTTAGCTTCTGTTTCATTCCCAGTTCAAGGGACAGACACTGAGGAAGTGAGGTGCTGTGCAAAAGCCCTGAGAGCAGCAGCTAGCAACACACTCAGCCTCCCTATCATGGAAGTTACAGGCTGGTAGGGAAGGTCTGTGATGAGGAAACAGGACAGTTAGAGAGTGTTTATGGACAAGCACACACAGCAGCTCTTCTTCTGGGTAAAATGTGTGTTACTGGCCAGGGCAAGAAATTAGAGATGCCTTCCTCCTCCCTCCCACTGGGCCTAGGTCTGCTGGACTCAACCAGAGATAATTAAAGAAGCAAAAAGAAGAACCAATTTGTTTTATTTTATTAAACAAAATGAAAAACTTTGTTTAATCAAAACACATACAAAAATCAGGCTGGTTTCATTTTGTTACCTTTATTAAATCAGGAAGACATGCCTCAGCTGGGATTCTGGCCCCAGCAGTGAATGGAACTTATCCAAAGACATAAGCCTGTGATCTTCCACATTTCTTCCAATAACATCTTTAGTTAAAACAGACAAACAAAAAAAGAAAGCTGTTCCCCCCAATTTTTAAAGTTTTCCAAATGCTTAGCCCTTCCTCATTCAACATTTTCATGTTATAGAGATAATGGCATCTTTAGTAAGAACCGTCCAATTATTTTGATAGGGTTTTTTGCTAAATTTGTAACTTCTGTGACTAAAGATACCCAATTAGTTGACTGATATAAACCCCTGTCCAACTCTAAAACTGATCACAACCTCATGGGATCTTTATACTGATCACTAAGATAAAAACAATGCAGAGATTCAATGTTAATGGCAAAGCTGACAAAAATAAAGTATGTCCAGTGCCCTGTGTTCTTAAAATAGTTTGATTCCAGTTTCATTCAATGTGCTGCTGCCCACTGGAATCCTGTTGTGACAGACCTCTAGAAATACCCAAATTGAATGTGCCATTCTGTGGTTCCCATGAGTTGCCTACATTGATTAGGAAAGAAAAATCACACACAGAGTTGGGCATGCATGCATGCACACACACCCCCGTCCAACTTTTAAAACACCATACAATGACACAGGCACATATAACCCTCTTTTAGCCTTAGGAGGAGTATGAGCTTTCATGAGGACTCATCACAGAGATCCCCATCTCCTCTTCCATTTAGGTCTCAACTCTGATGCAGGGTCAAAATTGCCCTCTCTGTTCTTATGGAAATGATGCTCATTACCTGATCTAATCTGAACCACAGAGCCCTGCATGGAAGTTCAGTACCACTCCAGGCCATTTTTCTGGATTTTGAGACCAGAATGGTCTGTAGTGAGTCCTGCCTCACTGAGCCTACCCACAAGTATATGGTCTCTTACAGAGAGGGAATGCTGCCCCAAGGAGGCAGTGCTCCCCAAGCTCTGAACCTGCATATCCCACAGCCCTGCCATGTGCTAAGGGAGTCCTGTGTAGGAGACCATTCTGTGTGGCATGGGCCCAGCTCCCACTTGGAGATGCACAGGACCCACACCTATGGATAGGTTCTCCCATGGGGAATCAGGCCTGCAATGTGTCTAGGCTGCTTTGAGTCTTGCTCTTGCTAAAAAACTCTCTCACCATGAATTGAGGACATTTACTGCAAAGTAACTTCCTAAAATCTGCTCTAAACCTTCCAAGGATGTATGTAACTGGTTCAACCACTTTTGCCTTTTCATTTGCAAATATCCCTCTCCTGTGATGTGATTAGTGGTATTGGCTCCTTTGTTTTCTGTAAAAGGTAACCACCTAAAGCCAACCTGTGCATGGTAAATGAGGACCATCATGTAATGTGCTGAGAAACCCAATAAAGGCCAGTCACAGCAAGGGCCAAGGCTTTTGCTCCCCTTGAGAGAAAATCCACATTGCCCCTTTTCCTCCACCGGACTCGGTAGTCCATGCAAATGTCTCATTTCATCCATAATGATGTGGACACTGCAGGCTGGTGTTTGCATCATCCTGAAAACCAAAGCTCTTACCACAGAAGAGATTACACCTCATGGGAGAGGCTGGCACAGAAACACAGCAGGTGGGAGAACTGCTGAGATAGGGAGAAGCATGACTAAGACACTGACTATTCACCTGCCACCTTCTTATGGAATCAAGAGGACAAGCCATGAGTTCTCTACCTGTGCCTTCAAAGTTAATGTATGTTTAAGATATGGTCTTGTGAAACACAAGTATATGTTAGCACAATGCCAGGTGCCAAGCTGAACCAAGCTGCTGGCATTTACACATCATGTGTCAGGCACAGTTCAAGAACTTTACTCTCTTAATTCATTTGACCCTGTCACTAGCCCAATCAGGAAAATGCCACTCTAATTTTACAGATGAGGAAATGGTAAAGAATCATGTCATTGATTCCTGGGTCTGTGCTCCCCATGTGCTGCTGAATAAAAAACAAAAACAAAAACAACAGAAAAACACCTGTCTCAAGTCAGAGAGGAAGGTCTGGAATTAAGGGAGGAAAGGCTTCAAAATGGAAGCAGTAGAAAAATTTGATTCCTTCCTGTTTTCCTCTAAGTACCTTTGTTGGGAGGGTAGGGAAGGTAGTCATACTGGCTTCTACTTTCCCAGGTGTATTCTTGTGCATGCAATCAAACAAAGCAACCCTTACTCAAGAGAAATCTAGTGTAAATATAATTTGAATGCCCCACACCCAAACAAGCTATATAGTTAACAACCTGTACAACTTCACATGGCAACCCTAGGAGTTGTGGGATGGTAATTGAAGAGTAAAATGGTTTTACAATAAAAAAATGCAGTACAAGAAAAAAATGCTCATATACCACTTCCTCGGGTGGTACCTCTACTTGCTGAATAATTATTTTCTTAAATTATGTATTGTAAATCTTTATATGTCAACCCACACAGCAATATTTGCATCTAAATCAGACAGAAACCATGATCTCCAAATTGCCCTGGTGGTTTAATAACCACTTGTTCTATTTTCCAAACATTCAAATTCCCTTGCAAATGACCCAGACACAAACAATTTTTATCAAAACACTAAGTATAATCTATACCAAGAGACTTAAATAAATAATCTATACCAAGAGACTGAGAAAAATCAGAATATGCTGCCTCAAAACGTGACACCTTAAATAAGAACCAAAGATATAAGCAATGATACTATGTTGCCTGGATTGGAAAATAAGTAGCAAGTTTGGGAAGTGTCAGTGTTGGGCAAGGAGGAATTTCTTCACCAGACCATCCAGGAAAGCAGTGCCCACCCTCCTGAAACCACCTCACAGAATCAATCCTGGGCCTCTTGCTTCCTAAACACTTCTGCTGCCAGTAGAAATGATTTCTGCTGGGCAACAATCAATCAACAAATAAGTTAAGCAAATTTAAAGGCTTGAAGTATGAGTACAAATCTTGAAGCAATGAATTTTGTTTTCTGAAATTCCTGAAGAAAGGGATAACCAACTAGTTATCCCTTTGCCTACTGTGTTCCCACTGTGTTCCCAGTTTTAGCACCATGTCCCAAGGAACTGCTCAGTTCCAGGCAAACTGGGACAGCTAATCATCCTATGAAGAAGCCAAAACTGAAGACTTACAAGAAGTCAGAGTAGCCATAGTGAAAGTTCCAGAAATAAACACGAAAACTTCATTTTATATGTAATCATTAAATGAAGTAATTGGGAATAAGCTCTGCCTCTGTTGGACACTATAAAATTTCTACATTAAGCCCAAACATCATTTTTTACTATGATGTTGAAATAAATTTATCTCATCTTTTCTTTGCGGGGGGGTTGGATATTTTTGCCTATATGAAAACAAAGAGGAGAAAGGCAAGATGGCAGAGGAGTGAACAAAAGTCACACTAACCTCCTCTCAGGACCAATCTGGAATTACAACTAAATTGTGGAAAAACCACCAGGAACAAACAACTGAACAATAGTGAGAGAGAGGCCTTATAACCTCAGACATTCAGAAGAATCAGCTTCAGCACAACCTGTTTGGTAAGAACTGCCATGGAGACTTGAGAGGGCTGGCTGGGTGTCCATAGGCAGCAGTGTGGGAGGGATAATTAAGTGGCCAGTAGGATACCCCTGAGAAGAACAGGGTCTAAACCCCAAGCTGGGATCCCCAGACTAGAATACCAGAGCCCCAAAAGTACACAGATAACAACCGGTGGTGAAAATCAGCAGGGCTGCTCTCCACCATAGATGGACATCTGAAGGAGCAAAAAGCCATGTAAAGGGCCAATGTACAAATTTTCATTTGTAGCCCCTTACCTTGGGCTCTAGCAAAGGTGGGGTCAGAGTGGGCTACAGATGCCTAAGGAGAGACTAGGGACAGAAACTTTGGGGAGAGAGCTGAGAGACTAGCCACCAGGATCTCAGTGCTGAATCACCCCCTATATGGCAGGAAAATCATATTCAGACAGACCACTCCTCTCTGAACAGCAAAAGCCTGGGAGAAACAATAGCACTGACCTCAGGACAAATTCTGCCCTAATTCTGTGGTGCTTAAGCCAGACTACTGAGTTCTGAGTGACTATATTAACAACTGAAGGAGATAGCCACAGACAGTAGATCCCTGGCAAAGGTGGGACAGAGTGAACTAGAGATGCTTGAAGAGAGACAGGGTACACAGGCTTTGGCAGATAGCTGATAGAGAGGCTGTTGGGATACCAGTGTTGAGTCATCTCCAATACAGCAGCATCCATCCTGTTCAAGTAGACCACTCCCCTTCAAGCAGCAGCAGCCTGAGGTGAAACAATAGCCCCAAACCCAGGGTGGATTCTGCCCGCCTTATAGGGCTTAAACCTGACTGCTGAGTGCAGAGTGACTAGATTCACAAATGAAGAGAACAGCCACAGACACTAGGTCTCTTGCAGTCTCAGAGCAGGCTGCCTAAGGTCACACAGGGTCAACATCTGACATCAACAGAAGTGGATCCAGAAAGAAAAAACAGTGATAAATACTAGAGGTTACCTAGATGATATCCACTTTGGTCTTCTCCAGGATAAGCAATATTTTCTTTCTATGAAAGCTATCCCTCATAGTTTTCTAAATTTCATTTCTTGTCCATCAAGGTTATGCATATTAAGTCACTAGAATATATACTATAGTTTATTTCTATCCTTTCTTATAACAGTCTTAATCCCTTTAAACTCTTATTAATACTGGTTCATTTGCTGTTGATAGTGGGATTATGGGGAGGAGATACTTTTGCAGATGTGGTGTTGTTCCCTGGGCTTTGTGGTTTTCTTCTGGCAGCACCTCACAACAGCACACAAGACGTGGTGAGCAGAGTGACCCTCAGTCATCTAGCTGGAGGGAAGGACTCACTAAAGAATGACCCAACAACAATCAAAACCCAATTTCATTCAGACAGCAAACATAAATGGTATAAACAGCATCCCAAGAGCATCAAGTTCAGGAGATCAAACAGACTGAATGTCACGGGTCTCCTACCATAGAAGTTCACACCACAAACTAAAGGAGTCAAAATATCAATTTAAGAAGCAGAGGCTAACAAGAAGAGTCTCACAAACAGTGGGAAGACAAAGAAACAAACCCCAAATAAAAGGAAAGAAGGAATCCTCAGAAGAAGGCTAAATGGAACAGATGCAAATCAACTATCAGATATTGAGTTCAAAACAATGGTTATGAGGAAGCTCAATGAGCTTACTGAGAATTACCAAAAAATGCAGGGAAACTATGAGGAACTTACTGCAAACCATATGAACATGAAAAACAAAATAGAAACTATCAACAAGAGCTAAGAAGAAATGATGAATACAATTTCTAAATTGAAGAACACAACAGAAAAAATTAAAAGCAGGCTAGATGAAGCAGAGGACTAAATCAGCGAAGCTGGAGGATAAGGTAAAAAAAAAAAAACTCCCCAAAAAGCAAGAAAAGGAAAAAAAGACTCAGAAAGCATGAAAAGGTGTTAAGGGAGATGCAGAACAACATGAAATGTAATTATCCATATAATAGAGATACCAGAATGAGAAGAAGAAGAGCAAGGGATAGAAAACCTGTTTGAAAAAATAATGATGGAAAATTTCCCTAATTTGATGAGAGAAAATTTCACACCAATCCAGGAAATACAGAGGGCCCCATCAAGAGGAATCCAAAGAGGCCCACTTCACAACACATCATAATTTAAATGGCAAAATTCCAAGACAAAGGGAGAATCTTAAAGGCAGCAAGGGAAAAACAGGGAGTAACATACAAGGGAGCCCCAATAAAGCTAATACGTGACTTCTTAGTGGAAATGCTCCAACCCAGAAGGGAATGGCAACAAATATTCCAAGCAATAAAAAGCAAAGGCCCTAGCAACTCTCAATTAAAATGGAAGGCCAAATAAAGGGCTTCCCAGACAAAAGAAGTCTAAAAGAATACACCTCCACCAAACCCACACGGCAAGATATGCTAAAGGGACTGCTTTAAGAAGAGGAAGAAAAACAGTGAGAGAGAAAGGAACAAAGGTGCAAAGGGAGTAAAATGGCAATCAATAAGTACCTATCAATAATAGCTTTAAATGGTAACAGATTAAATGCTCCAATCAAAAGACACAGAGTAGCTGAATGGATAAAAAATCATGACCCACACATATGCTGCTTACAAGAAACCCACCTCAGAACAAAAGACCTACACAGACTGAAAGTGAAGGGCTGGGAAAAAATATTTGAAGCAAATGGACAGGGAAAAAAAAGTTGTGGTAGCAATACTCATACCAGAAAAAATAGACTTCAAAACAAGGACCATAAAAAGAGACCCAGAAGGACACTTCATAATACTTGAGAAAGGAAAAATCCATCAAGAAGATGTAAACATCATAAGTATATGTGCACCCCACACAGGAGCACCCAAATATATAAGGAAAATCTTGGAGTACTTCAAGAAAGATGTCAACAGCAATGTAATTCTAGTAGGGGATTTTAACACCCCACTGTCAAAAATGGACAGGTCTTCCAAACAAAATATCAACAAAGATACTGCGGCACTGAACAATGTTCTAGATCAAATGGATTTAATTGATACATAGATAGATAGATAGATAGATAGGTACTTTCATCCCAACGAAACAAAAAAACATTCTTTTCAAATGTACATGGAACATTTTCAATGACAGACCACATGATGACACAAAACAAGCCTCAACAAATTCAAGAAAATTGAAACCATATCAAGCATCTTCTCAGACCACAAGGACCAGAGGCTAGAAACCAACCTCAAAGGAAAAAAAAACAAAAACACTCGAATTCATGGAGATTGAATAGCATGCTATTAAACAATGAAGGGGTTAATAATGAAATCAAGGAAGAAATCAAAAAAGTTTCTGGAAACAAATGAAACTGAACTCACGACAACCCAAAACCTATGTGACACAGCAAAGGTAGTCCAGAGTGTTCCACTGTATCATAGTGATACAGGCCTATGTAAAAAAGGTGGAAACATTTCAAATAAAAAATCTAATCCTTTATTTACACGAACTGGAAGAACAACAACCAGGACACCCAAGAGCAAGTAGAAGGAAGGAAATAACCAAGATCAGAACACAATTAAATGATAGAGACTAAATGAAAAGTTCTGAGGATTAATAAATCCAGGAGCTGGTTCTTTGAAAAGGTAAACAAATTGAGAAGCCTCTAAGCAGACTCATAAAGAAAAAAAGAGAGACGACCCAAATAAATACAATAAAAAATGAAAGAGAGATTACAACTGACACCACAGAAATACAAAGGATTTTAAGAGTAGTATGAAGAACTATATACCAAGACATTTCATAACCTAGGTGAAATGAACAAATTTCTAGAAAAATATAATCTTCTCAAACTGAATTGAGAAGAAGCAGAAAGCCTGAACAGTCCAATTATAGCGGACAAAAATCTTAGTAGGAATAAAACAACTTCTGGCACACAAAAGCCCTGGACCAGACCATTTCACAGGGGAATTTTACAAACCATTTAAGTAAAGGCTAACCCCTATCCTTCTCAGACTATTCCAAAAGATCCAAGAGAAGGGAAGGGAAGACTCCCAAACTTTTTATGAAGCCAGCATCATTCTTATTCCAAAACCACATAAAGACCCAACAAAGAAAGAAAACTACAAGCCAATATCACTGATTAACACAGATGCTGAAGTCCTCAACAAAATACTGGTAAACCACATCCAGCAATACATTAAAAAGATCATAAAATATGATAGAGTGGGATTCACCCCAAGGTTGCAGGGATGGTACCAAATTTGCATATCAATAGATATAATACATCACATAAACAAAAGCAAAGACAAAAATCACATGATCATATCAACAGATGCAAAAAAAAGCATTTGATAGGGTACAGCACCCATTTATGATAAAAACTCTCAGCACAATGGAAGTAGAGGGAGCATACTTCAACATATTAAAGGCCATATATGAGAAACCTGTAGTCAACATCATATTCAATGGGCAAAAACTAAAATCTTTCCCACAAAGATCAGGAACAAGACAAGGTTGTCCACTTTCACCACTTCTATTCAATATAGTATTGGAAGTCCTAGCCACAGCAGACAAGAAAAAGAAATAAGAGGCATCCAAATTAGAAAGGAGGAAGCAAAACTCTCATTGTTTACAGATGACACGTGAATGCACATAGAAAATCCTATAGACTCCATAAAAAAACTCCTTGGTCTAATAAGTGAATTTGGCAAAACAGCAGGATACAAAGTCAATATTCAGAAATTGAAGGCATTTTTGTACACCAACAATGAAATATCAGAAACAGAAATCAGGATAAATATCCCATTTGATATAGCAAAAAGAAAAATAAAGTGCCTAGGAATAAACCTAACCAAGGAGGTAAAAGACCTGTACTCAGAAAACTACACAACACTAAAGAAAGAAATTAAGGAAGACAAATCAAGTGGAAGCATATACCAGGCTCAAGGACTGGAAGAACTGACATGAAAATGTCCATACTACCCAAAGCAATTTATAGATTCAATGCAATCCCTATTAAAATACCAATGGCATATTTCACAGATATAAAACAAACATTTCATAAATTTATAGGGAACCATAAATGACCCTGAATACCTGCAACAATTTTTAGAAAGAACAAAATAGGCGAGATAACAATACCTGACATCAAACTGTATTACACGGCCACCATGATCAAAACAGCCTGGTACTGGCATAAAAACAGACACATAGACAAATGGAATAGAATAGAGAGCCCAGAAATAAACCCAAGTGTATATGTGCAATCAATATTCAACAAAGGGGGCTGAAGCATAAAATGGAGCAAAAATAGCCTCTTCAACAAATGGTGTTGGGAGATCTGGGCAGCTACATGCAAAAACATGAAACTCCACCAACTTACACCACACACAAAAATAAATTCAAAGTAGATAAGAGACTTATAAGTCGTGATACCATAAAGTCCCAGAGGAGAACATAGTCAGGAAAATCTCAGATATTCCATGCAGCAATATTACCAATATGTCAGCCACAGCAAGCGACATAAAGGAAAGAACAAATGGGACCTCTTCAAAATAAAAAGCTTCTGCACAGCTAAAGAAAACAGCATTAAAATGAAAACAGAACCAACTGTATTGGAAAATATATTTGCCAATGATACCTTAGACAAGGGTTTGATGTCCAAAATATATAAAGAACTCACACAACTCCACTCCAGGAAGACAAACAACCCAATTAAAAAATGGGCAAAGGACTTGAACAGGCACTTCTCCAAGAAGGACATACAAAGGACCCAGAGACATATGAAAGATGCTTGGCATCACTAGCCATAAGATAGATGCAAATTAAAACCATAGTGAGATACCACTTCACACCAGTGAGGATGGCCAGCATAAACAAATCAACAAATGAGTGTTGCAGAGGATGTGGAGAAAAGGGAACCCTAGTGCACTGTTGGTGGGATTGCAGACTGGTGCAGCTACTGTGGAAAACAGTATGGAATTTCCTCAGGTAACTAAAAATGGAACTGCCTTTTGACCTGGCAATTTCACTGCTGGAATTATACCCTAAGAACCCTGAAACACTAATAGAAAAGAACCTATGTACCCCAATGTTCATAGCAACATACTTTACAATGGTCAAGTGCTAAAAGCAACCTAGGTTCTCATCAGTGAATGAACAGATCAAAAAAATATGGTACATTTACAGGATGGAATACTACTCAGGAGAAAGAAAAAAGGAGCTCCTACCCTTAGCAACAGCATGGATGGGTCTGGAGAGTATTATGGTAAGTGAAATAAACCAGGCAGTGAAAGACAAATACCATATGATGTCATCAAGAAATGGAACCTAATCAAGGAAATAAACAAACAATCAACCAAAATATAACCAAAGACAGTGAAATTAAGAACTGACAGCAATTGGAGTGGGGTGAGAGGGCATAATGGGCCGGGGGAGTGGGAATGGTTTTCAAGAATATGTATCAAGGACAAATGGAAAAAAACAAAGAGGGATAGGATCAGGGTGGGAAGTGGGGATGGCTAGGGTAGGTGGGAGTGATGTGGGGGAAATGGGGACAACTGTACTTGAACAACAATAAATTTTTTTAAATAAATAAATAAATGAAAAGAAAAAATACGAAATAAAAAAAAAGAACAAAGGGAAGAGCAATCAAATCTAAAACCTTAATATTCATCTTCCTAACACCTGGATGTATTTTTAAAAACCACTTAGAAACTTCATATTTCTCTCAGTATATAAAATTCTGTATTCAAAGATAATTTTGTAAGCAAAACCATGTTATACAGAATACAAGGTATATTCCTAAATAAACAAGATGAATTTTTTAAAAATGTAAAGGGAATTTTAAAACAGTTGCACTTATTGTTGCACTTATTTGAATTCATTTCACTTCAGGTAATTGATCCAACTTTGTGCCCTACCTAACCAACACTGAGTTGATTTTTCCTGTGGGCTTCAAAATTCCTGAAGATCCTAATTACTGATATAAGCATTATTTCTAAAATAGCTAATTACTAAACTACAAGAGATGCAGAAGTTAAATTTGGTAAGTTGTAGTAGTTTGTTCCCAATTCCTCCTTGGAGATAAAGTATTCTATGTTTACTTTACAATGTAAAGTTTCTTAATCTAGCTCAGAATAAAATATCATTATTATAATTATTTTGTTGATCTCATTTATTAAAATTAAGAATTTTTACTGATCCAAAATCAATATGCATAACTGTCAAAGAATCAGTATCTAGAATATTTAAAGAACTCCTATGAATCAACATAAAAGACCTACAATGTAGAAGACCAACAGGCAGTGGCTGTTGTGGTGGGCTGCACAGTAATGCCCCCCACTGGTTCATGTCTGCCTGCATTCTGGCCCCTGGAAACTCTGTCCCACACTGACACTAGCCTCTGTGGCCATGTGACTTACAAACAGAAGTTTAAAAAGTGACTGTACATTGGCATCTGCCTTCACTTACTGCTTGTTTGAAAACCCTTAGTCCACCATGTGAAGACGCTCAGATTAGTCTTCTGGAGGATAAAAACCAAGTGGAAAGGGGCCCCAACCACTTCCACTGTCTAGTAATCCCTACCAACACAGGACTGTCAGCTAAAGAAAATGGATATTATTAAAGCTTCATCAGAAGTCAAGAAAATGCACACACTGAGATACCACTTCACACCCACTATACTGTCAAAAATTAATAAGTTAAAGAATACCAAGTGCTATGTAAGACATGGACCCTCTGTAACTCTCACCCCTGCTGCTGGAAAAAAAATGTTTGCTGCTATCTATCAATGATGAAAATGTATGATTCTACAGCCTAGCAACTCTTCTACCAAGGATATTTATAAGAAATCCTTGCACATGTGCACCAGGAGGTAAGTATAATTATGTTTATATCAGTAGTGACCACAATAGCCCCAAATAGGGCACAAATCAACCCCCATCAATGGTAGAACAGGTACATGACTCTGCTGTATGCATACAATAAGTCTGAATGCAGTTGTGAGTGTGAATAGTCCACTGCAGCACAGCCTAGACAGCAGTGTTGAAGAAGCATGCATGCTGTGTAAGTCCACATACAAATCTGTCAGCAAGTGAAAGTAAGCTACAACTAGTTTAAGGGGAGGTACATACACACAGTGCCTTTAACACAATATGTAGGACTGTGGTTATCTATGGTGGGATGTGGGGGACTAGATAATTCTGGGTTGTATAATGTTCTACTTGATTCTGGTTGGTGAGTATATAGGTGCTCATCTGAGTACTGTCCTTTAAATTGTATACATGGTTTTTAATTTATCATAAAATATCCTTATTTTGTCTTCATTTTAAACAGCTTTATACATGTTTTTCTTTTATGTGGGTAGTTGGGTAAAAGTAGGTTTACAGTTGTTTGTATGGAAAATACTATGATAATTAATAAATAATACAAGAATAAACTGTTTCACATACTCACAACTGTAAACCTACTTCTGCCCAACCCTGTATTTCATAATTAATTTTAAAAAAAATACATATGAGAAATAATTTAAAGTTCAGTTTGCTAATATGAAAAATAAAACTAGACCATGAAGGATAGCCTTGATGAAGAGCTGACTAAGCAGCTAGCCTGTCAGAACAGAGGAGCTGGGAACATTCATGCACACATTTTTGGAAGGGAGAGCTCATGAGTACAGCTGGGAAGAACTTCTTCTAGAGGCACAGGACAGGCAACAAACAAAGATGTGTGACTGCCCACACTGTCCTAGTCAGGAAGGAGGCTGGTTTTGCACATGACCAATGTTAGCACAGACATTCCAGAAGTGTCCCTGCAGGAAGACACTAATGCAGGACGTGGTGGGTGGTGAGCTCAGTTGGCCCTGCGAGTTCACTGGCTTTCCTTTGAAGGAACATTTATCTGAAGGCTAATATAAGGTGCAGGGAAAAGGACAGAGGAGATTTTTGGAAGGGATAAAGCTCTCCAAGGCCATCCTTGACATGACACTGGCTAGCTACTAGGAATTAAAGGAAAAATTGGAACACTCAATCTGTGTGTGGGGGTTTGGGGTCGGGTGGAGGTGACCTAATTTTGTTCTTTGTTATTTCACTGCTTGCTCCCTCATGCCTTGCAACCGAAACTCCAAGTCTGGTGTCTCTGGACAATATCCACACACTCATGGAATTTTAGGACCCTTTCCCCACAAGTGGGAAAAAGTAAAAGAACATTACAATTGAATGCAGTTGTAATTCCAGGTAAGATGTCACCTCATCTTAGACAGTGGTAAGTCTAACTGGAAAGAAACTAATCAACTTCCTGTACCATGAGCCCCCCTTATCCACTGAAAACCCTTCCTCATCATGCCGATGCAGTGTTCACCTGGAAATGGAAGTCAGAGGGACCTGAAGAGTCTGCCTGACATCAGTGCTTCCTGTCCTCATCATCAAGCATGTGTCACATACACTCATTACATAGAATAGACTACTCAGAACTGCTCATGATCAGAACCTAAACATATAGATCAGAGCCCAGATCCATGTTTACAACCAAACACAGGAACAAGGAGGCACTTCAGGTTTCCACATACACTCTACTCCTCCCAGGCTATCTAAGCATGGGCATTCACCTTTATGAAAAGCCAAACAATTCCATGTTAACTTCACACAATTTCAAAAAGACACAGTTGCCCATGAGGAAAACAGAGGAGGAGATGACAGCAATGAGTGTTCATACCCATGACCCTGTGGCAGGAAAAGAAAAACTCCAAAAGTTTCTTATGCTCTGTAACTGTAACACTTGCAAAATTTCACACAGGACTGTAGAAGCTGACTAGTCATAACCAAGGCAATGGCCAGTTACTCAAGGTCGTACACTAACTCCCATGATAAGCTCCTGTGCTCTGTAGCTTCTGCAAATTTCCTCCTGCGTTTTTCTCTTTTGTCTCCCATATAAGGTAGCTAGACCTAGCTTCCACATTCAGCTTCTGTAACCTTGCTTCACCACGTAGGCAGGAAGCCCGGGACTATTTAAACCCCGGGAAAGTGAGGATCTGGTGCTCAGAGGATTTGGATGTTAACCCCTCTGGGCCCCCGGGTAATAAAGTTTGTGCTTGGTTATCTCCTCAGGTGTGGGTGGATTTTCCACAACAACCCCATTAGGCACATGATTCCTATTTCAACCTCACAACCACCATGCAAAGTAAAGCATCACTGCATCTTACAAATGAGGAGAGAAGCTCAAAAAAGTTAAGTTACAGTCCTAGATATAAAACAGGTTTGAACCTAGACATCCTGATTTCAAAAATCATTTCATCACAGTGCTTTGAGTGAGCCACTTTGTGCATCAAAAACTAGCTATTTTTTGTTTCTTTTTAATTATATTTCATTGATTATTCTGTTGCAGTTGTCCCAATTTCTCTCCCTCTGTCCCCTTTCACCCAGCACCCCCACTCCCTCAGGCAATCCCCACACCTTGTTCAAGTCCATGGGTCATGTATGTAAGTTCTTCGGCTACTCCATTTCCTACACTGTACTTTATATCCCCATGGCTATTCTGTAACTACCTATTTGTACTTATTAATCCCGTCACCTCCTCACCTATTCCCCTGCAACCCCCTCCCATCTGGCAACGACCAAAACACTCTTCGTATCCATGATTCTGTCTCTGTACTCCTTGTTTAGTTTGTTTTTAGATTCAACTGTTAATAGATATGTATTTATTGCCAATTTATTGTTCATTGTTTTGATCTTTCTCTTAAATAAGTCCCTTTCACATTTCATATAATAATGGTTTGGTGACAATGAACTCCTTTAGTTTTGTTGTTGTTGTTGTTGTTTGTTGGTTGGTTTTTTGTTTTTGTTTTTGTCTGGGAAGCACTTTATCTGCCCTTCCATTCTAAATGATAGCTTTGTTGGGTACAGCAACCTTGGTTGTAGGTCCCTGCTTTTCATGACTTTGAATATTTCTTGCCAATTCCTTCTAGCCTGCAAAATTTCTTTTGAGAAAGCAGCTGACAGTCATGGGAACTCCCTGGTAGGCAACTAACTTCTTTTCTGTTGCTGCTTTTAAGATTCTCTTTATCTTTAACCTTTGACAACTTTCATTATGGGGCATATTTTTATGCTCCCTCAAAAGATCTCTTGAGTCCAGTAAGTAATGTTGAGGATTACTGAAGTACTCTAGACTCCCAGTCTCTAAGAGTCCTCAAACTCAGGGAGTTTACAAAGGCCATTAAAGACTAAGGGTACCTGGAGACAACTTTACCTGGAAAACCAAAAGGTCAAGGAATGATACCAAAAACAATGTTTACAATGAATTTCCTTAATTGGTTAGTATATTTATTGTGGTGACTTTCAGAGAAAAATCTTGACAAATCTGGTCTCAGTTCAAGAGGTATGAAGCAAACATGGAAAATCCTGATGCTATTTTAGAGTCCCACATTTGTCTCTCTGAAACTCAATTTCCTGTTTACTAACACATCAGTTTAGAGGTGTAGCTTGTCCAAGAAAAACCAAAATTAATTTACTTTCCATTTCCAGTTGACATTTGGAAAGGAAAATTACTGATTTTCATATGAAGAACTAATGTGCAGGTTACTCTGGCAGACTCTGAGGGTCTGAGAATCCAGACTGAAATCACCACAGGAAACAGAAGTTACACCCAAGAGGGAAATCCAGTTATAGCAGAAGCTGATGCTATCCATGAGCTGGAGACAGAAGGAAGTGACCATAAGCCTGGACCTCACCATGACCATGGCAATGGACAGCTCTGCTCACCAACTTTGTGTCTGAAAACTTCAGAGTAGCAACAAGCTGACCCTTGGAAGACACGGTCTGTAGGTCCTCTGAGAATACAGAAATGATTCCTCCACAAAAAACTGTGCCCTGGCAATGGGACTGTGTGGTAACAGAGGCTAGAGCCACCCCTTCCCCTGTGCGGACAGTTAGGTTCCTTAGCAGAAGGCTGCCAGAACCACCGTGGGGAGCCAGAAAACAGCAAGGGTGGTGAGAACTATGCTCACTTCCTTAGAAAAAACAATGGGCTCCTGTTTGAGGACTGAAACCCCAGGGTAGGCCCAAGGCCAATTACCTTAGCCATGCATCTACCTTTGTGTCCACACCACATGGAACAGAACTGCAGTTCTACAGTGGTGCAGGCTGCAGTGTGAAAAATGTGTGAAACCTCTCCTCAGCTGGGAGGCCTGTTCTCAGATGGCTGAAGAGGCCAGTGGCAGAGAGGGACCTGTATGAGCTGTTTCAGGGACAAAACAGGCTGTTTCAAGGGCCAGGTATTGGTTCCTTGAGGCTGCAGTTTTCAGGGATGTAGATAACTCCATTCCCAGATTCCATCCCTGTATTTGCCTGGCAGAAATTCTGATAACATCTTCTCTTACTAACTGGCATTCTTGCATTTTCCTCATTCTGTCAGCTTACTCCTAGTACAACTATTAGGTCAAACTACTCTCATCTTATACACAGTCTCACACAGCATAGGGCTCCATACATTTAATTTTAGTCTCACATGTGGCGTTGCTTTGTGATATTTCCAAAGCAGAAGGAAGACAGAATTGCATTCATGGGTGAAAACCAGTACTTACCTCTTTGCCTAAAGACTTAATACAATATAATATGACTCTTCTTAATACTACCAGAGGTATATATATCATGACCAATTGGCTATATGCCCTTTTGCAACACTGCTCGTAAATGCAAAAGTTACCTAAGAAAGATTTGCATAATATTTTGTTGTGACTTGTGTGTCCTTATTAAATTCTCGCCTTTACATTTTATCTCCAGCTCAGATTAGAACCCATTGTTTTAGAGTCCATAAATATATCCTTCAAATAGTACAAGGAAAACCAAAAAATACCTAAAAATGATTTGCTAAACTTTTATTTAAGGAAACTATTGTTTCCATTGGAATATAGGCAGCCTAAGGCCAACAGAATAGAAAATAACCTATAATTTCCCATTGCACTGTTTAGTGATCAATGCTAACAACAGAAGCTGTTGCTCATGAAAAAATGAGCTGGGCAGAGAACTAGAGAATCACCAACTGATCAATGCTGTTATGCTGCATACATACTCAGTACCAACACCTCTTGGGTTCTAATCCATTCACACACTCACTCATCCATTCACTCACTGGCTCATCCATTCACACATTCATTCATCCACTCATTCACTCACTCATTCACTTACTCCATGGCTCACCCCCTCACTCGCTCACTCATCCTTTCGTACATTCACTCACTTACTCACTCACTGACTCATCCATTCATTCATTCATTCATTCATCCACTCACTCTTTCATCCATCCATACATTCACTCATCCACCCATACACTCACTCACTCATCCACTCACCTACTCATCCACTCACTCACTGGCTTATCCATTCACTTGTTCACTCATCCATTTATATATTCATTCATATCTAGTCATTCATTTACTCATCAATTCATTTATTCACAAATCCATTCACTCATCCATTCATATGTTCACTCATTTATTGGCAAATCTGTTCAGTCACTCATCCATTCATTCACTCATTCATTCACTCACTGGCTCATTCATTCATTCATTCAGTCATTTATTCAAATCCATTCACTCTTCCATTCAACATGTCTCATATATTGTAGGATCACTGAATTGTGAGAAGCTAGGATTCAGAAGGATGATAAAAACGAAAAAGTAACAGTCTTGTCCTCAAGTGATTTCTAGTAAAATGAAGAGACATAGTGATGCACACTGAACAGAACACAAAAAACAACAAAAAAAGACCTCTCACATTAAAAGTTATAAACAAAGTGCTATAGAAATCCAGAAGGGTAATTAATTCCAACCAACTCATTGTTGGAACCTGAGATAAATTTCAGTGGAGGAGATATTTAAATTAGCTGCTTAAGGGTAAGTATCATTTTGGTCTGAAAAGTGGGGAAAGAGGGAGGATGTAGCAAGCTTATAAGTTCTTCAGTTCAGTCCATGTAGGCATCCACCTCTCCCCTTCCTCTGGCACCACCCTTATGAAACTTCCACACATAGGGGTCACTTATGTTTACTCACATCCTCTCACACATGACTACTCTTTTTTCTCAGCAAGTTCCTCCTTGGCTCAGGTGACTCCACCCCTTCTTGGCCCCAGTGGCTACTCTCAGTCTTTTCCCACATCTAGGTCACCATACCCTGGGCTCTGTGTATCCCCTCTCTACAGATCTGTCCAACCCCATGGCATTAATGCTGCCTCTGTGAAGGATGATGATACAAATTATAGAAAACCAGGAATGCTGTGAGAATGAAAGGGGGTCCTTTTATAATGAGGCTGAGACAGGTGTAGACTAGGACTATCCTGGAAAACAAGAACATGCCACTCTTTCTAGATGCCATTGACTCTGACAATCTATGTCTCTAGCTTGTATAACCAATTGAATACTTGCCATCTTTACTTGGATGTTGTTGGGAACTGCCCTGCCTGGTTTCAGAAACTGTAACCCCTCATGGCTAAGGCTCAATAGAAAGACCTTGGGACCATAAGCCACTTAGAAGACAAAGCTCATCTTCTTTGTAGGGGCACCACCTCTGTCTCCTTTCATTTCACCCTGCTTAGGCCCAGGTGGATGACTGGTTAGCCAATGATGGGTAAAATTCCTCAAAGGAGAGATGACCTAAGACAGGCATGGTCATGAAGGGTCCCTCAGGGAAGGACTTGGGGGGCTACAGAAAAAGGGGGTGATGGACCCTCACCCCTCGGTTCTGACATAGCCTGAGTCCTCATTTTCTCTGCAAGAAGTCTCCTAATCTCTTGGCTGCCTTACTTCCCCTGCCTAATTTAAGCCTGGAACAAGCCTTAATCCTGAAACAGTGCCGGAGGTGGGTGCAGCCCTATGCTGGAAAGGGTGGGTTCCCTGATCAGGCCTAAGAAAGAATGCATAAAACCCTATGAAACCTACTTTGCTAATACCCTCAATTTAAATGATAAGGGTCCAAGCATGAAGTAAGTTTATTCCCCAAAGTTTTATGGCCCTTTAACTATCTGACTCTGACTCAGAATAAGCCCTCAGAGTTCTCTGAATGTTATCTACTGTTTAATCATTTCTGTCTGACAATGATTGATGAGCTTTACATATATACCCTATATTTCTATGCAAATTAAACCCAATAAAAGACCATTGAGGAACAGGTTCCTGGTCCTTCTCCTTTAAGACATTGACTACCTTTCCTCCCCCAAGCAGATCATGTCTTGGTAGACTTATTGTCAACTGTGGCAGCTAGGGGTGAGAGGGGAGGGCTGCAGGCAGAGCCCCCAACACAGGATGTCTAACAGACACTTTAATCTTCATATGCTCCAATTATAAATTTTTATATTCCATTTGGATATTTAGTAATCTTTGCAACATTGGTATATGATATTCACATCTATCCCACTGCTGAAGCCAAAACTCTAGGAGAGTGAGTCAGAAGTAGGAGGCCTACTTGGGTTGACTAAATATCCAGTTAGACCACCACCAGGGCAGGACAGTAAGTAAAGAAACATTGACTTCATCTCTTGGGTTCATTTTCATCAACTCCTGTTTTCCCGGTGACCACTCAGTTCCCAGTACTGGGATATGTAAAGCAGTAAGGCCTGGTGGCATTCTTGACATCTGAGGGTTAGGACCCAGAAACAGACATGCAGCACACATGTGATGATCCACACTACAGGGAGACACCAGAAGGTGGTGTTCTACTTTGCTGCCAGCCCACTCACCCATGAGCTTTAAGACTCCCTAAGCTCAGCTTCTACTGGACCAATAACAGCAAAATTCCTGGGGTGGGACCAGGCATAGGATTTCTGAAGCTCATTCAGGTAATTCTAACTTGCTGCCAAAGTTGAGAACACTAAGACAAGGGAACATATAAGACAGGACAGCAACACAGATGAGAGAAAATGATTCTGCCTGGGAGTAGTTTATGACTGGTGAAATGGAAGGAAAGAGAAATAACATTACAAGGAAAGAGAGTAATACACCATCCACATGATAGGCTGTACATGACACACCTTTGTTATACAAACTCTGCACTCAATAGAGAAAATATTGGGAAATTAAATCCTCTAGTCTCAGTCCAATTGCTCAAGGGAACTGTGGACAACAAAACAACTGTGATAACAGCTCTCTGTGGACACTGATGCTCAGATCCAAGCAGAAGAGAAAGATTCCTGAAGAGACTAGAGATACACAGATATGGATGAAAAAATCCACAGTAAAAGAGGGAGCCACAGATATGATGGAACAATAAAGGTAAAATCTGACACTGAGGTATGCATGTGAGTGCAGGAATGACATTTTTAAAATCTGATCTTCTGCTAACAAAATGTTATACAACCTCACTGTAAGAAATTTAAAAAGATAAAAGGAAAAGAAAGACACAAGGGAAACCATCCAATTGAAAATACAGCCTATGGCTCTGGCTGGTGTGGCTCAGTGGATTAAGTTCTGTACTGCGAAACAAAGGGTCACTGGTTTGATTCCCAGTCTAGGGCACATGCCTGGGTTGTGGACCAGGTCCTCAGTGGGGTGTATGTAAGAGGCAACCACATATTGATGTTTCCCTCTCATTCTCCCTCCCTTTACCTCTCTAAAAATAAATAAAATCTTCTTTAAAAGGAAAGAAAAAGTGGCCTATGGAATGGGAAAAAGTATTTGCAAACCACGTATCTGATAAGGAATATCTAAAATATATAAATTACTCATTAACTCAATGACAGAAAGAAACAATCTAATTTAAAAACAGGCAGAGGAATTCAACAGACATTTCTCCAAAGAAGACATCCAAATGGCCAACAGGTGCATGAAATGGTGCTCAACATCACTAATCATCAGGGAAATGCAAATCAAAACCCCAATGAGACATCACTTCACACCTGTCAGAATGACTATTATCAAAAAGACAAGAGATAACAAGTGTTAGTAAGGATGTGATGAAAAGGGAAACTCTGTGCATTGTTGGTGGGTATGTAAGTTGGTAGAGCCACTGTGGAAATCAGTATTAAAGTTACCTGAAAAATCAAAATTAGAACCACCTTAGGATGCAGTAATTCCACTTGTGGATACACATCCAAAGGAAATAAAAAAGGATATGGACTGATTTCCTGTCAAGATGGCAGCATACACAGATATGGCTCACCTCTTCGCACAACCACATCAAAATTACAACTAAAATATAGAAAAACCATCATTCAGAACCATCAGAAACTGAGTTGAATGGAAGTTTGAGAACTATGGAATTAAGGAAACCACATCCATCCAGACTGGTAGGAGGGGTGCACATGTGGAATGGCTGGTCCCACACCCAAGTGCTGTGGAAAAAAATTCAAGAGAGATATCCGGAGTGAGAACAGTGCCACACCAGGCCCCCAGCCCAGGGTTCCAGTGCCAGGAAGGTAAGTCCCCACAACTGCTGGCTGCAAACACCAGAGGGATTGAGTAGGTGAAGAAACTTCTGGAGCCCCAACTAGTTCCTCTTAAAGAACCCACAACACAGACTCCCCTCTCAGACTCATTCCCTCTGAGCTCCAGCACTGGGGTAGTAGCTTGAAAGGCAGCAGTGGACTACTGAGAGAAACTGAAATGTCTGGCATCAAGGCAAGCAGAAGCCATTATTTCTTTTCTAAACCAGCCCCCCCCCACACACACTGCCACTGAGTCAACAAACTGGTGCCATAGCTGAGATTCCACCAACCTGACTGTTTTATACAGCTTGAAGATCCCCAGAGACTTTGCCCCACTGAACTTATCAGCCCACCCATGCTGCTTTTCCATATGAATAGCTGGTCTTGGCTCATGCTTCACAACTTCCTAAATTCTCTCAGACAAGCAACAGCTGGCCTTAGTGAGTCCCAGGTAAGGCACTAGCAGCAGCCAGCCTAAATTCACAGCTTGGCTTTACCTGGGAATCTCCAAGCCAGGCACAAGTAGCATCCATCTCAGACTGCTTTATAGCTCAGGCAGTGTGGCCCTGGAAAAAACACAGGTGGGGGCTGACCTTGGACTGTACCATCCAAAAAACCCAGGGCCAGCAAACCCAGCAGACAACTATAGACCACATCAAAGCACCACCACCCTGTCCCTGCACAGATGAACCTCCAAGGACAGCAGAGGTGGCTGGTTAGTGGTGATAGCTAACTCTTACATCTGACTGGACTGAGTAAATCCCTCTCATTGATCTGTCAACAGCAACCAAGGCTCAACTACAAAAGGAGGGTGTACTCAGCCCACATAAAGGGTACACCTTGAGTACCTAGCTTGGGTGACAGGGGACGCTAGGCCACTGGACTGTTTAGGACACCTACTACATTAGGCCACACTACCAAGACACGGAGTCACAGCAGCCCTACCTAATACATAGAAACAAACACAGAGAGGCTATCAAAATGAGGAGACAAAGAAATATGGCCCAAATGAAAGAACAGATCAAAACTCCAGAAAAAGAGCTAAACCAAACTGAGATAAGAAATCTATCAGATGCAGAGTTCAAAATAATGGATACTCAAGGAGCTTAGTGAGGACCTCAGAAGCATAAAAAAGATCCAGTCAGAAACAAAGAATATACTAATTGAAACAAAGAATACGTTACAGGGAAACAACAGTAAAGTGGATGAAGCCAAGGATCAAATCAATGATTTGGAACATAAGGAAGCAAAAAACCACCATGTAGAATAAGAAAATAAGAATCCAAAAAAATGAGGACAAAAAAATGAGTATAAGCAGCCTGTGGGACAACTTCAAAAGATCCAACATTTGCATCATAGGGGTGCCAGAAGGAGAAAAGAAAGAGCAAGAAATTGAAAATGTATTGGAAAAAAAATAATTAAAGAAAACCTCCCTAGTTTGATGAAAGAAATAGACATGCAAGTCCAGGAAGCACAGAGTCCCAAACAAGATGAGCTCAAAAGTCCCACTCCAAGACATATCATAATTAAAATGCCAAAGGTTAAAGAAAAAGAATCTTAAAAGCAGCAATAAAAAAGAAGTTAGTTGCCTACAAGGGAGTTCCCATAAGACTGTCAGTTGATTTCTCAAAAACAAACAAACAAACAAAAAACAACTTTGCAGGCTAAAAGGAATTAGCAAGAAATATTCATGAAAAGTAAGGATCTACAGCCAAGATTGCTCTACCCAACAAAGCTATCATTTAAAATTGAAGGGCAGATAAAAAGCTTCCCAGACAAGAAAAAACAAAAGGAGTTCATCATCACCAAACCATTATTATATGGAATGTTAAAGGGGGAGGAAAGGAAAACAGTGGTGTGGTAGGAGGGAGCAGATTCCACTTACTTCTACACATGGGAGAAAAACCTAGCTGATCTACAGAGGAACAGAGCAAACAGCCAACAGTACCACAGCATATATGAAAATAGAAGATCAAAATTATAGCAGACATTGAAAAACCACATAGTAAGGAGAGTGTTTCAGGACAATAAGGGCCCAGGGATCAGTACGGGGACCAGGGAGGTTGCATCCCTAGGCCCAAGGCTCACCAGGTATCCCACAGGGCTCTTGGGAGAGAGCTGGGTCAACCGCTCCCTCCCCAGCCAAACAAGGATTGAGCAGCACAGGGGAGGATGGGTTGCTTGAAAGTACAGAAAGGGGAGTGAGGACTGAGTGGCAAAGACACAGACTGTGAACAACCACACATAGCCCTGGGAAGAGTGCGTGCCAGAGCCAGTGGGACCAAGGGTGGTCAGGCTGGGTGCTGCACCCACAACCTGGGGTAAGTGTGCCTTATGGAAGACCCAAAGCCCACAACTGTAAACCCAGGGGAGGCGTGCACTCTGTAGGAGCCACCAAACCCACAGCCATGGTCCCAGGTCCAGAGGGAGGGGTGGCGGTGGGAGGAGGCACACACCCCATAGGACACTCGGAGCCCACACCCATAAAGCTGAGGGAAGTGTGCTTCAGAGGGCCGGGATCCCACACCCAGGGACCTGCAGAGAGACACCAGACTGGGTCAGGGGAGATGTGTGCAACTGAGTGCTGAACAGGAAAGGAAAAAAGAGAAACCAATCGCCCCTCAGCCTGCTGCAGCCAGCAAGACCAGAAAAATCGGTTTGGCCAGTTTGAATCCAACAAGAGGTTTTTTTGTTTGTTTGTTTGATTTTTTAAGTAATTTTTTTATTTCTTAATTTTTATTATTTTTATATCTCTCAATTCCTTTTGCTTTTCTTTCCTTCTTTCTCGTTTTATTCCTTCTTCCTTTCTTTCCACTTTTATCTCTTCTTCCTTCCTTCTGCTTTTTCTCTTTTTTCCCTTTTTCTTTTTAAATACCCAAAAGTGAGAACAACAAAAAAAAAGGACTGTGAAAAGACCAGAGTTGTACCCAAAGAGGGGGCATCCCAACAGCTGAGACAGCTAGGGAGACAAATTTCACTTTGCTATTACAGAGAACCTGCAAGTTATTGCATATGTGTATTATTTTTTTCATTATTCTTACAACTTTTAGTTTAATAGTACTTTTGTATTTCTCTTCTTTCTGTACAGTCTTCTTTGCTTGGCTGGTTAAACTGTATCATTTGACAGGTTTCCCCTGTTATCTCATTCATAGTAATACACTATGACAGTAGTGTATTAGCAGTAAATTAGCAATAGCTAATTTACTGTCCTTCACTTCATTTCTCTTCCTTTAGTACACTACCCAAGGTTCTATACTCCCTACTCTTGTTATCTAGATCTCATAGATTCTGTCATATGATTGTTGCTCTAATATTACTGTAAATAATAGCTATTCCATACAATTGTAAATACTACACAACACCTCCTCCCCCGGCAGATCTTAGCTCACTTCACGATTTACTGAAATCTATTACTGTAGTGGTTAATTCTATTTTCACACACACTACACCTATTTACTATCCTTTACTCGCACCTTACCTCAGAAATCTGACATCCCACAACGCCACTGCTCTCTAGATCCAACTAACACTCCTTCCCTCCCCAACAAGAATCTTATATTCTTTCCATCCTTTCTAAAAAGTGGCTAGTTGGGTGAAATATCACAGTTAACACTATACATAGCCAAAGGTTATCCTATTTGTTCTCTATTGGCTGCCACTGTAAATATCATAGGATACTCTCTTGCTGACTTAAACTATTTTGCCTTCCCCCTCCAACTGATGACAAAGAAGAGTAGGTGGAAGCTGTGAACACCAGCATACCTGAAGGAGACTGCACCACTGAATCTCACAGGTAATCTACCACAGAAGTTCACACCATAAACCCAGGGAACCAGAACAGATCAATTTAAGAAGCTGAAGCTAACAAGAAGAGTCTCACAAACAATGGAAAGACAAAGAAACAAAACCCAAATGAAAGGAAAGGAGGAAGCCTCAGAAAGAATGCTAAATGAAATAGAGGTAAGTCAACTGTCAGATATTGAGTTCAAAGCAATGATTATCAGGAAGCTCAATGAGCTTACAATGAGCTACCAGAAACTACAGGGAAACTACAGTGAACTCACTGCAAACTATACCAACATGAAAAAGGAAATAGAAACTATTAACAAGGCAAGAAGAAATGAACAATAAAATTTCTGAACTAAAGAACACAGTAGAAGGAATCAAAAGCATGATCAGTGAAGCAGAAGATTGGATCAGTGAGCTGGAGGACAAAGTAGAAAAAAACATCCAGAAAGAGCAAGAAAAGGAAAAGAGACTCAGAAAGAATGAAGAGGGATTAAGAGAAATGCAGGACAATATGAAATATAATAATATCTGTATAATAGGGATACCAGAAGGACAAGAACAAGAGCAAGGGATAGAAAACCTAATTCGAAAAGTAATGATAGAAAACTTCCCTAATTTGATGAGAGAAAAAGTCACACAAATCCAGGAAACAAAGACAGTCCCAATCAAGACAAATCCAAAGAGGCCCACCTCAAGACACATCAAAATTGAAATGGCAAAATTTCAAGACAAACAGAGAATCTTGAAGGCAGCAAGGGAGAAATGGGAAGTAACATACAAGGGAGCCCCAATAAGGCCAACAGCTGATTTCTCAAGGGAAACGCTCCAAGCCAGAACAGAATGGAAGGAAATATTCCAAGTAATGAGAACCAGAGGTCTGCAACCAAGGCTACTTTACCCAGCAAGGCTCTCAATCAAGACAGAAGGCCAAAGAAGAAGCTTCCCAAAGAAAAGAAATCTAAAAGAATACACCTCCACCAAACCAGATCTACAAGAGATGCTAAAGGGTCTGCTTTAAGGAAAGGAAGAAAAAGAGAGGGGAAAACAGGTATGAAAATGGCAATGAATAAGTACTTATCAATAATAACCTTAAACATAAATGGATTAAATGCTCCAATCAAAAGACAGAGAAGAGCTGAATGGATAAGAAAGCATGACCCACTGTGGGGATAATGTGCGGACTCCTGAGGCTCAGGTTGAGTAAAGACAAGCAGCTGGAAGTCTGTGTCAGCCCTGGCAAACCAGGCGGCATCAGAAAGAAGGCTTTCTGAGACCGGACTCCTGGCTTGTATTACTCCCCCGGGCTAGTAGGATAAGAGCCATTATCTCACACCAGGAGTTGAGTTTTGGGAAAATGAGTCTTGGGAAAAGAACAAAGATATAAGGGTACTCTACACATATGTAAACTTGTTAGGAGCTGTTTTGAATAGGTGCAGCTGTGCTAAAATTCAATATACTTAGGAATACTTGCCAAATATATTTTTATAAATACCACTGCTAATAAAGCCTGAGCATGCATTTGCTCTTGACTGCCCGCATTTGCATCCCCTGCATCCTGATTTGCGCGAGCTCCGCCGCTCGGACACTCACCTGGGGTTCACGACGCACCGACGTCGACCACAACCCACACATATACTGCCTACAAGAGACCCACCTCAGGATAAAAGACCTACACAGACTGAAAGTGAAGGGCTGGAAACAAATCTTCCAAGCAAATGGACAGGAAAAAAAAGCCAGGGTAGCAATACTCATATCAGACAAAATAGACTTCCAAAAAAGTTCCATAAAGACAGACACAGAGGGTCACTTCATAATACTCAAGAGAAGAATCCACCAAGAAGACATAAACATTGTAAATATATATGCACCCAACATAGGAACACCCAAATACATAAAGAAAATCTTAGAGGACTTCAAGAAAGATATTGACAGCAACACAATTATAGTAGAGGATTTTAACATTCCACTTTCAAAAATGGACAGATATTCCAAAAAAAAATATCAACAAAGATATTGTGGCATTGAACAATGCCCTAGAGGAAATGGACTTAACTGATATATGTAGGGCCCTCCATCCCAAAGAAGCTAAATACACATGCTTTTCAAATGTGCATGGAACATTTTCAAAGATAGACCACATGATGGGACACAAAACAATCCTCGACAAATTCAAAAAAATTGAAATCATACCAAGCATCTTCTCATATCACAAGGGAATGAAACTAGAAACCAACTCCATGGAAAGAAACCCAAAACACACAAAATCATGGAAATTGAATAGAATGCTATTAAACAATGAGTGGATCAAAAATGAAATTAGGGAAGATAAAATGTTTCTGGAAACAAACAAAAAGGAACTCACAATAACCCAAAACTTATGGGACACTGCCAAGGCAGTCCTGAGAGGGAAGTTCATAGCAATACAGGCATACCTAAAAAAGGATACAAATATGTCAAATAAACAACCTAACCATACGTCTACAAGAACTCAAGAACAACAAAGATAGCCCAGAGCAAGTAGAAGAAAGAAAATAACTAAGATCAGAGCAGAATTAAATGACATAGAAACTAAAAGCACAATTCTAAAGATTAATGAATCCAGAAGCTGGTTCTTTGAAAAGATAAACAAAATTGACAAGCTTTTAAGCAGACTGTTCAAGAAAAAAGAGAGAGGACCCCAAAAAACACAATCAGAAATGAGAGAGGAGAGATTACAACTGATACCACAGAAATACAAAGGACTGTAGAAATTACTACCAAGAACTGTGTGACAAGAAATTTGAAAATCTAGGTGAAATGGACAAATTTCTAGAAAAATATAATCTCCCAAAACTGAACGAAGAAGCAGAAAGCCTGAGCAGACCAATAACAGCAGATGAAATTGAAGCAGCAATAAAAAAACTCCTGACACACAAAAACCCTGGACCAGATGGTTTCACAGGAGAATTCTACAAAGCATTTAAGGAACAGCTAACCCCTATCCTTCACAGACTATTCCAAAAAAATCTAAAATGATGGAAGACTCCAAAACTCTTTTTATGAAGCCAGCATCATCCTAATCCCAAAACCAGATAAACACACAACAAAGAAAGAAACATTCAGGCCAATATCACTGATGAATATACACGCTAAAATCCTCAACAAAACATTGGCAAACCACATCCACAATACATTAAAAAGATCATACACCATGACCAAGTGGGATTCATCCCAGGGATGCAAGGATGGTACAATATTCACAAATCAATAAATGTAACACACCACAAAACAAAAGACAAAAATCACATAATCATATCAATAGAAGCTGAAAAAGCACTTGACAATGTACAGCATCCATTTATGATAAAGACACTCAGCAAAATGGGAATAGAGGGAGCATTCCTCAACATAATAAAGGCCATATGTGAGAAGCCTATAGCCAACATCATACTCAAAGGGGAAAAATTAAAATCTTTCCTACTAAGATCAGGAACAACACAAGGTTGTCTACTTTCACCACTTTTATTCAATTTGGAACTAGAAGTTTTAACCAGTGATCAGACAAGAAAAAATAGGTAAAAGGCATCCAAATCAGAAAGGAGGAAACAAAACTGTCATTGTTTGAAGATGACATGATAGTGTACATAGAAAATCCTATAGACTCCATCAAAAAACTAGTTGACCTAATAAATGAATTTGGAAAAACAGCGGGATAGAAAGTCAATATCCAGAAATCAAAGGCATTTCTGTACACCAGCAATGAAACAGCAGAAGCAGAAATCAAGAAAAAAATCCCATTATATATAGCAAAAAGAAAATTAAAATACCTAGGAATAAACCTAACCAAAGAGGTAAAAGACCTGTATTCAGAAAACTATACAACACTGAAAAAAGAATTCAAGGAAGACACAAATAAATGGAAACATATACCATGTTGTTGGACCAGAAGAATTAACATCATCAAAATGTACATACTACCCAAAGCGATTTACACATTCAATGCAATACCTATTAAAGTACCAATGGCATATTTCACAGACATAGAACAAACACTTGAAAAATTTATATGGAACCACAAGCAACCCTGTATAGCTGCTACAATTTTGAGAAAGAAGAGTAAAGTAGGAGGGATCACAATACCTAAGACTAAACTGTATTATATGGCCACTGTAATCAAAACAGCCTGGTACTAGCAATAAAAACAGGCACAGGGAGCAATGGAACAGAACAGAGGGCCCAGAAATAAACCCAAGTCTCTATGGTCAATTAATATTCAACAAAGGGGGCAGAAACATAACATGGAGTAAAAATAGCTTCTTCAACAAATGGTGTTGAGAGACCTGGACAGGTACATGCAAAAATATGAAACTTGAGCACCAACTTACACCTTTTACAAAAATAAATTCAAGGTAGATAAAAGACTTAAATATAAACCATGACAACATTAAAGTCCTAGAGGAGAACACAGGCAGGAAAATCTCAGATATTTCATGCAGCAACATTTTTACTGATATGTCCCCTAGAGCAAGGGACATAAGGGAGAGAATAAACAAATGGGATCTCATCAAAATAAAAAGCTTCTGCATGGCTAAAGAAAACAATATTAAAATAAAAAGACAACCAAATGTTTAGGAAAGTATATTTGCCATCGATATCTCAGACAAGGGTTTAGTCTCCAAAATATATAAAAAAACTTACATGACTCCACTCTAAGAAACAAGCAGCCCAATTAAAAAATGGGCAAAGAACTTGAACAGACACTTCTCCAAGGAGGACATACAGAGAGTCCAGAGACACATGAAAAGATACTCAGTATCACTAGCTATCAGAGAGATGCAAATTAAAACCACAATGAGATACCACTTCACACCAGTCAGGATGGCCATCATAAACAAAGCAACAAACAACAAGTGTTGGAGAGGTTGTGGAGAAAAGGGGTCCCTAGTGCACTGTTGGTGGGATTGCAGACTGGTACAACCACTATGGAAAACAGTATGGAATTTTCTCAGAAAACTAAAAATGGATCTACCTTTTGACCCAGCAATTCCACTGCTAGGATTATATCCTAAGAACCCTGAAACACCAATCCAAAACAACCTATGCACCCCAATGTTCATAGCAGCGCAATTTACAATAGCCAAGTATTGGAAGCAACCTAGTTGCCCATCAGTAAATGAGTGGATCAAAAAACTATGGTACATTTACACAATGGAATTCTATGCAGCAGAAAGAAAGAAGGAGCTCCTACCCTTTGCAACAGCATGGATGGAACTGGAGAGCATTATGCCAAGTGAAATAAGCCAGGCAGTGAAAGACAAATACCATATGATCTCACCTTTACAGGAACCTAATCAACAAAACAAACAAATGAGGAAAATATAACCAAAGACACTGAAACAGAGAACAGGCTGACAGTGACCAGAGGGGAGGAAATTTCAGGGTAAAAGGTGAAGGGTATACAGCAACAAGTATAAAGGACACATGGACAAAAACTAGGGGGGGAGGTGGAAATGGGAGGGAGGGAGATATGGGTGGGTGGGCTAGAATGGGAGTAAAGGACAGAAAACTGTACATGAACAATGATTAAAATAAAATTAATAAAAGAGAAATGTTAAAGGGGCTTATTTAAGGAAAAAAGATCAAAACTGCGAACAATAAAATGGCAAAAATATATATCTATCAACAATTGTATCTAAAAAGCAAAGTAAGCAAACAAGGGGAACAGAGATAGAATCATAGATATGTAGAGCATTTTGATGGTTTGCAGACGGGAGGGGGTGTGGGGTAATGGGTGAGCAGGTGAGGGGATTAATAAGTACAAATAGACAGTTACCGAATAGCCATGTAGATGTAGAGTACAGTGTAGGAAATGGAGGTGCTGAGAATTTATATGCATGACCCATGGACATGAACAAGGTATGGGGATTGCCTGGGGGAGGGTTCTGGGTGGAGAGGGTCAAACAGGGAAAAATTGGGAAAACTGCAATAGCATAATCAATAAAATATAATTATAAAATAAAATAAGAATATGGAAGAAATGCCTGCACTCCAATGTTTATTGCTGCTTTATTCACAATAGCCAAAGTATGGAAACAACCTAAGAGTCCCCTAACAAATGAATGGATAAAGCTGTGGGTGCATAAGTATAATGGAATACTATTCAGCTATAAGGAAGAAGGAAATCCTAGCATTTGCAACAATATGAACGAACCTTGAGGGTATTATGGTGAGTGGAGTAATCCAGAGAAAGGCAAATACTGCATGGTAGCACTTATATGTGGAATCTTAAAAAAAAACAAAACCCTCAAACTTACAAAAACAGAAAGTAGAAAAGTAGTTGCCAGTTATTGCGGGTTGGGAGAAATTGGGAGAGATGGATAAAATTGTACAATCTTTCAGCGATGAGAAAGTCTGAGGACCAAATGTGTAACATGGTGCCTATAGTTGACAACACTATATTGTAGCAATTTTCAACTGCTGTGACTATTTAGTCAGGGGAACTGACCTCTTTTCCCTTAGATTGTCAAATTATAAAATAACAGCCAACACAACAGCTGTCTGGTGTGCATGAATAAATTATACCTATTTTATTGTCAGATGGACAAAAAATGTAACACAGTTTTGGTAGTGCTACAGAATTTTAGTAATTACTTCATGTGTGCCACGAGATGAAAAAGGTTGAAAATCGCTGGTGTATTATGTAAATGAAATTTGCTAAAAGAGTAGGAATTAAATGTTCTCAAATAAACACATAAGGTCACAGATGTTTTATTAAATGATGGACAAAACTGTTTCCCAAAAAGAATAATAAAAGATAAATTTAAACAAAAAAGACATTTCTAAAACATTCTTTCCATTCTTTTTTCCAATATATGCACATATCACATCAAAAACAGGGAGGATCACACCATATAAAGAATTTTGTGTCCTTCCAATATCCTTCCATCCTTCATAATGCTTCATCACTATCATAAGCTTCTTTACAAATAATCTATTCTTTTTTTTTTCTTATATCTTGGTTCGATTCTCAGGATATAATTGCCAGTTCAAAGATGATATGCACCCTTTCTAGATTTAGACAAATTGCTTTTTAGGAAGTTTTCTTTTTGACTTGTGAAAGTGCAAATGTGTCTCATTCTCTTATCATCGCTGAACGTTAACTAATTTTTAGTAATATATTAGACAATGTGTCACTTCATTCTTAAGAGTTTATTACTAAGATCACTTATATGCCTTGTAGTTCTCCTGATGCTCTGTAGAGTTCTTTTTGGTCAAAAGGAAGGTGCAGGTTGGTATAGGGAGATGTGGTCTTGACTGGATGTGGGTTATATTGATAAGAAATTGGGGTAGAGAAAACAGCAGCACACAAGAAAGAGGCCAAGACACGGCATCAAGTTCTCCAGGAGACAGGGTGCACTCAAGAGTCTAGAAGGAGGATTTGACCTTACAGGAAGAGAGAAAACCTCTTGGTTTTTTGAAAGCAGGACAAGAGGTAAAAATGTGAACAAATTCAGAGGCTACAGAGAGGGAAGGTTAAAAGTGTTCCCACCCATGGCCTCTGGGATACATGGGAAATAGTCATGCCAGTGAAAGGTTTGAAACTATAGGAATGAAAAACCTATTTATCAATAGGTTAATGTACTGTAGATCTCTAGCAGGGGACTCTCCTACTGATAGAACTGAAAGAAGCCATGCAGTTCAAGCCTGATTTTGCATATAAAAAACTGAAGCCTGGAGATTTTAAGGGGGTGATCCTGATTTCCCAGGAAGAAATGCCTGTACCAAGTCTAGAATCCTTGGGTATGGCTCATTCCACTATATGCTATAACATCCTTCACTCAAGTAAGCAAATTAAGAACAGACTTTGGGACAAAGGTTGGCAGTCCCTGAGCAACTAAGTGATTTTTTCCATCAGATTAGGCAACATGCCCTCTGAGAACAGCCCAGCATCCTGATTTGAGAACCCATCACTGACCAGAAAACATTTCTGAAATGGGTAATAATGGCCAGACTCTCAGTGATGGTGTGACTCCTCACCAGTCAGCACACATGTTCCTAAGCCTCAGAGGAAAACCAGCAACCATTCTGGAGGGTGCTGTGACAGGCAGTCTCTTTAGTTATCACTCCTAATGATGAAAGGCAGATAGTCATGGATGTTCTCTTCCAAAAACACATGATGACAGGAACAGGGTGTCAGATCTTCTCCACAGGCCATTCTGTTTAAGTTGGAGTGTTTGGCAGAGCATTCCCCTCCCCTAAAATCTTCAACCAAGAATACTTTTAGCAAAGCGATCGCCCTTCATTTGCTCCTCTTTTTTCCCTGTTTTTCTCATGTGTGCAAACAATGGTGTTTGTACATTAACCCCATTACCCCCATCAGATCTTAAAGTCAAATTAAGGTCTAAACTCAAAATCTCTTCAGGATACATAATTCATTTGATCTGAAAAACATTCTAACTTGATAAAGGAAAGAAGGCCCAGATTTTTACTAGCAAAATATATCCCTATTCAATTTATTTTTATTTGAGGAGGAAGAAGTAATTATTCTGGAAAGGATCCATTGAAAACTTAACAAAATACAAATATTTCCTTAAGCAGTGGGAGTGTACAGCGCCTCCCCATACAGAGGCTTCCAATGAAACAAAATGAATAACCCAAAGCTAGCACTCTGTCACTCACCCACCTGATCTTTGATTCAAGGAGCACCTGGATTCCATGCAAAATACCATGCTACCACAGACTACAGAAAGAAAGAGGTCTGGGTACGAACCTCAAAGTGTTCATGGGAAATGGAGTTTGGGCATGTTTGGGCAAAATGGACATGTACAAAACCTTAACATTTAGCCCGAATATACACCCAGAGAACTCACCGCCACATCTACCTGCAGCTTTTATTCTCCACAAATAGAAAGAACAGACAACTGAATGGATTCCCTCTCCAATAGCTGCTCTACCTCTCTGGTTCCCACTGTTCCTGACTGTGCCAGATCATCCTCCAGGAAAGTGCTGGAGCTGCTGCCTTCTGGGACACATCATACCTCAACAGATTGTTTGGGGCACCAGGGACTTTCCCTCATACATGGTAAGAACCACATGTGGAAACAACACATGAAATGGCTACTTCAAGAAAAGATTTTGAGCAACAGGACACACACCCTATTTACTGTTGAGTGAGACCATCCCTTAAGCAATCACCTTCTGTAACCACACTCTAGGTTTAAGAAGCTCTGAAAACAATGGGACAACTGTAATAGCAGAATCAATAAGATGTACTTAAAAAAAGAATTTACACTGGGAAAAAAAAAGAATTTACACTGGGGCGATATTGGTCAAAGTGTAGAAACTTTCAATTATAAGATGAATAAAACTGCCAGCACTTTAGTGTATAGCATTACATAACTATAGTTAACAATACCGTATTGTATACTGGGAAGTTGGTTTAATCTTCTCATCATAACAACAACAAAATGGTAATTATGTGAGGTGAAGGATTTATTAACTAGCCTTATTGTGGTAAATGTTTAGCAATATATATATGTATCAAGTCATCATATCATATACCTTAAATTTACACAATGTTGTATGTCAATTATCTCAATAAAGCTGTAAGGAAAAAAAGAAGCACTGAAAACAAAGGCATCAGCAAAGCTAAAGAAAGCTCTTAAGAAAAATCCCTTCCCCATATTTTCCTATTAGGCAAAATAAGGGTGTCACAAATAATCTACTGACATGCTTCGCAAAAAGTGGTATTTCCTGCTTTCTTCCAGGTTGGCAGGGTCACCTTGCAAAGTCAGAAAAACCAGTCTGCATTATCCCAGTGCTCAATCCGCTGCTGTGAGTTGGGGATGGATACAGAGCTAAGCTGCTAGAGAGCTCCCACTCCTTCCTATCTTCCCTTTTCCCTCCCAGCGGACATCACACTGATGGACACAAGACCTTCTGGGAGATGTGGGGCTCGATGGTGAAACCCCATGGGACACTCTCTTCACCTACCCTTTTACTCCCAAGCACTGTTACTTGGGTGAGTCCTGCCTTGAAAGGGAAGTGGCAATTGCACAAAGTGCTTTTCCATGAGCATCACACAGAGCTCCTAATTGCCAGTCACTAAGTCAGGAATTCTCAGACCACTATTTTGCATGAGAACAAGGAGAGCGTGACATTAAATTGTAGACATGGCAGTCAAGAGCATAAAGATTAAGCTTTATTTTCATGATCAAAAGAATATACAATACTTTTAAAACTGTTAAATATAGAAAACAAAAAATTTAATTTATGGTAGTATATAATCTACCTTTAATACTTTGTTAGTTGTCTTCCAGCCTTTCTCATGCACAGGTTTATAAGGTTTAAAAATAGAACATCAGTGTATATGCCATTTGGCGTTTCTTTCTAAGAGCCACCACTGTTTTATTGAATTAGTCTTAATAAAAATCATTTTATGGAACTGCCTTTGGGACCTGGCAACTCCACTGCTGGAAGTATACCCTAAGAACCCTGAAACACCAATTGAAAAGAACCTGTGTACCCCAATGTTCATAGAAGCACAATCTACAATAGCCAAGTGCTGGAAGAAACACAAGTGCCCATCAGTAAATGAAGGGATCAAAAAACTGTGGTACATATACAATGGAATACTATGCAGCAGAAAGAAAGAGGAGCTCCTACCCTTAGCAACAGCATGGATGGGTCTGGAGAGTATTATGCTAAGTGAAATAAGCCAGGCAGTGAAAGAAAAATACCATATGATCTCACCTGTAAGTGGAACCTAATCAACAAAATAAACAAGCAAGAAAATAGAACCAGGGATGCTGAAATAAAGAACAAACTGATAGTAACCAAAGAGGATGGAGGAGAGGGATAATAAGGGATAATAAGGGGAGGGGCATCAAGGAACATGTATAAAGGAGACATGGACAAAGCCTAAGGGGGTAGGTTTGAGGGTAGGAGGCGGGGATGGGTGGGGCACGGGGGTGTGGTGGGGTGAAAATGGAAACAATAAAAAATCCTTTTAAACTAGGTGCATAACCCTGAACTAACTGCATATACAACACTTTATTTACTAATCCCTAGACTACTAAATAATAATATTAATGTTGTTCTCCATTTTTTGCTCTATTTAATGTAATACTAAAGTGAAAATTTTGTGTAAAGGGTGTTTGGTTTTTGTGTTTGTGTTGAGGATTTCTTTCTTATGGCAGTTCCCCAAAAGTAATCTCTGGGTCAGAGACTCAGATGTTGTAAAGGTTTCCAATCCATCACACTAAGCTCCAGAACGGTCAGCTTACTAACTAGTCACCACAGCCTTATCAAGATTGTACTTTTCAACATTCTTTGTTAATTTGACAATTGAGAAATGGCACTTTATTATTTTTTTAAATATGTACCTCTTTGATTACTTAGATCAAACATTTTTCCATGTACTCAGATTACCAAAATTAAATGTTTTCTAGCATTATTGTCATTTCTTATATTATGAATTATTTACATATCTTTTGTTGCTTAATATGATCAGTTTTTGATAGTTTTAAACAATTACTTTTAATGAATTCTTCGTATATTGAAAATGTTGAGCTCTGCTTTGGCTTGTGTGGCTCAGTGGATTAAGTGCCAGCCTGCAAACCAAAGGGTTGCCAGTTCGATTCCCAGTCAAGGCACATGCCTGGGTTATGGGCCAGGCCCCATTTGGGGGTACATGAGAGGCAATCACACATTGATGTTTCTCTCCCTCTCTTTCTCCTTCCCTTCCCCTTTCTCTAAAAGTAAATAAATAAGGTCTTTTTAAAAATATTGAGCCCTGGCTGGTGGGCTCAGTGGATTGAGTGCTGGCCTATGAACAAAGGGTCACCAGTTTGATTCCCAATCAGGGCACATGCCTGGGCTGCAGGTTGGGTCTCCAGTTTGGGGTGTGCAAGAGGCAACAACACATTGATGTTTCTCTCTCTTTCTTTTTCTCTCCCTTCCCCTCTCTCTAAAAATAAATAAATCAAAAGTTAAAAAATTAAAATATTGACTCTTTGAAATTGATTCTGTAAATATCTTTCCTCTATGTGTATTTTGACTTTCAGTTAATGACATTTTTATTTTCAAATCATCACCTGAGGATATGTTTATTGATTTGAGAGAGAGAAGAGAGGAGGAGGGCAGTAAGAGAAAGAGAAATATTGATTCGAGAGAGAAACATCAATTGGTTGCCTCCCATACACACCCTGACTGGGAATCTAACCCTCAACCTTTTGGTGTATGAGATGACACTCCAACTAACTGAGCCACTTGGCCAGGGCATGAGGGTTTTTGTTTAGTTTCTTTTTTAAACTTGTTTTTAACATTGCACATGTCAACATGACACCACTATTTTCTTTGGTTGCCTTCTCTCACTTTTAAATTTGGATGGGTATCTTGCACCATGTATAGATTGTTCTAGTCCTTCTGTGCCCTGAGTTTTTAAATATTTAACCCTTGGGCCAGCTGAACATCATGTGGAGGCTGCTTCTCCTTATCCTCTAGCTAATCTGGCCTTGTCACCTGAGCCTGTAAGCACATATCACCTGCAGGCTTTTACAAACTGTCACAGTGATTGTGGTTTTGACCTTGGGTGAGTCCCCCTACCTGTATGGGGTACATGAGTCTGGCCCATGCCATACTTCAGCTGCTGCACCAGTCTGCAAACAGGAAACAGTTCCATGGGTGTCAGGAAGGAAAATAAAATAAGGAGTCAGTGCAGGGTAGTGAGGATTTCCTTGACCTTTAGGCTCCTTTTCCATTTAAGCAGCATCTTCTAGTGGTAGTTTCAACAGTACTGTCCTTGTTTCTAAACAAAATAGAGACCTCATTCATCATCACCCTCAATGAAATGTATGCAAAGGAATAACCATAACAAAATATATAATTTCTTTCCTAAAATGCACTTACCCAAGAAGACTTTCTCTTCTGCTTCCTAGTAAACATCACCCATTATCACATGCCTGTGGTATATTTGAGGGAGGAGGAAAGTAGGGGTAATGGATAATTTACATCAATGATATGGGAATAGGGTTCCTTACTGGTATTGCTTCCTGCTACCAAGAGGAAGGAACATCATAGAATGCCCCAAGAGGGCTTTGCTGGGAAAAGCAGGCACCCTCTGAGGAATCACATGCCCATCCCCAACACCTCAAACTTTCCACGCCCACCCCCATGACTGCAGAAATGATCTGGTTCCTCCACCCCAGGGGAATTTGGTTATTAATAAAAAGTCCAAACTAATCTTTTAGAAGGTTACTTGTCAATGGAAGCCAGTTTTCACTCTTGGAAAGAGATTTCTTTCTTTTTGGCAGAGTAACAGCTTTAAAAATGTCCCCCAGAAACAAACCATTAATCTTGGAGAGGTTTAAAGCTTAAATAAGTTTTATGCATCTTATCGTAGGTCAAAGTAAAACCCCACAACCTCTCAAAGTAAGGACAGTGAACTTCAGAGGTCCTCCTCTGTGCAATGTACTGGGTTGGGCAAAAAGTCCATTACATTTTTTCTGTACAGTGGCTCTACCAGTGCTTAGTTGTCTTTAACTTCATTCAAAACAGTAATGAGAGAGAGGGTACTCTTTCTCTCTCACTACTGACCTCAAAAAACAGCAAAAGCAAAACAAACAACAGCCTTGGAGGCCCAGTGCCTACAGCAATCTCTCACATCCCACTGTGGGCCCTCCTACTATCACTTCTAACCTGCTTCCTCATTTCCAGGGGACCATGTACACCTGTCATACTAATAATGAGCCCTGATTTGTATGGTACATACTCACCCTACTTAGACACTAGATAAAGAGTTAGAAAAGATTAGGGTCTTTCAAACTGGACTCTCTGGAGCCTTCAGAGATCACTGGGATGGAAAAGGAAGAGGAGGAGGAAGAAGAGAAAAACAGGGAGGATTCTTGGCACTCTCAACCTCACTTCTCCCACATCTACTCAGCTTTTCTATCTCTATAAGCTTTTACTTGAAGAAAGGCTCCTGCTACAAGGTGCTTGGAAGCCACAGGCTATACAGACTCCAAGGGAATCCTCGCCTACAACTATCATTCTGTGGTCTGGTGTTAAAGCTCTGTCTCCTAAGAAAGAGGAAAATGATAGCTAATTGGCCTGGAGGAATTAGCACAACTTCACAGGTAACAGACATATATATATATATATATATATATATACCTTATAGCCTGATAAACTTTGGGGTCCAGTGACAACAGGAGCTGAGGTACAGGCACACACCCAACTCCTCAAACACACAAATACATAAAAGAGAACAATATGATTTTGCCTGGAGCCCTTTAGAGTTTGAGTTAGTAACAGAACTGTTCAACAATATTCCATTTCTCCTCTTAAAAAGAACACATCAGGTTGAATTCCCCCAGGAAGTCAGGTGTGGTTATATAACTCATTTTAGCACATAAAAGTCAAGTGGATGTGGCCCATTCCACTTCAAGAGCCTCAGTGCTATCTGCCATATTCCTCTCTTTTCAACTTGTACCTCCCTGAGTAAGATCAGCAAGAATGAAGCCCCTCATCCTCTGATATAAACATATAGGATGAATGAGAAATCTTTAGTGTTTATTATTTTCAATACTAAAGAGCCAATCCTGATCATTACAGAGAAAGTTTAGATAATATAGAAGGAATGCATTGAAAATTTGTGTACTCTAGCCAACGCTTCCGAAAATTGGTTCCAATGAACAGTGTCCCCAAAGGACAATGTTAGAAAAACTGTCTATTTCATCTTCCTCCTAAAGTACCTCAAGTTTTAGGTTCTAAATATCCTGCAATAAAGAAAAAGTTTAACTTTACTTAACCTAAAGTTTCCCTATATGAATCTTCCCATGGAACACATATTTCATGGCTTACCTACTAACAGCTGGAGAACCACAACTCTAGGTGCTTCAGAAAAGTATACATGACTATTAAGATACAAACATATTCTTAATAACCAATTAGTAATAAATTCAGAGATTTCCATAGTTTGGATAAAATATTATTAATTGTATGGTACAGCTACTTTGGAAAACAATCTGGCAATTTCATATAAAATTAAATACATATTCACTGTATGATCCCTCTCCTAAATATTTATCCAAGTGAATTAGAAAGCTATGCTTACACAAAATTCTTTATGTGAATTTACTGTAACTTTATTAATAATTGTTAAAGCAAAAATAACTCAAATGCCTTTCAATATTAAATGGACAATCTACTATGGTACATCCATACAGTGGCAGCACTCAGCAATAAAAAATAACCAACTATTGATAGGCACAAGAGCATGTATTAATTATAAACATGGTATGCTGAGTGAGAGAAGCCAGACTCAAAGGTTACATATTATGTGATCCAACTTATATGACATTCTGGAATATGCAAAACTATAGGAATAAAAAATTGATCAGTGACTACCAGGGGCTGGGGGTTTGAGGAAAGTATGACAACAAAGAAGCAGAAAGTTTGTTCAGAGTTGATAGACCCTGGATTTTCATATCTTGATTATGGTGGTGGTCTCTTGACTGCAATTATTTGTGAAAATTCACAGACCTAGAAACCAAAAAGTTGAATTACTGAAATGTATTAGACCTCAGTAAAACTGTATTATTAACTTAGTTCCATGTAAAAAGGGCCAGATGTGTTTAAGTGACCCCTTTAAGCATCATCAAGGAAAACTGGGAACAGTTCTTAGAGCCCTTGGTTTCCCTCACCTTGCTGTATTCAATTATCTCATCTTTGCTCAGCCAGATGATCCCACACTTCCCTAAAACACACCATTAGTTAATCACTCCATTCCAAAAAGAAGGGATAGACAGACTAGAAGGAAAGGGTAGTAACCCATAGTTGGCATCACTTTATGCATCATGATAAAGGTTCATACTTACTGAGCATCAGATGTGTGAGGCACCATGCTGTTTCATGTTCCCTCTGTCAATCTCCACAAATATACTATGAGATAGTTATACTTATCTCCTATTTACAGACAGGCAAACTAGGTTCAGAGAAATTAAGCAACTCACCCAGGTTACACAGTTTGGAAGTTGTAAAGTAATAACTTGAACTTCTTTCTATACTTCTAGCAACTTGATATTATTTTCCAATGCTAAAATATAATACCACTCTAATGGCTATAAACAACATAGTAGGTAATATGTGTTGGCAAAGATGTGCAAAAAATTTGAACTCTCATACACTTCTAGGAATATACAATGATGCAGCCATTTTGAAAAACAGACTGGAAGTTCTTCACATGATTAAATGGAGTTATCAAATGATTCAGCAATTCCATTCCTAAGTATACACCCATGAAAAATGAAAATATAAGTCCATACAGAAACTTATATATGAATATTCACAGCAGCATTATTGATAATGGTCAAAAGTAAAAATAACTCAAATTTCCATCATCAAATGAATGGACAAATAAAATGTGATATATTCATACAACAGAATATGATTTGGCAATAAAAAGAACAATTGTCCTAAAATTGATTATGGTGATGGATGCAAAATTCTGTGAATACAACAAAAGCCACTGGATCATACACTGTAAGTAGTAAAATCATATGGCATGTGAATTATATGTTAATAAGACTGTTTTCTAAATAGTATATACCCTACCCCAGCTATAGTAAATCCTACATTGCTAAAAGTAAGTAAGAGGAGCAAGGAATAGATAATCCAGCAGAACAAATAAATCCCAAATATTACATAGCTGCCTTTAGAATACATGATAAGATATAATTTAGAAGCAGACTAAAAATATTAATTAAATTTTTACTTAGGCTAATGTTAAAATTAATATATTGTCCTTAGCCACATGTTAGTTGAGAGTAGAGGGTTGCAGCCTTGTTAACCAGTACATGGAAAGAAGAGAAGAAATAAATATAGCAGAAACCCCCAGTGAAAAAACCTATGAACAGATAAGGATATTGACTCTTAATTGATGTTTCTGGAAAAAGAATTCAAGCACTATATGTTAGAATATCAGTGAGAGTTGGTCTTCACAAGAAGAGAAGAGCATCCTTCCCCAACTAGACATAATTCTAAGGATGCCAATGTTAATGTGGCTGATAATTGCATTAACTTTCCCCTATGGGAGTTCTTTTTTTTGTAACACATTTGTCAAAATGTCATCACATCATCCTGCCTCCGTCTATTTGCCCACAAATTCCTCAAAGCTATGGAGTAATTAGGGCAGTAATTAGGGCAGAAACAGCCCATGGATGGATAACTGTTCTAGCCTCAGAGCCATGTGAAACTTGTACAAAGACTCTCTAAAGACACCACTACAGCAAGGGAGTCAGCTAAGTCATGTGCACACAGGTAAGGCAAGCCACCTAAGTCTTCTTTAAGGTCAGAGGAACAAATAGTAATTGCATCACAGAAGCCATCTCTCCTGCTCTGTCTGAATGCTGATGTTCAGGAACCGTGAGAACTGAGAACACATAACAAAGTGCACTTTCATCTTGCACTGTCAGCCCAGCTCCCCCACAGATAAGTGTAGCCCTCTCTGCTCTCCCACATGGACCATCCCTTAACCAGGATGGGAGAAGCCCCCAAAGGGAAGCCAAGTTGTCAGTGAAATCCAGGAGATTTAGAAATGAGAATGGAATTTTTGGGTCTTCTTTAAAAATAAATATATTAAATAAATAAACAGAATTTGTGGTATATACATGTAATGGAATATTATTCAGCCTTAAAAAGGAAGGACATTCTAACACAGGCTACAGCATGGACAAGCCTTGAAGACATTATGTTCAGCAAAATAAGCCAGACACCAAAGGCCAGTGCTATAGGAGTCTAGTTATGTGATGAACCTACCAGTATCATCCATGCTTCATGTTCTGTGTTTCAATGCTCTGATATCTGGGGCATTGCTGACTCTGGAAGCACTGCCCCTCTCAAAGTTAGCCAAGTTCCAGAGGTAGCAAACAACTCGTCCATAAGTGTGCCTTCCAAATGCAAAGCACTCAATTCAGAGCCCACAAAGCTCTAACTACTAGCTCTGTGGAGCTCTCACACTCTGAACCACTATCCACTTTCTTTAATCACCTCAGGGCAAGCACCAGACAACTAGAGACAGCCCTATGCCCAGGGTTCACTAAAATCATTCAAACTAGCCAATCATAAATCTGCTTACCTGCTGCCTCCCTTCCTTCCTTGGAAACCCCAACCAAGGCTCTTGCTCACTCCCCCACTGCTTTTGTCTAACTGACCCTGGCACTTCCCTATATATCCCCCTGTGCCTGGTGTTCCCTTCCTTTTGATAACTGTGAGTCATACACTATCTTTTCAATGGCAGCTATCTCAGTTGATGTCACCACACCTGAATAATAATAAAACCTGTATTAAAATAGTAGAACAGTCAAATTCATAGAGAAAGAAAATACAATGGTGGTTGCCAGGAGGAGTGGGTATGCAATGGTTAGTATTTAACAAGTACAGAGTTTCAGTTGCAGATGATGAAAAAGTTTTGGAGACAGATGTTTGCATGATTGCACAACAACACGAATGCACTTAATGTCTGAAATGGACCCTAAAAGTGATTAAAATGAAAAATGTTCCATATATGTATTTTAACACAATTAAAAATAAATAAACAAACTAAAAGAATATAGCATATACCCTTAACATCATGTTATGAGAGGGGTATTTCATCTCTGTAGTCTTCCTCTCAAAAGCCCTTAACTCCAGTCTAATCATGAAAAAAACATCAGGCATATCCAGTTGCAAGACAGTCTACAAAATGCCTGATCAACACTCCTCAAAACTATCAAGGTCACCAAAAACAAGGAGAGTCTGAAAAACTGTCAGCCATGTGAAGCCTAAGCACACATAACAACTAAATATAATTGTTACAGGGTGCAGCCAAGAGGCGGGACTCCAAACAGGCATTTGGAATAGGGTCTAGAACTCAAGGTGTCTAGGAGATTTTAGGATGGCCTCACCCCCCACCAGGTGTGGGTTGGGGGAAGGGACAAATGGAGCAGGGCCTTTGAGAGCTGTTTCCCACAGCAACAGCCTTGTAGCTAACCTCTGGCATGGTCATTTAACATATCTATAGCCTTTGGCTGGTCACTTAGATATGCTAAATAGCTATGGCCATGCTCAAGGCCAGGGGGATGGAAAGGGACCTCCCCGCAAGATGGGACTGGGAGGCAGGTCCTCCGGGTTACAGCACCTGCATGGGAGCTCAGAGATGACTGGCTCCATAACATGGGGACACACCTGCCCAGACCCATGATGGCGACCAGAAAAGCTGGAAAAGACAGCAGATTGAGGGCAAGTGTGCCTGAGTGTAGGAGGAGTCGGAAATGGGGCTGCAGAGGAAGATTGGTGTGGGGATTTAAACCCAGACATGGCAGCCATTGAGGAGGAGAACCGTGCAGCTGTGGAAGTGCAGAGACGATCACAGCCATTGTAGAGAGAGAACCACACAGCTTTAGCAGAGTGAAGACTCCCGCAGCCCTGAGGGAGAGAACCACACGGCCTTGACAGAGTGGAGACTCCTGCAGCCTTGAGAGGGAGAACCATGCGGCTCTGGCAGAGTGGGGACTCCCGTGGCCCTGGGAGAGAGGACCACGTGCCTCTGCCAGAGTGGGGACCCCCGCAGCTTTAGAAGGGGGAACCACCACCTGGTTTTAGCAGAGATCCCGGCAACTCAGCTGAGGGTGCCGGGAACCCAGGGAGGTCTCCCAGTCGAGATCGAGTACTAACTGGGAATAACCAGAGGACTGCCTGAGCCATGGACTTCTATTTCCTTTCCTGAGATACAGTACTCTGGACTGGGCAAAGGGGGAAGGAAGGAACGACTGTGTCTGTTTGTGGGTATTTTAAGGGACTTTAGGATTTTTTGATAAAGACATTAGGTCACTACTTTAAGTTTGTATAGCATTAAATAAACATTTCCTTTCCTTTTCATGAATCTCTGGCATTGAGAGACGTCTTTCCTCTGGCGGCGGACATAACAGACCTGGGGGCTTCTTTCAGTAATAGTATATCGTCCCAGGCCCCCCTTGTTTGTTCTGTAACATAATGTGATGGGGTCTCCTGGCTGGGATCCTGGATCAGAAAAGGGGCATTATGGAAAAGCTCAAGAAATCCAAATAGAGTGCAGATGTTGGTTAATAATATGGTATCAAATGTACCACACCAATATGAGGTGTTAATAGGGGAAATGGGATGTGAGGTATAAGGGAAGTCTCTCTACAATATTCACAAACATCCTCAAGTAATGAGGACATCAAAAAGAGGGGAAAGAAAGAGGTGGCACCTGGAGATAAAACACAAGCTAAATATCTTTAGACTAACAGACATGTTGTCTACAACAGAATTCATGGCATCTGCTCATTAAAGAGACAATAAAAGCCCTTGAGAGACAGAAACACACAATATAACACCTGCCATTGAGCACATTCTGGAGACTGTGAAGGCTGCTGGTTGAATTTCTGACAGTATTGTATGCAAGCAGTGCAATGTTTGCCAAACGCTGCAAGTATATAGTCTGTAGCATGAAATTTTAACCATTAGAGACATCTGTATAAATCAGGAAAGAGCCAAAGTATTAAATTATATAAACACACCAGTGTCTGGGCACCACCTTCCTACAAAGAAAAGAAAACATGGAGCTGCTCACCACTCTCTGTCCACCCATAACACAAGTAAATTCCACGCCCACTGAACCAGGACCAATACTCAGTAAGTGCTCACTATGCTCAGGGTTGGGAAGTAACTGGAGAAGCATCCTAAGTGAAGGTCACCATTCATGAGAGCTTACTGGTAAATGGACTGCAGACACACGCAGATCAAAGGAAGAGACACTGGGAGGGCCCAGGGTGATTGCTGACAGTGAACTGGAATTCAGGGAAGAAAGCATTGACTTCAGCTGGCCCAGTCAGGACAATCTTCCCAGAAGAAGGATAACTGCAGCTGGGCTTTGAAGAATTGTGTAGAGTTCTGTTGTCTGTAGAGGACTAAACAATGTGACAGGCAAGGAGGGCAGCATGGGGTGAGAGGAGGAGCTGCTGGAGGGCACAGCCATGCTAGCTTGAGAGTACTCTTCCAAACAACAATGATACCGATGAAGGTTAGGGACCCAGTCAGACCAGGAACCTCCACATTTAATAGTCCCTGATTTCTCCCCATATCTTTAACCTCATCACTTCCACCACATTTGTTTTTTCACTTGACTTGTAACTCTTTTCAAGTTCTTACTGTAGTAATTTCCTAGTGTGGACATGCATGGTTCACCTCCTTATGACAACAGCCACCAATTTCTTGTTATGCAACCACTCCACTCCCACTGTCATTCCTGAGGCTTGGATGGGATCCTCTTATGGCCAGAGGGAGCAGAGGTCCTGAGTCCAAGCCACCTGCCACCACATCACCAGTTTGCACAGCCAGCCCAGGGACTCTTCACGTGTTCTATAGGTACTGCCAGAAGAGATTCCATAAAGGCTTCCAGAAAAGGGGTGAAGACACTGTACCACCCTACTCCCAGGGGTGACCCTGGAGTCAACTTGGGGGAGGTCCAGTGTTATAAAGAAACCAAGTCCTGATGGCATCATCTGGGCCACATATCCAGCCCAGTGCCACCTACCTCAGGACTGTATCACCTTTCTTTCTTTATTTGGGCTGGTTCAAGTTAGATTTTCTGTCTCTTGCAACTATAAAAATCCTGGTTCATTTCTATAATCAACTACTTCTCTTACTAGGCCATAATGCATTACATAATGTCATATACATCTGAGTGTCTCCAAAGAACTAGCATAATGTCTTCCATGTCCTACAATAACCTAGGATGGCACCAAGCCTCTAAGTGAGGAGAAGCAAAGTGGGAGTTGGAAGAGACTCAGGGAAGAGCACTGATTCAAGAAGAAATGAATAACTATAAGAGACTGAGACAGCGAGCCATCCTAAATAACAAAGAGCTAAACTTTAAAAGGGCTTAAAAGAGGCCACTGCTACAGCTGAATTTTGATATAAATCTTCAGAAGTGACAGGGTGTACTTACCCACGGGGACTGCAATTGCCATGCTCTACAGAAGCCCCATGTAACTCCCACCCTCAGGGCCCAAGGCATATGCCATCCAAGGAAGGGCTGATCTGTAACTAAGTATGACCTTAGCTTTGAAAGAGCCTACAGGATCACGACTGAAATGAGCTCAATGATCTGCTTACACACCTGCTTTTACATGAACTATTAAAGCTAAAAATTTCAAAGGAGCTGATCCCACTCTAAGTTTTTTTCTGCAGATGCTGACAAGCAGAACATGGAGTAGGGTTAATGAAACTAGGAGATAGATACAGCTTCTATTTGGGAACAACTGCCTCCTTCATCTCCCTCCTCCTGAAAATGAGGAAGGGTTTTGGCCTAAATGAAAAATGATAAGATTAGAGTTAGGCAGAAATACTATTCAGGTTCAGGTCTGTTTCTCACAACAAAGCAATATTCTAATATTAAAATCACAGTTTGGTAATTTATTATGGCTAGCTCCAACAACAGATTAGAATAAGGTCTCTTCAAAAGCACACTTGAAGCTTGCCCTTAAATACTGAAGTTCAGAAATGCACATACCTACTCTCATTCCCTCCTCATCTGCAATATTAATAGGAAAGAAAAAAGTAAACTCTGATGTTTTGAATTCAAGGAGGCAGGTACTTGGGTACCTTGGGTATCACACTGGCTGGTCCTGGAGAAGGACTCAGAGCACCCCACATGAAAAACTATTCTCTAACCCCAACTTTCAGGTTAGACTCCATACTGTAGGCCTCTGCACTGACCACCAGACTAGAAAGTTCTCAAGATCCCTAGTGGGAGGTCAGCCTGGTATGCATGTTTAAAGGCAATGGTTTGTGTAAGAACTGCTGGGAAACTTGTTAAAATGCCAATTTCCTGCCTCTGAGTTGCATCTGGGTGGGGCCCAAAGGCCTGCAGTTTTGAAACCATCCTCACTTCCAGTACCTCCACCCAGCTGAGAGTGCAGTGACTTAAAGAACACCAGCCTGGCCCCCAGGCATATAATAAACCTTTTTTTTTCATTACTAAAATAGAGACCTTTGAATCCCAAGTAGCCAAGAATGGGATCAGACAGAATCTCACAAGTCTCAGAACCTCACTTCACACATGAGGAAACTGAGGTCAGAGGAGTTAACTGGCTGTTCAAATATCGCCCAGGTTGGTCAGTTGTGGTGTTAAAAAGTCCCAACTTGCCCTGGCTGGCATAGCTCAGTGGATTGAGCACAGGCTCCGAACCAAAGTGTCACAGGTTTGATTCCTAGCCAGGGTACATGCCTGAGTTGCAGGCTATAACCCCCAGCAACCGTACATTGATGTTTCTCTCTCTCTCTCTATCTCCCTCCCTTCCCTCTCTAAAAATAAATAAATAAAATCTTTAAAAAAAAAGTCCCAGCTCAGTCACTCCCTTCTTTTAGACCTAATCTTTCCATCAAATCCACAAAATTCCGTTGTAAATTAAACAATTAAAAAAGACGAGATTATTTTAGAATTCCTTAACTCCATTAAAATAGGTGTGATCTTCATGTGGCTTTTCCAATTTCAATTTTAATTCATTGACAGTAAATATAATTAAAATCCAGTTCCTAAGTGTTGTTAGCCACATTTCCCAGACAAAATGCCACATGTGGCTCATGGTACCACCTGGGACAGAGTGGGATACAGAACATGGGAGACAACACTGGCAGATCTGCACAGGCTTCCAACAGATGCTTTACTTCCCCTTGACACTGAGAAATCAAAAGACAGCTGCATGTCTACAAATTGTACCCGACATATGACATATAGTTTGAGTATTTACTACTATTACCGAACAAGTCTGGTTTGCTATGTCAAAAGGCAAGTGTGATACATTTTAATCAGCTATACAAACAAAGTTTGCTCTTAATCACCAATCTCCTTCCATGGTCCCCACACACTTTGACTGGACCAGCCAACCAGAAAGCAGAAATAAGAGACTGGTGGAGTAACCAAAATGGAAGCACATGGGCGCTCTAAAGAGGCGGGCATGTGGTCCCCTTCCCACCAGAAGAATAAACATTCTGACCATGCCATCTCCCTCCTTCCCTTTCTCACCCTGGGCCTGGCATACCCCTTCTTCTCCATCCCCAGCCCCTCATCTGTGTCACACTCTAGAGAAACATCACCATGACTGGCAGCACTGGCAAGCAAGAGAGACTTAAAGGGCAAGAAGGTGGCAGTGTGAAAAGAGCCAAGTTCAGGAAGTCAGTGGTTAGTTGGAAGGCTGAGGCTAGGATGCACAGAGAGAGAGGAGCTGGAGTAAAAACAGCTCTGAACCATTGAGCCCAACTCCAAGCCATTCACATTCAGCTTCCTGATCTCTGCTTTCTCATGTCCACAGTCGGGCTAATGTCTGGCCCACAAAGTCAACCCACAGGAGTGTTCCAAGGATAAGTAAGGTGATACATGCGACAGGCTTGAAAACTCTGAGGCACTCCACAACACAAAGGCACTATGGACCATTGTGGGACACAAGACCTCAATTAAAAAAACCTAAGATGAGCGGGATCCCACTCAATGCATGTTTATATCCTTGGATGTACCACGCCCTGCTCCAGTAGCACCCAGGGAAGGCTGGGAGTTCTTTTACCTGAGCATAAAGGCATTTTGGTCATTGTGTTTCAGTGAGAGAATCCTGGCCTGGAGTCAGAGGTCTAGGGCTCTGGTCCCAGCTCTATGTGGATTCAGCTTGTCACTGTGGGCAGAGCCCCTGCTGCCTTGATGCTCAGTCCCACCATGTATAAGGGAGGGATCAGTTCATATCAATGACTCCCATCTAAGAGAACACATGAAACACATGACAATGCCAACAGAGAGGGGAGGGAAGTGATGGGTACAAAAGAAAGAAGGCACACCACACGGGTGACTCTAAGAATAGGGTCCCTGGGCCAGCAACTTGGAACTTGTTTGAAATGCAGGTTTTAGTAAGGCCCCACCCCAGACCTGCTGCCTCAGAAACTTTGGGGTGCAGGGAAGGAGGGCAACAATCTGTACTTTTAACAAGCCCAGTGATCCTGGTGTATTTGCAAATTTGAGAAGCCCTACCTGGAACACACACACACAGGCACACATGTGTGCACAAAAAGGTTTTCATTCTGACTTACAGATGTGAAGACAAGTTTTACAGCCTCAGGTAAAGGATGTTATTTCTGGGATCAAATCTCTGTTCGATGTTTCAAGCTGTGACTTCATGGGCTGTTTGCTTAACCTCACTGAGCCCTAATTTTCTCATATGTAAAACAGGGACAAAACATCCCCTACATCTGAAGATTGTTGAGAAGAGACCATACATGCCCATGAATGATTCAGCAGAGTGGCCTGGAGAACATTGCCCCATGAGCACTATTCTCCCTTGCTCCTGTGTCTATCTCCTCTATGTAACTGGGCATCACACCTCCATGTGTCCAACTCCACGAGCTCTTACAGCATCAAAATGAAAACTGTCCTTCTGCCCTGAGACTCCCACAAGTCTTCTAGTTGCTGGATGCCTCAGCTTGATAGACATGCAAGTCCTTGGAACTATTCCCTCCCTTTCCTTTGGATACTAAGAAGTTCTAAGCTTGGAATTTAGAAAATGTCTTGAATCTTAACCAGTCTCTTCACTAGTACATGGGGCTCTCCTGACCTCGTTTTTCCCTGTGATCTAATCATATTTATATTTTCTTCATTGCATTAATCATGGGGTTTTTTCTTTATTAAATCAGTTCATTTATTTTTACCAGGCCAAGAAGCACTGAATAAACAGCAGATTAAGTAGCTCTTTTTGTTTTCATTTACAGACCGCTACCATGAGGGTAAGAAAACAACCCCCAGTCACTCTCACTGGCTGGCACTATCATGCCTGCACCCAAATTGTAGTTTTCTGTTGTTTTCTGACTAAGAGGGGAGGTAATAAGGCTGAGTTTTGACTAGGAGATAAAAACGTCTATTGTTTGATTTTGTGGTCAGAAGGCATCAGTTACATACACTCTTTCATCTGTTCTTATGCTTCTGCCTAGTTAGCGGTACCATGTAGGTTTATGTGGCAGAAAGGAGGTGGAAACTGAAGTCTAGTTTTTCACTCAAATGTTATTTACAGAACATTTCATCCAGAAACTCTGAAGCGCATACTTTAAATCAAAAGAAGGACAACCACTGCTGAGGTAGTAGAAATCCATACCTTCCCTTAAGCCACAAAAACCAGTGCAAGAGAGCCAAGAAGTTTAAAATACAGAAATGCCCTTTTTTGTGCCATGTCTTATGAATGATCCCTGATTAAAATGAGGTCTGGCTATGAATCTCAGAAAGCTGGTAAGGTCAGATTTTTTTTTCTTTAGGGCAGAAAAGGAGATTAAAGCAATTTTCTGTCTCAATCTAGTTTCCAAAAACCTCTAGCCCAGTTCATGGTCACAGTGAATTCATACCTAATCCTCTGCACAGTCCACAGGCCCAAGGGCAGGCAGGTGACAAAAGCAACACCAGAGGGGAATGCCCTGAGCTTTTGTTCCTGTCTGAGCTGCCCGAAGAAGTTTCCAGGCACTACTTTCCTGCCAGGCCACAACTGAGATCACCCTCAGTGGGAGTGGTCTACAGCCAGGAGGGTTGTCCATTCCCTCACCAAGACTATGAAGACAACAGGTGGGTCATTCTGGAGTGATTAGGCCTCCTCTGTATTAACCGTGTGTGCTGAGCCAGCTCTATCCAATCAAAGCATCTGCTGAAGGGTATCCTGAGGCTCCTACTTTCAGTGGAAACTGAATTTCCTGTTTCCTTTTATATTATCTTTCCCCCTCCTGTAAGAAGTTTCAAATTGGAAAATGGGTAAGCTGTAAACAAATGAGCCAGAGAAGGAAGTTCAAACAATCATGTGTGCAAGAGCTCAGTCTGCCTGAGCCACACCCTTGAGAAAGTCACAACAGGCCAGAGGGAAGGTGAGCCCTATGGACGAATGTCCAAGGGCTCCAGTCCCCAGCACTCTGCACCAGCCCTTACCTAACTCTGCCCCACTCATCACCCACATGACGGGCAGGGCACTCTACTCATCGGCAGCTGGCTAACAAAGGCTGAATGGAGGTGAATGTGCACTAGCTGGCCAAGAACCCGCAGACATGGCATGGAGGGCTAGGAGCCAAGCTTGTGCAAAGCAAGACACAACAAAAGGCAACGTCTCCCCCTCACTAGGATAGGCAGAAAAGGGGAAGTATGTGTAGGGATGAGGTATAGTCTGGGGTTAGGAGGAGAGAAGCAGGGGGCCTGAGAAGCCTACCTTCTATTCCAATGGTCCCATTTCAGATATTTTAAATTGATTCTTTGTAGCTTATCCAGTTGTTTTTCAGTTCTCTTTGAGGTCCTTTAGCTCACAGATAGAGCTTTTTAGAATCTTCTGATGGGTTAGGGCAAAGTGAAAAGCACCAAAATAGCCCTGGGGTGACCTTGAGAAGACAATCTGGGATGCTGGCTCCACCAGAAAGCAGTCCAAGTCCAGGAGCATTTGTAGCCTGTTTGCTGAAGGGTGCACCTATTGGGGTTCCCCTAGGATGATGGAGACATCATGCCCTAATTCCTCACAATACATGGGCTCCCTTCATAGGAAACCAGGACATAGGGTGCCCAATGAGGGGCTGAATGTGTTTACTGATCATTAGGAAGCATATCTCCTAATCAAGAAGGGGTTTCCTGAGATTCCTTTGAAGTCTCCTGGGACTTAGAGCCATTTAGGTAATGTCTAGAACTGTAACTTCAAAGGAACTGGGAAGTAAAAGGCATTCAGCATATCTTACCTGGCTTGCTACACAAGCACAGCCACATAGCCACAGTACTCTCTGGCCAGCTGAATGCCATTGCTGCCTTTCTTCCAAAAATGAAGGCTTTTCTGTGAAAGCCATGGTCTACATTTGTAGCCCAGAACCATCAGGAGTGACATAAGTGTCCCTGTTGTGACATGTTCCCTAAGCAAAGCCCAATCCATGGCCCAGAGCAGCAGAAGATACACTGTGGGCTCAGGGCCCTCCACAAGTACTGCCAATAAGTGGGCCCAGCCTGCCTTACCACCACAGCCAGGATGGCATTAATCAAACACAGCAGGGAAAAGAATCTGTGTTTTTTGCTATGACATAGTTATTTGGTGTTAAATGCCAGCCCTCTTCACACAAGAAGGGCTATCTTCCCATCTTGTCTTCCCTGTTTCTCTGTCTTCCTATTTTAGGTGACTCTTTTTGTTTGTTTCTGGTCTCAGGTTGCTCCACTTTGCCTGCATGTCTTTGTGGGGTAGACATCTGTGGTAGGAGTTCTGTGGGACTCAGTGGTGCTTTCCTTTCGATCTCTTTATCTGGGTGCTCTAGGGTTGCCCTTTATTCAATTTATGTGGGCTTTCTTGTTGTACTTGGGAAATGATTTTTGATGCTCATTTGTTTCTGGGTTCTCCCTTCTGGCTGGCTAACTGGGAGTCACAGACCCTGCCACATCTTGTAGGCTGTTGCATAGGTGATGGTTAACAAAGCAATACTACCCAAAAACCAAACCCATGCCAACAAAAATACCCCCTACCACATCAGCAATATCAACAGCAATTGAACAAAGATTAATAAAGGTGGAAAGAAATTAAGAATACTATAAGATAGGAAAAAGAAGATATCAGATGACTAAAGGAGACAAAAATTATTTTGAGAAGGAAGAGGGAGGAGCATTCTATTCCCTACAACAAGAGTAGGGAATAGAAACAAGATGAAGAAAGAGAGAAAATAAAATTTAAAACATAAGTAAAACAGGGAAGATCAATGGCAAAATAGAGTAAGAAAAGGGAAGAGTATAATATGAGGTTTGAAATAAAACTTTAAAAAGTGAACCAAACGGAACAAAATTGCAGGAAAACCATAACAGAGTCAATAACAATAATAGCTGAGCCAAAATTAATAAAGTAGAAAGAGAATAAGAATACTGTATGAAAAAAGTGAGCATATGAGGTGTCTACAGTAAAGAAAAATGATTCTGAGAGGATAGAGGGAGGAGAAATGATAAGAGTAAAGAACAGAATCCAGGAGAAGAATGGGAAAATATAAAATTCCACACACAAACAAGGGCAGGAGTAAGGCAAAATGGAGTAAGATGGGGGAGAGTAAGCTTTGAGACTTGAAAAATTTTTTAAATGAACAAATAGGAATACAATTGAAGAAAAACATCAATAACCTTAATATCCATGCTAAACAAGCCACATTTAATAAAGGTGGAAAGAAAATAAGAATGTTATAAGAAGGGGAAAAAGAATCTGAGCTGACTAAAGGAAGGAAGAATGATTTTAAGGGGATAGAGTGAGGAGAAATAGTAAGAGTAAGGAAGAGGGACAAGGCATAACATGGGGGGAAATAAAATTTACAATGAAAATAAGAAAGGGCAGGGAAAAGGTAAAATGGAGTAAGACAAGGGAAGAGTAAATGTGAGATTTGAAATAAATATAAAAATATAAATAAAAAGAATAAAAAATAAAAGACAAAGAATGGTAATTACTTGGAATGCAATTGAAGTAAAAGAAGAGATATTAAAAGGCGATGCAAAAGAAAGAAAAAAATAACAAATTCTGAAGAACAAGGTAGAATTCTTCTCAGCAGAGATTAGTGTTTGCCTTCTGGATTTGTCCCTGGCTTTTTACCAGCTCAAGGTCCAAGGGTAGGTTGTCCAACTTCTGGCAGCACCGCCTGGATCACCTTCACCTGTCTTCTATTGTGATCAGGAGGGTGGGACCCCTGAGTTTCCCCTGAGAGGCACTGTTCAGTCTTCTGGAAAATTGTTGGTGTGTTCCCCCTGCCCCTGTATTACTCATCTTGGTCTGCCCCAGCTTATTTCCAATAATGTATAGTTTCTGATTAAATAGCTGTCTGTTTCAAGGGCAGAGCCAATGTGTATAAGAGGGGCAGCTCTTTCCTGCTTGGTACTGATGGCAGCAATGTGTGTGAGCCAAGGCTGGGTGGGTCCTGATTCCCTCTTGTTGCAATGATTTCAGATCTCCCTGCTTTGCTGGCCTTGGTGGAATAGGGACCTAGGAACCAGTGTGTTTTGTCTCCCTAAGAGAAGTTCAACAGGAGCCCTTTAGGCATTTCTCTTTCTGTCTTTCTCATGAGGAATGCCCCTTGCAGGGTGCCTGTCCTGGCTGTTTTGTGGAGGTTTCCTGTTGGATGTGGTGGTGCTTTCAATCCTGCAGGACATGGGGGCTGTGTGAGTCCTTCTCTTCCCAGAGGTTTCATCTCTGCCAGCAGAGGAAGGGGGCTCTCCCTGGCTGTAAATAATCTCAGGCGCTCAACTCTTGCCCATCCCATTCCCAGCCCACTGCCTTCACAGCAAACAGCCCTGAACTTCCACTCTGTGCAGCCTCTAGCCTGCTACCTGCACCAGGCTAGGGCTGAGAAATCCCCTTGCTATGTGCTTTTTTGATCTCTCTGTTTAGCTACATTCAGTGGGAGCAAACCACACTTGCAATCTTTTCCCTTTGCTGGCAGGGCAGCTGCATACCGGGTCCTGGCCTACTGTGCTTCAGCTCTCCTTTTAAAAAGTCTTTCTGGACACACCTGCTGAAATACTGATAAACTGTCCAGTTTTCCACATGCACCACTTCTCCAAAAAGCCAAAAGTCTCTCAGAATCCCAGCTGGCTGTGGACTGTCTCCTACACCCCACCCATGTAAGAAAGTCTCCCACTCAGTATTTGCCATTGAAGCTATGGGTTTGCTGTTCCCAGTGTGTGTGTGTAGCCTGGATCTCCCCAACTTTGTGTATCCAAGTTGCTCCTGGCCAGGATATGGGGGTTCTCTGCCCTGGGAGAGGAGGCAGCTTCAAAGCAAAGCTGTGATTTCTGACTAGACTCTCCACCTCCACAGCTGCAGGCACCATGCATGGAATAGTTCCCCTTCAAACTATACAATCTCCTATTGCCCACTATGAAGCATCTTCTGTTCTTCTTGGCTTCCAAACTTTATGTCAGCTAAGATTCCACTGATGTTCAGTTTATCTGTCAGCAGATCACTCAAGTAGCTGCGTTGAGGGCAATCGCAAGTGAACTCAGCTTCCACCTACTTGTCCACCATCTCTCCTCCCTAGGTTCACTGATCTTTGTCAAATATTTCTTCTTTATAGAGTAACCTCTCATCCCCCTTATTAAATAGACTGTTCTAATTTTAACCTTGAAAGCAACTATATAAAGAACATGCATTCTATTCTCCCTTCTCCCATGACCCAAGTGACCTTCTCCCCTCCCATTGTCTCCTTGTCTGGCATTAGGGGCAAGTGCCAGGAGAGGGTGAACTACAGACTTCTTTATTACAAAACCAAGACATACTCTGGAGAGAGAGGGAGAGCCAGAGGGGAGGAAAAAATGGAAGGAGGGAGGAAGAGAGAGAAAGGAGAGAGACATGGAATGTTTAATAGCACAATAAATTATGACGCATGTGGAACCTATTAATCTCAGCTGAAATTTTAATATTGCTCATTTTTAAAAAAGAACAGTATTACTAGATTCAGAAGTAGAAAATCTGTTTTGGGAAAACAGATTATTTGATGTCTCACTCTGCCATTAAAAAAATGTGTGACTCGGAGTGACCTGTTGTTCTCACCAAACGGGGCTCCAGAGCTCTGACTGAGATGACTCTGCCCTTGAGTCTGCATGTCTACCCTCCTCACCCATACACTCCCCAGAGCCCCCAGCAGCCCTGTGAGCTCAGCCCTCTGAAGTGCACAGAGTCCTGTCCAGTGGCAGGGGAAGGAAATAAGGCAAGGCAGTAAAGTGACTGGCTCAAGCTCAAATAGCTAATTAGTAACAGAGCTACAGCCAAATCCCAGCTTTCTGATGAGCTCACAGAAGCAGCTCAAAGTGTCAGCAAGAACATCAGGCTATCCTTTTATTTCATATCAACAGATACCCAGGTCTTGTCTTATTCCTTCCCATAATATCTGGCCCTGGGCCTCACTTCTTTCTTGACATCTCCACTTCTTGAGTCCTCACAGCCCTGGCCTCCCATCCCTGGGTACTCTCCTCACTCTTGGGCAGGTCTAGGGCTCTTCTTCCTCCAGCCATCACAGCAGATGCTCCCTGAAGGATCACAGAGTCCTCCTCCTTGTTTCTCTATCATCCATTAAGTGACCCTGTCTCCTCCTGTGGTTTTAACTATGAACCATATGATGAAAACTATTTCCAGTCTACATGTTAACCCTTTATGTCCAACATCTGCCATACTTAGACAATACTTGCCAACCCTTAGACATAGCACAAATACAAAATTGTACTTTAAGACAGTTCACAGAAAATGCCATTTCCTCCCCTCTCCAAACTTGATCACCTTCCTGTTTTCCCTACCTAATTTACTCAAACCACAAACATGGGGCTCCTCTCAGACCTCCTCCCTCCCCTGGTCCCCACATTTAACCCAATCATCAAATCTTGCCTCAGGTATTGGCTTCAAGCCTCCTAGAGGAGTCATTCAGCCAGCCCTCTTCTGAACTGCATTACCTACCACATGCTGGCCTTCATTCTCTTCCACCAGAATTACTAAAATAGCCTCCTAACCAGATTCATGGTGTCCAACCATAACCTCTTTAAGTGATCTACCACACTATCACCATGATGATCATATCCTGTTCCTATTTAAAACCATCCCATGGTTTCTCACTAAAGGAAAAGGATAAAGCCAGTCTCCAAAACATGGTAGATGAGGTCACAATTGTTCTGACCCCAACCTACCTGTTCAGATTCACAGTTTGCAGTCCTGATACTGCTCTACCCAACACCCTTCCCTCCCTTGCCTGTCTGTCTTGTTTGAAAAGCCCAATGCCCATGACAGAGGCTGAAAATGACAGATACTCACTTTCCCAGACTCCCCACAAATACTATGCCCACATTCTCCCCAGTCAGGCACAGGGAAAACGTGTTGGCCATTTGGGGAGGATTTTCTTCACTAATGAAAGGAGAGCTTCCTTCAAATGCTGTCATTGGAGGACACGGTACTTGGGCTGCATCGACAGTCTCCTATTGTGGAGATCACATGGTGGGTGGTAGGAAGAGCCTGACTCCTTGATGACATCTTTGAGACCAGGACCATCCTTAAAACCACTTATTACCAGAGTTCTTTCCAAATGACACCATGAGTTTCCTATGATTTAAACCACTTTCAGTTAGGTTTTTGTTACTTGTAGCCAAAAGCATCCAAATGACATGTCTACTCAACTGTATTACTACATTCTCTGAGTCTTCTCCCAGGCTGTGTCCTCTGCTTGTTCAAATTACCATTCATATATCTTCTCAGAGTACAGCCTCCTCTGGGACATCTGGCAGATGTCTGTCTCATCATTTATCACATCATATTGCAATCATCTCTCTGCACCACCAGACAGAAGCTCCCTGAAGTCAGAGACTACCTCTACCCACACTTGTTCATGCATTGCCCAGCCTGGTATAGAGGTCACACCATACAAGCTCATCAGCTGCATTTCACTTCTCCAACCAGCTGTGAACAATGCAGGGCCTTCCTTTGTGCTGTAATTAAGCCACACTGGTAAGAATGGGTTCATTTTGAGACTTTTATATTGTTTTCCTCATCAGGGTCCTCAGTAAAATTTTGTTCAAGTGAAGAGCTGTAATCAACTATAAACAGCCAAAGTAGCCCTCTACTTAGGGAACCTATACTGGAATCTAACTGAAAACTGCCCCCCACCACCCCCCAGAGTAAACTACTTTACTTCCCCCAGCCTTCATGGGGTTGGATGGAGGTGAGGAATAAAGAGAGGGAAAGAAAATTTCAGGGGAAAATTTCACTGGTAGCCTGGGATCCTGACAAATCAGCTAGAAGCCAAAACAAAAGCCCCACCCCTCCAGGGGCATGACTCTGAGCAAGACACACCAATCAATCTAGTCACCAAACAGAGCCAGCTCCTGTGCCTGTGAGTTTACAATCTCTTGCAGGAATTCTAAAGCCCAGTTGTACCAAAGCAAGTGCTCACTGAATTATCTCCTATCTCTGATAGTCACACTCAGGTTTTGAGAAAGAGGTAACAAAGGTGTGGAAGGCTGTATGTACTAAGTGCTACCCACTTTTGTCCATGATGGGCCTTGCCTCTCCTGATGAACACCTGCACAGACAGTTTCTCCCTATACTGCGGGTATGCCCTCTTGTGTTTTTCTCAGACAAAGCCCATTGTATTTCCTCTTCATATTTCTAACCTCTCCAGGGCTGTGCTCTGTCTTCACTGCTGTTTTAACACCTTCTGATTTAGCATCATCTGTGGATTTCATTAAACTGCTGTTTGCTGTTGCTTACAGCATCATTAATGAAAATGTTAAAACAAAAAAACTAGGGCTGGTAACCAATGCCTGCTGTGATGATGAGATACCTCCACCCCACTTCCCTCACTGCCATCATCCTGGATATCTATTTGCTTCCCCTCTGCCACTCAGATGTCCCTACCAGCCTATAGGACACAGGCAAGGTCACCTCTTTGCCCCACAGACATGCATAAATGGCTGTATTAACCCAAGTAGATGTGCCCTTTATAGAATACCCAAACAAACAGATCAACTCAGAGCTGTGGACAATCCCCAAAACCTGTTAGGGGGGAAAGAGTTTGGCTGAGAGTGCCCACGCCTGTTCCTGCCAATCTAACCGAGCCCCAAAGGATGCCCCTGATACAGAATTACAGCAGAACTTTGCTACATGTAAAGTGGCACTTTCTTCTTTTTCAGTTAAAAAATGAAAGTTCTCACCTAGGGATTCTAAATCAATTTTTAAATGTAAAACATTATGTTTTACAATGATTTGTCTTTATAAATAGGGACCCTTGCCAAAGGAGTAATCAAAGGCTCCGCAGCATTTCTCCCTGCTGGAACCAAGAGAAGTACTGTAAGAAATCCAACTTCTTCCCATAACCCTACCACCAAGAAGCCCAATAGACCTCAGCTCCTATGGTGTGCAGGCCCAGCCCAAGTCCTGCTCTGAGCTGGGACATAGCCCATAGTCTCCTCCTGCCCATGTCTGCAGGTGTCAAGGAAATGAAGCCTGCCACTCCCTGTCCAGACCATTTGTTTTGAGCTCTAGATAGCCTCACATGTCCTGTTCCAGTTATCCAGTTACTCCAGACAACCCTGACTCCTGAGATGGCGTTCTAGTACCTACCATGCCACTCACCAGCTGGGAAACTTTGAAAATAGTCTACAGCCTCTCTAGGCTCACCTCCCATAAACAAAATGAAGAACTTAGATAAGACCAGTAGCTTCCCACTTTGGATTTACTGGACCAGGTAAACTAAAAATCTTGAAATACTACTTCTAGGTATATGAAAGAACTAAAAGCAGGAACTAATGCAGATATTTGCATACCCAGTATTCACAGCAGCATTATTCACAGTAGCCAAAAGGTGGGAATCTATGTGTCCATCAATGGATGAATGGATATGCAAAGTGTGATATATATACAGACAATGGAATATCATTCAGCTTTAAAAAGGAAGGAAATTCCAACATATGCTACAAAATGTCATATGATACCACTTATATAAGTAGTCTAATTCATAGATATAGTAAAATAAAGTTTAGCAAGGGCTAGGTGAAGAAGAGAATGAACAAAACTGCTAAATGAGTATAGGGTTTAAGTTTGAGGTGATAAAAAAGTTTTGGAAATGGTGATGCACAGCACTGGGAATGTTAATGCCACTAAATTATACACTTAAACTGGCTAAAATGACAAGTTTTAGGTTAAGTATATTTTTAAAAATAGTTTTTTAAAATCTTTAAATATTGGTATGTCCAATCTGTCATTCTATCACATAAGCACAAGAGTTGAACAAACCATGCATACTCTTACCACCAATGCATAAGAAGAAGGCTCTTTTAACATACAAAAAGGGGGGGGGGGTGGATAGAAAGCTTAAAAGGAGGAAAAATATTCCCTTTGAGAGCTGGTACCTTTACTCAGATCCCCCATTGCCTTATACAGGAGCATATAATGAGGATGGCATTAGAATGGTCAATAAGGATGGAGTCCAAGTGCCTTATAATAGTCTAAATTTCATGGAAGGGCTAGCTCAAAGCAGACCTCCCTGGTGTTTATTAACTAAGGAACAAAAAGGTTTACTGTAGCTGGATTTCCTATTTATCTCTCCTTATATGTTTGTTTTGGTGATCAAAAGGTGGCGGCATTGTTAGACACCTGTATCTCGGGTTTATTGATTCACATAATTCCAGTGAAGTTGTATAAAATAATTTCTTGACCAGAGAACAAAATCCCCTCTAATAAAATAGCCCCTGAATGTCTAAAAGTTGTTGGAGTGACAGCCCCGCCTTTACCTTGAATAGGAATATATATCAAGTAGAATTAGACAGGCAAAGAAATAAGAAAAGGTGGTTAGCTATTACAAACTAAGCACGTAAAAACAGTTACCAGGGAGTCAGATGACAAATTCTGAGAACTTTAATAAACAATAAGACATTCAAACTTTGTACATACAGCTATTTCTAATTGTCTGATTTATGGCTCTCCTGGTCCAAATAATCTTTGTTTAATATAATTGAATCTATGGAAACTTTTGTATTTTTTCCTGGTTACCTTTGTATTAATTTTTTTCCTGCTTCACCTAATCACAAATGTTAATCACTACCAAAAATGAAAGTATAAAAAATCTGCTTGTACTTGCAATAAATGGAACAGAGCATCACCGTCCTCTGAGGTGTGTTGTCATCTGTATCCCATCGCTGATGCCTTACCCACCTTTCAGGAACCCCTGCACCCAGCTGCGGCTGGACGGCAGCAGTGGCCTAAGAAGACAATTAATATGATTTCAATTTTCTTGTACTGATTAAGATTTGTTTTGTGTTTTATCATGTGGTCTACCTTTGAAAATGTTCCATGTGCATTTGAAAATAATATATATTTTTCTTTTGGGGGATGAAAGGTTCCATACCTATCAATTAAGTCCATTTGATCTAGGGCATTGTTCAATGCCACAATATCCTTGTTGATATTTTCTTTGGAAGATCTATCCATTTTTTAAAGTGGGGTGTTAAAATCCCCTACTATGATTGTGTTGCTGTCTATATCTTTCTGGAAGTCCTTCAAGGTTTTCATATACATTTGGGTGCTCCTATATTTGGTGCACATGTGTTTACAATATTTATGTCTTCTTGATGGATTCTCCCCTTGAGTATTATGAAGTATCCTTCTGTGTCTTTTTATGGCCTTTGTTTTGAAGATTATTTTGTCTGATATATAAGTATTGCTACCCTGACTTTTTCCCTCTATCCATCAGCTTGGAATATTTTTTTTGCAACCCCTCACTTTCAGTCTGTGTAGGTCTTTTCTTCTGAGATTGGTCACTTGGAGACAGCATATGTGTGGGTCATGATTTTCTTATCCATTCAACTATCTTATGATATTTGGTGCATTCAATCTATTTATATTTAAGGTTATTTTTGATAGGTACTTATTCATTGCCATTTTATTTCCTTTATACCTGAGTTCCTCTCTCCCTCTCTCACTCTTTTTCTTCCTATTCTGAAGGCAGTTTCATTAACATATCTTGCAGTGCTCATTTGGTGGAGGTGTATTCTTTTAGACTTCTTTTGTCTGGGAAACTCCTTATTTAGCCTTCCATTTTAATTGAGAGCCTTGGTGGGTAGAGTTGTCTTGATTGTAGCTCTTTGCTTTTCGTTGCTTGGTATATTTCTTGCCATTCCCTTCTGGACCATAGTGTGTTGAGAAGCCAGCTGCTAGTCTTATCAGGGCTCCATTGTATTTTACTTCTTGTTTCTCCCTTGCTGCATTTATGATTCTCTTTGTCTTTCAATTTTGCCATGTTATTTATGATGTGTCTTGGAGTGGGCCTCTTTGGATTCCTCTTGATTGGGACCTTCTGTCCATCCTGGGCTTCTGTGACTTTTTCTCTCATTAAATTAGACAAGCTTTCCATTGTTACTTTTTGAAACGGATTTTCTATCCCTTGCAACTTTTCTTCTTCTTCTGGTATTCCTATTATATGAATGTTATTACATTTCATTTTCTCCTGCAGTTTCCTTAACCCATTTTCAATCTTTTTTAGTCTTTTTTCCTTTTCTTGCTCTTTCTTATATGTTTTTTTCTACCTTGTCATCTAGCTCGGTGCTTCAATCCTCTCCTTTACCTTACCTGTTTTTGATTCCTTATACTGTGTTCTTCAACTCAGAAACTGTATTCCGTATTTCCTCTTGGGTCTTGTTGATAGTTTCTATTTCCTTTTTCATGCTGATATAGTTTGCAGTAAATCTCTCATAGCTTTTCCATAGTTTTTGGTGAGCTCATTGAGCTTTCTTATAACCATTTGCTATAACTCAATATCTGATAGTTTACTTGCCTCTATTTTATTCAGAATTTATTCCTATCAGTGGGGGTTGTTCCTTTGTCTTTCCTTTTTTGGGGGCAGGGGTAAAATTCCTGTTTGCTTCTGCTTCTTAAACTGATCTGCTCTGACTCCCTGTTTTTGTGGGGTGAATTTCTGTGATAGGAAACCTGTGTGATTCAGTGGTGCAGTCTCCTTGATCTCCCCAACTTGATGCTCTTGGGATTCCCTTTATGCCATTTATATTGGTTCTCTAGATGTATTGGGTTTTGATTGTTGTTGGGTCATTCTTTCATGGGTCCTTCCCTCTAGCAGTTTGACCGAGGGTCACTCCACTCAACATGTCTTGTGTGGTATTGTTCAGGTGCTGCCAGAATAAAACCACAAAGCCTAGGAAACAAGCCCATACCTACAAAAACAACTCCCACCCAGAATCCCTTATTAACAGCAAATGAACCAGTATTACTAAGAGTATAAGGAGCTTATGATTATTATAAGAAATGATAGTGAATATGAGATGACCTACTAAAAGAAAAAATGATTTTTGAGAGGGTAGAGGGAGAAGCACTTATAAGATTTGGGAGTCAGAGTAATGCAAAGAGAGAAGGTAAAATGTACATCATAAATAAAAAAAGAAAACTGAAGAAGATAGAATGGAGTATGAAAGATAAAGTGTATAATATTAGGTTTAAATAGAAATTAAAATCAAATACAATAAACTGGGAGAGAGAAAGAAAATGGAAGAAAAAAAGTAAATAAATAATAAAAATATAGGAGCCAAATTGGAGAAGAGATCCACCACAGCACTATCAACAACAAATAAATTAAAATTAATATATGTGAGATGGGAATAGAGGAAAAATAGAAAGAAAGAAAAGCTTAAGAGATGTCTAGAGGAATGGGAATTGATTTGAAATGATAGAAGGAGAGGAAATACTAGAATGAGGAATGAAAACAAGGTTAAGACAGAGAAAAATTAAAATTTGAGATGAAAATAAAATGAAGAACAAAAAAGTAAAATCAATAAAAATAAAAGAACAGGGATAAGGATAAAAAGACGAAAGAAAAAGAAAAAGCAGGCTAAGACATGGCAAAATTAAAAATTTGAGATAAAAAAAAGAGTAGGAGTGAGGACCAGTAAAATTTGAGATTTTGAATACAAAATTAGTGAAGATCTGCAGATAAAATTGAAAAACAATGCAACAATAACTACCTTATACACAACCAACTAGCAAAGATTGCTAAAGGTGGAGAGAGAGTGTGGGTATTTTAAAAGCAGGGGGAAAAAAAGGAATAATGGAGGAGTAAATGGAAATCACACTGACTTCCTTCTAGGACCAATCTGGAATTCCAACTCAGTTGTGGAGAAACCACCCAGAACAAACAACTGAGCAATAGCCAGAGAGAAGCATATAACATCAGACATACAGAACAAGCTTTGGGAAAACTGGTCTGATAAGGCATGCTGTGGAGACTCAAGAGGGCTGGCTGGGCACCCACAGGAGGCAGCATCAGCAGGATAATTAAGCAGCTAGTTGGATCCCCCAAAAAGACTGGGGTCTAAACCCTAAGCTAGGGTTCCCAGCCTACAATACCAGAGCCCAAAAAGTACACAGATAACAACCAGTGGAAAAAGCAGCAGGATTGCTCTCTGCCAGAGACAGAGACCATCTGGTTAAAGATGCAAGGGTGTTTAAAGGGCCAATAGACAAATTTTCATTTCCAGCCACTTACCTAGGGCTCAAGCAAAGGCAGGGACAGTGTGGACTACAGATGCTTGAGGAGAGCCTGGGTACAGAGGCTTTAAGGACAGAACTAAGAGAGTAGCCACCAGGATCCTGGTGCTGAGTCATCTCCCAGACAGTAGCAGCCTTTGTGCTCAGGCAGACCACTCACCTCTGAGCAGCAGTAGCCTGAGGGGAAGCAATAGCCCTGACCCCAGAAGGGTCTCTGCCCTGGCCCTTTGGTGCTTAAGCCTGACTGCTGAGTCCTGGTGACCAGTTAAATAATGAAAGGAGACAGCCAGAGACAGTACATCACTGGCAAAGGTGGGACAGAGAGGACTAGAGAGACTTGAAGAATGACTGGGGATGGAGGCTTTGGGGAGAGAACTGAGAAAGCAGCCACCAGGATCTGGTGCTGAGCCAACACCCATACACAGCAATCATCCTGCTCTGGCAGACCACTCCCTTCTTAGCAGCACCTACCTGAGGGGAAACAATAGCCCCCACCTCAGGAGGGTTTGGCCCCTCCCTACAGTGCTTAAACCTGACTGCTGAGTGCAGAGGGACCACATTAACAATTGAAGGAGACAGCCAGTGACAGCAGATCACTGGATGTAGCCAACAGGCTGCCTAAAGTCAGATGGGGTCAACATCTGACATCACCAAAGGCCGATCCAGAAAGAAAAAATAAAACAAACCAGTGGTAAATACAAGAGACTACTGATATGAAAGCTACTGTGGTCTCCTCCATGATTTGAGGTACTTTTTCCTGTATAACTTTATAACAATTAATTTCTTGTTCAGTGAATTTGTATATAATAAATCACTAGATTTTAAACTATAGTGTATTTCAATTTACACATTTCCCCCCTACCTTCTCTTAGCTCATATTACCTTCCTCTTTCCTTGCAATATTCTCATTTCAAATTTGGCTTTCTCTCTAGCTACAACTTGTTTCCATTCCACACTCTTACTGTTCCTTCCCTGTCCAGACACTCAAAATGAATTCTCCTGTCAAGGGTCATTTCACATCCTTTTGCCCAGCTATTAAAATAGTGTGTTCTCTCTACTGCCATAACAAACTTTGCTACTTCGTTGTGGGTAGAGTAGTTGTTGTTGCATTGGGAGTTGCATTGGGTAGAGTGGTTGTTGTTGCATTGTTTCAAGGGAATTTCTAGAGATTCCCTAATTTTATATTTCAGATAATAAATTTTACTGGAACCCTCTCCTACTCTTTTTTTTTTTGACTCAAATTTTAATTATGTCATCTTAGCCTGTTTTTTTTTCTTTTTCTTTTTTGTCTGTCTTCTATTTCTTTTTCATCCTGCCCTTTTATTTTTCTTTATTCTTTTTTCTTTTCCTTTACATCTCAGTATTTAATTTTTCCCTCACTTAGTCTAGTTTTTGTCCCTCACTCTTAGTACTCCCTCTCCATCATTATAAAATTACTTCCCAATCCTCTAAACATCTCTTAGACTTTTCTTTGATTCTTTTTTCCCTCTTATTCCCATACCACCTATATTAAATTTAGCTCATTTGTTGTTGATAGTACTCTGGTGGATCTTCCTCTCCTATTCAGATCCTATATTTTTATTACTTAATTAATATATTCCTCTCTTTTTCTTTCTCTCTCTCACTTTATTTTATACTATTTTAATTTCTGTTTAAATGTAATATATGCTTCCCTTCTCATATTCCATTCCACACTCTTCATTCCCTTCCTTTATTCATGAGGTAAACTTTACCATCTCTCCTTCCATTGCTCCAAATCCCAAATCTTATTAGTGCTCTTTCCTTTACCCTCTCAAAATCATTTCTCTTTCAGTAGGTCATCACATATCCACTCTCTTTTCTTATAATAGTCTTAACCTCATTACATTCTTATTAATACTGGCTCTTTTGCTATTGATAGTGGGATTGTTGTGGGGGAGCTATATATTTCTGGGTGTGGGTTCATTTCTTGGGGCCTGTGGTTTTGTTCAGGCAGCACCTCCACAACAGCACATAAGACGTGATGGGCAAAGTTACCCTCAGTCAACCAAGGACAGGGAAGGACCCACGAAAGAATGTCCCAACAACAAAAAAACCAAAATTACATCCAGAAAAGCAGCAATAAAGGCATAAATGACATCCCACGGATGTCAACTTCAGGTGATAAAGGAGATTGCACCACTGTGTCTCATAGTCCTCCCACCATACAAGTTCATACCACAAAGTCAGAAAGTCAAAACAGATCAATTTAAGAAATAGAAGCAAACAAGAAGAGTCCCACAAACAATGGGAAGACAAAGAAACAACCCCAAATGTAAAGGAAAGGAGGAATCCTAAGAAAGAATGCAAGACAGGCAAATGAAACACAGGCAAGTCAACTATCAGATATTGAGTTCAAAACAATGGCTATGAGGAAGCTCAATGGGCTCACAGAGAATTACCAAAAATAACAGGGAAACTATAAAGAACTTACTGCAAATGGTATCAGCAAATGATTCACATAGAAACACACAAGGGCCAAGAAGAAATTAAGAATACAATTTCTGAAATAAAGAACACAGTACAAGGAATCAAAAGCAGGCTAGATGAGCTCTGGCTGGCGTAGCTCAGTGGATTGAGCGTGGGCTGCGAACCAAAATGTCGCAGGTTCGATTCCCAGTCAGGGCACATGCCTGGGTTGCAGGCCATGGCCCCCAGCAACCGCACATTGATGTTTCTCTCTCTCATTCTTTCTCCCTCCCTTCCCTCTCTAAAAAACAAATAAATACAAACTTAAAAAAAAAGGCAGGCTAGATGAAGCAGAAGATCAAATCAGTGAGCCAGAGGACAAAGTAGAAAAACTTCCCAAAAAAGAGCAAGAAAAAGAAAAAAGACTGAAAAAAAAAGAAAAGGGGGTTAAGGGAATTGCAGGGCAACATGAAACAGAATAATATCTGTCTAATAGGGATACAAGAAGGAGAAGGAGAGGAGCAAGGTACAGAAAACATGTCTGAAAAAGTAATGATGGAAAACTTCCCTAATTTGATGAGAGAAAAATTCACACAAGTCCAGGAAGCACAGAAGGTCCCAATCAAGAGGAATTCAAAAAGGCCCACTGCAAGATGCATCATAATTAAAATGGCAAAATTCCAAGACAAAGAAATAATCTTAAAGACAGCAATGGAGAAACAGGAAGTAATATACAAGGGAGCCCCAATAAGACTAGCAGCTGACTTCTCAACAGAAACATTACAAGCCAGAAGAGAATGACAACAAATATTCCAAGTAATGAAAAACAAAGACTTACAACCAAGACTACTCTATCCAGCATGGCTGGCTCTCAATGAAAATGGAAGGTAAAATAAGGAGCTTCCCAGACAAAAGAAGTCTAAAAGAATACACCTCCACCAAACCCGCACTGCAAGAGATGCTAAAGGGACTGCTTTAAGAAGAGGAAGAAAAACAGTGAGAGAGAAAGGAATAAAGGTAGAAAGGGAGCAAAATGACAATCAATAAGTACATATCAATGATAACCTTAAATGTAAATGGATTAAATGTTCCAATCAAAAGACATAGAAGAGGTGAATGGATAAGAAAACATGACCCGTACATATGCTGCCTACAAGAGTCCCACCTCAGAACAAAAGACCTACACAGACTGAAAGTGAAGGGCTGGAAAAGAATATTCCATGCAAACGATCAGGGAACAAAAAGCTGGGGTAGCAATGTTTATATCAGACAAAATAGGCTTCATAACAAAGGCCATAAAAAAGACCTGAAAGACATTTCATAATACTCAAGGGAAGGATCCATCAAGAAGACATAAACATTATAAACATATATGCACCCAACATAGGAGTACCCAAATACATAAGGTAATTTCTGGAGGATTTTAAGAGAGATATAGACAGTAACACACTTATACTGGGGGATTTTAACATCCCACTGTCAAAACTGGATAGGTCTTCCAAACAAAATATCAACAAGGATATTGTGGCATTAAACAGTGTCCTAGATGAAATGGGCTTAACTGATATATATGGAACCTTTCATCCCAAAGAAGCAAAATACACATTCTTTTCAAGTGCACATGGAACACTTTCAAAGACAGACCACATGACAGGACACAAAACAAGACCCAACAAATTCAAGAAAATTGAAATCATATCAAGCATCTTCTCAGATCACAAAGGCCTGAAGCTAGTAACCAACCTCAAGGAAAAAACTCAAAAAACACTCAAACTGATGGAGATTGAATAGCATGCTATTAAACAATGAATGGATCAAGAATGAGATCAAGGAAGAAATCAAAAAGTTTCGCCTTGGCTGGCATAGCTCAGTGGATTGAGCGCGGGCTGCGAACCGAAGTGTCGCAGGTTCAATTCCCAGTCAGGGTACATGCTTGGGTTGCAGGCCATGACCCCCAGCAACCGCACATTGATGTTTCTCTTTCTCTCTCTCTTTCTCCCTCCCTTCCCTCTCTAAAAATAAATAAATAAAATCTTAAAAAAAAAGTTTCCGGAAACAGATGAAAATGAACTCACAACAGTCCAAAACTTATGGGGCACAGTGAAGGCAGTCCTGAGAGGGAAGTTCATAGCGATACAGACCTACCCAAAGAAAGATAGAAATATTTCAAATAAACAACCTAACCCTATACCTACAAGAATTTGAGGAACAAAAACAAACACAGCTCAAGCAAGTAGAAGGAAGAAAATGACCAAGATCAGAGGAGAATTAAATGACATAGAGACTAAAAGCACAATTCTAAGGATCAATGAATCCAGGGGCTGGTTCTTTGAAAAGATAAACAAAATTGACAAGCCTTTAAGCAGACTCATCAAGAAAAAAAGACAGAGGATCAAAATAAACACAATCAGAAATGAAAGAGGAAAAATTACAACTGACACCACAGAAATACAAAGGATTGTTAAGAAATTACTATGAAGAACTATATGCCAAGAAATTTGAAAACCTAGGTGAAATAGACAAATTTTTAGACAAATATAAGCTTCCAAAACTGAATGATGAAGAAGCAGAAAGCCTGAACATAAAAACAACAGGTGACAAAATCAAAGACAAACAATCCAATTAAAAATGGGCAAAGGACCTGAACAGACACTTCTCCAAGGACATACAGAGGGCCCAGAGATATGAAATGATATTCAGTATCACTAGCCACCAGAGAGATTCAAATTAAAACCACAATGAGATACCAATTCACACTAGTCAGAATGGTCATCATAAACAAATCAACAAACAGTAAATGCTGGCAGGATTGTGGAGAGAATGAACCCTAGTGCAATGTTAGTGGGAATGAAAACTAATGCAGCCTCTGTGGAAAACAGTATGAAATTTTCTCAAAAAACTACAAATGGAATTGACTTTTTCCCTGGCAATTCCACTGCTGGGTTTATACCCTAAGAATCCTGAAACACTAATTCAAAAGAACCTATGCACCCCAATGTTCATAGCAGCACAATTTACAATAGCCAAGTGCTAGAAGCAACCTAAATGCCCATCAGCAAATGCATGGATCAAAAAACTATGGTACATTTATACAATGGAATACCACACAACTGAAAGAAAGAAGGAGCTCCTACCCTTCATGACAACATGAATGGAACTGGAAAGTATTATGCTAAGTGAAGTAAGCCAAGCAGTGAAAGACAAACACCATTTGATCTCACCTATAAGTGGAACCTAATTAACAAAACAAATTGGCAAGCTAAATATAGCCAGAGACATTTACCATATTTTTCAGACTATAAGGCACACTGTTTTACCACATTTTTTGCTTCAATTTTTTTCTCCTTTACCTCCTCTAAAACCTAGGTGCATCTTATGGTGCAGACCCCAGATGCACCTAAGTTTTAGAGGAGGAAAATTGGGGGAAAATTTTGAAGCAAAAAATGTGGTAAAAAAAGTGCATCTTATAGTCCAAAAAATACAGTAAATTGACAACAAACTAACAGTAACCAGAGGGGAGGGGAGGGGGAAATAACGTTGGAAAGAAGGGAAAGGGACATAAATAAACATGAATGAGGAACCCATGGACAGAGCCAAGGGGGTGTGGGATTGAGGGTAGGAGATGGGCGTGGGTAGGATGGGGAAATATGGTGGTGGGAGAATGGAGACAACTATATTTGAACATCAATAAAAAAAGGAAAAACAAAAATAAATAAAATGATGCCCCCCCCAAAAAAAAACTAAGTGGTTTACGAGAGTCAGTTTTGTTTACAAATATCTAATGTGAACAGGAATAGTCCATTTCTGTTTCACATGAGCTCAACTGGGATCCAAGAAGCTCACTCACATGACAGACAAGGTGATGATACTCCCTCCTAGAGCTTAGCTGGGACTGTGGACTGGATGGTCAGTTCCTCTCCACAGGCCTGCTTGGCTTTCCTCACAGGATGGTCATTCCAAGTGACAGTGCAAGCTGCTGGTCTCTGAAGGTCTGTGCCCAGAAACTCGCACCAAGTCACTTCTTCTGTGTCTATTGGTCAAAGCATCCAGAGTCCAGGTTTGGAGAAGGGGGTTTGCTCTAGGTAGCAGCACTGTCCACGACCACATCAAGGTGTGAACTAAAACCTCCACTCTGCTGGGTCACTTAGGAACCACACCACAGTCACATCATATCTCAGCAGAGCTTAATCTTAGAATATAAATTCCATAAAGACTCACTGACCGGCCAGCATACTGCCTAGCATAGGCTTTCAACAAATGTTTGCTGAGTTGTTGAATTCAACAAGTCTGATTCTTAAGTTTCTTTTTCTTTTAAATCCCACCAGATTTCTAAAACCAAGGGTGGGGATGGGGGTAGCAAATATTATCAAGTGCAAAAGAAAGAATTCTGATTTAGAACAAAACTATTCTGAAATGCCTGAGAAAATTACCATAGAGGGAAACAGCCATGTGACAACTTATTAAATTGGTCCCCAAACAATATGAAATAGTTTAATTAAAAAATACAAATAAAATGGTGCCATTTGAACAGATCAAAATCAGTTATTAACCAGAGTAAAGCTGATTTCAGCTTCTTACAAAATTATATACTCAATTTAGTCTTGGGTAATTCTTACTATATAAATTTTTCATTTATAAGTGAAAATAGCTTTCCAAATTCGATACATGACACACTATACCATGCAGCAACTGTACCCCAGGAAACAATTTTAGGGCTCCATTGCATCTTTATTTTTCACAATTTCAATATCCTAATAACACACAAATAGCATTTTGCTCTTTACATAAGCACTGTTTTACTGTATGATTCCATGATACACATCTTTGCAAAGGCAGGTGACTCTGCTACATAATATTATCACATAAATAACTACCCATATCACAAATACTTTCAAAACAGAAACTGCTTAAGCTTTCTTACCTGTCACTTTTTCTTAGCTATCTCCATAGCAACCTGCTTCCCCTCCCCCAGAGACAAAGAGAACACAGAAGATATGTTTAAATTGGCATAAATCAGAGACAAATTCTTTATTGAATCAGATACACAGCTTACTCTAATGATTATGATACACCAATATTATCTAGACTAATGTAGTTCATAAAAATGAACTGCTGGAAACAGACCTCTCTGTTTATACTCTATGACAGCATAATTATAAAATATGGCATGTATTCTTCTCACTGTTGTACCCTCATCCCTTATTTATCATCCTCTGTAACCACACCATCCTTCCTCACAGTACATACAGCCCCCATGCCTTTCCCCCAAAATGATCTCAGACATGTCCTATCTCAAATGTTCAAGGGCTTGTGGACAACTCTCATCTCCTGCAAAGACAGAGCCCAGACAAATATAGGTGTGTCAAGGTGGATTTCAGTCATGAAACAGACTTACCCAAATGCAAGCTCATGGCCCAGAACTGGGCAGAAAATGTGTTTTAAGAATTATCTCAATTAACTTTAATAATTGTGACTGGGACAGCACACACAAGAGTTTTGCCACTCTTGGTCACTTCCTCTTTTCACAAATCCTCTAGTTGATAACCAAGGTTAAAACACCCTGCTGAGCCCCAGTAATAACATGCAGTACCAAGCAGGAACTCCAGGGAAGGAAGATCGCCTTGCCCTCCCATTCATACACTCTCAGTACATAAAACCCCCAAAGAGCTCCAGTAAAGACCTAAACAGCAACCTCACTACTACCAGGTCTTTAAACATTCTCTAAATAGTAAACATGATAATCTCAGTATTACAGGGAGTTAAGAGTCTAAACACACACCTATTTTTTAAGTAAATAAATGATACATAACCCTATAGTTGGTTTTGATAGAAAAAGAGGAAGCAGTAAGAAAATTTCAGCTTTACACATACACAGAGCATTTCACCTGACTCAGGTGGGCTGACTAGGAGGCAACACAAAAGAGGATGCCCCACCCCATCCAAAGACCACTGTGCCCTGCACAACACCAGCACACAGCTGCTCTCTCCCATGTGTGCGAAACACATCCTTCTCTACCTTCAGAAGTTAATTTTGTTGTAAGTAAAAATAGTCACAAAGCTTGCTCTATTTTAAAAGTTAAGCTTCGAAAAGCTTATTTAGTTTGGCCCCCACTTCCAGTTTATAGAAAATACAGGGAATTGAGAAACAAGTTAAATGACACAACCCAAAGGATGACCTGACAAATCCAGAGTGTGTGATGTTTTACAAAACAACTAGTTTGTTGTCTTCAAAAGGTCAATGCCTTATAAAACAACCTTGGGAAGACTGTTCTAGAACACTGGTACTCAAGCAGAAAATATTGTCTGCAAGTGGGCATGTGGCACTGTCTGAAGAAGATGCTGGTTGTCACAGCAGAGGCATGTGGTGCCACTGGCATCTAGAGAGTTGCAGCTGGGATGCTGCTCCACACACATTTCACATGCATGTGAGGAACAGTGGTGCTGGACCCTGGTTTAGAAAAGAGAGATGAAGGGACATAATAGCAAAACACATCAAAAGACTTGTAAGGGACAAAAGGGAAATCCAAATATGGACCACACTGATACGCTATTGATAATATTAGGATATTCTTGTCAGTTCTCTTAGGTGGGCATGGGAAAATTATCATAAAGACAGGCCCTTATTCTTCAGAAATATGTGCTAAATTATCTAAAGATGAGCAAAATAATGTCTGCAAAATAAAATTTTCATGGTTCATCCAAGATAGACATACAGGTAAACAGTTACATAAAAAGAAAAACCAACACAGTAAAATTAATGGTTAAATATAAATGAAGAAATAGGCATTCACTGGATTCTTCTTCCATCTTTTCTTGCTGTTTGAAAATGTGCATCACAGAAATTGGCGGGAGGTGGAAATTCAGGCCACATTTTCACCTATGTAGAATATTCTGATTTTGCATTGAGAACCTCTTTCTATGCCTCCATATTTGTGCATTTGAGTAACATGTGGGTATGCTGCTGGTGGCTTTGGAGGCCCTGTACTGTGCAGTCCAAAAAAGGAACAAGGTCTGATGGAAGGAGGACATGACACACTCACAGGGGATAGACAATGCTACAGAAGCCCAGGGGTGTGTGTACAGAAAATACAGGACCAAGGAAGGCTTTGGGGAAGACATGGCACTTCCACTGGTTCTTCTGGGATGGGCAGAAGTGTAAACTAGCAGAGGGAAATCTAGGCCACAAGAGTGGGAAAGTCTGGTGTGCCTAAGAGTACAGAGTAATTATATGGTTTGTACCAAAGTGACAAGGGATGGGTCATACAAAGCTGGATGGACAGAGGCAGTCATGGAGACCCCACAGGAAGCTGTGAGACTGGAGTAACTCTACTCGGCGGGCAATGAGGAGTTGTACACTTTTGAACACAGAAGTGACTTGAGGAGTAAGACTCTAGCAATGATACAGTGATTGCCTGGCCATGGCTACATGCATGCAGGCATGAGGAACACCCCAGAACGAGGCAGCCAGTTCACAATGGGGCAGTGGGGATGACTGAAATTGTGTCTGCATCTGTACCCCAGTCTGCAGTATCCACCCAGGGCAGCCACTCTAGCCTCTTAGTTACAGTGATACATCTGCCCCTTCCAGACACTGTCCCTTAGCTCTCTAAAGAGGCTCCCACATCTGTCCTTATCTCCCCTTCCTGCATTCCTGTGGAGTCAACATGCTCCTTGATGGATAAGGGCCTGAACAGTTATGGGACAGTGCTGAACACCATGTTACTGACTAGAGAAACCCTTGCAACCCAGATCCCCTTCCCTTGTAACCACTGCAAAGTCACCACTGGGGCAAGATTGGTCTCCCAATACACACAATGCTAAAATCATGTTCTTGTTTCTTTCACATAATGTACACTTTAAAATATTACTGTCAAAACTAGGAAATGTGCTGATGATAAAAGCAGCTGTTATTTCTATGAATTTTGCAACAAAGACTTAAAAGTTTGGTCTGATCCCAGAATGGACCTCTCCTCCCTTTTCATTGAAATGTGTTAAGAGTTAGGTGGTCCAGAGGTTGTGGGTTATTGTTAAGCTGAAATGTGTGCAAGAGCCTAAGAATACTGCTGCATTTTAAAGGCTGTCAGCAGTCCCAGAACAGAGCTGTCATGTGGCTTTTACAGATGGGGATATCATGGTCAGGGAGGAAGTAGCTAACCCAAGACTCTTTACTGCTTGATTTAGCCAGGATCCAGGGTCACAGGGCCAGACCACATGCTCCATCTTCTAGGCTCTAAAGCCAGAACTCTCAGTTTTTTAAGAACAATCACTGTTGACTGCAGGGAGGGAGGAAGAGGCAGAGGAGGGGCCGAGGGAGTAACAGGTGATGCTAATCACTCACCAGCTACCTAGACACGTGAGGAAAGGGCATAATACCAGGGATGCAGAAAGAAAACGAAACTGAAACACAAATTCATCCAGTTACAGCTTCACATCGCAAAATCTTAAACAGTGGAAAGCCCCTGGGGCAGCTAGAACATGATCACCAGAGAATCTCATTTTCAACCTCTCTTTTAAAAGGGCTGAGGACCTGCCTTTACTAGATCTTAAAAACAGATGACATTCAAATCTTCTTTTTTTTAAGATATTATTTATTTATTTTTAGAGAGGGAAGGGAAGGAGAAAGAGAGAGAGAAACATCAATGTGCGGTTACTGGGGGTCATGGCCTGCAACCCAGGCATGTGCCCTGACTGGGAATCGAACCTGCAACACTTCGGTTCGCAGCCCGCACTCAATCCACTGAGCTACGCCAGCCAGGGCAACATTCAAATCTAGGGCCACTACGCCCATGGGAGGGCTCAGGGTGACCCTGAGTAGCCTGGATAGAGGGTAGAAAAGGTAGAGCTGCTTTCCCGCCCCCCCCCCCCCCCCCGCCGCTCTGCAAGCTGTGAATATGCCCATTTTCTGTCCTGTGAGTGTGAGTAAGGGGAAGAAGTGACCACCTTCTCTGAATGGCCAAAAGCTAATAGGCCAAGGTTACCTCCCAGAGACTGTCTCTGTACCTATCCCAAGCCTCCCCATAACAAAGCCAGCCAGGACTCAAGGCAACTCTAATGTGGCCTACAGTCATTACTGTCTTCCCTAGTTTCTTTGGATATATAACCAATGACTTGCATTAAAATATCTGCTTCTCAACCAACTTTGGTTTTGTTGATTTTGTTTGTTCCCTTCTTTCTTTGTTTTACTCCATGTATACTGGTGTTGATTTCAAATGCATTAGATAAATTGGTGGGGTGTGCCTGCTGGGAACGGAGGACATAATTCTCCTAGGAGGGCATCACCTTCCCATAAAAGAACATGAAGAGATCTGCCGAGCAGCAGTTTTTCCCACTAATGAGGTTCAGACTTCTCATCACTGTGGTTGTGCCCTCTGAGCAGAGTACAGCTGCCTCAGAAACTTTGTGGGCTAAACTGAGGAATCTGTGGACTGATAGATTTTACTTGAGAAATTACATCATATGCTGAAGGCAAAGGTGAGCTCATGGAAGGTGCTTAGGGAGAACTGGCCTGGGTATAGGTGAAAGGACTGGCCAAGAGGCAGGAGATGGAGAAACCTGATCAGAGAGAAGGCAGGGAAAGGCCAGGCCAGTGCAGCAATCTGATGCAGAATGAGAAAGTGGAGAGAATGAAGAGGGAAGGGGGACTATGGCTCCCGCAGGTATGCAACCTTGGCTCACATATGGGCCTCCCCAGGACTGACGGGTTCTTAAACCCCAACCTCACCCCATGTCTTCTGCCACCAACTGTCCCCAACAGCACCCAGGCAACAGTGCAGAGATCTAGGGTTAGGCTTTTCTCCTCCTCCCTGAACAGAGGGCTCTGTATTTTCATGGTGCTCTGGGCCCTAAGAGACCTGATTATGGAACAGATACCTGGGGGAGAGAAGGAACCATACAGAATCAAGCCATCAGCATCTCCAGACAGAGAGGGACCACAGGCACAGAGAGAGGAGGTCTGTAGACACAGGCCAGAGAGGAAGTTTGGAGACCCAGACCCAAGCAAGACTTGAAGGCCATAGTCATCATCTTGAGAAAGAAGAAAAGAGCCAGGAAAGATGAGGAGCATGGTCTGTAGGAAAAAGTAGACTGCTACCTGCTTTGGGTGTCTGTGAGTCTTGGAGCAAACATACTCAAACTGCCAGAAGCCCTTCTGCAAAACCCTAACTGCTCCCTCACACACAGGACCCCCACAGTGATCATCTCTGCAGACAGGTGTTCTCTTGTCAACCAGAAATGGCTGTACTTACAGGACTGTCTTAAGAACATGTGGAGACAATATGTAATATGCCCCCCACTACTCACTGGGCAACAATCCCACAGTCTCTTTAAAGACAGATATTGGTTATCAGCCTTAGCACAAGTGACATTTCTCTGAGGTGGAGTCTGTCCTGAGAACTGTAGGATGCTTAGCAGCACCCACTGGGTGCCAGCAGTACTCCTCTTAGCTGTGACTACCCAGACTATATGTAGACACTGTCAGATGTCTCTGGGGCACAGACTGAGAGGTTGGCCTCCCCCAGGTGAGGCAGCCTATCTTGTCCCCTCTCCCTCACACTCCTTAGCTCACTTTTTTTTTTAGATTATCTGTCACAAAGGTGTTTATCCGTCTCATACTGTTAAGAAATTATTCTTTAGAGCCATAAATCTTGCTGCCATGTACCCTACATTGCAGCTGTAATTGCACAGGGTTGAGAGCCCAGGTGTATTGTATTTTTTCATTCACAGCATATGCAGTCAATGTTACCTATCGCCCCAGGAGGCCCCTGATGTGACTATCCCTGGCATCCAAGAGGTACCTCCAAGTGTGCTGTTCAATGCATGGAGAAGGTAAATGGAAGCGGCAGGGCTCCACACTCCTGTGTACCCCGAGAGGGGAGCTGACCCAGGCACAGCCTGACTGCCCAAGAAGGCTAACAGGGCTGCAGACCCACTGACAGGAGACCTAAAATTCTCAGCAGCTACAAAGGAAACCTGCCCCTCACTCAGTACAGACCCAACTCCATGAAAATCCTCAACCTCCCCCATCTGTCTGACCCCACATACTGAGGCTGTCAGCTGAAGCACCCACATAATCTATGGGACCAACAGAAAATGCAAGTGCAGACCCTTTGTGCAAACAGCAGGAAAAATGGCCTTTTCTTTTCGTCTGTAATCTCTCATCCTACCTGTTTCACATCAGGCAGGGCTAGTGGAGAGTGTAAGCAGTACTGGCCACCCCTAGACTTTGAGCAGGTCCTGTAGTGCCCATAACAGCAGGGAATAGCCATCCTGAGTGGCACCACATGGGAGTCCAAGTGCCAATTCCCTGACATGCTCACTGTACCTCAAAAACACAAATCAAAGATAAGATTATTAAGAATATTAAGACACCCTGGCTGGTGTAGCTCAATGGATTGAGCGCGGGCTGCGAACCAAAGTGTTGCAGGTTCAATTCCCAGTCAGGGCACATGCCTGGGTTGCAGGCCACTGCCCCCAGCAACAGCACATTGATGTGTCTCTCTCCCTCTCTCTTTCTCCCTCCCTTCCCTCTCTAAAAATAAATAAACAAAATCTTAAAAAAAAAAGAATATTAAAACAGCAACTGCAGAACATTAAACCTGGAGGGGACCTTGGGGTGCCTTCAGAGGCCTGCTGCTCAGGCACCAACCATAGGCAGCCTGCTTCAAGGACCACCTGGGCACACAGCAGATTTTGAGTCCCAAGTCACCATCACAAATAGGATCTTGTTTGCACCTGAGAGGAGAGCCTTATCTTCCCCTTTTACTGATGAAGAAATACAGGGTCTGACAGATTATGCCACTGCCTGAGGACAAATAACCTGCAGATGGCACAAGCAACACTGTATGTTGGCCTGGCCAGTCTCTTCCAAACCATCTTTATCTGCCTTGCAGGCCTTTCTCAGGTCAGGGAGAAGAGCAGTGGACCCAAGCAGTCTCTGGCGGGAAGTATAGAGCCCAGAATGGTTGAAAACCAGCCTCTACCTAGGAAAAGGTCTTGATTTATCTTAGTGTACTCATGCCAATAAGGAGAAAAGACTAGCACTCCCACAATGGGCTGTAGTGAAGGCCTTTGGGACTGGGTGGTTAAGCGGGACCAGGTAGAATGAGACTAGGTGGTTAAATGGGAGAAAGGAACATCAGCCTCTGCACACCTGTGCCCAGGGCTTCAGAGGATATCTGAGGTCACCTCTGCCTCTATGTAAGAACAGCCCTCTGGTGTCATGCCCCCAAAAGTTGAGGGTCAGACTGTCAGCAGCATATAACCAGCCCTGGTCCTGTCTTGACCACAGGTGGGCCTGAAGAGTGTGTGGTGAAGCTCTTTCTCCCCCTGTTGGGGAAAACCCCTGCACACATCAGCACAAGGTTCACACCATGATCTACTTCAGTCTCTGCCCCCAGATTTAAGCTGCCTGGTCCAAAGTACACTCTTCAGTCACAAAAACTATGGTGCTCCTGGAGCTCAGAGAGGCTGGATCATCTAAGCAGTGTCCAAATCCAGTTCCATTACCTTGGAGCCGCCCTCATAAGCAGACAAAGCTGTGACCTTCTTAGCACACGTTCTAAACAGCTGATTCTGATACCCCATATAGACCAGTCCCCAGCTGGGCTGCCCCAGAGTAGCATCAGACCTACATGTCACAGAATTAAATGACAGCAAAGGCCAGGAGATGACCTAGGCCATGGGTGAGGGTGACCAAGCTGTGAGACAGCCCAGGAAACTCAGAGAAGCTCTGGGTACAGGAAAGGTTGAAGGGCATCCACAGCCATGGGACAGTCTCTCCCTCACCCCATCTCAGAGGTAGCCCTATGATGGTCTCAGTGACTGACCACTTCAGAAACATGACTTCTGTTTACACAACAGCCTCCTTTCTTGTTTCTATGACCCCTGTGCCATTATCTGACAAGCCTCTAGGGTGAACAGGATTTCAGATAGCCAACTCAACCTCAACCGACCAGCTGTGTGACCTTGAGTGATCCTGAGTGAGCCCCCAACCTCTCTGCCTCTATCCCACATCCCACATCCCACAAAGGAGGCTTTGAACAAGATGGCCTGATGACATCTCTTAGAGACCTTTAACATACACACATTCCCAGCACTAAAACTCACATGCACCTACACAGGAGCAAATGCAACAGCTGCAGAGGTTCCCAATGTTACTTCCTGAAGGCCCGCAGGACAGACTTGTCACCTGCCTCTTTCACTGTGGGAAAGGTATTAGGTAACAAGGTAGCTTAGCACCCAGAGGTATAAGAGAAATTAGGGAAACCTTCCAAATAACTGGGCTTATTCCATTTGAAGTGGCAATGAAAAGCAAATATTTTAAAGTGGGGAGTTCTGGCCAAAATGGAGGCATAGGTAGAAGTGCTTCACTTCCTCACACAACCAAAATAAAGACAACAACCAATTTAAAAACAACAAACAACCCTAAGTGCCAGAAAACCAAACTGCATGGAACTACAATAACCAAGGAGTTAAATAAACATTCACCCAGAAAGGTAGGAAGTGCTGAGATGGGCAGCTGGGTGGAGATGACCAGCAGCAAGGCAGTGGACCATGTGGGTGAAAAGGGACTGTCTGACCAGGAAACTAGACTAAAAACCTCTAGCTGTCAAATCCTGTGGGGGTTGTGGAGGTGGGAGAAACTCTCAGTCTCACAGAAGAGTTCCTCAGAAAGAGGAGCTAGAGCACAGCAACCGAGCTGCACTGTTCTCTCTCAGACCCCTCCCCCACAGACAGCACCACAACTCAGCAAAGGGGGTTGCTCCTCCCTGGCAAATACCCGAGGCTCCACCCCCTTATAACATAACAAGTGCACCAAGACAAAGAAATATGGACCAAATGAAAGAACACAACAGAATTCCAGAAAAAGAGCTAAGCAATGAGGAGACAGACAACCTATCTGATGGAGAGTTCAAAACACTGGGGATCAGGATGCTCACAGAACTGATTGAGATAGGTAGCAAAATGAAGGAAGAAATGAAGGATATACAAAGTAAAATAAAGGAATATATACAGGGAACCAACAGTGAAGGGAAAGAAACCAGGACTCACATCAACAATTTGAAACAAAAGGAAGAAATAAACACTGAACCAGAACAGAATGAATAAGAATTCAAAAAAAATGAGGAGAGGCTTAGGAACCTCCGGGACAACTTTAAGTACTCCAACATCCAAACAGGGATGAGACAGAAGGAGGAGAGGAGGAGCAAGAAATTGAAAATTTATTTAAACAAATAATGAAGGAAAACTTCCCCAATCTGGTGAAGGAAATAGACTTCCAGGAAGTCCAGGAAGCTCAGAGAGTCCCAAAGAAATTGGACTCAAGGAGGAACACACCAAGATACATCATAAAGAAGTTACCCAAGATTAAAGGTAAGGAGATAACTTAAAGCAGCAAGAGGAGAGAGTTACCTACAAAGGAGTGCCCATAAAACTATCAGCTGATTTCTCAAAAGAAAACTTACAGGCAAGAAGGGGCTGGAAGGAAGTATTCAAAGTCATGAAAGGCAAAGACCTACATCCAAGAAAGATGTGGCTTTGCTCTATCCAGCAAAGCTTTCATTTAGAATGGAAGGACAGATAAAGTGCTTCCTAGATAATGTCAAGTTAAAGGAGTTCATCACTACCCAGCCTTTATTATATGAAATGTTAAAGGGATTTATCTAAGAAACAGAAGAAGATAAAAAACTATGAACAGTAAAATGACAGCAAACTCACAACTATCAACTGAACCTAAAAAAAGAACAAAACAATACAAAAAAAACTAAGCAAACAACTAGAACAGGAACAGAATAACATAAATGGAGATCACATGAGGGTTGTCAGTGGGGAATGGGAGGGGTAAAATGGGGCAAAGGGTACAGGGAGTAAGAAGTATAATTGGCAGGCACAAAATAGATGGGGGGAGGTTAAGAACAGCATAGGAAATAGAGAAGCCAAAGAACTTATATGTACAACCCATCAACATGAACTAAGGGGGTGGGGAATGCTGGAGGGTATGGGGGTACAACAAGGAAAAAATAATTGGGACAACTGTAATAGCATAATCAATAAAATATACTTTAAAAAATAAGTAATTTGAGCCCTGCCTTGTGTGGTTCATTGGATTAGGCACAGTGGCCTGCAAACCAGTGGCTTGCTGGTTAGATTCCCCATTGAGGAGCATGTGCTTGAATTGCAGGTCAGGTCATACAAGAGGCAACCAATCAATGTTTCTCTCATACACTGATGTTTCCCTTCCTCGCTTTCCTCCTCCCTTCCCCGCTTTCCTCCTCCCTTCCCCTCTCCCTAAGAATAAAAATAAATAAAATATTTAAAAATGATTCATTTGACCTTCAGTGTTGTGTTACACCTATTGGTTATGCCATCTGGTAGGTGTCAGGGCATTTAACCGGAAATGGAAGAGAGAAACCAGACACCTAGTAGACTTTAAAAAACAATCTACATATGGTTTTAAGAGTTAAGGCTGTGAGAATAAACAATAAAAAATTTGCATGAATTTGCCTCAACATAATTAGATGCAATGGGAGTTTGGGAATTGTCCATCTGCATTAACAACCTGTTAACTCAGGTGTTATGCAAGTCCACAGGAAAAAGAATCAATATTTTGGGAGTTTATAACCCATAAGCAACAACCTATAAGGCACCGATCTGATTGTGATAGAGGGATTTTCATTATAATTTTTGTTAAAGCTCACAGACACAAAATTACCTTATGTGATAATAGGAAAGTTAAAGCAGCAACAGTTACTATGTTAAAAAGTACTTGGAAATCTCCTCTCCTTGTTAGTTCTGCCAACTTCTTTTATCATAAGCAGTGAGTAGATCTGTTAAAGAAACACTATGATAACATTTCTCACAACCAGTTTGTTTCCAGCTCCTAGGAGGCATCCATTATGCAGTTACATGCCAAGTGTGATTCCCAGCCTGTGCCAACCACTGGGTGGACCTCACACTGTGACCTTTGTCACTGTCAGCTTCAGAACTCTGACCAATGTTGCAAAATGGGTATCAGCTCTTAGGGCCTTCACAAAAGACAGAACTGCTGGAAGCTCCAAATAGCTAGTAGATAGTGATGCAATTATAAAAACTGCTTTTACTGGGCTTTTAATTTCAACTTTGATTATTAAATAAGACATCAAATTGGTATATATTTGTGATAAGCCAGGAAGTCATTTGATGGGAAAGTATTAAAAAAAGAAGAGAAATACTAATATAAATAACATGGCTTTTTATTTGGCTAAATAAACTCTTTGGGGAGAAATTCTGACTGAAATGGTTATTTTTCTCCAACAGGTATGACACAGACAGTAAAAAGTACTGAGCAATCAAGTTCACCATCTGTTGGGTGGTGAGGTAGCAGATGAAGCCTGAGGAGCAAAAGCAACAGTTGCTGCTGCAGCTCTTCCAGAACAGGTAACTAACTCGAGAAGGCTCCTGGCCAGACGTCACACCATGTCCTTCTTAAAACGCTTGCAGCTTCTCTACTACTGTGGAGGATCATAAGCAGGACTTTGTATCCCAGAAGAAACACAACACTGTCATTGAGGTCAGAGTCCAGTAGAAGCCTCTGCTAGCAGGGACATGGGAGCATTTCCTCTCAACCCCTGAGTCTCCAGAAGGTTCCAGTTGGAGCATGCAGATCTCTGTTAGAGTTACCACCTACATTTTTCCTTCACATCCAGCCTTGAGGGAATTTAGCAGGCACTGGAATAAAGCTGCCTCCATTCATCAAGAGAAGCTTCTATTTTTCAGAGTGAAGAGAGCACTTAAACATTTTCAGATTCCTTTATTTTTAAAAAATGCTAGAATAAATGCCAGTTGTTGTACAATGCCCCAGAAAAGCAAACAGCTGTCCTTTGCAATTGCACTTAAAGAAGCAACCTAGAAAACAGGAATTATTTCCATTCTATTCATGGACATCAATAAATAACCCGATTGTGGTATGTTGCTTTTGTGATGGTTTCTCAGAAAGTCACAAAAGTCACACTGACAGCAGCATCATGTGACATGATGGTGAACAACTCAAGTAGACCGAAGCACTGTGCATACAAGGAGAGCCCCCCCAAAACCCAGAATTTATTTATAAAAATTGTGTATTTGTTCTTATATGTTTAAACTTCAGTCACCTTCAAAGTACTCTACATTTAATGCAATGTACCTATTGAGACTATTTTTTTACACTGCTCAAAACAGTTTTTGAAGTCGTCAATTTTCATGTCTTTTAGTGCTTCTGCTATTTTTTGTTTAACCTCTTCGAGATTGACAAAACATTACCTTTGAGGACTTTTTTTCATTGGGGAAACAAAAAAAGTCACTCAGGGTGAGACAGGGTTAATAGGGAGGGTGGGGCAGGAGGGTCATACTTTTTTGGACAAAAACTGCTGAACACTCAGCACAGTGTGGGCAGATGCACTAATAAGTCACCCATCCTGCAATGGGCAAATGTGCTGAAAGGGTCTTCAAAATAAATTCATTGAAGCTGAATGCAGCCTCTCACAACGATGCCAGCTGACACACTGATACAGATGGGTTCCTAAAACACTCACCTAGCAGGGGAAGCCTGTACTACAAGGGGATCACCCTCCAGAAGATAATCGTGGGTTTTGGGGGCACCTCCTTTATATTAGTTATTCCCTAGACTACCCAGGGCAAGAATAACTTCCATCTCTGCACACAGACTTATGAGAGAAAAAATAACCACCTGACTCACCCTCCCCTATGCAGCATGGCAACAGGGGTACTATTTCTCTTGACCAGGACATTCACACAGACAATGAGAGCATGAGCCCTGATATGTAAATGATGTGTAAATGGCCCACAGTGTCTTCACCCTGGGAGAACAGCAGCCCTTCCAGGGAGAAAGGACAGAGAAAAACCATGCTCCGTATCAGACAAGTTTTTCTGTTCTGCTTACAGATCTTATACTAAAAAGAACACAGAAGTCATATGGTGGCAGGTGGGGGCTCTGTGATGTTACCAGGGAAGGCTTCCTGGCTCAGGAGCAGGTCTGGCTCTCAGAAGGGCCCTGCACTATGGCAAATCATGTACCGATTGTTCCTTAGACCCCTAGATCCTACAGGGAGCACCTCCAAGTAGAGATCATGCACTACCCTCAGGGGAACACAATTTCCAACTAAGGATGGGAGCAGAGAGAAGGGGGTCCCTTCCACTACAATGGGCCAGGTCCCTGAAAAGACAGGCTTCATGGAGGGGTCACAAGAGTCAAGAGAGGCATGACAGAGAAAGATTGAACATTCACTGAAGTTCTGGGCAAACCAAGCCAGGGGAGTAGAGCACACAGAGGACACCCAAATCTGTAATGAATGAGCCTAGAACTACACCCTTGTCACATGAAGCAGGAGGAGGAATCAGAAAAGTGTAAAGCAAGCCTCATTGGTATGTGTACACATGTGTATAATACACACATGGACCATGTGTGCATATACATATATGCTTATCTGTCTGTGGCCTTAAGAACCATGGTCACTTTTTCTAAGCATTGGTATTTTTTAAAACTCTATGGTTGTATTTTATAATCTATAACAAAAAAAATTCATTTATCAGTCTAAACAGAGGCAACTAAATGAGTTAAATCAGAATGATACATTTTTTAAATTGGGCAACCACTGAAATTTCAAGTAGACTTTAAAATCTCAACCTAAGACAGTAAAAGAAAAAAAAATGCTTTTGGAAATAGTTTGTTGTAATGAGGAAGAAGTAGTAAGCTGGGACAGCAGAATGTGTGGTCATGGCACTCAATAAATAGTGTTTAAGTGATCTAAGAGGCTGGGCTAGTGCTCATGGGGAGTAGGGTACCAGGGTGAGGGCCCAGCTTGGCCTTTGGGAGTCAGGCCAACATCTTAGATCCATAACAGGGGAAGCAGCCAAGTGGTTTTCAAGTTTCCACCAGGTTATAGCATTCTTTTATGTTAAAAGCTGTAAAATAAGTATAACCACAAAATTGTACATTTACTAAAAGTGTAACTAAACTCTGGTCCAATAGCTACAAATTAAGACATGCAAAATTAGTAGGTACAATATATTGCAAATGATATTCACCAGGGACTTTCTTTCTCCCAAACGCTCCTAAATCCTTACAAGTGTGCCAGGAAAGAAAGCGTTCACCTCTAAGTCATGTAAGGGGCTCCTCTATAGGAGAAAAGCAAGGAATACAGATCTCCTACAGTGATGCCACAGGATTCTCTATCCAACTTAAAATCTTGCTCAAAATGTGAACTGTCTTGTGATTTAGCTGGGGGCAAGGGAAAATCAATTTGTTTTAGCAGTTGTTGGAAATGTGAAACACAAATGTGTTCCTAAATTAAAGTCTGAGTAACTGGCCCTATATACCTTTACTTTACATACAACTTGAACTTACATAGGGTGATCCAGCATGGTGCTGAAGAACATGCATTCTGATGCCTCACTCCTTGGGTTCAAATCCTGGTTCTACCTCTTACTGCTGTGCAACCTCACATAAGATACTAAACCTCTCTGTATCTTCATCTGCATGCTGGAAATAATAGCAGTACCTGCTTCTAGGGTTGTTGTGAGGATTATATGAATTAACCTATGCAAATACTAAGAATGCAGTAAGCACTCCACTTATCATCTTCATTTTAGCAAAGGAAGAGTAACTCAAAATGTGAGTCATCAGTGCTGACATTTTCAAACACCAGGAAAACTACTGAAAGGTGCATTTCAAGGATGCAGAGACATGGTCTGTCCTCTTCTAAAGTTAAAATCACTGTGGGAATGTAAAACACAGGCAACACTATGGGTTAAGTGTACAAAACAGCCATCCCAGGGAATGAGGGAATAAAAATTGCCCATAGAATGGTATGAACATGCTCACAACAATCAGGGCCAGACCAGTGCTGGCCAAGCACAGGGGCACGTAGCCAGGCTGAGTAGAGCCAGTGGGGACAGTAACTAAGAGCAAATCAATAGCCCACCGCTACACTAATGAGTGATTTGGCCACTTCCAGGGCTACAAGAATTCTTTTAAATTGAGATACTGTCACCCCACTTCTCATACTGTGGTACAAGTTTGTCACAAAATTCTTAATGTGTCAATTTAATCATCTAAAATCACAACATCAACTCCTAGATGTGTAAAATTGATCAAGTTCCTCACTTCCTATCTAGGACATGTCTTTTCCACCTAGAGCCCTGCCTAGTGAACTAACATTAACTATGAGTATCCTTGGATGTCCTGTCCAGGGCCTCAGCATGGGATTCTCTGCCAACCACAGGTGGGGAGAGGGATGCAGGGTGCAGGTGGACAAACTCCATGGCCAACAATCTATGCTTCATGAAAGCTGCACTTCACAACCTGATTTGTTACTCAAGTAAATGTGATGTCCTCCTCTATTTTATTAAATTAATTTGTCTCTTCAGATCAAGGATTTAAAACAAGACTTTGCATTTAAGTTCCCAAAGAAAACAAACACAGCTCTTTTCACTCATCTCTGAAGCACTAATAATCCAATCTTTTATTGGTTTAAAAAATGCACATATTGAACTTGGCTTACATGGGATTCTATTCACATCCATTCAGAAAGAACCATTTATCTGACAATATATCCCTGTCAAATTATTCTGGTTGATATACAAAAAAATAACCATCCTTCAAATCACCAACAGGAAAACACTTTTAGCAATCAGGAAAAGAATCCAGATGCAATCCAAACTGTCTACCATGGATATAATCTCTGATCACGTCTTATTATATTGATGGCATATCTCAGCCCCAAAGGAAATGGAAAAATACAAACTACTGAAATGTAGGTTCCATATTTTAATCATGGATTGGGGCAAATACAATATGGCTATAATTTATTATTCACAGACATCTACAATTCTCTTCATGTTTTCCAAATGGAAATAAATGGAGAATATAAATACCTTCTTACACTCACCACTGTCTGATGAAGCCAATGTCTCCCTGGGGCCTGCCTTGATGACAAACATCAACTTTTGCTCAAGTTTCTGGGCAACCAGTCAACTGCCTCATTTGGCTTGGTAATAAATACTTTCCTGAATGTGACACAATTCCCCAACTCAGCAAACCCCAACCAGAAAGTGAAGAACAAAGATGGAGAAGAAGCTAGTAGATGATGGGAGGGGTCTATCCCAGTGTGAGGTGTGAGCTGAAGGGGACCTGATTGCTTCTGAAGGTACTTGGGCATACCAGGGTTGGGTGGATGTGCACAAACAACTGTCAACAGATAGTTATTGGCACCAGTTCAACATCAATAGGAATCCACAAAGTTGGGGTGCAGTAAAGAAGTAAACCTTATTCAGTACAAAACAGCTCAATTGTGATAAAGCAAGGCCATGAGGCAGTCTTGGGGTTGGGCCCCTTTCTGGCTAGACAACTCTGCTCTGTATGCTCCCTGCTAGTCTGCTCTTCTTTGCAGTGATCTGCTCCACTGCGCTCCAGAGAAGCTCTTCAGTGTTCCAGCAGTCTTCTGTGGAAAGGGAATGTACATTCCCAGAGCCAGAGGGGAGCTAACTTATATAGAGAGAAGTCCCCACCACTGGTCCGTAATTGGTCTGTCTTCATGCAAACAAGGACTCCAAATTCTCACCATTTGATTGGTCCAAAAAGCACTGTCCTGAATGATCAGAAAGGAGCTGCTGTGATTGGTCAGTGAAGAAGCTGATGGAGATATAGCTGAGTAGCTCCAATTGGATGGGGAAAGTCTCAGTCTTACTGGTAGAAATAGGATTCCAGGAACTCCTCCGTAAGGGCTGGCTCAGATGGCAGAAACAACGTGCAAGCAGCAGTTCAGTATAGGCTTCTCCCTTAAATGCTGTTTGCATGAAAGACCCTGTTTAGAAATGGCTGCTAGGCTTTTTTTTTTTTTAATTTGACCCCAGTTAGCCACCAGGAGCTTTTTAAAATAGGTATCTTGTTTCTCAGGATCCACACAACCTAGGAAGGAGAGGGTCTGGGGCTGAGTGATGGTTTAGAGCCTCCCACCTCTGCCCTGCAGGACTCTGAGTGGAGTCCCTGGGTTAGGGCAAATGGGAGGCCACAGCTCCCCTCAGGGTCCTACTGCCCACAGCACATACCACACCAGCTATTATCAAGTGCCTTCATCACTTGAAAAACTACCTCTCTGTGTTTTACTCTGCCAGGAAACTCTACCAGGGGTGCCCAACCCCTGACCCATGGGCCACATGCAACCCAGGATAGCTGTGAATATGGCCCAACACAAAATGACAAGTTTACTTAAAACCCTTTTTTGCTCATCAGTTTTCATTAGTGTTTGTGTTTTTAAGGTGTGGCCCAAGGCAACTCTTCTTCCAGTGTGGCCAAGAGACATCAAAAGATTGGACACTTCTGCAAGTCTAGGTCTTTTTTGTGTGATAAATGTCTATTTTTATGAGCAAGGATCTGAACATGCTCGTTTGAAAAAGTGGGGGGAGAGACAGTTTAAGAATGGTTTGACCATTCCAGGAGTCTCCCAGAACTCCGGAACTCCCAAGGGAGAGAGCAGAAATTCAGACCACCCTAGAAGGAGTTATAAATTTATTAAAACACCAGTCAGGCAACAGCAGGCAGGCCCAGCAGTTCACTGATGCCTTTATACATGATGCAACCTCACACACACACACACACACAGAGATCAAGACACCCTAGGACTGCACCTAAGGTTCAAAACACACTGTGTCACTTAACCCCACTAAAGACTATTACATCTCCATTCTATAGATGAGAAAAACTGAAGCTCTGACGTGCTGAGAAGCTCACCTATGGCTCATAAGTGCAGAGCTGGGGTTAAAAGTCAGGGATGTGGGGTTCCAGAGCCCACACTCCTCAAGTTGATGTCACAAAAGGAGAGTGTGGCCCCTTCGGACAACACAATGACCTGGTGTTCTGTGTGACCTTGGACAGGTAATTTAACCTATAAGGGCCTTACTTCCTTATCTACAAAGTGGATAAATTCTCATCCACCTGACAGAGCTGCTGTGAGGATCAAATATGCCAAGCAGAAAAGTGTTGGGTGGCAGCATATGTTTAGCTTTTGTTTGGGGGGCGAACTATACATTTTCAGAATCAAAGAATGAGTGAATAGGCAGGATAAGAAGAAGTGAATTTCTAGGTTCTTCTATTTTCAGAAAAAGTAAAACTGAAATGTGAAGAGCTAGTGTACTACTCAAATGTTTACACACAAAAGACATACCCTTCAGAGGGCACTGGAACCTCCTTGGGCTTCAATTTCCTGACCTTTCAGTTGTGGAAGTTAAATTACTGTATATGCCTAGATACAGGGTAAAATTTTGTTTCCCAAATCACCAGGCACCAAGGAGGGAGTCACCTTCTCCTTGGTTCCTACCAGACTCATATTGCAAAGAACTCCACCAATTACTTTATTAGCAATACCAAAATACTATTTGGAGGAAACACAAGCCTGAAACTAACTTAATCAATAATGGTTTCAGGATGTGCTTTTTGAGAAGCACTATACAAGAGACAACCTTAACACAGAGTCAGTGTTAAATTATCTGAAAAGTAATGACCCAGAGTTTGAAGTGCTGGATGATATAAACAATCCTTTAAGGTTCATTTTAAAAGAAAAAGTAGCCTGTTCCAATATTGGGTGAATTAGTTATTGTGGCTCAGGACAGAAATGATTAGTGAATGCATCCCAAGCTGAGCAGATAATGGTGCTCCTCACGGTTAAACACATTTGGGGCCAAGGAGTTCAGGTATGGAATGCTGGTTGAGAGGAGGCTGTCACACACTGGTGAGAAGAGTAGGTAGGCAGCTCAAGGGGAAAACTGAGCTGGAGAGAAAAGATGTAAGAATGGAAAGCAGGGCCTAGATAATAAAGGAGAGAGCAGAGTACAGAGCCTGGGATGGATCCCTCAAAAACCCCTGTAGCTGAGGAGTATAAATTGAGAGAGCATGTGGTCAGAAGCAGAAAGAGCAGGAGTAATGGCACTTGGATCCCACTGTATGAGAGAATGTCAAGGAGACTGAATTGACATGTGAAGCCCCAAGACGGGATAGCATTGCCATTCCTCCAGTGCTTGTCATGTTAAGAAACAAATTGATGCCTATGTGGCAGGAGATACAAGTTCATAGGGTAGAGAAAGGCAAATTCACTGTGAGAAGTCAATGTTCACACAGTCAGCGTCAGGTAAGACAGGAAAGATTCTTATGTGTCACATCCTTAAAGAGTGGAGGGTCCAGTGGTGGCCAATTAAGCAATAGTTCCAAGAAAGGAGTAGTGAATTAGAGGATTGAGAGGACCTACAGTTGATCTAGATCAATTATACCTATGCTAAGTGGTCACTGAATTTACCATTAGGCCTCACATTAATAGTAATGGAATGATATACAGCATATCACAGTGTTTTACATGTGCTGCCTGATTTGATCCTCCTCACAGTATTCCCACTGGGTGGTAAAATAAGAGTTCATGTTCTGATCAAATGCTCACTACTCACAAGGCAATTCATTCCATACTCAAAACATGTCGATTTAAAAGTCAGTTCCTATGGAACTGGACTCTTCTGTAACTTCCACGAGTTCTGCCTCTTAAAGACAAACAAAAGTGGTATGTTTGAAGATCATGTTTTCCTCTAGTCTTCTGTCTCTCTCTCTCTCTCTCTCTCTCTCTCTCTCTCTCTCTCTCTCTCTTTCTCTCTCTCTCTCTCAGCTCTTCCTACAGTGAGGAATTTCATCCAGATTTTCCTGCTGCTTTTGTCTCTGACTTTGTCCCACTCCACTCTCCACATACTGACCCCCTATTATGGGCCAGATGCTGGGAGAGGTTCACGACTCATCTCATTTCATTCTCATGATGGTTCTGCAGAAGATGACTTGTTCAAGGTCATATAGGAAATAAGTATTCAAACTTGTGTCTTTCTGAAACCAAAAATTTCCATCAGCAAAAGCTAGAGATACACTGTCCAGTATAGTAGCCACCTACCACACCTGGCACCTACCACATCTGACACACAGGAAACATGCCTGTTTCAACTGAGATATGAAGTAAGAGTAAAACACACACCAAATTGGGAAGGCTTAGATTAAAAAAAGAATGTAAAACATCTCAATTTTTATGTTGATTCTATGCTGAAATGATAATATTTTGGATATATTGGATTAAATACAATATATTGAAATTGGTTTCACCTGTTTCTTTTTACTTTTTTAAGTGTGACTACTAGAAATTTTTTAATTATATATATATATATATATATATGCCTCTTATTCATGGTTTAGATTATAATTCTTTTGAGCAGCACTAATCTACAACACTAGAATGAGAAGTCTCAACTCTTTGGACAGTGACTGTCCTAGTATAAGAGCCAGAACTCAAGGAGCAGCCATTTAATGAATCTAATATCAGATGGCATGAGAAGTTCCTGACCAGTGATAAAATCTGAGCTTTATCTTTCTGTATTCTATTATTGTTTTGCATTTTATTTCCTAGGGTTTTTACAGAATAAAGTTTTATAACTAAATGAAATATGTTCATTGAAAAAAAAAGGAAAAATACATCTTACAACATGTACACCTATAAGGATGATGTGCTCCAAAACCTATTAGGATACCCAAAAAAGGTTCTGCAATGATAAGGCCACCAATGTGAAAGATTCATAGGAAATTTTTGAATTACCTTTATAAAATATGAGGGCAAAAATATTTTCAAATTAATATAATGGTATGTGATTTTAAGGTATAATTAAACTAAGTATTAGAAGCAGATACTTGAGTATTCCATTTAAATTTCTAGAAATTCAAATACCCAGGTGGGCCTGACAGTACTTTAATGTTCATGTAGGAAAAAACAGGAAATAATTTAAGTTGAAAGTCATTTTATATTTAGACAAATATAGTACATTATACAAGGGATCAGCATCCTAGTCTCAGAGCATTAAAATTTAACTGGAGCCATCATTTATCCAATTACTTATCCCCTTACTCATTGGTTCATTCAACACATTTTTTTTAATTTTAATTGTTGTTCAAGTATAGTTTTCTGTCTTTTACTCCTACCCCAGCCCACCCCCCAAACCCACCCTACCTCACTCCCATCTCCACCCCCCCTAGTTTTTGTCCATGTGTCCTTTATACTTTGTTCCTGTAAACCTTTTCCCTTTCGCCTGAAATTCCCTCCCCTCTCCCCTCTGGTCACTATCAGCCTGTTCTCTATTTCAGTATCTTTGGTTATATTTTGCTTGTTTGTTTGTTTTGTTGTTTAGGTTCCTGTTAAAGGTGAGATCATATGGTATTTGTCTTTCACCTGGCTTATTTCACTTAGCATAATTCTTTCCAGTTCCATCCATGCTGTCGCAAAGGGTAGGAGCTCCTTCTAAGGAAGAATAAATAAATGGGACCTCATAAAAATAAAAAGCTTCTGCACAGCTAAAGAAAACAGTATTAAAATAAAAAGAGAACCAACCGTATGGGAGAACATATTTGCAAATGACACCTCAGACAAGGGTTTAATCTCCAAAATATATAAAAAACTTACACGACTCCACTCTAAGAAACAAGCAACCCAATTAAAAAATGGGCAAAGGACTTGAACAGACACTTTTCCAAGGAGGACATCCAGAGGGTCCAGAGACACATGAAAAGATACTTAGTATCACTAGCTATCAGAGAGATGCAAATTAAAAACCACAATGAGATACCACTTCACACCAGTCAGAATGGCCATCATAAACAAAGCAACAAACAAATGTTGGAGAGGTTGTGAAGAAAAGGGATCCCTAGTGCACTGTTGGTGGGATTGCAGACTGGTACAACCACTATGGAAAACAGTATGGAATTTTCTCAGAAAACTAAAAAATGGATCTGCCTTTTGACCCAGCAATTCCACTGCTAGGATTATATCCTAAGAACCCTGAAACACCAATCCAGAACAACCTATGCACCCCAATGTTCATAGCAGCACAATTTACAATAGCCAAGTGCTGGAAGCAACCTAGGTGCCCATCAGTAAATAAATGGATCAAAAAACTATGGTACATTTACACATTCAACACAGATTTTTGCATAACTTCCATGTGCCTCCAAGTCACAATCACAACCATGAGAAACACCCAACCATATGAGATGACACTAAGTAGAAACCTTCTGGGACTTCTCCATGCCCCAACAGGTTTAGATTTCAACCCACTTTTAAACATTATTCTGGTTTGCAGCACGCACATGTTTATACATGGAAAGTTATTTTTTTAATCCAAAATCAGACTCCTCCTTTCTCTTGGAAGGAGTGAATATCACCTAACCAGCTCACAGTTCCTGTCACTGACAAGCATGAAGGTCTGGGGAGGCCCACTCAAGTCCCTTACAATCATGACAATATAGTTGAACTAAGATTTAAAAGGAAAACCAGACAGCATATAAACAATGTAACAATATAAACTTAATACCTGCAGGACATAAAAAGGGGGTACAGATCATTGAGAAATGGTCTTCAGAAAGTGGCAAGAGGAAGTCTTCTCAGAGATGCAAAGAAACAAACAGCAGCATCAGAGGCTGAGAGTGGACCCACCTGCACAATTTGGAGAAGAAAGAAGAGGTGGGGGAGAGTGTGGGGCAAAGGGTGTTGATCAAAGGGAAGTCTGGGTAAGGAGTTTGGATTTGATGTGTTCAGTGAAGGGCATCTACTGTAGGTTCTTAAGCCATAGAGAAAGATAACACAAGGAGCTTTAAATAAAAAGGAAGCTAGTAAAAGTATGTGGTATCTGTATGGACTAGAAGAGAAAAGAATGGGGCTATAGACTTTTAGGTTTCTTGTGCTGGTGGTGGTGGTATGTGTGTATATATTCATTTTAGCAGTGGAATCCTTTCTTCAAACCAAATTTTATAGAACTGAATGGAATGTAGTATTCTGGATTAGATCCTGGAACAGAAAAAATACATGAGTGGAAAAAAATGGTGAAACCTAAATCAAGTCTGTATAGTAGACCCCCTTATCTGTGTGGGATCCATTCCAAGACCCATAGTGAATGCCAGAAATGAGGGACAGTACCAAACCCTACGTGTAAAGTTTGATTTATAAATGATGCAGAGTAAGAGATTAACCACAATAATAACAAAACAGAACAATTATAACAATATAAAAGTTATGTGAATGGCTTTGGGGCCATCAGTAAGTAAAATAATGGTGACTTGGACACAAGCACCCCAATACTACAAGAGTCCATCTGAGTGACCAAGGCCACTAAGACACTAACTGGGCAGGAAGTGTTTATAGCGTGGAGACACTGGACAAAAGGATGATTCACAACCCAGATGGGATGGAGCCAGAAGGCACAAGATCTTATTACATTACACAGAACAGTGTCCAGTTTAAAACTTATGAATTGTTTCTTTCTGGAATTTTCCTTTTAATATTTTTGGACCATGACTGACTGTGGGTAACTGAAACCACAAAAAGCCAAACCATGGATAGGAAAGCAGGGAGGTGAGGGGGCTACTGTAAGTTAGTTAATAGTAATGTAGCCATGTCAATTTCTTAGTTTTGACAAATGTACCACAGTAATGCAAAATGTTAAACATTAGGGGGAACTGGGTGATGGGTACACAGAGGCAATTCTCTGTACTGTTTTGTTAACTTTCCCATAAATCTAAAATTAGTCCAAAATAACAAGTTTATTTGAAAAAAACCTGACACAGAAGTCCAACAATAAAAATAGATGAGCTGCAGCAAGGGCCTGCTCACTCCTCCCTCTCACTTCCTCCACCTGCCTATGCCCAAGGAGGGCCCCAGTGAGTATAACATGAACATGGAGGGGCAGCCATCAGAGGCCTGTCTGGTCAAGAGAGGACAAATAGTGATATAAGTAGGATTAGAACTGTCAACCTGAGAATGCCTGCTTCAAAGTAAACTAGTACATGCCTAAGAAATCCAATAGCATCCCACTCTAAGTGCTCTCTGCATGTGGTCCCTTTCCAGTGAGCCCAGCTAGCACTCAGTCCCTGAAGCCCATGTGACTGCTCCATCATCTGAATGGACAGGAAAAGTCACCTGACACTAGAGGAGTCACTTCATTAGCCGGCTAAAGGCCTATGGAGCACCTATTGGGAAGTGATTCTGGAGCCATTACAATGATCCCTTTTGTGAACTGGAATCAGGGAACAGGAAAAGAATAGCTACTGACACGATCTGCCAAGTCAGGAAAGATGACATATGCTGGAGGCAGAAAAAAGCAGAGACTGTGAGCAGGAAAGAGAGGGAACAGGACAGAGATGGGGAGTGGTCAGTGGTAGGACAGGTATAGAGAGAAGCTGACAGAAGGGGCGCAGCCCAACAGAGAACCCACAATCCAGTGGAACAACTGCTCCTACAGCCAGGTTCACTAGTGGTTCCTGTTCCTCCTGAGGCCCAGTGTCCAACTGTGCTTGGGTCCCCATGCAGAGGAAACCTTACAATAAGTTCCCACCACTTGAGGGAGGGAGTCTGGTTCTTACAACCAAAAGAGTGTTTAAAAAATACCTATGGGCCAGCCCTGGATGGTGTGGCTCAGATGGAATGTTGTCCTTTAACTGAAAGATTGCAGGTTCAATTTCCAGTCACAGCACATATCCAGGTTGAGGGTTCGATCCACAGTCTGGGCCTTATGATCCCTGGTCTGGCAAATATGATCCCCGGTGTGGGTGCATATGGAGACACGAATTGACATGCCACTCTCAAATCACATTTCTCTCTCACCCTTCCTCTCTCCCTTCCTCTCTATCTAAGAAGCAATGAAGAAAATGTCCTCAGGTGAGGATTAAAAAAAAAAAAAAAAAAAAACAGAAAGACTTTGGGCCACAATGATCCAGCCTCTGGCTTGATTAATAGTTCCAGTTCTTTCTTCCACAACCTTTTTGGTCCCCCTATTTTTCTCCTACAAGGAACACTTTGAAGGGTAGGAGACATTGTGGTTTAGCCAAGAGGGCCCTGGACTGGTGGTCAGAGGTCAGGGGCCAGGATTTCAGGCCCTGTAGCTTCATCTACTGCAGAAAGACTTCAGGCTTGGACTCAGAAGCTCTAAAAGTTTCTTGATCACCTCCTCTTTTTATCATCCACTTAACTCTTTGGCCATCACCTACAGAGAATGAAAAGAGCTACCTAATGGAGCACAGAGTAGACCCTAATTCTGATTGTCCTTATTTCTATAGAACTGTGAGACAGCTATTTCCCTGGTGAGAAGCACTATACATTGTACCCACTTCCTTTCAGCTGCCAAGACATCAACAGACTCTCCTGAGGTTTAGTAAAAGGATGTGAATCCCATTCTGGTTAAACACACATACACAATATTATTACAATCTAAAAGAAAAGCACCTTTATTTTTTCCAAAATCTACATACACACAAAGTCAGCTTCACTATCTTATGCTGAGAAGACAGTCCATAGACACTTTCTCAGGTTTCCATGAAGTTATCATTTAATTCACTTATTAATTCAGTGATTATGTATACATTTATTTTACTGTAATACAATTATTTTGCTAATAAAACACTTTGTACACCTGTGAAATCTAATAAGAGGTTTCCAGGACTACACAACATGCCAATTAAAAATGCCAATTAGCCCTGACTAGCGTGGCTCAGTTGGTTGAGCATCATCCCTCTTATGCAAAAGATCACCAGTTGGGTTCCTGGTCAGGGCAGTTGCCTCAGTTGCAGGTTTGATCCCTGGTTGGAATGCATGTGAGAGGCAACCAATTGATGTTTCTCTCCCTCTCTTTTTACCTCCTGTCCCCTCTTTAAAAATAAATAAAATCTTTTTCTTAAGTTATTTAAAAATGTTAATTAGATCTAAGTGAACAAGATCTAAGTGAATCACACAAGAAATTTAACAAAGTGAATTCTAGGGAGGGAAAGGAAGAAGAACATGATATCTTAAGTAAGCCATCAGCTCTGCCTTACTCTCTCACCACAGACTCTTGTGATTCTAAAAAAAATACCACATTTGAGTTCAAATATCTTGGGTCAAAAGGTTAACATAATAATATATAGCAATGCACTTAGAGCACAGGTGGCAAACACAAGGCCCTCCACCTTGTTTTATCTGGCCTGGTACCTTTTTTCTACCCAGTGGCAGAACCAATCTCCTTGCCCCTAGTTAAGGAGTGGTTATATTTATACAGTCCTAAAATTACATTCGGCCCTTTCAAGGCAACGGTGAGGCTGATGTGGCCCCCGGTGAAAATGAGTTTGACACCCCTGACTCAGAGAATGCATATTATCTAAATATAATACCTACAGAGCACCACTAAAAGTGATGCCCAGGATTTATGCTCATCCATAGCACACTGCTTCAGAACAGAAGCAAATGAAACCTGACACACCTATATCCCTCCAACATATTTAGCATGTGTCAGGCCCAGCAGAGGCACCATATATTCATCTGGACCCTTCAAGTTGGAATAGAATTCATTCTTTAAAAAGCTCTAAAAAAATTAAAGCAACAAGGAGGATAAAAACATAACCCTTACATTACTGACAAAGTTATATATGATGGCTTTGCAATATAAGAAATATATACATATGAAGGTAATTTGCTTAGGACAGCAGTGCTTCATATCTTTTTCTCACCCAAAGAAGCACTGAACTTACAGTATAGCAGACAGATTTTGTTTAGACATAGAAAGGGGAAGAGTTCTTTGGTTTTATTTATTTATTTTTTTAGCCTCACCCAAGGACATGCTTATCAATTTTTTTTAGAGAGAGAGAAGAGAAGGAGAGAAACATTGAAATGAAAGAAAAAAATCAATGGGTTGCCTTTTTATATGCCCCAACCAGGAATCAAACCTAAAACCTAGTCATGTGCCCTGACCAGGAATTGAACCCACACTTTTTCAGTTTACAGGACGATGCTCCAACCAACTGAGCCAAGCTGATCAGGGCAAGTGCTCTTTAGTTTTAGTTCTGCTTGTTTAATTGACTTATACCTTATCTGAACATTAAACATACCTGAACGATGAAGAGAAAAAGATTCAGGTCATTAGGTCTTCCGGCTTTCTAATTATTTTAGATGCTTTTGGGAACAGAAAGACAAATCAAATGAGACTTCTCCCTAGAAACTTCCAATTCAGCAATGAAACACTACCTCAAGGATGGAAGATGAATTAAACAAACAAGCTTACTTGCTCTTGACCTACAAGTCATCAGGCTGTCAGTTAAAATAAACTAAAAACATTGACCTAATAGAATTTGATATTCCTTACATCTAAAACCTACTAGAGTCTCAAGTGGAAGGGGGTTCCTATAATTTTCCTCTGGAGTATTACTATCCTAAGTTATTTATAGTTTTTAGATTCCTGTACAACAGGAGGATCTCAGAGTGGCCCAGACATCTAGTCATCTCTCGTCCCACTCCCACTTCACATATCTTGTGATTCTTGTCCTTCCTCTGGAGCACTGATCCACTATTTTATGTCCAATTAATTCATGCCAGGGTGGGATCTAGTTGGTTATATTCATTGGTTCCACCACAAGTATCATTTATATATATGAAAGGAAGGCACCGTTCAATTAACCCCTTCTATGCACTAGCCCTGGGCTAGGCACTCAAATCCTCCTGCTTCTTAAATAATCCAGCAAAGGAACTATCATGTAAAGGAACTTTACATTTATATGTAAAACTCCTCCTGTTTTTACATATATGAAAACAGTTCCCTTATCCTGACCCCAACATTGGGTGTATTTTCAAGGAAAAGTCCTCTCTTTGAGATTAATCTCACTGACAAATAGGTCACCACATAAGTGACCTTTCCCAGTAAACAGATCTTATTAGTTCAGATTTTAGAACATTTAAAAGTAATTGCCTCCAGGTCACATAGCAAATTGGTAACAAAGCTATGAGCAGCCTGAAAACTGGACCCCAGTGAGGGCTCTCTCCACCACACCAAATTCCAGTTCCAACTTATCTGGTCTTCCCCCCTCCTGAACTTGAGTGGAGTCTGTTACATCTCAGCTCAAATACAAAATCTCCTAAGTAATCTTTTTCCACCAGCTTTGCCCAACAAATCCATCCTTACCTCCCAGGCACAGGAATCTTTCTTCCCTAAATATACATAGTCATCTCTGCTAAACGCCATTCAAAGATGCCTGCTTTTACTTAATAAACAAGTTTCACAGCTGAGATGACTTCTGCCTGCGAAACAGCCTCCTTTCTTGCTTCTATGCTTCTCCATCTTTTGATCCAGAAATTGTGAACAATTATTGCTTTCCCAAAAATATAACATGGCTTTGCAGGTGGTGTTCTTTCTACTTGGAGTATCTCTTTCTCTGCAGTTTATCTTTCCTTCAAAGCACCTCCATCCAGTTCTCTTTGAAATGACCTTTCAACTAAATGACTTTCTCCTCTGTAGTTTATATTTATGAACCTCTACAATCACCACTTAACTAAAATATTACAGAGTGTACAAAATAATTATTGTACAGTCTCCTTTTCCCCCCATTAGGTTGTATTTAGGCTATTATTCTTTGAATTCTCAACATTTAGTGCTATGCCAAAGGTGGGTACTTAGGAAATGCAGGCCAACACAGTGGAGCTTTCCAGTCTGCTGATCAAAAGAGAAGGAGACAGGACCCAAGCAAAGACAGAGGGTCTCTCATGAATGGAAACACAGAGCATCATGTGGACCATGTGAATCTTTTCTTCTTGCTCTCTGATTGGCTTCAATGTAAGTGATCCAGGTAAATGAAGTATTACCATAAAATGTTCAAAAAGCTCCCAAGAAAAATAAATCAGCACATTAAGTAATTAAAACACAAAACTAAAATGCATGTTCAAAAATGAATGTACTAGGCATGACAGTTTAAAGTTGGTAAAAATGAACTGTCTCTTATTTCAGGCTGTCTTTCTATTAAAGCCGACAGGCACCACTGTTCAAAATCACTCACTTAAGTTTTAAGTTCACTCTATCTAAAAAAATCCCTTAGTGAAGATAACCCCAAATGTGCCCTTTTATTAATTCTGGAGATCCTTAAAAACAAAGTTTCTGCTCGGATCTCATTTTTAAACCAAAGCAATAACATAAGATCTCAGATTGCTGCTCCTGAGGACATCACAGAGCTTTAAGGGAGCTCTGAGTTTGCCCTTGTTCACGCTCAGTAAACACTTGTTAAACAAATGAACAAACTAATATACCAACCACCTGACAATTCATAGTGTCTCCTTATTAAAAAGACAAATGCCAAGAAATCTGTATTGGCTTTCAAGTGTGCCTAACTTCACCAGCATTGACTTTTCAGTAAGCTAACCTTCTTTGTTTCTGAGACAGAGGATCAAATACACATTCCTCAAGAGATTTCATTAAGATTAAAGTATGCAAAGATTAGAGTGCCAAAGGAAGGAGAAAAGGAAGAGATGATAAAATACAAGCATCAGATGAAATGCTGAAGAAATAGAGAAGTTCCATAGTCTATGGCACTAAATTGACCTCCACACTGACTCTTGAACTGAGGATTTAGATTCCCAGTCTAGGCTTCAACAGCATTAATTATGACCATGACTACATACAAGCAGGTATAAATGCATTTCTTAGCGGCATCTCAAAACACTTTAAGTTTGGGTTTTTATTGCCATATTCAAATAAAAGATGCTTAAGGAAGCCTAAAAACAATTGCACAATATGCTATTTTGGAAAGAAGTAACAACTACCTTCTAAATATAGCCCTTCTAGGCAACTGGAAGAAATCTCCCCATTAGATGATATCAGTGTTAAACAAGCCCAAACGACAACCCAAAATATGTGGAGAGAAAGAGAGAACTTGCCAATGCTCTAGCTAGTCCTGAATCCCACCTCACCTTACAAACCCCATCTTAAATTATCTTACCATTTCTGATCAAACAATTCCTAACTGAGGCTTCTTACCTCTGGTTATGAAAACTATTTCCACAGCAAGAGAATTTCAAGTGCCATGTGATGGAGAAAAACCACAGAACTGCATTCAAGTCCTGGCTAAGCCGCTCACACTGAATGAGTGTGGCTCTGAAGCCTAATTTCTGAGCTTCAGCACTGCTCTGCCCTTACCAGCACCCCAGGTATAAGATGCAGATATTAGCTACCAACTACAATGAGGTACTGTGAAGAAAAAACATGAAATGAAATATAAAATATCCATCATCCTGACCAGTGCAAAGGAAGTATTCCCAAATTGCTGCGCGTGGGTCACCGGCCAGCAGTGACCACGGAACGCTGTGGATGGCTCGTCGAAACACACGCGAGAGAAAACAACACATGCACAGAGACAGACTAGTTTCTGTGGGGAAGTAGGGACGAAATGGCCACCCCCCCTAGTGGGGAGCACGCTGATTTACCGTCCATACCTGCTTTTATTGGGCTCATTTTGCATAATAATTCAGGTAAAGTACAGTACTCATTAGGGGGAAGTAAGGAACTATAGAAAACAAAGAACTCTGCCGGTCTATTGAGTTGGGGGTCAAAGAGCTGTAAGACTGAGGAACAGACTAACTTCCTCCTAAGACCCTTCTCATTCAACTGAGAGCATTCTAAACAAAGAAGGTTTCACAGTAATTTACATATTCTTTCTTAGGCCTGATCACCCTGGGGAATCCGCACTTCTCAGTACCGAGCTGCACCACCCTGTCATTGTTTCAGGCTTAGGTGGAGCAAGGGAACTAAGGCAACTGAGAGATAAGGAGATTTTCTTCCAGACGCTGAGAACTCAGGCTATGTCAAAGCCAAGGAGCGAGGGTCCATCACCCCCCTTTTGCTGCAGCCCCCCAAGTCCTTCTTTTGGGGGGGCCTCCCAAAGTGATCGTGCCTGTCTTAAGTCGTTCCCCTCGTGGGGAATCTTACCCGTCTTTGGCTAACCGACCAAGCTTTTTGGGGTTCAGTTATGAATAAAGCAGCAGAAGCAGCATTCCTGCCAGGAAGACAAGCTTTTGTCTCCTTGCTGGCTTACAATTCCAAGGGTGTTCCCTTAGCCTTAGCTAGGCGGGGGTTTCAGCCTCTGATACCAGTCATGGCGGTTCCCAACACCAAATGTTTGTTCTTTTCCTCCCTTTGCCCAAACAAAGCAATGTGATCTTTCTGCCTGCCAGTGCTGCCCTATATAATATCCACTTACTCTTGGAAAACACTAAAATAGCTAGGGGGGTGGGGGGAGGATTCCCAGCATCCAGCAGCCTTTGATTGGAGGCCCTGCTCTGTGTGCTGTCCTCCTAGTCTGAGTGCACTGCAGCCACTGCACACATGTGGAAGGCTGTGGGGACACTGCAGGGACAGCCCACCAGTCTGCAGTGCTTGGCTGTTTTCTGATATCTCATCTGAATTAAGCACAAAGGATTTTCTACTGCAAACACCAGCATCCAGTACTCAGCGCCCTCAGTCTGAACTTGATGTCCACTTTAAAGCATAAGAATTACCCCATACCAGGCTCCACATTCCCAATGAGAACTTTCCTGATCAAACAATATAGCAAAAAAGCTGAGGTCTGATATCCACTCCCAAGGACTATAGTAGTTTTCCAGCCCCTTCTCATGCCATTGGTCAAGAAGGGACCTAACCTGAGATCATCCCAAACAGCACAGGCAAGCTAGCACTTAGCTTTTGCTCTGGACAGCTTTGCTCCAAAGAGCAGATTACCCCCCTTCTTACATCTATGATCCTTGTCACAGGTCTGTGGTTAACATTCTATCACCTTAGGAGTCTTAATAGGAATTCACAAACTGTTCTGCAAGGTTAAGATATTAAATACTGTCAGCTCCCCAGGTTATATGGTCTTTGTGGCAACCTCTGCTACATAGCCCCAGAGCAGCCATAGACTATACATACACGAAGGAGCATGGCTATGTTCCAGATATAATAACCTTTATTTCTAAAACAAGAGGCTGGCTCATGGCCCTAGTTTGCCAAGCTCTTGTCTAAAACATTTTTTTGTAAGTATGGCCTGAACTATAAAGAAAATGAAAACCTATGGCATTCATCCAAATTATTCCAAACCGGAATAACCCACCTATATCTGTGTGAAATCATATGGCTCTTGACTTTTCTGTCTGATTTATTTTGTTCACTTAGCATGATATTCTCAAGATCCATCCACATTGTCACAAACAGCAGTATTTAATCTTTTCTTATGGCTAAGTACTATTCCATTGTATATATATGAACCTCATCTTCTTTATCCAATCATCTACCAAAGGGCTCTTTGGTTGTTTCTATGTCTTGGAACCCTGACTGTATTTAATCCCCTACCTAGGGCAGCCCAAAGAGGGTAATCTCTCATCACATAACCCCAAGAACCTCTACTACACAATTTCCAACTAAAGTCCCACCACCAGCGACAATGGCATTTTATAGAAGTCTTACTGACATCTATGTAAAAAGATACACATTATATATGACAAGCACAGTTGCCACAGTTGTAGCCACAGCCAAACAATGACTTTGAACTTGCATATTCTTTTTTGTAAAAGAAATACTAGCCTCCACCAAGGCAATACTCTTACATAATATACACCAGCAGAGGTCGAATGCTGGGTCTAGGAAACCAAGAAGAGTACTTCTGCAATCCATGTGCAGTCCAGCACCATAGCAAGAGCATTGCCTGGTTAGATGTGCCTCATCATTTCAAGTAATAGAGAGAACAAGGAAGAACTCTTACACAGAAGAAGGCCACCTTAGACTCCAAACAACTGTGTCCCTATCCACAGGTTCTAGTAACGCAGGGAGTCAGACAGAGACATGGAGTTTACTCTATTTAGAATAAGACTGCTAAAACAGGAGTGTCAAATGATGGTATTGGTATCAATTCAACACCAACAAGAACCTCCAATTTGGGATGCACTAAAGGAGGAAATTTTATTCAGTGCGCACAGCTCAACTGTGACATAGCACAGCTGTGAGAACAGCAAGGCTATGAGGGACTATGAGCTACTAGAGCCAGGCCCCTCTCCAGCTAGACAGCTCTGCTCCTCTCTGGTCCAGTCCAGTCTGCTGTGCCTGCTCTCATCCGCTCTGGTCAGACAAACTATCTTTGGTGTTTCATCTTCTTTGTTTCAGCTTCAGCCAGAGAAAACATAGTCTTAAATCTTTGGTGGAAAGAGAAAATGTGCTCCTCAAGCCAGAAAGAAGTTGACTTGTATAGACAGAAGTCTCCACTGCTGGTTCCTGATTGCTATGTCCTCATGCAAACGAGGACCCCAAATCCTCAGTTTGATCCAAAAAGCACTCTATTGACTAGTCAGTAAAAATGTTGATGGGGGTATAGATGCACAACTCTGATTGGATGAGGAAAGCTTATTGGTTGAAATCCTATTCCAGGAACACTTTCATAAGGGCTAACTCAGATGGCAGGAGCACTGTGCAGGCAGGCAGTTCAGTGCAGGTTTCTTCCAGAAGTGTGGTTTACATGAGAGACTCCTATGCAGAAATAGCTGCCAGAGCTCTGTTTTTTTATATTTGAGCCATGTTAAGAAATCCATTGAGAGCCCTCCTCAGTAGCTTCTTTCTCAAGGTCTACATGGGGAAGGGGAAATTATACAAGTCAAGGTATTTTTCAGATATTCCATTCACCAAGAAAGATAAACGTGTGATTTGCAATAAATATTTTCAAGTGTTTTAAGTTGCACATATAGCCACAGCAAAAGGGATACCACCACAAACAGGAAAAAAGGACATACAGTTAAGATATGTACATCATAAAAAGGATGTACTGCTTTGCTTATTTGAATCACAGGGACATTTGAGAGGTATTTTTTAAGAATACCCATGCCCAGCACTGAGGACAGTGGCATGAGTGGCCTTTCCTGCAGAAGAGATATTTGATGAATAAATGCATCAGCAGATATGCTCAGGAAACTCAGATGTCTGAGGATGCTGCCTCTTGTCACTAACTGCCAGCTGACTCAACAGCATATTCTAGATGGCTGATGGAGAGAAACACCCTCCATTTGAAATGCCATGCATATCAAATTTTCCTCTTGCTCCAAGTCATGAAAACAGATAAGCTATAAGGAAGCCCACAGTCTGGGACCTTGCCTGTAACTGGGAAACAAGGCAACTCAGCTCAAAACAATACTGGGAAGGCACAGTTTTACCACAGCCAAAGGAAGGACTTATGATTCAGTTCTCCACATGTTCATGTATTTTATGGAAATAAAAAATAAGATTTTTACAAATAAATCCTCATAAAACAAGAATAAAAAGTCTTCAGTCTGTGATAGAGATGTCCGCTCAGAGCAAGCAATCCACTCCTTTTCCTCCCAATATGGAGTGTGTTTGGACCCCATGTACCCCACAGGGCCACCTTGGAAGCAGGGGTCTGAGCCTGGGTGGGCACTCTGATGACAGAGCATCTGGAAGGCATCAATAGGACCAAACCCCCACAGGCCCAGACAAAACAAGCCTATAGAGCCCTGAGTGTTATTTCCCCACATGAAATGCTTCCCATGTAGTTCTGTACAGATAATAGATGGCGAGAAAAAAAACACCACCATCTGTTCTGTGTTGTGAATCACTTTACTATTGACCATGGGCATGAGTCCTAACAGTGCCTATGAGCCCAGATACCAAGTGACCTTATCAGAAACACACAAAAAAAGAAGCAACAGTATGGAGCATCAGAAAATCAACTGGTAGGGAAGAGTATTTCAAATCAATACACTTCTAATTTTCTCTGCACACACAGAGTACCTAACAGCAAATCACATCATTATGTTTAAGAATGACAAAAACTCTGAATTCTTCACAGACAATAGACAAGACATAGATTGGGCAAGGAGATAAAAGAGCATTCAACCAGAAAAATATGCAACCAGCAAAAATCTGATGAGCTATTTAAAGTCTGTAAATTAGAAAAAGATAAGTTAAAGAGAAAGTAGGCTATGTAAAAGTGTGACTTCAACTAATTAAAGAAGGTTGTTGAACTTCTCCCATAGCATTGGGGGTCCAGGCTCAGGGATCCTATGAAGCGCATCTGTTTATCTGGGTGTCTCTAAGCCCCGAGCCCAGTGTGGGTTACAGCAGGGAAGGGCTGCCGTCTGATGAGAGAATGTATCTCATGGCTCCTTTCTAAACTGAGACAGGAGACCCAAGAAGCTTTCCAAGGTCAAGAACTGAATGTGAACTTCCTGAGGCCAGTAGATTGGGCTTCTTCGCTTCTTTCACCCCAGTGCCTGGCATATAGTTAGTGCTTACAAATATTTGTTTACTGAATTACCTCAGGTTTGAAGCTGAACCAATCCTCAGAAAATATCACCCCACTCATCTGCAGAAAACGAAATAAGAGCCAACCATCATAATAGGTGTATGTAAAATTACAATACTTGTTAATGGCAAAACCCTGTCCTAGAATGCAGGTATTCTGAATTGAGTCCTGTTTGCTTTCCCCACTGCCATCCTTGAACCACACACTAAAGAACTCCTTATATAATAAAGAAACTTTTAAAAAGCATGTGTTAAGACTAATAAACACAACCCACATTTAAACTAGAGTTGGGAGGCCTGTAAGGAGAGCTCTCATGCCCTAACCCTCATTGTCAATTACCCCAAACAGGAAGAGACATGCTTCCATCTCCAACAGGAGGCTGTTTTTCTACACTACTTCCCCAGCAGGAAGGAGAAGCATGTTCTTGTCTGGCAAAGAATCAGACAATGAAAGACTGTTACAAGACTCTCAGCCTGTGAGAGGCCACTACACTTCCAATTCTCCATCTCCTTCCAGTGAACTCTTTATAACAGCCTCTCTGAACTCCCTTTATCCTTGGTAAAAGAATGTCCCTCTGCTTTGTTCTCTGGACTTGTGTGTGGTTCTCCATTAGGTCATGTCCCAAATTAACAGTTCTTTGTTGTTTTGGATTCAACCTATTTTGCTGAAGAAATAGCTGGCAGCCCATTTGTTTAAAGTGAAAACATGTGAATTGTAATTTCTGTGAAAATGCCATGTTCATCAAAACTGCAACAGCTATGGGTTGTATGAAAGTAAAGGCTTAATTAAGTTCAATACTGTCAAGGAAATAGGATGTATCTGTTAGTACATTAAGGCCTCTAAGTTAAAAATAAAACACATACCTTTGCCACTTAAGTAAAAAGTCACAGAAACAATGAAATACCTGCTATGTTCAGACATTCCTAATTCTATTATACTTACAGAGAGCAATCCCACTTGCTAAAGGTAAGTTAGTTTGTTCAGCACAAGTAATTTTATGTCTTCAGTCTGGACACTAGACTTAGAGGAAGCAGAAGAGAAAATGGACTAATGAGCAAGTTTGGCACAGAGTGGACAAGAACCCTCTGCAACTTCCTTTCCCTTGTCTAACACACCTTCTCCACTTCAGGGAACTGGGTTGTGTTGATCTTTACCATTGTCACCATCATTATCTGTATCATCATCCTCACAGAGCAAGGGAACTCTTCCTGAAATTTAGGTAGTCTCAGAAATTAATTTCGTACCAATAGAAGGCACTATGAAACTTAGCAAAAAAAAATTTGCCTACCTTTCCATAAGTACAAATACATCCCAAATGATGTTAAATTCTTGTACACAGACCAGAGTAGTCCTACAGCTGATTTTCTTACCACACAAAAAAAGTTTCAACTTGGTATCATTAGATAGTACATATGCAGAGATCCCAGCAACAGTGATTCATGGAAAAGACTGACTACTTTGAAGGCTTCTCAACACAGGCTTCTTGGCCACAGGCTGCTGAGGAAGCATCCCGCAGTGACTCAGAGAAAGTCCCCTTACACAAACCCATGGGCTGTATTTCTTCCAGGTTCTCAAACTTTATTGACTCCTCAAAGACATGATGAAGCTTGGGTTTGGTAAGGAGCTCTGGAGATACACAGGTGAGGGCCCACCAGAATGTGGCAGCATCATTTGTTAGCAAATCTCATTACCACTGCAGCTCTTAACACTGGGAAGACAGAGATGCCCTTTTCAGGCCTAATGTCTATTATGAAGCAGGCTATCAGGAAGGCTTTACAATGCTGATAGGCCCTTATCAAGTCATTCCTAAAAGGCATCATAGCAGGCCAAAAAAAGCGGACTTCGCTGAACAGCAAAGGAAACCATCAACAAAATAAAAAGACAACATGCTGAATAGGAGAAAATATTTGTGAACCATAAATCTGTAAGGGATTAATATATAAAATATATAAAGAACATATAAAACTCAACATCAAAATAAAACAATATGATGTTTAAAAAGGCAGAGGATCTGAATAGACACTCTTCCAAAGAAGACATACATACAAAGAGCCAATCTGTACATGAAAAGGTACTAACATCACTAATAATCAGAGAAATGCAAATCAAATCCATAAATGAAATATCACCTCACACTGGTTAGAATGGCTATCTGCAAAAAGAGAAGTGGTGGCAAACATGTGGGACAAAGGGAACTCACATGCATGTTGGTGGGAATGTAAACTGTGGTTGACACTATGGAAACAGTATGGATGTTCCTCAAAAAATTAAAAACAGAACTACTGTATGACCCAGCAATTCTATTTCTGGGTAGTTGTCAAACAAAAGATAAAAACACTAACTGGGAAAAAAATGTCCATTCCCCTATGCTAACTGAACCATTATACACAACAGCCAAGATATACAAACAATCTAAGTATCTACCAACAGATGGATGGATGGATATAGATGCTGTGGTGCATACCTACAATGGAATGCTATTCATCTATAAAAAAGGAATGAAAGTTTGTCATTTGTAATAGCATGGATGGATCTTTAGAACATTGTAATACGTGAAATAAGTTAAACACAAATACCATATGATTATATGGGCAATCTTACACACACACACACAAGCTGAAGGGGGTCAAAAGAAAAAAACAGAAGATTCACTCTTGAACTGATTGGTTTCAGTTTGAGCAGCTGCCAGACCATGGTTGGAGAGTATAGACACCCATCTTTGTTGAAATAGAAAAGCTAAACATATCTTCATAAGGATCTATAGTAAACTCTTACCTATAGGAATTTAATGTGAAAATTGGTCTTTGGCATCAATTCAACACCAATAGGAATCCCCAATTTGAGGTTCGGTGAATAGGGAAACTTTATTCAGTGCTAAACAGCTTAATTGCGATACAGAACAGCTGTGGGGCAGCCCTGGGACAGACTCTTCTCTAGCTTAACAGCTCTGCTCTGCACATGGCTGGTTTGCAATTCATTGGTCTCTGTGCCAATCTGCTCTGGCAAAGACAACTTTGGTGTTTCAGCTCCAGCCAAGGAAACACAGTCTTCAATAGAAAGGGAAAGTACATGCCCAGAACTAGAGGGGAGCTGACTTATATATACAAAAGTCCCTTCCCCAAGTCCCTGATTGGCCTCTCTTCATGGAAACTAGGACTCCAAATCATCATAGTTCAATTGGTCTAAAAGACACTGGATTGTTCAGAATGGACCTGCTCTGATTGGTTGGTAAAGGTGTTGACAGGGATATAGCTGTGAAGCACCAATCCAGTGAGGAGAGCCTCAGTTTTATTGGTTAAAACAGAATTCCAAGAACTTCTTTATAAGGGCTGGCTCAGATGGCAGAAACACTGTTCAGGCAGGCAGTTCAGTACAGAAGCAGGTAGTCCAGTGCAGGCTTCTCCCTGAAATACTGTTTGCATGACAAGCTCCTGTGTAGAAATGGATACTAGACTCTGTTTTTCTCTCTCTCTGTGTGTGTGTGTGTGTGTGTGTGTGTGTGTGCGTGCGTGTTTGAGGGGAGTATTTTTTAAATATTTGGGCCCAATTAGCCACCAAGAGCTCTTCCTGGTAGGTATGTTTCTCAGGGTCCACAAAACCATGTGGATATCCACCTAGGTAACCAGGACTTGCACTGCTTCTACAGGCTTATTAATAAATTATAGAGGAGGTGTCCAAAAACCAGAATTTATTTAAAAATTGTGTATTTATTATTTTTTTCCTGCTAAAATGACTTCAATCAGTGCTTTTAAACCAGGGCTATAACACTAGTTTTTTGGGTAATTTTTTAGAATTCCATTGTTACTCTATAGTTTGTATGCATGAATAAAATCTATAATGTCTGTGTTTTTTGTTTTTCATGCTTCTTGTTCATTTTTTTATGTTGCTCAAGTACAGTTGTCTCCATTTTCACACCATCAATTTCCCTGCATCACTGACCCTCAATCCGTCCCCACTTCGACTTTGTCCATGGATCCTTTATACATGTTCCTTGATGACCCTTTTCCTTCTTTTTCCCACGATACTCCTCCGCCCTTCCCTCTGATTACTGTCAGTTTGCTCTTTATTTCACTGTCTCTGGTTATATTTTGCTTGCTTGTTTGTTTTGTTGATTACATTTCACTTACAGGTGAGATCATAAGGTATTTCTCTTTCACCTCCTTAATTACTTCACTTAGCATAATGCTCTCCAGTTCTATCCATGCTGTTTGGGAAGGGCAGGAACTCCTTTCTTTCTGCTGCATAGTACCACATTATGTAAATGTACCACAGTTTTTTGATCCAATCATTTACTGATGGACACATAGGTGGCTTCCAGCACTTCGCTATTGAAAATTCTGTTGCTATGAATATTGGGGTGCATAGGTTATTTTGAAATAGAGTTTCAGGATACTTAGGGTATAATCCCAGCAGTTCCACTGCTGGGAAAAAAGGCAGTTCCATTTTTATTTTTTGAGGAAATTCCATACTGCTTTCCACAGGGGTTGCACCAGACTGCATTCCCCCCAAAAGTGCACTAGGGTTCCCTTTTCTCCACATCCTCTCCAGCACTTACTGTTTGGTGATTTGTTTATGATGGCCATTCTCACTAGTGTGAAGTGGGATCTCATTGTGGTTTTAATTTGCATCTCTCTGATAGCTAGTGATGCTGAACATCCTTTCATATATCTGTGGGACATCTGTATGTCCTTCCTTGGAGAAGTGTCTTTTTTTGTTGAGGATTTTAGCATGTATGTTCATCAACGATATTGGTCTGTAATTTTCTTTCTTTGTCTTTGTCTGGTTTGGGAATTAGGATGATGCTGGCCTCATAAAAAGTTTGGAAGTCTTCCCTTTTCTTAGATTTTTTGCAATAGTCTGAGAAAGACAGGGTTTAGCTCTTCCTGGAATGTTTTGTAAAATTCTCCTGTGAAACTATCCGGTCCAGGGCTTTTGTGTGACAGGAGTTTTTTTATTACTGCTTCAGTTTCACGAGCTGTTATCATTCTTTTTAGGCTTTCTGCTTCTTCTTGATTCAGTTTTGGAAGATCATAGTTTTCTAGAAATTTGTCCATTTCACCCAGGTTTTCAAATTTCTTGGCACATAGTTCTTTGTAGTAATTTCTTACAATCCATTGTATATCTGTGGTGTCAGTTGTAATTTCTCCTCTTTCATTTCTGATTTTATTTATTTGGGTCCTCTCCCTTTTTTCTTCATCAATCTGGTTAAAGGCTTGTTGATTTTGTTTATCTTTGCAAAGAACCACCTCCTGAATTTATTGATCCTTAAGAATTATTCTTTTAGTCTCTATGTCATTTAATTCTGCTCTGATCTTGGTTATTTCCTTCCTTTTACTCTCTCTGGGAATTGTTGTTGTTCCTCCAGTTCCTGTAGATGTAATTTTAAGTTGTTTGAAATATTTCTATGTTTTTGGGTAGGATTTTATTGCTATGAACTTTCCTCTTAAGACTGCCTTTGCTGTTTCCCAGAGGTTTTGGTCTGTTGTATGTTTGTTTTCATTTGTTTCCAGACAGTGTTTAATTTCTTCCTTGATTTCATTAGGAACCCATTCATTGTTTAATAGCATGCTATTCTCTATGAGTTTGAATATTTTTTTATTTTTCCTCGGGCTTGGTTTCTAGGTTCAAGCCCTTGTGTTCTGAGAAAATGCTTGATGTAATTTCAATTTTCTTGAATATGTTGAGGCTTATTTTGTGTCCTAGCCAATGGTCTATCTTTGAAAACATTCTATGTGTATTTGAAATGAATGTGTATTTTGTTTCTTTGGGGTGAAAGGTTGTATATCAGTTATATCCATTTAATCTAATGTGCTGTTTAGTTCTAAAATATCCTTGTTGATATTTTGTTTGGAAGATCTATCCATTTTTTAAAGTAGGGTGTTAAAATCCCCTATTATAATTGTGTTGCTGTCTATATTTTCTTGAAGTCTTCCAAGATTTTCCTTATATATTTGGGTGTGCCTATGTAGGGTGCATATATGTTTACACTGTTTACATCTTCTTGATGGATTCTTGCTTTGAGTATTATGAAGTGTTCTTCTGAGTCTCTTTTCCTGGCCTTTGTTCTGAAGTCTATTTTGTGTGCTATTAGTATTGCTATCTTGGCTTTTTTTTCCTGTCCATTTGCATGAAATTTGTTTTTTCCAACCCTTCACTTTCAGTCTGTGTAGGTCTTTTGTTCTGAGGTGGGTTTCTTGTAGGCAGCATGTGCGTGGGTCATGTTTTCTTATCCACTCAGTTACTCTTGTCTTTTGACTAGAGTATTCAATCTATTTATATTTAAGGTTATTATTGATAGGTACTTACTCATTGCCATTTTATTCCCTTTATACCTGAGTTCCTCTCTCTCTCACTCTTTTTCTTCCTCTTCTGAAAGCAGTCCCTTTAAGATATCTTACAGTGCTCATTTGGTGAAGGTGTATTCTTTTAGATTTCTTTTGTCTGGGAAGCTCCTTATTTTGCCTTCCATTTTAATCGAGAACCTTGTTGGGTAGAACAGTCTTGGTTGCAGGCCTTTGCTTTTCATTACTTGGAATATTCCTTGCCATTCCCTTCTGGCTTGGAGCATTTCCATTGAGAAGTCAGTTGCTAACCTTATCAGGGCTCCCTTGTATGTAACTTCCTGTTTTTCCTTTGCTGTCTTTAAGATTCTTTGTCTTTGAATTTTGCCATGTTAATTATGATGTATCTTGGAGTGAGCCTCTTTGGGTTCCTTTTGATTGGGACTCTCTGTGATTCCCGGACTTGTGTGAATTCTTCTCTCATCAGATTAGGGAAGTTTTCCATTAGTAGCTTTTCTTTTTTTTTTTTTTTTAGATTTTATTTATTAATTTTTAGAGAGGGAAGGGAGGGAGAAGGAGAGAGAGAGAAACACCAATGTGCGGTTGCTGGAGGCCGGGGCCTGCAACCCAGGCACGTGCCCTGACTGGGAATCGAACCTGCAATGCTTTGGTTCACAGCCTGTGCTCACTCCACTGAGCTACGCCAGCCAGAGCTCATTATTCATTTTTCTTTCAGATTTTCCATTCCTTGCTCCTCTTCTTCTCCTTCTGGTATTCTTATTATACAGATATTATGTTTCAATCACTTCCCTTAACTCCTCTTCATTCTTTGAGTCTTTTTTCCTTTTCTTGCTCTTTCTGGAAGTTTTTTTATACTCTGTCCTCCAGCTCATTGATTTGATCCTCTGCTTCATCCAGCCTGCTTTTGATTCTTTCTACCATGTCCTTCAATTCAGTAATTGTATTCTTCATTTCCTCTTGGCCCTTGTTGATTGTTTCTATGTCATTTTTCACACTGATATAGTTTGCAGTAAATTCCTTGTAGTTTCCCTGTAGTTTTTGGTAGTTCTCAGTGAGTTCACTGAGCTTCCTTATAATCATTGTTTTGAACTCAAAATCTGATGGTTGACTTGCCTCTATTTCTTTGCCTGAAAGCAAAAGGGTTCCCCCTTTGCTTTCAAATGGGGGTTGTTTCTTTCTTTTCCCATTATTTGTGAGACTCTTAATTGCTTGCTTCTGCTTTTTAAAATGATCTGTTTTGACTCCCTGACTTTGTGGTGTGCACTTCTGTGGTAAGAGGCCTGTGAGATTCAGTGGTACAGTCTCCTTGATCTCCTGAACTTGATGTTCTTGGGAGGCCCTTTATGCCATTTATGTTGGTTCTCTTGATATAACTAGTTTTTGATTGTTGTTGTGTCTTTCTTTGGTGGGTCCTTCCATCCACATGGTTGACTGAGGGTCACTCCACCCAACATGTCATGTATGCTGTTGTAGAGGCACTGCCAGAACAAAAGCGAAAAGCCCAGGACACACACCCACCCCCACAAAAAGAATTCCACCCCACAATTCCAATATCAACAGCAAATGAACCAGTATTAATAAGGGTGTTAGTAAATTAAGACTGTTATAAGGAAGGAGAGCAGATATGAGATGACCTACTGAAAGAAAAATGATTTTGAGAGGGTAGAGGGAGGAGCACCAATTAGAGTTGGAGTCAGAGCAATGCCAAGAGAGAAATTAAAATTTACATCATGAATAAAAAAGGGAATGAGGAATGTAGAATAACCCTGACTGGTGTGGCTCAGTGGATTGAGCTCGGGCTGTGAACCAAAGTGTCGCAGGTTCGATTCCCAGTCAGGGCACATGCCTGGGTTGCAGGTCATGGCCCCCAGAAACCGCACATTGATATTTCTCTCTCTCTTTCTCCCTCCCTTCGCTCTCTAAAAAATAAATAAATAAAATCTTTTTAAAAAAACGAATGTAGAATGGAATATGGGAAGGGAAGCATGTAGCATTAGGTCTAAACAAGAATTAAAATACAATACAATACAACACAACACAACACAATGAAGAAATAGAAAGAAAAAGGAAAAAGAGTAAATAAATGATAAAAATATAAGAGCTAAATTGGATAGAAAGATCCACCACAGCACTATCAAAAAATGAGCTAAAATTAACATTGGCTGTATGAGAATAAGAGGGGAAAAAAGAAACAAAGAAAAGCTTAAGAGATGTCTAGAGGAATGGCAAATTATTTTGAAATGATAAAGGGAGAGGGAATACTAAAAGTGAGGAATGAAAACCAGGCTAAGGCTGGAAAAAAAATTAAATTTGAGACAAAAGGAAAAAGAAAAAAGGATTATAGAGAAGAATTAAAGGGTGGTATGGAGGAGAAAGAGAAAGAAAAAAAACAAAACAGGCTAAGACAGGGAAAAATTAACAATTTGAGATTTAAAAAAGAGTAGGAGGGGGAATCAGTAAAATTTAACATTTGAAACACTAAATTAGTGAAGATATAGAAATAAAATTGAAAAAAATGCAACCACACCTACCCTACCCACAACCAACTAGCAAAAATTATTAAAGGTGGAGAGAGAATGTGGGTATTTTAAGAGTGAGGAAAAAGGATGTGAGACAACCATTGACAAGAAAATTGGTTTTGTGTCTGGATGGGGAAGAAACAGTAAGAGTGTGGAATGGAAAAAAGTTGTAGAAAGTTGAGAGAAAACAAGATTTGAAATGAAAATAATGAGAGGAAAGAAGAAGGTAAAATGGGGTAAGAGAATAGAGGGATAAAATATGTGAATGGAAATAAATTATAGCATAAAATCTACTGACTTAATATGTATAAACTTGCTGGACAAGAAATGAATGTTAAAAAGCTATGTAGGAAAAAATATAACAAATTATGGAAAAGACCACAGTGGACTTTGTCTAGGTAGCCTCTAGTCTTTACCACTGTTTTTTCTTTTTGGATCTGCCTCTGGTGATGTCAGATGTTGACCCTGTCAGACCTTAGTTTGAGATTTCCAGGGATCTACTGTTCATAGCTGTCTCCTTCAGTTGTTAATCTAGTCACTCTGCACTCAGCATTCAGATTTAAGCACTGTATGATGGGGCAGAATCCCTCCCAGAGTTGGGGCTATTGTTTCTCCTCAGGATGCCACTGCTCAGAAGGGGGTGGTCTGCCTGAGCAGGATGGCTGCTGCTGTATGGGGGTTGACTAAGCTCCAGCATCTGGGTGGCTACTCTCTCAGCTCTCTCCCCAAAGTGTCAGTCCCCAGTCTCTCCGCAAGCATCCCTAATCCACTCTGCATCCCCTTTGCCAGGGATCTACCATCTATGGCTGTCTCCTTCTGTTGTTAATCTAGTCAATCTGCATTTAGCAGTCAGGGCCTGAGCAAAGACCATCCTGGGGTTGGGGCTATTGTTTCCCCTCAGGCTGCTGGCTGCTGCCACTCAGGGGAGTGGTCTAAGCTCGATGACTGCTGCCCTATGGGGGATGATTCAGCACCAGGATCCCAACATCTACTGTCTCAGTTCCCTCCCCAAGACTTCTGTCTCTAGTCTCTCCTCAGGCATCTCCAGCCCACTCTTTCCCTGCCTTTGCCAATGCCCAGGGTAAGTGGCTGAAAATAATTTGTGTGTTGGTCCTTTAAATGGCTCTTTGCATCTTTAGCCATGCATCTCTGGCAGAAAGAAATACTGGTGCTTTTCACTGCTGGTTGTTCTGTGTACTCTTTGGGCTCTGGCATTCTAGTCTGGGAATCCTAGTTTAGAGTTTAGACCCCATTCTTCTCACCCATTCTGAGCACAACCCATAGGTGGGTGCTCAGCCAGCCCTCTTGAATCTCTACTTTACTCCTTAACAGACAGGTGTGCTGAAGCTGATTCTTCTGTCTGTCTGAGGTTATCTGCATATTTATTCTTACATGTTTAAACTTCAGTCACCTTCAAACTACTCTCCATTTCATGCAATACACCTATCGAGATATTTTTTCCTCTGCTCAAAACAATTTTTGAACTAGTTGATTTTGACACCTTTTACTGCTTCTACCATTTTTTGTTGTTGTTTCCCATTTTCCACATCATGAAAATGTTTCCCTTGGAGGATGTTTTTTTTTTATCTGGGGAAACACAATAAGTCTCTGGGATGAGATAGAATGAAAAGGGAGGGTAGGGCATGGGGGTCATGCTGTTTTTGGTCAAAAACTGATGAATACTCAGTGTGGTGTGGGGAGGTACACTCATACCATCACCCATCATGATATGTGCAAACATGTGGAAAGAGCCTTCAAAAAAATTCACTGAAACCAAACTCAGCCTTTTTTTTTACATTCCTGAATTATTTTATTTTAATCATTGTTCAAATACAGTTTTCTCCCTTTTACTCCCAATCCACCCCCCCACCCCTCCCCACTTCCCTCCCATTACCACCCTCCCCCTAGTTTTTGTCCACGTGTCCTTTAAGTTTGTTCCTGTGAACCCTTCCCAATGTCCCCAGAAATTCCCTCTTTTCTCCCCTCCGGTCACCATCAGCCTGTCCTCTATTTCAGTGTCTTTGGTTATATTTTGCTTGTTTTTTTGTTTAGTTGTTTAGGTTCCTGTTAAAGGTGAGATCATATGGTATTTGTCTTTCACTGCCTGGCTTGTTTCACTTAGCATAATGTTTTCCAGCTCCACCTAAGCTGTTGCGTAGGGTAGGAGCTCCTTCTTTCTTTCTGCCGCATAAAATTCCATTGTGTAAATGTACCATAGTTTTTTGATCCATTCATTTACTGATGGGCATCTTGGTTGCTTCCAGCATCTAGCTATTGTAAATTATGCTGCTATGAACATTGGGATGCATAGGTTCTTTTGGATTGGTGTTTTAGTATTCTTAGGACAGAGTCCCAACAGTGGAATTGCAGGATCAAAAGGCAGATCCATTTTTAGTTTTCTGAGGAAGTTCCATACTGCTTTCCATAGTGGTTGTACCAGTCTGCAGTCCCACCAACAGTGCACTAGGGACCCCATTTCTCCACAAACTCTCCAACACTTGTTGTTTGTTGCTTTGTTTATGATGGCCATTCTGACTGGTGTGAAGTGATATCTCATTGTAGTTTTAGTTTGCATCTATCTGATAGCTAGCGATATTGAACGTTGTTTCATGTGTCTTTGGATTTTCTGTATGTCCTCCTTGGAGAAGTGTCTGTTGAAGTCCTTTGCCCATTTTTTAATTGGATTCCTTGTCTTCGTAGAGTGCAGTCATGTAAGTTCTTTATATATTTTGGAGATAAAGCCTCTGTCTGAGGTATCATAGGCAAATGTGTTTTCCTATACAGTTGGTTCTCTTTTTATTTTGATACTGTTTTCTTTAGCTGTGCAGAAGCTTTTAATTTTGATGAGGTCCCATTTGTTTATTCTTTCCTTTATGTCCCTTGTCCTAGGTGACATGTCAATAAAATAGTTTCTGCATGAAATATCTGAGATTTTCCTACCTACTTTCTCCTCTAGGACTTTAATGGTGTCACGTTTTATATTTAAGTCTTTTATCCACCGTGAATTTATTCTTGTATATGGTGTAAGTGGGTGCTCGAGTTTCATTTTTTTGCACATGGCTGTTCAGTTCTCTCAATACCATTTCTTAAAGAGGCTATTTTTACTGTATTTTATGTTGCTGCATCCTTTGTCAAATATTAATTGACCATAGAGACTTTGGTTTATTTCTGGGCTCTCTATTCCATTGGTCTATGTGCCTGTTTTTATGACAGTACCAGGCTGTTTTGATTACAGTGGCCTTGTAGTATAGTTTAGTGTCAGGTATTGTGATCCCTCCTACTTTACTATTCTTTCTCAAAATTGCAGCAGCTATTCAGGGTCATTTATGATTCCATTTAAATTTTTGAAGTGTTTGTTCTATGTCTGTGAAATATGCCATTGGTACTTTAATAGGAATTGCATTGAATGTGTATATTTCTTCGGGTAGTATGGACATTTTGATGATATTGATTCTTCCAATCCATGAACACGGTATATGTTTCCATTTGTTATTGTCTTCCTTGATTTCTTTCCTGAGTGTTATGTAGTTTTCTGAATACAGGTCTTTTATCTCTTTGGTTAGGTTTATTCCTAGATATTTTATTTTTCTTTTTGCTATTTCAAATGGGATTTTTTCCTTGATTTCTGCTTCTGCAGTTTCATTGTTGGTATACAAAAATGCCTTTGATTTCTGGATATTGACTTTGTATCCAGCTGTTTTGCCAAATTCATTTATTAGGTCAAGCAGTTTTTTGATGGAGTCTATAGGATTTTCTATGTATACTATCATGTCATCTGCAAACAGTGACAGTTTTGTTTCCTCCTTTCCCATTTGGATGTCTTTTATTTCTTTTTCTTGTCTGATTGCTGTGGCTAAAACTTCCAGTACTATCCTGAATAGAAGTGGTGAAAGTGGACATCCTTGTCTTGTTCCTGATCTTAGTGGAAAAGATTTTAATTTTTGGCCATTGAGTATGATGTTGGCTGTAGGTGTCTCATATGTGGCCTTTATTATGTTGAGGAATTCTCCCCCTATTCCCACTTTGCTGAGTGTTTTTATCATGAATTGGTGCTGTACCTTATCAAATGCTTTTTCTGCATCTATTGATATGATCATGTGGTTTTTGTCTTTGCTTTTGTTTCTTTGATGTATTACATTTACTGACTTGCGAATATTGCACCATCCTTGCATCCCTGGGATGAATCCCACTCGGTTATGGTGTATGATCTTTTTAATGTATTGTTGGTGTGGTTTGCCAGTATTTTGTTGAGGATTTTAGTGTCAATGTTCATCAGTGATATTGGCCTGAAGTTTTCTTTCTTTGTTGTGTCTTTAACTGGTTTTGGAATTAGGATGATGTTGGCCTCATAAAAAGAGTTTGGGAGTCTTCCATCTGTTTGGATTTTTTGGAATAGTCTGTGAAGGATAGGGGTTAGCTCTTCCTTAAATGCTTTGTAGGATTCTCCTATGAAATTATCTGGTCCAGGGCTTTTGTGTGTTGGGAGTTTTTTGATTGCTGCTTCAAGTTCTTTTTTTGTTATTGGTCTGTTCAGGCTTTCTGCTTCTTTTTCATTGAGTTTTGGAAGATTATATTTTTCTAGAAATTTGTCCATTTCACCTAGGTTTTCAAATCTCTTGGCATACAGTTCTTTGTAGTGATTTCTTACAGTCCTTTGTATTTCTGTGGTGTCTGTTGTAATCTCTCCTCTTTCATTTCTGATTGTGTTTATTTGGGTCACTGTCTCTTTTTCTTGATGAGTGCTTAAAGGCTCGTCAATTTTGTTTCTCTTTTCAGAGAACCAGCTCTTGGATTCATTGATCCTTAGAATTGTGCTTTTAGTCTCTATGTCATTTAATTCTGCTCTGATCTTGGTTATTTCCTTCCTTCCGCTTGCTCTGGGCTATCCTTGTTGTTCCTCGAGTTCTTGTAGACGTAGGGTTAGGTTGTTGGTTTGGAATGTTTCTAACTTATTGAGGTGGGCCTGTATTGCTATGAACTTCCCTCTCAGGAGTGCCTTGGCTGTGTCCCAGTCCCTTGGGTTGTTGTGAGTTCATTTTCATTTGTTTCCAGAAACCCTTTGATTTCTTCCCTAATATCATTCTTCACTCATTCATTGTTTAATAGCATACTATTTAATCTCCATGATTTGAGTGTTTGGGGTTTTTTTCCTTGGGGTTGGTTTCTAGCTTCAGTCCCTTGTGGTCCGAGAAAATGCTTGGTATGATTTCAGTTTTCTTCAAATTGTTGAGGCTTGTTTTGTGTCCTATCATGTGGTCTTTCTTTGAAAATATTCTGTGTACATTTGAAAAGAATGTATATTTAGCTTATTTTGGATGGAGGGCTCTGTATATATCAGTAAAGTCCATTTCATCAAGGGTATTGTTTAATGCCACAATATCTTTGTTGATATTTTGTTTGGAAGATCTGTCCATTTTTGATAGTGGGTTGTTAAAATCTCCCACTATAATTGTGTTGCTGCCCATATCTTTCTTGAAGTCCTCTAAGATTTTCTTTATGTATTTGGGTGCTCCTATGTTGGGTGCATATATATTGACAATATTTATGTCTTCTTGGTGAATTCTTCCCTTGAGTATTATGAAGTAATCTTCTGGGTCTCTCTTTATGGACCTTTTTTGGAAGTCTATTTTGTCTGATATGAGTATTGCTATTCTGGCTTTTTTTTTTTTCCTGTCCATTTGCTTGGAAGATTTGTTTCCAGCCCTTCACTTTCAGCCTCTGCAGGTCTTTTATCCTGAGGTGGGTCTCTTGTAGACAGCATATATGTGGGTCATTTTTTCTTATCCATTCAGCTATTCTATGTCTTTTGATTGGAGCACTTAATCCATTTACGTTTAAGGTTATTACTGATAGGTACTTATTCATTGTCTTTTATGTATGTGTATTTTTTTTTCTCTCTCTCTCTCTCTCTTTTCTTTCCCTTCCTTAAAGCAGTCCCTTTAGAATCTCTTGCAGAGCTGGTTTGGTCGAGGTGTATTCTTTTAGACTTCTTTTGTCTGGGAAGCTTCTTATTTGGCCTTCTATCTTGATTGAGAGTCTTTCTGGATAAAGTAGCCTTGGTTGCAGTAGCCTTGGTTGCAGAACTCTGGTTCTCATTACTTGGAGTATTTCTTGCCATTCTCTTCTGGCTTGAAGTGTTTCCATTGAGAAGTCAGCTGTTAGCCTTATCGGGGCTCCCTTGTATGTTACTTTCTGTTTCTCCCTAGCTGCCTTTAAGATTCTCTCTTTGTCTTGAAATTTTGCCATTTTAATTATGATTTGTCTTGAGGTGGGCCTCTTTGGGTTCCTCTTGATTGGGACTCTCTGTGTTTCCTGGATTTGTGTGACTTTTTCTCTCATCAAATAAGGGAAGTTTTCCCTCATTACTTTTTCAACTACGTTTTTGATCCCTTGCTCTTCTTCTTCACCTTCTGGTATCCCTATTATACAGATATTATTATGTTTCATGTTGTCTTGCATTTCTCTTAATCCCTGTTCATTCTTTCTGAGCCTCTTTTCCTTTTCTTGCTCTTTCTGCATGTTGTTTTCTAGTTTGTCCTCTAGCTCGCTAATCCGATCTTCTACTTCATCAATCTCGATTTTCATTCCTTCTACTGTGTTCTTCAGTTCAGAAATTGTATTCTTCATTTCCTCTTGGCCTTTGTTCAGATTTTCTATTTCCTTTTTCATGTTTATATAGTTTGCAGTGAGAATATTGTAGTTTCCCTCTAATTTCTGATAGCTCATTGTGAGATCATTGAACTTCCTGATAATCATTGTTTTGAACTCACTATCTGATAGTTGAGTTGCCTCTATTTCGTTTAGCATTTTTTTTTCAGGCTTCCTCCTTTCCCTTCCTTTGGGGATTGTTTCTTTGTTTTCTCATTGTTCGTGGGTTTCTTCTTGTTAGCCTCTGTTTCTTAAATTGATCTGTTCTGGTTCCCTGTAATTATGGTGTGAACTTCTGTGGTAGAATACTTGTGAGATTCAGTGGTGCAATCTCCTTCATGTATCCTGGTCTTCACAGCTTCCCCCTACTCTTTTTTTGTGATCAGTTGGAGGAGTAAGGCAAAATGGTTTAAGACAGCAAGACAATATGCTATGATATTTCCATTAGCAGCCAGTAGAGAAGAGATGGGTTATCCTTTGGCTCCTTATAGTGTTAACCGTGATCCTCCACCCCACTATCCCTTTTTTAGAAAGGATGGAAAGAAGGTGAGACTCTTATTGGGGACTAGATGATTGTTAGTTGGATCTAGAAAGGTGTGAGGCTGTGGGCGGTCAGATTCTAAGGTAGGGTTGGATTAAAGATTAGTAAATAGGAGTAGTGTGTAAAAGAGTAGACACGACCCCCACAATAATATATTTCAGGAAATTGCAAAGTGGGCTGAGATCAGGAGGGGTATTGAGTAGTATTTACAATTGTATGGACTAGATCTTATTAACAGTAATAGTAAAGTGACAGTCTTGTGGCAGAATCAATGAGATCTAGATGACAAGAATAAAGAGTATAGAACCTTGAGAGGTGTATTAATGGAACACAGATGAAGGATAGTAAATTATCAACACACTGTGACTGAGATACGAGGGGGAACTTATCAAATGATAGTATAACCAGCCAAGCAAAGAAGATTATACAGAAAGAAAAAGAATACCAAAATACTATTAAACTAAAAATGTCGGAAAAGTGAGAAAAAATAATACAAATTTACAGTAACTTGCAAGATTAAAAAAAAGGAAAGAAAAGCAGAAGATGTAGTGCAGGAGAGATAAATTTGGAGTGAAAAGAATAATATTAGGATGAATGGAAGAGAAACATAAGGGATTGCAAGATATAAAAATAAGAAGAATTGAAAAATAATAAGAATTGAAAAATAAAATGTCACTTAAAACACAAGATAAAAATCAACCAACAATAGCCACAAAACCAAAACCAAACCAAACAAAACAGAAAACAAAACAAAAAAAAACTTCTTGTTGGTTTCTAACTGGCCAGACCAGTTTTTCTGATCTTGCTGGCTTCAGTGGGCTGAGGGACCTTTGAAATGCTTCTCTCTCTTCCCAGCCAAATCTCAGCAAGTCTCTCAGGTATCCTGGGCACTCCTGAGCACACTCGCTCTCTGGAGCTCACTGCCGCATTCTTCCAGACTCTGGGGTCCCTGCAGGTTCCAGCTCTATGATCTCAGGAGGCACCCGCAACATTTTGGGATTCACTGTGCCCTCCCTGGGAATCAGAAAAGGGCATGCCCCTCCACCAAATATTTGAGATTCATGCTCTAGGAACACCCTAAGCACCACAACCCTTCTGGGTTCACAGCATGGGAGTCAGGATTCCTGATGGGGCATGCGCTTCCACAGTTCATCACAGCAGGCTCCCGAAACCTGGGAACCCCTGCACCCTTTCCTGGATCGGGGCTGTGATGTCTAGGTTTTCAACCAATCCACACTCCCACCAGGCTAGGGGTGGGGGCGCATTTCCCGGCTCCCCCTGGTTGGGCTGGCTGGAAATTTTTGAGTTTCAGGTTGTAGAATGCACTAAGTGCCGCGTCCCTTCCAGGATCACAGTGTGAGAGTCAGGATTCCCGATGGGGCGTGCACTTCCACAGTTCAGAACCACAGGCTCCTGAAACCTGAGAATGCCTGTGCCCTTTCCTGGCTCTGGGTTTTCCACCGATCCGCACTCCCACCAGGCTAGGGGTGTGGGCGTTCTTCCAGACAGCCCCTGTTTGTGCCAGCTGGAGGCCCTCACTTCTCCCAGGCCTCTGGGTGGGTGTTCATAGTCCCTGGGCGATTTTTTCCCAGTCAAATTGGCCTCTCTGTGCCTTCAAGCAACAAGTTCTCCCCTGGAGTTGCTCAACCCCCATATTTGGGGGAGGGAGCAGCAACTCTCCTCTCCCGGGAGCCCTGAGGCAGACCCAGGAGCACCAGGCTTGGGGACTGCACACCCCTGGTCCCCGTGCTGATCCCTGGGTCCCTTTTGTCCTGAAGCAGTCTCCTTACCATCTGGTTTTTCAATGATTGCAATAATTTTTGATGTCCTTCTTTCAAAAGTGATTCGGTAACCTAGTCCACTTGCTCTGTTTCTCCACCAATCCATGAGTTTCCCTCCTCTTCACAGAAGCCGAGAAACACGCTGCCTAGAGTAAAGCCGCCATTTTGAATCTTCCCAAACTCAGCCTCTTAAAACAACACCAGCTGCTACACTGATTCAGAAGGGTTCCTAAAACACTCACCAGTGGGAGAAATCTGTACTACAAGGTGTCTGCTCTCCAGAAGATAATTCCAGTTTTTTTCGAGGGGTCCCCCCTTGTACACTTATTGTAAACATCTGGAAATGATTTTACCTCTTTATTCTAACAGTGGGACCAGGGAAAATCTAAAGATGAAGTATGTTTCTCAAGAGCAGAGCCAACCTTAGTCCTAGGAGTAACACCCAGAGGACAAAAAAAAAAAAACAAAAACAAAAACAAAAAACAGAGGACTGCTGTCTCATCACCCCAAGTGACCACAGCAAGCAGCTTCCCTGCCCTGCCTCATTCTTCTCACTGGCAACCTTGAGAAAGAAGACCCCTAATAAGAATGGCTCCTGGTGGTTAACTGGGCTCAAACAGGAAACACACACAGACACAAAACAGACCCTAGCAGTCATCTCTCCACAGGGGTGTCCCTATTCTGACCAATTAGAACAGTGCCTTTGGACCAATCAGACTGTGAAGATTTGGAGTCCTTATTTGCATAAAGACAAACCAATCAGGGACAAGGGGCAAGAATATCTGTCCATATAAGCCAGCTCCCCTCTGGCTCAGGGAACACACTTTCCCTTTCCACCGGAGACTATGTTTCCCTGACTGAGCTGAAACACATCATACCCAGCTGGAGCAGAGTAAAGCAGACCAGCCCAGAGCAGAGCACAGCTATCTAGAAGGAAAGGGCCTGGCCCCACTGCCACCTCACAGATGTACCATTTTCATAGCCTGCTATATCACAGTTCAGTTATTTTGCACTGAATTAAGTATCTTTGTTTACTGTACTCCAAATTGGGGATTCCTGTTGGTGCTGAATTGGTGCCAAGGACCATCAGTTGATACCTCCTTCATTAGGTATATGAAATACAAAACTCATTTCTGACACACACACACCTGTGAGGTCTGCTTCTGTTTTCAAATGTGTAGTGTCTTCCCTGATAAAAGCATTACCTGCTTGATGGAAAAAGCTACCTCTAAACAACTTGACCTGAAGTTGGAGCTCAGAGAATATAATGACCCAGATGAGCACAGATTTGCAGGATCACAATCACCTATGCCCAGCTGAAGAAGACAGTATGGGCAACATCAAGGGACTCCCATGAACCTGTCCAGATGTAGATGCACCACAATGGGAAATGGGCTCCTTCTGGCTTATCCCCACCTCAGGGTATCAGGCTGGTGAAGCTCACAAAACACCAGATTGAAAGAAGGTGACAGACAAGCACAAGGACTTTTTGCAGGTGGCCCCCTCTGAACAAGGAGCCCCCTCTAAAATTAGTAGATTCCAAAGCCATCTCCAAAGTGCTGGAATCTACTAGTACTAATAAGGCTCCCATTCATGTCACTCCTCATACCTGGACTCTAAACAAAGGAAGGACAACCCTGGGCCGATTCTTTGCAGCACTGTGCTCTGGGAAGATCAACTTCCAAATGGCCAAAATTAAAGTGAGGCCCTGGCCAGGTGGCCCAGTTAATTGGAGCATCATCCCATACACCAAAAGATTGTGGGTTCGATTCCAAGTCAGGGCACATACCTAGATTGTGGATTCAATCCCCCACTTGGGGCATGTACAAGAAGCAACCAATCAATGTGTCCTCCTCTCTCTCCCTCTCCCCATCCCTGGCTAAAAAAAAAATCAATAAACATATCAACCTCAGGTGAGGATTTAAAAAAAAAGAAAAAAGTGAGAACAAGAATGTTATTTTCCTACAGCCTGATACTGAAAACATGAAGTTTCAATTCCTCCAGAAAGGCTCTGAATTTGTAACTGGTGATGAAATGTTTGAATTTGTAACTGGTAATGAAATGTTTGCATCACTCTTTTGACTCCTTGGAAGAAGAGATTTTAAACCTAACAAGGAGGTACTCTAAGCATAAATAAAAGGCCTATCTTATTTGGGTTTGTAGAATGATTTCATTTTAGCAAATAAAAGTCTCACAGCTATAACTGCAGAACCAGCTCAAATGGCTCTATCCTGTATCTGACAAGATACTGAGTTGTTTTTCAGACAACAGAACAAAATTGCAAGTCATGCAGCCAAAGCCTGCACAGAAGAGAGAGTTTTAACCTCCAATAGCACCTGGAACCAAAGTGTCATGCCCCACCCCACTCAACAGAACCAAGGGCCCAGGACAGGACCAGAACTTGAACACCAGAACTCTTTCAGAAGAAAAGGGTACATTGCCCACAAAGATCTGGTGCTGAAGCCCCTGACCACACCTTACCATAAACAGCCAAGTTCCAAAGCTCTCCAACTAGAATCTGCCCCCACCAATGCTTCCACATTGCCATGTTCCCCTCAACTCCTTACATGAAATTTCAATTCCACCAGAAAGGCTCTGAATTACAACCAAACCCAACTGGAGAGACAGATCTGAGCTCTGCTTCCTGTCTCCTTGCCAGTCAACCTCATGAACACTTTCTTTTCTCAAAAACTGGTGCCATAGTATTTCTGCTTCAGTGAATGAGCCCTTGCTTGGTAACACAAAAGGTTTCTCTCCAAAGTCACATTTTAGAGGGATCACTTTGCATTATGTACTCATCCATTTGAGAATGGTTTCTGTAGCAGATATAAGAATGAATGAAGCAAAAGCTCCTTTCCTCAGTCAAGTGAAGAATAGACATGGAGCAACAGATGTACAGTGACAGTCTATGGGGAAGTCCAGAGTGTAACAGAAGGAAGAATGGGTAAGATGGGGACCTTCTACCCACTCATCACTTCCCAGCAGGCCATAAGCCATCTGGCTTCCACAATATTATTTAGTTAAATATGGGCCAAGATTAGAGACAGCCAATAATTCAAGTTGTAATGGGCCACAAAAGCTGTTAAACTATCTTGTTGTAATGACTGTACCACTTCTGCCCCTGTGATTTCCCTTAAGTGTCTAAATAAACTGGCAGCCATGTTTTAGACTAAAATGACACTTCTCCCTTTTTTTTTGAAGGCCACACTAGTTCTAGAAAAGTGGGATGATAAAATCCTATTTGCCAGGAACCATATCAAAAAGGAATACTCAGAACTACTACAGAGCCGTTTCCATTATGAATTCAACTGTGGGTAGCACTGGCTGTGGTATGCCCATGGGAGCAGGCACTGCCCGTGCTGTCAGCTCACTGAAGGCTGGACTGAGGGAATGAGGGTTTCATAAAGCAGCATATTTATACACATTTTGAATGTATAAATACAGTGGTATTATTTTCTCTTAAGCAAAATCCCTAAGCATAATTTATAGATTTAAAAAGTATTTTTAAAATCACACATTAATGGGAGTAAGAGAGAGAAAACTGTACTTGAACAATGATTAGAATTAAAAACAATGACCAAAAAATCACACATTAAAGGACAGTTTCACACTTACAGTTTTAATATACAGTTAAAAACTAAAACTATAGCCTCATATCATGACAGAATTCATAGCAATTGGCAATAAGATGGAAAAAAAGATATTCCATAGTGCTTTGAGGAATAATTAAAGGTTTTTTTCTTGATTTCTTGTTTCCCAAATTCTGTCTGCTTAGGACTTCTCCCCTCCACTTTCCCCACTGGAATTCCCCTCAAGTAATTACTTTGAATAATTTTTTTTTCCTGAATAATCTTTTCTTACTGACTCTGCTAGGACTCAGCAACAGTGAGGATATCGCAGTAGGAAAAATTTAACACTACAAATGAACCCAATATAATAGGAGAAAGGGTATATTTTCCTTTCACATTAGAACTTAAGACAAAGACAAGCATATACAAGTGTTTACACTTCTTTGTGCCCAGTCTTTGCTTTGAAAGGCCCTCAAGCTTGCCTGTGAGGCTCACAAGCATATCTATCTACAGAATGAGTAGGAAATGGGGAAAGGGAACTAAGTAACCAAATAATAAAGGAAGAGAAAAGGATGACAGAGCTAAAGTCAGATACCTAAAACATAAAATTAGTCACTCAAACACTCATTCTCAAACAACATGGCACAAGCACCCAGGCAAGGGGACACATGGAAACACTGAATATCTACACTGAGTCACAGATACACAGAAATGTGCTAAAATAGATGTGTCTCTCTCACTCACGCCAAGTGAGAATTTTTGTGTACCTAAAAAGGAAGTGAGAGGGAGTTCGGAAAGGGAAAAGACACCTACCTAGCAGTGTCGCTAGGGCTAAAGAGACCTGCCAGACCAGCACTGCATCGTGTGAATGGCTGTTTTAAGGCAGGTGAGCAACATTTTCTATCAAAGGCTTTGCAGGTCCCAGGTCTCTGTCACCTCTGCTGCTCATAGGAAGAGGAAAACAGCCTTTGATAGTAAGTAAAGAGTAGGGGGGTAGAGTTGCTAATAGCCTGTTTTAAGGCTGTTTCTTAGGTCTCTTTACCTGAGCCTCATTTTTCTTCTAGCAGTAGCAATGAGGTGCACTGAGGGTTCCAGGAGAACTTAGCCCGAGACGGGAAATACAAAGTTCTGTCCAGGCCCATTGCCAACAGAAACAGAAAATGATCCCAGAGGAAACTGGCCATCTTCATTTATATTCCAGTGAAGATCTGATTAAGAAACTTGGAAAGAAAAACAATTGCAGCCTCCACATTGCTTATTATTTCCATGTTTGCAGTGGTCCAGTGTGGTGTAGTGATCATCATCAGTCCACCCCTTTAAACCTTAAAGTAGCTTAGAGCATTAGTTAGAAAAGGGAGAAGGAAAAAAAAGAAAAAAATCTTTGTCCTAGCATAGTAGAGTGCTGGAGCCAGCTTCTGCCAGCTCCAAGGCTGGTTGTTATATTTTCTGAGGTTTTACAAACCAGTGGACATCACATTAGTAACTTGAAATTAACTGTGGTGACAATGTTTATAACTTGAAAATTGACAAATGCCACAAATCAGTGATCTCCCCACCCCTCACCAGGTATTCAGTTTTTAAAACTTTACCAGCATACCACTGCCTAGGAAGGTACTGGAAAAGGAAGTGGGGTAGGGGAAAGAGTGAATACTAGCAGGAAATTCAGGAAGAGCCAGGTTTTGCCACAGAGGTCACAGAAAAAAATAAAGCTGGAGAGGGGCACATAAGACTTATCCTAGACCAAGAATTCCTTGAGGATTTAACACCAATGGGAGAATAGAAAGCCTCTCATCTACCCACAGTCAGTGGCATTCACCTTGGAGGCAAATATATAAACACAAGGATCATGCAGAATCTCAAACTGTTTTGAACAAATTAAAGGCCCAGGGAGGGTTCAGGGGGAAGGAAAAATCAATGACAAGTAACATGTCCAGATTATGAAAATGAAATCAGTCCTATCCCATCTATCAAACTCTAAGTGCATTTTTTCCATTCATACTTGGTCCAACCACAAATAGTTGGTAACAGACCAGAGAGATCACAGAAAACACATTTTTAAGGAAAAAAGCAGAGCATTTACTGAGACATTTCATTCTTACACTGAACTGCTGACCATGTGTGTATCGAACAGGACTATGATACCAGTTACCAGCTATGCAGCCACAAAACTTCCAAACTTCAGAACATCTGTTCTTTGTAAATCTAGGAAGGGCCCTTGTCTGCCTTCCAATGGTCTTTAAAAGTCCACTTGCAACTTTTCTCCCAAGACTGTAATCACCTGTTTCATTAGAGAAGAAACCAAAGATGACACCCTAACAGTCAGCACATCATACACCAAGAATAACTCCACTAGAGCCACAGCTGCCCGTTCTTCCAGGGAAGAAGGGCCTTCAGCCTCTGTGGCCCTCAGAATGTACCCAGGCTGCCAAGGGGAAGAAAGGTCACCACTACAGTGCACCCGACTTCAGCCTGCTATTTGGCAGAACCTATGCATCAAGCCCTGACTTGCTATCACTATAAATTTCCTGGGCTTTTTCCTCTCCAAACCAAAGAGGCTCTCAGTCCAAGAGAAGCTGTAAATCTCTAAGACAGGTGACAACTTTAACCATCTTAAAAGATGGCAGATAAGAGGCTCCCACAAGCAAGCAAAATGAAGAGGATGATTTTTCTAGTGTAGTTTGGAGTCCATGGGCACCAAAATTAAGAAGGACCAGGTTAAGGTACTAACCAGTCCTCTCAGGTTAAAGGCTAAAAGAGTCATCAGGAGAGAAACTGAGAGTGGCCTACCTTTGGGAATGCTTGTAAGTTATCAGAGTAACTTCTTGCAGTTTTATTTATGCCAGAATCTCATAGAGATTTTAACAGCCAAGATGAAATGTTGTGTGTCCCGTGTCAGCTAATGGTCACTGGCATCAATTCAACATCAGCAGGAATCCCTAATTTGGGGTATGGTGAAGAAAACTTTATTCAGTGAAAACAGCTCAATAGTGTTACAGCTCAATTATGAAGCAGCACAAAATGGCTGGGATGTGGCTCTGGGGCAATGCCCTCTCTGGATAGACAGCTCTGCTCTGATCTGCTCTACCTGCTGCTATTTAGTCCGCCCCACTCTGTCCTGAAGGAGCTTGCTCTGCTCTTCTCCTGCTCCAGTCTGTTTATCTGCTCTGCTCCAGTGAGACAGCTTCCATGTTTCAGCTCCAGCCAGGGAAACACAGACTTCAGTCTTCATTCTTCTGTGGAAAGGGAAAGAAAGCATGCTCTCTAAGCAAGAGGGGGCTGACTTATATGGACAGAAGTCCCCACCCCTGGTGCCTAATTCACCTGTCCTCCTGCAAATGATGACTCCAAATCCTCACAGTATGATTAACCCAAAAAGCACTGTGGTGATTGGTTAAAATGGAACCACTCTGCTTGGTCAGTGAAATGCTAATGGAAATATAGCACACAGCTATGAGAAAAGACTGAGTCCTTGGTTGAAATAGGATTCTAGGAACTCCTATTTAAGGTCTGACTCAGATGGCAGAAACACAGTATAGAAAAGCAGTTGAGTGGAGGCTTCTCCCTGAAGTGCTATTTGCATGAGAGGCTCCAATTTAGAAAGGGCTACTAGGCTTGAGCCCAGTTTGTCACCAGCAGCACTTCTCAGTATAGCTCTTCTTTGTCAAGGTCTGCACAGGCACACACATAAGGCAAGCTCCAGGCATGTGCCCTTGGTCTCTTTGTAGCCCACTTTAGAGCAAAAGTATTTATAGAGGAAAAATAAGAGGTGTCCTTCTGCCAGTCCTATCTCTGCCAGCCAGCAGAATCCTTAACCAGCACGCACATATTCCCTGCACATCTTGAGGATACAGCCCAAGAAGGTTAGCACAGAGGCAGTCCTGACTGACACCCTGTACACATTAAGCACCTTGTGATATCCAATACACAGTGCTAATCCTCATACCCCCTAAGAAAGCTTTATGACCCACTGGAGAGTAAGACTGCACCTCCCTCCCAGGTCACACAGCTGGTGGGTGGGAGAGATGAACTCAAAGTTGGCCACCTCTATGCCCCTCCACACTCCTAACTTCCGTAAGCCAAGACTCACCTAAGCTGAACACCCCGGATTCATATGGGATTCAGAGGGTGATAATCTCTGTGCCTTTCAATTGCCTACATGATTTAACAGCTACTCCATGTCCAAAGGAACCAATTTCCTGGTGTTGACTGTGATTCACTGCAGAGAAAAAAAAAACACCACATCAGGAAGCATCAAAAAGCTTCTCTTCTAAGAAAACAATCCTCTTGCATGTTCACAGGCACCTGCCCCTCCATTCCTCTCCTAATTCACAGGCTTCCACAACCAGCTCAGACCCCAGACTCAGCTCTCCCAGCAAGCCCCACCTCCTGGAACCCACCCACCTCTTTCCCTCCAGCCTTGCCCCATTGCAGAAGCTAACCTCACATCATCCCCTAGCCCTGGAAGATTGCAATGGTAGGCCTCCTGCAGCCCTGCCCCCTCCCACCAGCCCCTGCCCACTACAGGTGATGCAACTGTTCCACAATGTACATCTCCCAGCCTGAAAGTTTTCCTTCTCAGCAGAGCCAACCTATCCAAATTTCAGGCAAAATCAGTATAACTGCCTTTCCAAACCTCAACAAAAATACAAATTGTTGTGTAAAAATTAAAAATAAAAAAAATCACTAAGAAGGTAAAGAAAAACATACAATTTGACTTCTTCTCAGTAACGGGTTCTAGGTTACCCCTTAAATGCCCACATTGCCATCCAGGATGGATTTCATTTCTTTTATCAGAAAGGAATATGCTTGTTGGCCTCACTCACAGGACGGGTGTAGGGCACCCAGGGTGCAACTGACATCCATTATGTTCTAGAGAAACATTAGCCTCAACACTTCATTGTGTTCTGTGAGGAGGAACAGGCTTCCCAGCAAGAGCTTCACAATCTCTGTCTGTGGGTGTCCATCTGTGCCAATCAGAACCTGCTTCCAACAGCTCTCACACTCAGCTGCTTCATCATAGCAATGGCTGCAGGTGTGCCACCTTTACCGGGGGTTTTTACCCTAGACAGTAAAGCTTTAAACAGGGTGCCTAGGCATCCATTGGGAAGGAAGGAGAGCATATGCTAAGATTTACACTTCAGGTTTGAAAGACAAGATTTGCTATGAGTAACACAACACTGAAAGGTGGCTGTATAGGGGAGGGTGAGCAGCAGCCTAGAGGGGACACTAGGGAACACCCCAGATCTTCACTCATGCTCCCTCAAGCCAGAGCCTGTTAATTGTACTTCCAGTAAAATGCTAACTCTTTATTAAATGATGTCATTTAAAGAGAATGATAATTCCCACAGCCTTAAATATGTCTTAAAATACACAATGTAATAATAAAATAATAAATGGCAAAAATCCAATTTCTATTAGTGAACTTCCAAATACTCCACTGTTTCCTTCTCAATGCTATAATCCTCAATCCTAGCAGGTGACAGTTTTGTAATCACTCCTATACCATTAAGCACTCTTCCATGAAGGAATATAAATCCAGACACTGAATTTCATTCCTTCCACAAAAGAGCTGGGAGAAAACAAAATTAGTCTCCATGTCTATCAATACCCCTGAAAAGAGACTGCTGATGACATTTGTCAAAGAGTAACTTCCCACTGGGAAATTTAAATAATCAGCTGGATACAAAAAATATACACATTCTAGGTTTGAGACCAATTTCTTGGGCATGCCTTGTGTAAACCTTCAAGGCTATTAATACAATACATTAAGTTCAAACCCCAAACTTCCACAGTGGTTTGTGGATTCTATCACAATGACAATTCAGAAATCAGAGCAAACTTTATGTTGTTGCCTATAAGCCTCTGAAAGTACATTATGCGGACACAAATCTATTAGAGGCATACAAAGAATGTTAGCATCAGAACCTTTACAACAGAATCTAAGTGTTCTGATCTACCAGAGCCCACCTGTCCCAACATGTTGCCACCAGCCATGTGTGGTTACTACACATTTGAAATGGGATAAATGGAAAATAAGGCATGAAGTTAGTGTGAAACACAAACCAGGCTTCAGACTGAGTGGGGAAAAAGACAATAATTTTATTAATGTTTATTAATAAATTACTGATAATTTATAAAATTACTAAAAATTTATTAATAAAACATAATTGCTTTAGTAATACTTTTATTAATGCAAAACATCAATAATTTTATGATTAATGCTCACATGCTAATATTTTGATATACTGAGTTAAATAATGTATATTGTTAAGATTAACTTTATGTTGCTTTTTACCTTTTGTAATGTGGCCACTAGAAAATTTTAAATTCAGCATTCATGCCATCAAAACAATTTATTTGAACACATGTTGTTCCACTGACTTTTTGTAAATTCTTTTGAAACATGTATGTGCAGCTATCCAGGGGAAAAAGTTCTGTATTCAATCTTTCTTCATGACAACAAATATGGGGCTGATTTTAACACTCAATCCAGAAGGAAGGAGACTCAGATAGCAGGGAGAAGCTACTTGTAAGAAGCTACGTGTAAGAAAACTTTTAACAAAAAGATAGCATCAATACTTTGGGATATCCTGGGTCACTGGGCATACATTTTCTATAATGTTCATTTCATTATGTGTATCAACCCTACAAACCCAAGCAAGAACCCAAGGACCTAAATGTCCCAAATACAGAGCTAGTACACCTTTACATTCTGTGTCATACTGGCTTATGTGCAATGATGCAAGATTACCTTTGAAAGTCTCTCCCCACATTAAACCCTAAAAACAGGGCTGACAGTCACCAACATTTTGGCAATGAAAAAGGTAGGATCTTCCTCTCCTTTCTCCCTCCCTCATCAGCTCTTCTTTATCATATACGCTCTTTATGAATAGCTATGAAACTCACCCATTGACTTATATCTCTATACATGCACATTTTTAACATGGTAAAAACTAACAAAATATTTTAATTTCTTCCCCAGTCTATATAACCTGATAAGGAAGAAATAATGTAAACTTTGAGGCAATCACAACTGAATTCAAATTCTACCTCACAACCTGGCTTCCTGTTCTGAGATGAGGGCCATGCCACCAATTCCACAAAACTTCGGAGCCCAAAGCAAAAACCAGAGTCATTCAGGCTCAGATCCCAGCTCCACCACCCAGCAGTTGTAGATAAGCATTCAACTTCTCTGGGCCTCAATTTCCCCATCTGCAAAATGGGGTTAATCACTGAGTACATATTTCACTGAGTTGTTATAAGGACTAAGTGAATTGAGTTGAATGCATTTTTTTTGTATAGTTATTTTTCTAAGGAATTATTTTTAAGTGAATTAATGAGAATAATGTCAAGTTCATTTTAAAAAAGGAGCCACAACTGCCAGCAAAGACCCAAATCCCTAGCATACTCTTGTACCATCTGCCTCTGCCCACCCCCCACCCCCGCCCACCAATCATCTCAAGCTGGTGTCATGATCCCTCACTGGGCCCCCAATCACTTCCTTTCACCTTAGGACACTAGGCCTCCATGCCTGCTCTTTCTTCTGTTGGAATACTCTCTTTCTCCCCCTTTACCTGAGCTATGGCTCATCCTTCCCAGCCTACATCTTGCACGATTCTCCAGGCCTTTGCTCTCACAACACTTGACACTTCTCAGCATGTTGGGAATAGGCTTCCAGGAAGTTTCCCATACTCCACCAACTATCCCAGGCTTTCCATGGTTTAGACCAGTACTGTCCAACCCCAGCATTAGCACTATCTGGAGACCTTTGACAAGCCAATGCCAGGCTTCACTGAGACCTATCACACATCAGGCAGGACCTCTAGGCTGGGACCACACTTCAATGTTTGGGAAAGTTTCCCAGGAGATTTCAACATGTAGCCCAAGTTCAGAACCACTGGGTTAATTCAAAAACACAGCAGCAATATTATAAAAGATCATCTCTATCTCCCAATTGAATAAAAATATCACCTATCATCTGCAAAGAGACCTTATTGATTTTTAGAAATAATTACTAAGTCCAGCCCTGGCTGGCATAGCTCAGTGGATTGAGCGAGGGCTGTGAACCAAAGTGTCGCAGGTTCGATTCCCAGTCAGGGTACATGCCTGGGTTGCAGGCCATGACCCCCAGCAACCGCACACTGATGTTTCTCTCTCTCTTTCTCCCTCCCTTCCCTCTCTGAAAATAAATAAATAACATCTTTAAAATAAAAATTTAAAAAATAATAATTACTAAGTCCAATTAGAGTAAAAAAATACATGCATTACATCTCCATTGTATCTGAAATCTTTCAACTGGCATTCTATTCATAGTCCCTCTTTCTTCCTACCCCTCCACCCGAGGATATGTTTTAATTGATTTTAGAAAGAGAGGAAGGGAGGAAGAGAGAGGGAGGGAGGGAGGGAGCAAAAAAGGAGGGAGGAGAGAGAGACAGAGACAGACAGAGAGAGACATCAATGTGAGAGAGAAACATCCATTGATTGCGTCCTGTACACACCCCAACCAGGGAGAAAATCTACTACCCAGGTATGTGCCCTGACTGGAAATCAAACCCATGACCTGTGTATGTACCCTGACCAGGAATTGAACATGCAACCTTTTGGTGTACAGGACAACACTCCAATCGAGCCAGCCAGCCAAGTCCTATTCACAGTCTCTTGATAGCACTCCCACACACCAACTAAAGGTAAACTCCAAGAGGTCATAGACTTTAATCTTGTCTTCTGAAATATCTCTGGCACATAGAACCCAGCAAAGTCTGGTGCTGCATGGACACTGAGGTGACATACAGTCCTCCTCCCACCAGACTATAGGTGACAGGAACACAGGTCCCAAGCACACCTACCACAGAGACAGAGAGAATGATACAAGTTGGCTATGAGTACTTCCCCATTGAACAAATGAATTCCCCATGGCTTCTCTATATCAGTTGCCTGACACCCTGGTCACCCTCTTGCTGTAGGAGAGGGCCCTGCACCTTCATTTGAAGCCATTCATCTGTGGTTTATAAAATGCTGGGTAACCTTTGAGATCAAGAGGTTTATTAGTACAAATGACTGTCATATGAATATTAACAGCAGTGTTATTAATTACCGAAGTGTTCTGCCAGACACTTGACAGTTAAATGGAATGAAAAAGCTCAACCAAGCCAAAGACATCTCAGCTCTGAGCCAAAGGATGTGCTGGAACTCCAGTTCCAGTAGGGACAGAGATCACTCTAGCATCTGACTAGTGGAGTGTGAACATGAGGTTTGTCCGGAAGGTATCCAGCCATGTAATATGAAAAATAGAGACATTTATTGAAGAAGATACAAGATACAAGAAACACTGTACATAGGATGATGATGCCTCACTCCTCTTCAGAGTAGGCACCTTGGGACCTCACACAGTTCTCCCAATCGCCATTAGCTGCCCCATTGTATTTTCCCAAATCTCATCAATAGTCTGAAATCTCTTCCCTTTCTAAGGTGATTTTGGTTTCAGGAAAAGCCAGAAGTCTCAGGGTGTCAGATCTGGGCTGTAGGAGAGCAGAGTCACCTGGGTGATTTGATGTTTCACAAAAAAAAAACCCTGCATAAGACGTGATACGTAAGTGGACATGTTGTTGTGATGAAGCTGCCAATCACCAGTTGCCCATAGCTGCAGCCTTCTGAATCATCCAAATACTTTCTGCAGAGGAATGTTCACACTTAATGCAAAATTTGATGCAGATTTGTTGTTCTACTCACTCAGTCATTTTGAATGTGACAGCCACATAATACACATGCTCACTCAACGGGACCTACCACCCCCACTGACGAGTACAGTGAAGTCGCTATTGTTCACACATGTGCATTCCAGCCCAGTCTCCTTGGCTGCCAGGTTACATTGGTGTCATGCAGACAGTTCTCCTTATATTAACAATGGCTGGACTTATTCCTGCACAGACCTCATAAAGCCAGGTGGGTGCCTGCTGTGAACAAGGCCAGTACCACATGCTGCTGCTCACTGTCAGGTCACAACTCACTCTGTTTTCTGTACCCCAGAGCATAGCTCCATGAGGGGAGCTGAGCCAGGGTAGCTGTTCTCTCACCACAGCCCAGGAAATTTGTGGCCTGCACAAGATGCTTCAGCAAAGCTTCTGGATGAAGAAAATAACAAAATAATAATGAGAGAAGAGAGGAAGGAAGGGGAGGGGGAGGGACAGACTTCAAAATTGAAAGCTAGAAAATGCAAGCAGGAAATCAGAGTCAAATCTAACCTGGGCTCTGCCTACTCTGCAAAGAACAATAGGACTTTATTTTTTTTTTGGTAGAATCACCAATCAGAACTGTTCCACCAGCTGTTAATTCACCTAAAATACTCTTTTTAAAAAAAGCACCATGGTCACTGTCACTACAAATGTTTGAGACTTAAAAGGACCCCAGGTGTCCTGCCCAACACATAATCTGTCTATAACCAAGTCTTAGTAACTTCATGATTCAAAATACCAACATTATGTTCTACTTCCTAAGTCATGAATATACTTTTCAGGGTTAGAAATGATCCCTTTCACATTTTTAAGTTCTGTGGTTTCTGCCTAATGCCATCTTTAATTATATACCATTGAGTATTTTGCTGATGGATGACTGATCAGCATGACTGATCATGCTGATGATTTGCTGAGGATGACTGATCAAAATAGCCCCAGTCAGCAATCACATTCTCTAGAACTAATTACTCAACCCTTCTTTCATTTTTCAAAAGTAGCAGCCTACACGTGCAGAGATTTGTACACAATTTAAGCCACAGTATTTTACCAATTTTTCCAAAAGGATAAGCCTATCTTTTAAGGTACCCACCACACTATTCTGGCTTTCAAGTGAATTCTGGCCTAGCAACACTGTTGATGGCACACAGAGCTCGCCCTGGGTGCAGTGCACACTTACTGTCCATTCCCTTACATATTCTGCACATGGCATAATCAGAAAAAGAAATGGATACTCTGGAAGGTAAGCAATTTTCCCAAGTCCTAGAGCAAGCAGATAACAGAGCTAGAATTCCACCCTCAGGACAACAGACAGCAAGAGGCCAGGAGCAGATACAACAAACAAACCTGGGTAGGACTGAACAGCCAATGCAGCATGGAGAGGACCTTTCCTCAAGTCAACACCCTTAGTCATCACATAACAATCCACCCAGACAACCTTTTTCATTATACAGTAAGTTTGAGGGGCCAAGTAATCTTAAGCAAACTTAAAGATCAGGAGAAATCAGCTTTCATTCAAAGAGATAAATTGCTAACCAAATTAGTAATTGTAAAGGCATGATTTATAAAAATTATAAATTGTGCATTTTTCTGTATGTTAATATATGTATATGTAAATATATTTACTTATATTGAAATGTATTAGTTATTGAGGGATAAATGAACAGGTCAGGCCAAATTCTGAACATTTTACCTAAACAATAGATGATTAACTTTTACATACTGACAAGAGCAACTCAAACTACTAAACCAAGTGCTCTAAAACCCAGGAGCAGAAAAATATAATGAGAGAAGTCACCTAATGGACAATTAACATGAATATCATTTTTAAAAGAAGTGGGAATCAATGATGAGCTATGTGACCGTAATAGGTCCCTCTTGAACAATTGATCAGACATGTCTTGGATGATTTACAGGACTATGTTTAGAATTCCATTTAGTGCTGCTGGATACTTCATTCAAGTGTTGGCTTCTTATCAGATCTGTTGACTAAGCAGCAGATGAAAAATAATACACACAGATGCTGTGTTTCTTTATGTGAAAGCAGCATGCTGAAGTGATATTCAAGAACTGCCTTCATTTGGCCCTAGTGACAGTAAGGCTACTTGTCAATGCACAGATCCAATATTGTCCACGACAGTGTTTAAGGTTCCAATGATGAGCCTTCTGATAGAGAACAACACCCTCACCCCATACTTATTTCCTTCTAACAATCCTCAGTAGCAACTGACAGTTGTAATTCCAAAAAGTAGGCATTCTGGCCATTTCTTCCAGGCACTGCTAGGAAGGCATAAGCCAATACCTCTCTCTTATGGACAAAGAGAAAACCCATTCTCTGAATCATTCCAGAGTCACCAACAGGAGAAAAGGAATAGAGACAGGGAGGGAAATAACTTATTTCAACAGTTTGTCAGAGGCAAGAGCCTTTCCTAAGGAGAGGTCACTGGGTTGTTTAGTAAGATCAGGTCCCGGGGATGACTCCAGGAGGAGGGAAGAAAACAGAGTTAACTGCTGGAAGAATTTACTGACAGGACTTTGAGAACTAGATAGAAGAGTGAGAAAGGGGAAAGAAGGGAAGAAAAAAGTCAGAGGAGGGAAAGGAGGGAAGGGACAGACAAAGCAGAGGGTTCCCTGAACCAGGGACCCTGTAGCAGAGGTACCAGGAGACACTGATGAGGAGGTGGTGGTGTAGAAGGACTGTAAGGGGTGGATGTGTGGTGGCACAAAGACTTTCTAGTGCCCATAACCCTCAGGAAGGCTTTAAGTCAACTTCTTTGTGAAGAGTCTTTAGAGAATATCTAGCAGGACTGTAGGAAGTGAACTAATTAGGTGGGATTGGAGACCCTGAGCCATAAGGAGGTTTGAGACAATGTATAGTCACCCAAGACCTTCTGAGGGACTAGGAGAAGGACACTGGGTCTCCCACTGCACTAGGAAAGCCTGTAAACCAGCATCACACGATCCTCAAAAGGCCACAACAAAGCTCTTGTGGAAACACACCTGGCTTGTCCAGGGCTCAGGACAGAAGTCACTAGCTATGTACATAGCAAAGTTGGCACCTTCAGCCCCACAGCCAGCTGACTCCTTAGGGCTGAGCCTTTGGGAGAGTCTGGGTGGTGATGGTGGGAATGTGAGTGGGGGAACTTGACAAGAATATGACTTTACCTTCAACACCATAAAATGTCTCGTAGCAGTGAGTGATATGGAACTCGATAAAATTGGGGAGTAAGAGCTGCACAACAGATACACAGGTTCTACAGTGTCCCCCAATCTATGCCATGCCCCCACATCCTCCTTGGGGTCCCAGCCCAATAATATACTTATTATTATGGAAGATTAAAGCTCAAGAAGAGCAATAGTAATGACAGCCCACATTGATTAAATGCTTACTATTCAACAGTACTTGTCTCTGAAACTTTTAGGTATGAATTCATTCATCCTGCAGTCCTTTCAGGTGCTGGATGCTCTCTTTGGCCCCTACCTTACAGAGGGGACACTGCAGCACAAAGGTCACATCACATGCCCAATGGCTGGCCTATGGGCATACTGCTAAGGTATAATGAGGAGTATGTACACCTAGGCATTTGGGCCCCCAGCCTCCAACCTGCCCATGGTCCTCCATAGCCCTCAACAGCTCACCTGTTCCTTCCTGCTTTGTCCACCTGTGGCATCTTGCCATTTACCACAAAACTTGAGCACAAGTGAACCAACTACCCAATGCTAATACAGTCTGTGAAGTCCTGCTCCTATGCAGAGGGTACAAGTTCAATGGAAGGTATGGTCCTGATCCTGATGCCCCCTGCATGAGTGAAAAAACTCAAGACCCTAAAAAACAATCAAGGAAGGAGCTCTACAGAAGTGCTCTAGATGTGAGATTGTAGAAAAAAGTGGCTTCAAGTGCTGCAGAGGATTGTTCAGTCCATGGTCAGTGCCAGAGATAAAGGGGAGTAAGTACAGCACAGTCCCAAGGACAGCCTGGTGGTAGAGGATATATAATGAGGCACAACACAGACCATTATCATGATAAGATCCCCAACAGAACCCCCACAGAACAGAGGAAGGAGGTGTTGGTCCTTCAGGGATGGACAGACCTTGAGCATGGAGGTAATGGGCACTACATAAGCAAAGAATAAGCAACAGGAATGAACTTGCTCTACAGGAGAGAAAGAATGGACATGGTTCACAAGGTTGTACAGTCATGGGTGAGGTGAAGAAGACCATGGGGCCTAGAACCTGGCCTAAAGGAAGAGTCCAGAGAAGTTGTGACAACCAAACAGCATTTTACGATGATCATCCAGGCCATGGCCATAGGTGGCCTGGCACAGAGTGCAGCCAGGAGGGATCAGCCCAACAGAGAAGGGGCCGAGCTTGGTGTTGTCTCAAAATCAGAATAGAAAGAGTTAACTGTCCCCCTCCCAAAAGAGAGTAGTGATAAAACTTGGTGACACAGACATAACTGATGACAGAGAAATACAAGCCCCAAAAGCTGTCAGTACTAATTCAGGCCTTTACAGCTCAGCATTGTGTTATCTGCTTATCCAGACACCCTGCTGTGATCCTGGAAACAACTCTGGATTTCTTAAACAAGGAACCAGATGTGGAGCCACTGCCCTAAAATGAGCACTGGACCAGCCCCCAGAGCTCACAGGTCTCATACCCACTCCAGAGCATTTGAGCTCTAAGGACAAGGGGTGATGGGCATGCCAACATTAATTATTTCTTTTACCATCTCCCATCTCTTGGTTCTGAACTTTTGCATCACTGTGCTGTTGTGGTCACACTTTGCCAAGTTCAGTTGCCAGACTGGTACCTGACTGATTCAGCTGGCTGTGAAGACAACTCCATGCCATGTGGTACCACAAGGTGCAGAAAGTAGCCCAGCCCAGACCCCTGAGCTCAGTAAGCATAAGGAGTCAAGAGATACATGTCACTCTTAACCCTTCTTACCCCATTTATATTTTCAGCCCAAAACAAATCCCAAAAGGCCAGTTTCTCACTTACAATTCAGTTTGAAATAATAAAAAAAAATCCAAAAGTTGACTTCCAAGCATAAAATGCTGCCCCATCTCTCATATGCATCTCATCCAACCCTCTCCATCTTATAAGCCTCAGCACCACCTGCAGCTCAGAACCCACATCTCAGACACAGAGAAAACCTGAGGTTGGAAGGCCAATGTCAAGGGGCTCTAGGAAAATAAAGTCTGCTGATTCTATGACTTCAGGCAGCTTTTATCCAAACTATAGTGATATGTGCTTCATCTGCACAATATTTACTTAATGAGTTTCTTTATCTCACTCTTATTTGTTTTCAAATAAAACTTCAAGTAACTGTCATGATTTTTTAAAAGGTACTACTTGATATAAATAGTAGGGACCATTACAATAAACACAGACATTAACATAAAGCATATCACTAGCCTGGGACATCTTGCAGCCATTGTGCTGTGTGCTCCCACACTTGGGTTCCCCATGACCCTACCAGGAACATCAGTACCCCACTGGCACTGTCCCCTTCTTCATCTTCTGTGTCAGCTCACACTCCACCAGCCAGGATGCCACTTCCAAGTCCTCAACACTCCACTGTAACACACCTTTACTGCACCTGTCAACATGATAATTGTCATCTTGAAAACAGACATCCTTGAAAATTCCTCTACCTGTTACATTTTTCCACTTACATTTAAAGGTGAAAATGACAGCCACCTTTCTCCATGTTTACTGACAAACTCAGTGCTTTCTTCACTCAGCAACAATCCCCTATACTTAACAGCTAAGGCCAGCTGAACACCAACTATCAGAAAATGAACTTCAGCCTAACCCTGACCAAACTCCACAAGGAAGAAGCCCATAGCATAACTAGGGCAAAGGCAGCTCTTCACCCAGAGAAGGAAGTGAGGCTTTTAAGAGTGGGAGGAGCCCACAGTCAAGTCATATTTAAGGCTTTCCTTCAGTGAACATCTCTGTTGGGTTATGGGAGAGATGGCCAGCTCCTCTTCAGAAGACATCCTATGGGGCAGCTTTCTCTTGCTAGTGCAAGCCAGCACACCCTACTCTGCTTAGGGGTGCTCAGCCCCCACAACCATGTTCAATGAGCTGAGGAGCCCTTAAGGGAAGCAGGGGTGGGCCAGGGCTGTGGGAAATCATGGGAAACACATTTGCTTCCAGGTTGGGGAAATCAACTCAGTTTTAAATGAAAATCAGAGGAATTATATTCTAGAATAATATATGTGTGAATTTCTAAGAAGAAAATAAAAGACCACAAAGAAACACCTGCTCCTGAGAAGGCATCAGCAGAAAGAGTATGAGTAGGAAGGGGACAGCTGACAAACAAATGGGTCTGCACAGATAACCTGGCCTGAAGGCACCGGAGTCCACCAGATGGGACCTGGAACACAGTTGGCCCCACCAGACTGGGAAACAGCACCCAGCAGGCAGCAGCTTTTTCAGTAGGACAGCCACAGGGTAGGGACTGGGGAAAACTGGCAAAAGGACAGAGCAAGAGATCAGAGATGCCCTTTCAGAACACACCTGAGACAACTCAGGAGACTTGAGGAAGTTGAGAAAGAACTGGTGGGGTCTGGGAGGTAAAAGTGAAAAGGAAGAAGTTCTTCTCTGACTTCTGCTGACAGCAAGGGAGGTCAGTGCTGTCCTGGGAGTCTTGAAGAGAAAAGCAGCCAGCTGGCTACAGGCAGTCTCCTCCCATGGCCTTGCTGGGTGCCTCCCACAGCCAACCAGAAACATTCCCAGCCATGGACACTAGACGTGCCTGTTCATCCAAAGATGAAAAACCACTGCCAATGAGAACACCTGTGGGAAGGTGGGGCAATAAGAAAGAGGATGTCCTTATTCGCTGGGCCTTATCCCTGTGTAGACCAAAATGCCTTTATCCTCAGTCTAAGCACACCTGGAGAGGTCATTGGGCAGTCACACAGTCACCTGGTAGACATGCAAGAAAACAAGGTCCTGGTCTTCCCAAGTTAAACTAACTGGCCTGGACATACTCCTCACAGGCCTAATGGTCGCTCCCTCTCTCTCTGGGTTGGACCTCCCACAGATGCCTTCAGCAGTCTTGCACACCTGAGCTGAGGAAATGAACATTCTGCTTTTCTGGGGAGATGCTCACATAGAAGTTTAATTCTTCTCTCAAGACTCACTATCAGAGCTTCCAATCAAGTTAAAGATGTAGGTAGACATGCTTCACCTCACTGCACAACCATTAGAGGGAATACAACTTAAAGATGCAAAACATCCAGAACTGCCAGAAAATCACACACACACACACAAAAAAATCCTAAACTGCATGGAAGCCCTACAACCAAGGATTTAAAAGGCTATATTCATCCAGATGGGTAGAAGGGACAGAGATGGGGAGTTGGGGTGGGGAAGATGAGGCATGGCAGCAACAAGCTAGGGGTGGCAAGGCTGTGGCAGCCGGCAGAATGGGTAGTCCCACATTCACAAGTGGTGGATGAAAATCAGGGGGACACCTTATGACTGAGCGATCTTAGCCCTAGGCCAGAGCACATAGCCCAGGGTTCCAGTGCTGGGAAATAAAGCCTCATAACTTCTAGTTGTAAACCCAGTGGGAGGTGGGGCAGTGGCAGAAACTGCCAGTTTCTTAGGAGAAGTCAGAACATAAGCAAACCCACCCACTCTGGGAACCACAACCAATACAGCAGCAGGAGGGGTGCCAGTCACATATGGGAAGTGAGTCAAGCGACTGGACAAGGGGCAAGTGCCAGGCAAGCCCCCAGAAGTCAGCCAGCAGCAGCATTTCCCCCTCTTTAACCCCTCCCATGCACATAGAGCCAGAAAGCAGTGAAGCAGGTTGCCCTGCCCTGGTGAATGCCCAAGAACCCACCTCACATAACAGGGGTGCTAAGATAGGACATCAAAGTGGCTCTACCTAGCACACAGACACAGGGAGGCTGCCCAAAAAAGGAAACAAAGAAACATGGCCCAAATGAAGGAACATAACAGAACCCCAGACAAAGAACTATGCGATGCGGAGTTCAAAACCCTTGTGGTCAGAATGTACAAAGGTTTCACTGAGTATGGCAAAAGCACAAGGGAAGAAACAAAAGCTATACAAAGGAAAATAAAGACAAATCCACAGGAAACCAATAGTGAAAAAAAGAATGCCAGGATTCAAATAAATGATTTGGAACATAAGGAAGAAACAAACATTCCACCAGAACAAAATGAAGAAACAAAAATTCAAAAAAACAAGACTGTTTCAAGAACACTCTGAAACATCTCCAGAGGTGCTAACACCTGAATCAGAAAGATGTCAGAAGAAGACAAAGAGCAAGAAATTGAAAACTTATTTCAAAAAATAATGAAAGAAAACTTCCTTAATTTGGCAAAGGAAATAGACATACAAGTCCAGGAAGCACAGAGATTCCCAAAGAAGTCCACTCAAACAAGTTGAACCCAAAGAGGTCCACACCAAGACACATCATAATTAAAATGCCAGAAAAAGCAGGAGACTTCCAGTTAAGATGGAGGCATAGATAGATACACATTGCCTCCTTGTACAACAAAAAGAAGGGTAACAACAAATTTAAAAACAGCTCTTCTGGCCAAGATGGAGGCATAGGTGGTCTCACTGTACCTCCTCACGCAACCAAAAATAAGGACAAGAATTTACAAACAAAAAACAACCAGAACAGAGAGAAATGAACTGAACAGAAGTCTGAATACCATACATCCAGTCCGGTAAGGAGGGGCGGAATCAGAGGCCTATGGGGAGGGGTTGAGAGGTACTGGCAGGAAAAATCAGTGGCTGGCAGACGCAGGCACGCAGGGCGAAGACGGCAGTTGGTGGACCCCAGAAGCACAGGGGCAGCTGACAGACTGGTTGCAGACCCTGGGCATGGGAGGCAAGGAGCAGACCCAGTGAGGCACACAAGGCAGCTGGCTGTCCACAGCCACACATTCACACGCAGACAAACTAAGTGAAAACGGGCAGCGACACAGACCATGGAACCCAGGGATGCAGCGCCAGGAAACAAAGCCTAAAGGCACCAACTGAAAACACCTGTGGAAGTTGAGGCCGGGAGATTCTCTCAGACTCACAGGAGACTCCTTGGAGAAACCCAGAGTCTGAGAAAGTACAAAAACCCACCTGCCCAGGAGGCAGCACCAGAGGGGCCCAATTTGCTTGTGGGAAGCAGCAAAGGGGACTGAAGTCCTAGTGAGAGCAGAGCAAGCACCATTGTTCCCTCTCCCACCCCACCACCACATGCAACGTCACAACCCAGAGATTGAGGTGCCCTGCCCTGGTGAACACCTAAGGTTGTGCCCCTCATATGTAACAGGCACAACCAGACAAAAGGAAAAAAAATAAAATAAAATAAAAAAGATGGCTCAAACAGAGTTAAAAGCCCCAGAGCCAGTGTTTTTTTTTAAGCAACCGAGAAATAGCCAACCTATCAGATGCACAGTTCAAAGCACTGGTGATCAGGATGCTCACAGAAATGGTGGACTTTGGTCATAAATTAAATGAACAAATGCAGACTACAATATGAGAAATGAAGGAAAATGCAGAAAACTGGGTTTCAAATCAATGGAAGGGACCAGAAGGAGGAAAGGAACAACTAAACAGAAAAGAATGAAGGAACAAGAATTCAAAAAAATTAGGAGAGGCTTAGGGACCTCCAGGACATCTTTAAACATTCCAATATCCAAATTATAGGGGTACCAGAAGGGGAAGAGGAAACACAACAAGTGAAAAAGTTATTTGAACAAATAATAAAGGAGAACTTCCCCAATATGGCAAGGAAAATAGACTTCCAGGAAGTCCAGGAAGCTCAGAGAGTCCCAAAGAGTTTGGACCCAAGGAGGAACACGCCAAGGCACATCATAATTACATTATCCAAGATAAAATTGAAGGAGAGAATTCTAGAAGCAGTGAGACATAAGGGGACAGTTACCTACAAAAAGGTCCCCATCAGAATGTCAGCTGATTTCTCAAAAGAGACCTTGCAGGCAAGAAGGGGCTAGAAAGAAGTATTCCAAGTCATGAAAGGCAAGGACCTACATCTAAGAATAATCTATCCAGCAAAGCTTTCATTTAGAATGGAAGGGGAGATAAAGTGCTTCTCAGATAAGGCCAAGTTAAACGAGTTCATCATCACCAAGCCCTTATTATATGAAATGTTAAAGGGACTTATCTAAGAAAAAGAAAATAAAAAATATGAACAGTAAAAAAAGACATCAAACTCACAGTTAGTAACAACCATACCTAAAACAAAAGCAAACTAAGCAAATAAAGAGAACAGGAGTGGAACCACAGAAATGGAGATCACATGGAGGTTTAGCAACAGGGAAGTGGGAGGAGAGAGGGGGGAAAAGATATAGAGTATAAGTAGCATGGACAATAGGTAGAAAATAGACAGGGGGAGGGCAGGAATGGTGTGGGAAATGTAGAAGCTAAAGAACTTATGATACATGGACATGAACTAAAGGGGGGGAATGTGGGTGGGAGGGGGTGGGCAGGGGGAAGGGGAGTGAAGGGAGAAAATGGGACAACTGTAATAGCATAATGAATAAAATATATTTTTAAAAAGTAAAATAAAATTGAGGAAAACACATTTAAAAACAAAAAAATAGCCAGAAATGCCAAAAATGGAACTGTATGGAAGTCCAACAACCAAGGAGTTAAAGAAGAAACAGATTGATAGAAGGGGTGGAGACAAGGCTGCTGGGTGGAGAGGGTGTGTAGCAAGGTGGCGGTTGGAGGACCAGGCAGACAAGGCAGCAGCAGGCAGACTGAGTGGTCCCACATTTGTGTGCAGATAAACAAGGAAGAACAACCAGGGAACAAGACAGACCACTCAACCCAGGGTTCCAGTGCCAGGGAATAAAGCCTCAAAACTTCTGGCAGTAAAATCCCATGGGGGTTGGTTGCAGCAGTGGGAGAAACTTCCAACTCACAGAAGACTTTGTTGGAGAGACCCACAGGGTCCTAGAACATACACAAATCCACCCACCTGGGAATCAGCACCCGATGGGCCAAATTTGCTTGTGGGTAGCAGGGGAAGGGACTGAAAGCCTGCTGAAAGCCAAGCAAGCAGCCTTTTTCTCTCTCAGGTCCCTCCCCCACATACAGTACCACAAATGCAGTGATGTGGGTTGCCCCGCCCTGATGAATACCTAAGGCTCTACCCCTTACTACATAACAAGCACAGTGAGACAAAAAAAATATGGCCCAAATGAAAGAACTGATCAAAGCTCCAAAAATAGAACTAAGTGATAAAGAGATAGCCAACATCAAATGCAAAGTTCAAAATGGTGGTAATCAGGATGCTCACAGAAATAGTTGAGTATAGTCACAAAATGGAGAGAAAAGTGAAGGCTATTAAAAGTGAAATGAAGAGAAATATACAGGAACCAACAGTAAAAGAAAGGAAATTGAGACTCGAATCAACAATTTGGAGCAGAAGGAAGAAATAAACATTCAACCGGAACAGAATGAAGAAACAAGAATTCAAAACATGAGGAGAGGCTTAGGAACCTCTGGGACAACTTTAAACCTTCCAACATCCAACTCATAGGGGTGCCAGAAGGAAAGGAGGAACAGCAAGAAACTGAAAACTTATTTAAAAAAATAATGAAGGAAAACTTCCCCAATCTGCTGAAGGAAACAGACTTCCAGGAAGTTCAAGAAGCTCAGAGAATCTCAAAGGAGCTGGACCCAAGGAGGAAGACACTAAGACACATCATAATTAAATTACCCAAGATCAAGGATAAGGAGAGAATCTTAAAAGCAAGAAGAGAAAAGCGGAGAGTTACCTACAAAGTAGTGCCCATAAGACTGTCAGTTGATTTCTCAAAAGAGACCTTGCAGGCAAGAAGGGGCTACAAAAATGTATTTGAAGTCATGAAAGGCAAGGACCTATATCCAAGATTACTCTATCCAGCAAAGCTATCATTCAGAATGGAAGGGCAGATAAAGTGCTTCCCAGACAAAGTAAAGGTAAAGGAGTTCATTGTCACCAAGCCCTTATTATATGAAATGTTAAAGGGTCTTATCTAAGAAAAAGAAGATCAAAACTATGAACATTAAAGTGACAATAAACTCACAACTATCAACAACTGAATCTAAAAAAAAAAAAAACTAAGTAAACAGGTAGAACAGGAATAGAATCACAGATATGAAGATCGGGGAGGGTTATCAATGGGGCAGGGACGGGAGAAGAATGGGGGAAAAGGTAGAGGGAATAAGAAGTGTAAGTGGTAGGTACATAATAGACAGGGAGAGATTAAGAACAGTATAGGTGATGGAGAAGCCCAAGAACTTATATGCACGTTCCATGGACATGAACTAATGGGGGAACTGCTGGTGGGAAGAGAGGTACCAGGTGGGGGAAAAATGGGGAAAAATTGGGACAACTGTAATAGCATAGTCAAGAAAATATACTTAAAAATAAAATATCCAGGAAGAGAAAAAAAGATCCATCACTATCATCAGCAAATGTTGCCCACCCTAAGTTTAAATTTAAATTTAAATTTAAATTTAGGGACCTTGTAAGGAAAATGGAGTCAGTCAGGCTCCCTCACCCAGATGTCTGGACAACTGTGGTTTAGCAGTGTTCACATAGCCTTCGTCAGGGCCTGCATGTATAGAATGAAGCTCTGTTACATAACCTGAAGGTCAGTATTGCCACCTTGCCAGCTTTGTGTGCACTTAGTATATAAGAGAGTCAGGACTTCCCACAGCACGTGTGGATCACCCCACTCCAGGATAAAGGCATGTCAGACATCCTGACGTCTCTGTGAATTTTCTTCCATCTGCCTGAATCCCATGTGAACCTGCCTGGCCCTGAATGGCTGTAGAACAGACCTGCACCCTAAATTCACAACAGGTTTCTGTACCTGTAGAGAACCTGTCAGGCTACTGATTGGTGATCTCTGCTGTCCTGGGTAGCAGATCCAAGCCTGCCCTGGGCATTCGGAAAGGAGGGCAAGTGCCAAAATGCTGCAGAGCACTCAGTCCCCCTTCTATGAGGCATTCTCAGTATGGTGAAAAGAATGCTATTAAGCCTTCAGAAAGCTGGAGAAAGAGGAACTGAGGCAAGATGACTTACTGTTGCCTCCTGGAAGCCAGCTGATCCAAACTTTAAAGGGCCAACAAAGCAACAATTGTCAGGAAAACACACCACCCACTGAAGTGAAGAGTGAAGAGAGAACACTGAAAACAGCATGAAGAAATAAAAATGGAATCAGAAAATTCACTGAAGAAGAGAGAGAAAAGAAAGGGCTGTGCAAAGATTTTGGCTCAGGATTGTTGGGTTGTCACCTCAACAAAGTTGACAGGGACCTGGATCACCAACCTGGTGTAGACTGATCACTTCAATACGGATGATGCAAGTTGCCCATTCCAACCCAGAAGCCACCTAACTCCCCAGATGTCCTAAGCAGGGGCGGGGGGGCGGGTATGAGTCCCCTTGGCCCCCAGCACCACCCACAGAAAGCCTGGCTGTCATGGATATTTTAGGGGTTGTTCAGATGGACAACCCCAGATGAACAGCTGGGGCTTACAGAAGAGTCTCTAAGCCCATGAGGTTGTTTGTACCAAGTAAGCTTTAAGTGGAAAACTGGTATCCCAGACTGTAGGTGCTTGCTGGTTAAAGCTGATGCACTGATTGGTTTGGAGACACCCAGGAAATGCTATAGTTAATATCAACCACACTTCACAGACCAGCCATTAACCCTGTGTAGGATACATGTGCTGAAAGAAACAAAAGAAATTCTATTTCCCACAATACCTAAATTAAAAATGTGAGAAATTGCTGAAGTTTGGTGAATACAGATGCACATCAGTATGTAAAGTGATCTTAAACAGAACCATGGTTCACAAAGGGCAAATTCAATGCGGCAGTTGGTGGCTGATGCTGGCACAGAGGAGCTCACGCCCTTAGAGAAGCATGAATACTTACTGTATTTGAGAACCAACTAGGTACTAGGCAGTAGGATGGAGGGGACCCGTCCTATACTCTGCACCCCAGTCTTGTCATTGTTTCAACATTTTATGAATCACTATCTCTGGTCAATAAAGCACTCAGTTTCTTTACAGCAGCTGTATTTGAGAAAGACAGTCTCCACAGGCCTATGAGTACAGAGCACATACATCCAACACCAACAGTGCTGCCAGTGGCTGGCCCTCATCCACACAGCTCTGAGTCACACAGAAGGGAAGGGCATACCATCTTCGGTGAAGGGCTAATAGGGAAGTTGAAGAGCTACAATCATGTTGAAAGGCTACTGATACCTGCCAGGTGTGTTAACCCATGAGGTTTGACACATGGTGCAAGTCCTCCTCAGAATCCAGGATCTGTCACCTCATTTGAGATGTTGGAGGAAATAACTCCAGGAAAACTGCTACCATAATGTGTGCAAAGGTGACACCAGAAAGGTATCCCAAATCCGTAAGAACCATACAATATAAATTCAGTTCTAGAAGGCACAGAGGGCTGCTATGCAGCCAAATCAGAAGGCTGCCCTTGCTTCAGGAGTATCTACTCTCATTCTGAACATGGGTAGACTACATACTTGAGGCAATCATTGCTCATGAGAAAACTAACCCACAGACACCATGAATCACACTGGTTGTGTTTCAGGTGATGTTAATTTAGCACAGGCTGCATGCCTCATCTCACACAAACCCATCTGGCTTTTATTACCATTGGCCAGGCTTGGTAAAGGAAATAGGTGCAATTTTTAAGTTATCTAGAATTTGAAATATGAGCATCAAAGCTAAGAAGTCCAAAGGTTTATTTGTAAACAGTAAATATTTATTACTTATATAGAAATGTTTAAAATACACATAGGGATAAGGTGGTGGTGCTTCAATTCTGTGTGTAGTAGAAATGAAAGCATGTCCAAGAACACACAATGGCTGTTACTCCCAGGACTTCAATGCTGTTTTAAACATGAGCTTGGTGCTCTGGTTGCTGACAAGGTGGCAGCCAATTGTTGGGCCACTTTCTAAAGACTGACATCATTTTTATACCAAGTACTCGTTGTAGTGCCTGGTATATAGTAGGTACTCAAACACGTATTCAGTAAAGCAGAAGGAAGGAATGCATCCCTATCCTATTTACTGAACCACTGTGTAACAGCCTGGCTATGATCCCTGGTACTCCTGGGGATCTCCCATGTTTGAGTGTTGTGGAAAACTTGCTATCCTGTTCTCAATGCCCTTGGCTCCAGACATGATAGCCACTCCACCATTTCTACCAACTTGAATCCTAATTCGTTTAAACTCATATAAATTCACATGAGCATTACATGCACATTCTGATAAGCAGAAATGTAAATATAATATCTTATTTACAGATAAGCACTGTAACAGTTAACAACATAAACACTTACGGCAGAGTAGAGAAACAAGCCACCAAGCCACTCCTCTTTCTGATCTCCCAAAGGACCAATGATCTCTAAATGTCAGTAAGTCATCAATGGCTAAAGGCAAATTTAAAGAAGGCAGCAATCTGTGAGTAGAATCCAAATTGTGCTACCATTTGATGCACTTCTTTATTCTAAATCCATTGTGGGAATAATGGGAAAGGGGCACCCACATTGTGGCATGCCAGAACAATTTTTAAACTATTCATCACTGCCAACACCTTCAGTTTGACACCTTAGTCTTTTATGATTAATTAGATTTCCAGCATAACATATATCAAGCATGCATTTCTAATTCATCTAACCTGATAAAAAGTGACCTAGCCACTTCAAGTGATGGAATAAAGATCATTTTTCCCTTAACTAAAGCCTTCTGATGTTTTATTTCAAGACTATGCCATGAAAAAGAGTATGTTAACTATGAAAAAATAAAGATTAACTACAGATTGAACTGAAACACACACTTGAAACAACTCTATAATTGAGACCCAATTTCACCACACTCCAGTAAGCAAGTGGGCTCTGAAAGCCAGAATGAAGGAAAAACTGGATGTAAATGCACTCAGCTCAAGTGCACCAAACAGCATAATCCAAGCAGTTGTGGACAAGCAACTGTGCCAAGCAAATGGAAGAGATGCACTGTGCTTCAGGAGAACCTTCAACCAGCTAAATCTGCAACTGAGAGCTATCCTTCTCTTCTCCTCTGCTGCATTTTAAAAACAGGTTATAGTTTATACTTTTTTTTACATTAATGAAACTTATAGTGATCAGATAACAAAGATAAATTTGAAAGCAATTTAAAAGGTGAAACAAACAGGTTCAAGCACTTGGCTTAGATGTCCATTGATGCTCAACAACCCAGTCACAATAACACAGGCCAACTTGGAATCTAAAGGCAAAGCATGGTATCAGATTACACACACACACATCCACACATACCCTTCCTAGGATACCATACAAATGAATCCACTAGCAGTAAGGTGGCCCTGTGAAGTATGCCCAATTGGTGATACAAGAATTCCAGATTTTGATGTTAGTAATAGTCACTGAAATAATGGCCACTTATGTGTGCTAGGCACTCCATGTACATTAACCTTCTTCATCCAATGAAACAAGTAAAGACCCTAACTCATTGAACAGAAGGCTCAGAAAAGCTAGGGGCAGATGGTGAGAAAGTCGGGATTAAAACTGTGCTGGGACTCCCAACCACCATGCAACTTTGGCCACACACCAAGCCCCATCTCTTGCCCTCTTTCCTCACAGGACTTCGCTAAGCCCAGGGACGTTCCCTGTCTGCAGCCACATGCATGGGGGATGCCCATTCTGTGTCCCAGGGCCCTGGCTGAGCTGCAGCTGGTCCAGGCACCAGTCTAGAATGCAACACTGGCCTCAGGCATGAGGGGACATGCGTGAGCATAGCCAAGTCACAGTTTGCTCACCAACTTGGAAAGTAAATGCTAGGGAAAGAAACCCTTCTTTCTCTGCTGATAAGTATTGTCTTGAGGATATGATATCTTGAGGCCCAGTGGTTGTGGCTAAAGGTGAGTCCCACAAGGTGGCAGAGCAGAAGGACAGATGAGTATGCATTCCTGAGGACAGAATGGCACCACTTGGAAAATCCATCCTGCCTACCTCCACATTGTCTGCTCACATCACCTGCATAAGGCTGCTATAACTTGCCCTCAAAGCCATAACTGATATGATGCTCTTTTCTCAGGACCACAATGCTCTGAGACTCACATCCTGGATTTATAAGCTGGATTTATTAAACTGGAAAAGCATCTGCAGCCATGGGCAGACTGCATCCACAGGTTGGTGCTACTTAAATTTGGAACCTTAGTTTTTAATTAACTGGATTTGTTACAGAGCAAGAAGACTCCTCTAACCACAAATTCAGTTCATCTGTCAATCTGACGTCTATCTCTCAAATGTATCCCTGGTAATTGTTTGGCACTAAGCAAGAAAACCTTGGGGTCTCAGCTTCCCCACCTATGTGACTAGCTACCTGGCTGAGCTGTAGTAGAAAATGGATAAGATACACTTAAATGATGTACACTCAACCCCTGGCACACAGCAGACACCCACTGAACACCTGGAACATAGTAGGCACTCAATGAGTATTAACTTTAGATTATTCACTGCCACAAACTGAAACACAATGCTACTGTGAGTCTCAGGGGTGTTACTTCCATACCCACAGGGTCTCTTGAAAACAGGTCTAAAAAAGACTTTGCTGTGACTCATCTGTCATGTCTTCAAAGGCCAGTGTCTGCCCCTTGTCATCACAGTGACCACAAGTCAACCAGTTGTCTGCTATCCTGTAAGCTGTCTGGCTTTTTGTGAAGGCTTTCCGGCACTGGGCCTTTTACTCTGGAGTCCTATTACATCCAAGACCAAACACAACAAAACACCAGACACTGCCAAGCAGAAGACAAAGGGCAAGGGAAGAGAGCCTGAGATCACCTCCTACCCAATCACTTCCTGGCTCTCACTTTGCCACTTTGTCCATATACCAATTTCTAAAGGTCTCCAAGTAGTAACTGTGTCCCACTTTACAGGATTATTGTGACCTTCTGATAAAGCAATATGTGTCAAAGTGTCAAGCATATGGTAGGCTCTCAGAAATTGTTAAAATACAGATCTCAAGCATAAGCTGTTCAATTGCTGACAACTAAAGAACATGTTAATTTGCTTCCAGACACCACAGACATTCTCTACACTGGCCTCAGCTAGCTGACCTGCTGGACTTGCCAACACTCCACTTCTTCCATAAGACATCCATCCCCACAGAAGGCAGAAGCATGGCCAACTGCCATCCAGGACATCACTCCTGCTCAGGGAGGCCTGTGCTTACCAGGAATCCATTGTCATGATTCACAACCATGTTTATGCAATGGTACTCACAAGAGCAAATATAAACTTGAGTTAAATACTATGCAAACCAAAGACATCTGAATGCAAAAAAAACTACCGACTCCTTGGAAAACCATGGTGGCCGCTAAGAAAAGATTCACCAAAGACAGACTACTTTAAAACTGAAATTAGGCATGAACAAAAACATAAAATATTGAAGGGGGTTTATTTAAATCCAGAAGGTACGCCACTCAGAATTTTTAAAGATTCTTTTAGTTCTCAGTCCATATGAAAGAAACAAATAGAAAATCATAAATTGTGGCTGCAGTTTAAGCTGGAATGCAAATTTGGAACTGTGGACCCTGAGGAAGAAGATGCCTACCAAGAAGGGCTCCTGGTGGTTTAACTGGGTTTAAATTAAAAACAAAACAAAGACATAGCCTAGCAGTCATATTGCACATGAAGTACAATTTTTTACATGCAAATTGCCCTTCAAGGAAAAGCCTGCACAGAACCACCTTCTTATACCATGTTTCTGCCATCTGAGTCAGCCCTTGAGCAGTTCCTGGAATCCTATTTCAACGAACAGGACTGAGGCTTCCCCTTCCAATTGAATTTGTGCAGCTATATCCCCATTAACATCTTCACAACAAATCAGAGCAGCTCCATTCTTACCAGTGAGGGCAGTCTTTTGGACCAATCAAACTGCAAGGATTTGCAGTCCTCATTTGCATGAGGATAGACCTATTAGGCACCAGAAGCGGGGATTTCTCTCTATATAAGCCAGCTCCCCTTTCAGTCAGAGAGTGCATTTTCCCTTTCCACCAAAGACTAAAGAGTGCAGCCTTGTGTTTCCCTGGCTAAAGCTGAAACATGAAGGCATATCACTAGGGCAGAGCACAGTGGAGCAGACCAGAGTGGAGTACACCAGACCAGAACTGAGCTGCCTAGCTGAAGAGAGGCCTGGCCCCGGAGGCCACCTTATGACCATGCTCTTTTCACAGCTGAACTGTATCACCATTGATGTTTTATACCACAGGTGGCAAACACAAGGCCTGCGGGCTGAAGCCAGCCCTCCACCTTGTTTTATCTGGCCCAGCACCTTGCTTCTACCCAGCGGCAGCACCAAGCTCCTTGTCCTTAATTAAGGAGTAGTTACATCTATACAGTCCTAAAATTACATTTGACCCCTTGAAGGCAACCACAAGGCTGATGTGGTCCCCGGTGAAAATGAGTTTGACACCTCTATTTTACACTGAATAAAGTTTCCTTCTTCACTGCACACCAAATTGGGGATTCCTATTGGCAGTGAATTGGCAGCAACAACCATTAGTTGGTAGAACTCAAAGAAAAGTCCTTAGCCCTGCATCCAGAAAATTGCATATGTACAAGGCCTGTCCAGAAAGAGTCCAGCCATTGTTAATATAAGAACTGTTTGCATAACATCGATGTAACCTGGCAGCCAAGGAGAGTGGACCAGAATTCGTATGTGTGAACAATGACAACTTCACTGTATTAATTGCTGGGGGTGGTAGATGCCCATTAGTGAGCATATGTAACATGTGACCATCACATCCAAAATGACTGAGCGACTAGAGCAACAAATCTGCATCAAATTTTGCATGAAGCTTGAACATTCATCCAGAAACTATTTGAATGACTCAGAAGGCCACAGCTGTGGGCAACTGGTGATTGGTAGCTTCATCACAGCAATTTGCCCACTCATATAACACACGTCATCTAGTGCAGGGGTTTTGGTGATTAAGCCCCATTACAGCCCAGTGTAAGGCCCTGTGACTTCTGACTTTTTCCCAAACTAAAATCACCTTATAAAGGGAAGAGATTTCAGACCATTGATGAGATTCAGGAAAATATGATGGGGCAGCTGATGGCAATTGGGAGAAGTATGTGAGATCCCAAGGTACCTACTCTGAAGGGAACTGACTGAGCAATGTTTCATGTGTACAATGTTTCTTGTATCTTGTGTATTCTTCAATAAATGTCTCCATTTTTCATTTTACATGGCCAGATACCTTCTGAGCAGACCTTGTATGTTTATAAAATATTTGCTACAGATCACTTGTAAGGTACTCCTATTTATTTGACTTTTCCCATTACTGGGTCTCACTCACAGTGGCTAAAAGATACAGAAGACATTTCCAATTTAAACATGTCCTGAAGTACTTACTACAAAATACATAATACATACAACCTAATTAGGCTGTAATGCCCATGTTTTATATCATCAAAGCATTACCCAAGCTTTCTATAGTTAATTTGTAATAATGCCTACTCCCAACCTTCATTAGGTCAGTGGATTGACACTGATTGACAGAAACCACCTGAAAGCGGAGAGTGGAATGGCTTCCAACCCTTAACGTCAGCTCCATAAAGAGAGCCCATGTCCCACCCAGTTCACTTAGAATGAATGGTGTCTGGCACAGTATAGGTACATAGTAAATTCTGTGTATCCCCAAATAAAACACAAGGGATGTTTTTAAAAAAAATCACTCAGAAAAAGTTGGAGTTTTCTTATATTAGAATCCTCATTAGAATATATTAAGAAGTACCTATACTATTTGAATCACTGAATTTGGAACCACAAAACTCTTTTAGAAAAACATGTTACCCTGAAACATCTTGATCAATGCTCCTTAGAGGTATTAAATGGGTCACCTTGCAAAACTAAAAACAAAACAAAACAAAACAAAACCCAAATAGGCTGACAGACTTATCACACATTTTTAGCAATTGCAATGGTTAGACACTGCTGTTAAAACAGGAGTTTTTAAAGATCACTTTAAGAAGCAACACCTGACAACTATTTGCCAAACAGGCAAATGAAGATATCAACAGTCCTAACCTTAGGCAGTGGGTACTTGTAACTTGGTATAAAATTTCCAGGTGAAAGCGAGAGGCTCTGCTAACCAGGTCAGAGGATTCCACATGACTCTGTGATAACCAAAACCCTGATGAAAATTAGTGAAGAGTGTGGAAAAAAAACCGTTTCATGAACCAAACAGGAATTAATACATTTTATACCTGATTCATCCCCAATGTCTAACTGTAACTACATTAACAATCAATTAAGCAGATATTTATCTACATTCCCAAAAAGTTTACATATCCCAAATAGTCCAAAAGGTTTATTAAGGAGCTTCTCACTGGGAAAATAGGGGACTGTCTTATACAGTGATCCCTCACCTATCGTGGGGGTTACGTCCCAGAGACCCCTGTGATAGGTGAAAATCCGAGAAGTAGTGGCCTTTTATTTTATTATTTATATATATTTTAAAGCTTTATAAACCCTTCCCACACTCCTATAAACCTTTCCCACTCTCTCATTAACCTTTCCCACACTCTTATAAACACTTCATATGCTCTTAAACACTTTCTATGCTCTTAAATCTACATAATTTTAACAACATATAAAATTCTATATGGGTACTCACCAGTGAAGTGTACAGTCATCCCTCGCTATATCGTGGTTCACTTATCGCGATACAGTGAAGCCGCAATAAGTGAACTGCGATATAGTGAGGGATGACTATATTTACCGTTACCCACTACTAAAGTATACATGGTATTTGCCAAGTAATAACATGAGTGCCCATCTATTAAGCAACATGCAGCAATAACCAGCATTCAGCTTTGCTATCAGCAATCCAATGGACAGAATACCGAAAGCCTATTTGGAAGTATAATTTTCAGCTGAAGTCTGCCTGCCAAAATTATAGGCTTGCGTGATGTAAAACATTTCATGCAGGACTTCCAGTTGCCCAAGAAGATTCCCACTGACTGCTAAAAATTAGTGAATAGAAAGCTTTACTTTTTCCTCTTTGAAGGTAATCATATATAAGATTGATTTAATTCAGACTCTTCATAGAACCCAAACTTAGTCTTTACTGCTGTGGGCCTGCAAAGAAGAAAGGACTGGAGGTCACACTTCGTTAACACAACAAATAGAAAGAAAGAAAATGTGGACAAACTCTGTCCAGGTGGATAAGTTGGTTGGAACGTCATCCAGCACACCAATAGTTTGCAGGTTCAATTCCCAGTCAGGGGAGTACAGGAGGCCACTATCCCTCTCTCTCCACCACCCCCCCCTTCCTCCCTCTTTCCTCTCCTCTCACCCTTCCTCTCTCTCTCTAAAAGTAATAAACATATCCTCAGGTGAGGATTTTTTTTAATGTGGTCAAAAGTTCCCTAAATCTCAGAAAGCATCAACATAGTGAGAGCTACATGTGCCTATAGAGAAAGTCAATCATTTATCCCAAAATCCACTCAACAAAAAATTAATTTCCTGTTCCTAAGTGGCACTACTAAAAGTTATAAGTTCAACTGCTTTGACGTATATTTTTAATGCTCCAAATGCAACCACAGAGTTCCAAGACCTGAGGTTGCCTCCTTACCAATGCAATTCCCATAAGATGAACTGGGAGGGCATCTGTAAACACATGGTCATCAAAATGTTTTTCTAAAAGCATCATTCCAAAAATCATTTACTTCTCTGACCTTTAATTATAATACCTTAGATAAAAACAGCAAAGAAAAAAAGGAAAAGTTTGAAAATCTGTTAACACTTGTAACTGAATTTAATCACAAACAAGACCAAAGAAAACTTAATTCCCCTTCAGCAGTGATCCCAAGTACAAATATGCCTTATCTATTATTGACTACCCATTCTTCCTAATCCACAGAGAAAACCCAGTTTGGCAAAGTATGACATTTAACTTTAAAGCTCAACATCCAAGGGTTTAAGTTCCTAAGCACACAGATGCCACAGCACTGAGCAATTCAGGTGGCACAGTTTTCCCAGAATGTCAGCATTATACACATTGGAAGGATTATGTAAGTGGTTTAAGCACTGCCAGCTCTTTAAATGGTCAAAAATACAGAAATACAGTTGTGTTCTCTAAAATGAGTAACTGTAGTAGATCAGCAATGTATTTTTTACTTTAAGTAGGCTTTTCTACATTTAAAGAAAATATTAGATATGGGTACCTTGCTTGTCACACCAGCATCTCATGGGCTATCCCCACCCCATAACAGTTCCCAAGGTGACACAAGGTGTGAAATTACACATTGAAGTAGGCTTTGAGACCAAATCACTACCAAATCAAAACCCTCAAAATAAGATCTTTAACTGAAATAGAAGCAATGGATGCTATGAAATGTAATTGTGCACACACACACACACACACACACACACACAAAACCCCAAACCCCACATGGGACTGCAATACTGCCTAAGGACCCAAGAGAGGACTAGGGCTTCCAACAGAAGGAGTCCAAGAAGGGATGGGTCAAACATTTCTCCTGAAAAATTAACTTCTTCTCGCCTGTTAAACAGAGTTCATAACTTGGATTCTTCCAACCCTGGTCACACCTCTGTTCATTCCTCCCTTGCTAGACCTGCAGGCAGGAGGCCCAGTCTTCCCTGTGACCAGAACCCAGGGAACATTAAGCACTAACTTTACCCATGCAGGGGGAGGTGTGCAGAAGGTTGGTCTGAAGGTCCACAGGAAGAAGGCTGTTTCTGGAAAAATAGGAGGGCACAGCCCCAGCCAGCAGAGGGACTAGAGGTGAGCCAGGGACAAGACGTGCTCACTCCTTGGGAGGATGGGGTGTTGGCATTCATATAAACAGATAATAAGTTTCCCTGGGATCACATGCCTCCACAGTGCAAGTGCAGGTGGTGGGAAAAGAGATTCCAAGGGAGAGGATGGATGGAAGGCAGGCGCAGACAAAAAGTTCAAAGGAAAGGGAGCAGATGGGGGTAGACGCAGTGTCTAAAAGTTGGCAAGTAGAACTTGAAGAGCTACACTCACGGAGGTAAGTCTCTGAAGGAAAGAAGAAAGAAGAGCATGAAGAAGGTCGTTATGGAGACACCTCTGCTCTCCACACTCCCGCGTGCGCACACACACACGCACACACCCCTCGGCGCCCAAAAGGCTACCCACCTTTGCCAGAGGAACGCTCCTGCTAGTCGCCAGCTCGCACAGATTGCCCGCCTCCATAGAGAGATCTGGTAAGCCCGGGGCGCTCCCGGCTGTGCTGCTCCCGACCCCCTCGAGCTTGGAGGCCACCCTCGAGTCCGGGACAGCACGAGGCCTCTGGCGGATGCCATCCAGCAAGCGCACCAGCAGGATGTTGGCGGGCAGCTCCTCCACACCGCAGCCCACCAGGACGCGGCACTCCGGGCAGCGCAGCTCCTGACGGGAGCGCACGATGCTCTCCAGACAGTGGCGACAGAAGGTGTGCTGACACGGCAGCACCTTGGCCGTGGTATCCAAGCGCTCCAGGCACACGGAACACTCCAGAAGATCCAGCAGGGACGACTCTTCCATGTCCTCGCCCGCAGCCGAGGCCGTAAGGGTCCGCAGTCCGCCAGGCCTGTCGTTGTCGCCCTCGGTCTGTGCAGCAACGGCAGCGGCCTAGGATACGCATAGCAAGGACGCTCCGAGCAGCATAGGGGAGGCGGAAGCCACGCGCAACTGTCTAGGTCCCGGGGCCGGAGCTGGACCCACCTCAGGCAGCCATCAGGATGGCACCCGGGCGACAGTCTGGAAGCCAGGCTCCGCCGGGACTTCCTTCACCCTGGCTGGTGGCCTGGGGCTCCGGCCGCCGAGGTGCAGAGTAGCACATCTACAGGTCTGCCTGGCGGGTACTTGGAGTTCTACGCCCCGTAAGCTAGCTCCGGGCCAAAGGGATCATACAGTGCTCCGAATAGCGCGCCCGCGGCTAACGACTACACCTGTACCACGGCGTGTCAGCCCCACGCAAGGCTCTAAGGGAGTTGCCCACCAAAACACTCAGGGAGCTCTGCACTCCAAGTGGCCTCCCAAGGCCGGAAGCCCCACCAAAAGAAGTGCGGGTAGTAGCCAGTTGAGTCCCCGGGGAGCAGCGTGAGCGCTTTCTTGCGCCGCTGCTCAGCCACACCACCGCCCCCGCGACATCTCCATGCACCCAGGGCCCGCCTACGATTCGCTGCCCGAAGCAGGTTCAGCCGGATCCTTCCTCTTCCCTCCACCGCAAAGAAGTGCTCCGCGAGCCTGCGGAGGTCACGATCGCTGAAGCTGACGAGCAAGCAGGGCGCATGGCGGCGCCCCTTAGGGCACCTCCAGGGTTCCCTGGAACTCTGTGCTTGCCTTTCTGCGCAGACTGGGCCCTGTCTCCTCCTGAAGATCCCAGTCTTCCCTTCGGCGTTCCTTGAGCCTCAAGCAGGGATATTTTCTCTCGACACTGCCACAAAGGAAAGTTTCGTAGGTGTTATCCTGACTGTCTTCTTGGCCAATGCTGGCGAGCATCTTAGGGACATAGCCAACACCTGAGCATCCTTCCCGATAACTCTCTGGAGAGCTCGCGATCCAGTAGCCTTTCCAGGCAGAGCGCACAGGTGACAATCCCGCAGCTGAGGGTGTGGGTGCGGAGACACCGCGCAAAGCCCAAGGGGAAGGCGCTGGAGTTGGCAAGGGTTCCCAGGGTCAGCTCCGGTTCCTCCCAGCGGTCCCTGTCTGGAGTCGCGGATTCCGGAGGCTAGCGCTGCTGCCCGCCAGACGGACACCTTTCCACAGGGCACTCGGTTCAGCGTCCTACTCCCACCCCTGACGGCCAGCGCAGTGCGGCCACCCGCCCCCTTCCCCCGCGAGGTCTCGTGAACCCCGCGGCAATTTCTCCTCGGGAGGCCCAAAAGAGGGAAAATTCTTCCCGACGCCCGGCTTCAGCGAGCATCAGAGAAACGGAAGTACTTACGGAGGACCCGGAGCAGCCGGGAAGTTCGTCCGGGGGGGTGGTCTACTGCATGATTTCCTGTAGTGCGCTGCCCCCTCGTGGCCACTTTGTGTTAGCAGGCCGAATTCCCTCCCAGGAAGGGAATTCCCTTGTGAGGAAGGAATGGCTTATAGTTATGAAATCACTGAGGCTGAATTCTGTTTGTTGTATCTCCAGCATAAACCGCAGTCCTTGGGAAGCACACCAGGAAGCCAGGTTGTTGCCAGGGCCAACGTCAGAAGAGGTGTTCAGGCCCGCCTAGGAGTCAGGCTAAACTGTGGTTTGTCAATTTAAGTATAACTTTTATTTTCAACTTTTCAAAGAGAAAGTAATATCTGAGGTTTAAATAACGAGAACATGCCTAAGCATTATTTTATATAATCCTCCAAATGGCAGTGAGATCATTATTTTTAATCTCATTGTACTTGTGAGGAAGGAATGGCTTATAGTTATGAAATCACTGAGGCTGAATTCTGTTTGTTGTATCTCCAGAACCTAACGCATGGAAAAAATTACATTCATTAGAATATAAGCTCCCTATAAGCTACATAGTTTTACCCTGTAATATCCTATGCCTAGGACAGTGCCTGGGTACATAGTAGGCTCTCAATAAATATTTGATTAATTAATGAAAAACGTTTTCGGAATCATTTATCACCTAGTGGTAATTTGAACATTAAGATCTTAGAGTCTCAATTCCAGGTCTCCTAAGCTCATATCAGGCTACCATTCTTGGAAACTTTGCTACTAATAACAGCAGGAGAACTTCCAGCCTGCCTGGTGGACATCTGTTAGTAATGTGGATTTCTGTATTGGTTGTTCACATTATCACTGGCAACTGTGTGAGATGGAAGGTGTCCTGGAGCTGCCTGGCTAACCAAACCTGGGAGCAGACTTTCCAGGAGGACCAGGAAGGAAATGCACATCCCAGTACAAGGAAGTGCCTCTACATTAGCCTCCATTTACTCTTTGACCCTGGCTCAGGAACAAGAAAGGGAAAATTTCCAAATGACCTGTTAGCAGGTGCACAAAAACAGGGACCAGGTGTTAACCTAGGTTCAGCAACCTCAATTCTTGAGTTCTGGCTAAGAATTCAGAGCCAAGATTCAAATTGAAAGAGAAAGTTTATTTAGAAAGTCACAGAAGTAGAAGTGAGCCATAGAAGAAATGGGCTCAGGAAACAAATTATAGCAAAAGAAGGACCCCTGGAGTGGTGGGGTGAGCAGGGGGAGAGATACAGGCCTTGAGAGACCAAAGAGGGAGAAGAGGTTCCAAGCATTCTGGGGCAGGGAGGTGGAGAGAGGGAACTACAGAGAGATAAGCACCTTGAGAGACAAAAGGAGGTTAGGCCTGAGAAAGAAGAAAGGGAGGAGAGGGGAGGAAAGAGCAGGGAGAGGAGAGAGGGAGAATGAGCCCTAGAGAAAGGAGATGGTACAGGTGTATTCTATAGAGTGCTCCAGAGAGAGTAGCATTGGGTCCTCCGTCTTGAGGGTGTTTATCTGGAGATCTCAGGAGTATCCCAATAGAATATTCAACAGTTTTCCAGGTGTGTCTCTTCAGGGCTGTGGTCTCCATTGATGGGTTGGTGCCAAGGGAGGGGTTCATTAGTCATTGCAGCTGGTCCTCATATCAACCATAGTGTGGCAGCTGGTCCTCATATCAACCATAGTGTGGCTTTGCCTGGTTTTGTTGCTCTTCTGAGCCTGGAGCCAAAACACAGCTGAGGCCTGCATGTCATCTCCAGACATCAATGCTTAAGGTAGTGGCTGTGCAAGGGTTTATAGTTTTGCCTGTTGTTAAGCACCAGGGCTCTCCAACCTGGTAACCCTCTGCACCTGGCCCATAGGTTCCTGTTCTGCTCATGCCTATCTAAATGCCTACTACAGACCCAAAATGCTTAATCTGAAAGCAGGTGGCAGAGAGACGGAACAGGAACAGGGAACCCTCAGACACTGGGAAGGCTGGCAGACAATAGGGCTACCTGTAATAAAACATCCTGGGTGCTTTTGGTTGCCGGCAACAGAAACCAGCTTAAGTTAGGTTTTTCAAAGGAGCAGAATAGATTATGAGCATCAGCACTCCAGGCAGAGGGCCAGGTTACTACAGACAATCCCCTGTGTGTCTTGCTCTGCACACTTCTCTATGTAATGATGGGCTCTTTCCTTCTCTTGCACCAGCAGCTTTACTTCCCAGCCTGCATGATAGAAAACATGGTCAGAACCTCTCTTTCCCAGCCTGCATGATAGGAAACATAGTCAGAGCTCCAGAAGCACTGCATCCATAGCTTCAGCCACTGACAAAATGCATTCCTCCGACTGTCACATGCTGCAGGTTTTAAAACCCTAGCAACCAAACTGGGCCCAGATCACTCTCTGAACCAATGAGTGCTGGCTATAGGAGCAGGATCATCTGAAACCTGGCAGCACCCTCAGCAGTCACACAGAAGAACTGAGTTTCCAGAATAAATGGTATGTGGGGGACCCAGATCCCTCTGTCCTCAACTTCCCTCTGTACTATATGCATCTGGGGCCACACAAGAGCAAACGCAGTGTGACTAAACCTCACCTTTCTCAAACCTCCCCTGCTTCTACTGTCCCTGTTAGCCCCTGCCTTAACCTGCTCACACAGCACAGACAGGCTGGGCAGGGCGAGACTAGGCCATGGTGCACGGCGGGATTGCAGTGAGCCATGCCTGCATCTTGCAGAGTGGGTAAATGCTGCCCAGCCCCAGTGTATCACACACTCTTTTGAGAAAATGAGGGCCAAGCATTGCCAGATCTTTCTACTTTTGAAGAGAAGATGGAAGGCCACTTTGTTATGTGAGATATCCTGATGTCCAACAATTGGCAAGCAATTCAGCTCTCAAAAAAAAAAACATATTGGCCAAATAAAATGAATATGTGGCCAAATTGGCCCACAGGCAACTAGTTTGCAATTTATGGTTGAAGTAGCCAAGTAAAATGTACTACAGCATAAAGGAAGTTAAGGGCATGAACTAAATAGTTGAAATATTACAAATACAGTTTTATATTACTCAGTTAAATTTTCACATGTTCAATAAGTCAATCATGTAAGTAAATGATTGAGGACCTAGCTTAACAGTCATCCACATGAAAAGATCTTGGGAATCTAGTGACCACAAGCATAATGTGAGCCAACATGAGTTATTAGTGTAGTATGGCTGACTATAAAAGTAATGAAATCACAGGATGTGGAAATAGGGAAAGAAATAATCTCATTGAATCTCAGGCTTGTTAGATCTCATTTGTGGGATTACTTTCAATTGTGGGGGCAAATATTAATGAACGGGTGGTAAGGGATCTAGAGACCTCGTCTATGAATTTAGGATGAAGAGAGTGTTTCTTTCCAAAGAAGGAGTTCAGAGACAGGATGGGTGGCTATATGTCAAGGTTTTGGCTGCCCAATGTCTGAATTGCTTTTTAAATGTGGGTGATTCTCTACTTAGTGAAAGTCAGATTTTTTTCCAGCTAGGGTATCAGGATATGACAGGTTCATCCAATTGACAGCTTCCCACAGCCCCCATGCCTGGAGAGGGGGAATGAAGGTGGCAATGGAGCATCATGGAGTTCCAGATGCAGGGGCTGACAGGGAAATAGGGCAGGGCCTGAAGCAACAGTGCCCTGAATCTTGTGCCCAAGTGATATCTCAGGGGAAGGGTCTGACTGTTGATACCAGACATGATTGGGGTGGTAAGCCTGGGCTGTGGGCCCTGCTGGCTTGTCTGTTTTTCTGGTGACCCTATGGGTTTTCCAGTTTTATTTAATTAGTTTCCTTTTATTGTTGTTGTTGTTGTTTTTAAATTAACCAGAGTCAGTTTCTGTTGTTTACAATAGGGAACTCTAATTAATAAATTATTTATTACCAGAGACCAATGAAGGCTCTCAACATGAGACCATTTTCACCATGCTGAACTTCTCCTCTTGGCCTTCATGTTGGGAGGATATCAAAGTGAGCCACTTGGGGCACCATTTGTTCATTCAACAAACAGTGCCTGAGTGCATTCTCTATGTCCGGTGCTGGGTGGACCAAAGCCAGCAGTGTGGTGCTACGAGTAGAGCCTATGTCTGGGGATGAAGGAACCGCTGGCTGGTCTAACTCAGGTAAGTGACATCACCTCTGTCAACCTCAATTACATCTTCTATAAACTGGGAGATGAAAATATTTCACCTACTTATGGGCATAAGATCATTGTAACCTCTGAGACTGAATAACACATTGAAAAAGTGTATTTGTTTACCCTTGTTATAAGCAGGAGAACTAAAATGAATTAAAGTTACAGGAGGCAGGTTTCAGTTAAATGTTGAGAAGGGCTTTTTATTAGGCTGAGTTGTCCAACAAAGCACTGGCTGTCCCATTAATTAGGAGCTCCCATCACCAAAGAATTAACGCACAATTATGTCTGTAAGGAATATTGTAAAAGAGATCAATTTTCATCTCTTCTGTTCTCTCACAAAGCACCTCTGTATTGGACAGATGGTACTGGTCAGTCCAGCAAACCCTCTCTTGAAGTACCTCTTCATCCCAAGTCCATGTGACCCTCAAAGAAGGCCAGTCACACCCCTACACCTGTGTCCCCAACAAGCCGTGTGGCCTCGGCTGGACAATCAGAATCATTCTTGCCCTGAGATGAGTAGATAATGGCAGGCACATAACTAAGCAGCATTAATGAGCTTCTAAAGTGAGATTTGACATATAGGCATAGATATTGAAGGAGGAGGGAAGTTCTCTTTCCCTATTAATTCTGAGCCCTGAAGACTCAGCCTTGGACTCTAGTGGCCGCCTGTCCTGCCACAGGAAGAAACTGAAGCATAGGTGGGAGTGAGGGAGAGGAGAGGAGGGTCAGGAAAATGGGAGGGAAAGGGAGGAGGAGGAAGAGGAGGAAGAGGAGGAAGAAGGTGAGGAGGAGAACAAGCAGGAGGAGGCAAGAGAGAGTCCTAATGATTAATTTGACCATTTGAATCCATGGATGAAGCTGTGCCTAAATTCTATATGAGTCATTATAAGCCTGCTTTTGCTTAAGCTGGTTTGAGATGAACTTCTGTCACTTGCAACCAAATGACTTTCAACCATAGTATGCCTTCTTGTGGCTACCCTCACACCATCAGTTACCTAGGTTCCCAAGTTTAGAACAGAAGCCCACCCTGAAAACTCCCCTCACCTCAGTCCCTTATATACATCTAATTACCAATATTTGCAGCTTTCTAACATCATAATAGACTCATTATTCCCCAGGTGTCTCCCATTTCAATTCCCACGTCCATGCCCATCACCAACAATTCTGTCTCTCACTGCCTCTAACTGAATAATGGTTTCTCTCTCCTCAGCCACTCCTCCACCCATGTGTCTGCACTATAGGGCCAGACTTACTCCCTGGCTGTTTCCCTGGCAGGTGTAACTTTCCTTATCTTCCAAACTCCTTCCCAAATCCACCCCTGCTTGCCCACCTGTGTGTATAAACGCTGCTGCATCTTTCTGCTCCTTGTTGAAACTCCATCCAGCTCACAGACTACCTCCTCCAGGAAACCTTTCCTGATTGCCTGTCTTTTGAATCCCCTTGGCTCCTTTTCTTTGCTTCTTTCACATTCTGCTTTACCTTATGTTTATTTTTCAGTGGTGTTATGGCCCCTACCAGCCCGCAAACTTCCCAAGAGCAAAGACTGTTCCATTAGTCTTTAAAACTCTTCAAGAAATGTCCTAAGCATAGTAGGCAATTAATAAACAAACATCTGCAGAGTTGGACTAAACTTAATTTGAAGAAACTGAAACAGTCAATCTCTAAATTCTCTTTTTCTCCAAAACTATATGAGATCGGGACTTTCTATTGCACTTTACTTTTTATAAAAAGGAATAAAACTCTCAAAATGAATTTCACATAGTATGTATTGTGATTGCAGGCATGAGGTAATAATAGCAAGACTCTTAGTAACTAAGAAACTCACCAGTTCTAGTACTTAGAATGCATCTGTATCTGCATCTGTAATGTACAGAGAGAAGGTGGACAGGGTCTACACCCCACTTCTCCATCCTGGGACCTTCTCAGCAGACACCTAACTTTTGATATTAGGTGTCTCTTCTCTGTAAAGCATGTGGACTTCTCTCCACTCAACATCCACCCCACCAAATCCTTATCTATTGATTCATTCTTGTGAGCAACTCCCCACCCCAAGGTATAATCAGCCTTTCAAGTCCATTATCCAGATACATATATATGAGCACCCATTTGTCATGTAGGAAATGGTCCTCAGCCCCAGAGAATCAGTGGGGAGAAAGTTTACAACCAACTTTCATGATCTGCCATCTGTTTGTGGATGGAAACATGTTACAAAGAAGAACAAAAATGAGTAAGTCACCCAGGAGTGCTCCAGAGTGCAGGTGCTACAACCTGCTGGGTGGACTGGATTGGCCTGGGCTGAAGAGGGTGAGAGGACCCTCAGGGCAAGGAGAGGAGCTTCCAAAAGATCAAAGGCACAGCATGAGGAACAAAGAAGAGACCTTACTGACAGGAGAATGAAGACCAATGGGTTTGAAAAATAAGTCAATGGCATAGAGTAGACATGTCAAAAAGTCTACCTAAATAGATTGGTGAACCCCTAAAGGCCCTGTAGAACTACCAAGAGGCTCTCCCAGGCATTTCAATATTTTAGGAAGGCTTATCTGGGCAACCCTGAAAGCAACCATTTGGGCAAGGACACGTCCTTGGGAAACACAAGATTATAATCCATTGGGTTACAGAGGGTGCACAACAATGTGAGTGTACTCAATACCACTGAACACTTACAATGGTTATAATGGCAAATTTTGTGTTATGTATATTTTATCACAATTAAAAATAAGTATAAAAATAAAATAACAAAGGAGTAGTGACTCAGGTGATAAGTAAGGACCTTGGACTGCAGGAGGTTGTACAACAAGGAGCTAGAAATAGGACACAAAGTTAGTGAGGCCCTGGAGGGAGCACTGACTGCCAGGCACAGCCTGTGCCCTCTGTGTAGGTGGGCTCACTTCATCCTCTACACAGCCAAGTGAGGTGGGCAGTATGCCTCAGTGTTACAGGTGAAGAAACTGAAACAGGGAAGGTTTAAGTAACTTGTCCAAGGTCACACAGCTACTCAGTGGAAGAATCAGGATTTGCATCCAAAGGGTGGAACTCCAGAGTCTATTTTATATCCACCCAACCCGTGGAGCTCAGGAATAAGAGGAAAACTAAAAATGTACCTTTGAAGTCATCTGCTTACAGGCCCTGGGAAGCCCCAGGGGAGTGGATGCTTCCAATCATGGAGAAGATGGGAGGAAAGCTTTTACAGGTCAGAGCCCTGGGGAGGACAGTGCTTCAAGGGAGTGGGGGAAGCAACAGTGGAGCACTGAGAGAGATGGACAGGCCACAGGGTCAGAAAAGAACTAGAGAGGGTGGTAAGAACATTTGGTCACCTTACTAGTCTGCACACAGAGGAAAGGCCAGTGAGTGTGTGTTACTGACTCAAGGCCATGTCTGATATTAACGGTGTCCATCTGCAAGCCTCAGGATAGCTACACACATTCACAACTGCCTCTGCAACACTCTCCATGCAACCTGCAGCATCCCCCAGCAGTGTGCTGTCCAACTAAGATAAGAGAGTACAGAGTCAACCAGTCTTGAGGGTAGTTTCTTTCCAACATTATCATTTGACAGTCTGTGCAAGATACCTAGGATGTCCAATCCTGTTGACTTAAAATAAGATAAGTTAAACCTGCCTTGCCATTTAGATAAGATCTCAGTAAAACAATGTGTATGAAGTGGGGCTGTCAAAACCCCGCTCATCTGCTCTCAGCCCTCACTGTCCCAACCCATGCCCAGGACCCAGTAACCAGCACCTAGTACCAGAGGTCTCTGCACTCAGGAGATTTCTCTGTCCACCTGGAGACTACTCTGCTTGCATCCATGTGGCAGGCTCCATAAGCCAGGGATGACCTTTGTCAATGTCAGAGGGCAGCTCTCTTTTTTCCTTGGAAAAGATAACTCTCTAGCGGTTCCCTGAGGCCACTGAAAGATTAAGCTTCACTTACCCAGCTCTTCATTGACTGACTTCCGCTCTCCACATCAATTTCCCACACCCCTGTAGATGTTCCCTGGGATCGCCTCCCAAATCAGCCACTCATCCTCAAATCCTTCATTTAGGGTTTGCTTCTGGGGAAACACAAACCAAACAGAGTGTAATTCAGGCAAAGAGTAGGTACTCAATAAATGGAACCCCCTTCATGAAAAGTGTGTTTTCTTCCTGTTTCTCCTCAAAACCATGTGTGTTCTTTTTATTTGGAGCTTCCTCTGTTCCATGAAACATAGATGCTTTGTCTCCCTTTCCTGAACCAAAGCTCCTGAATTGAAGTTAGTACCTTCCCAACTAGCAAGCACAAGGTTACATACAAAAGAACCTCAGGTAATGCTCGCTGGATACACATCATGAAAAAAGAAATGCCTCTTCTCACTGGTGAGACACAGAAAGAAGAGAGCAGGAGGAATCATGGATACCATCGACTTACCTTAGAGGACTAAGTTAAGGGGCCAGATAACAAGTTTTAGTTTAGGCAAATGAGCTGGAGGTACTAGCAAGCCAGGGAGGTGCAGATGTCTGGAAGTTAGGGATAGGATTTAAACAGAATTCCAGAAGGTTAGTATTGGGGATGGGAACTTAGGAGTCATTTTCCTGGAAGTGATAGATAAAGCTTCAGGTGAGAAGAATAAGCACTGATTCTTCCTTCAAACCTGCAGGAAGGAATCTTTCCCACTTCCTGCACAGAGGAAAGTGGAGGAGCCTGTAGCAGGAGGTCTCATCAGTCACTTTCAGTTACTCAGAACACTTTCCAACTGCAGGTTGCAAAATACTTTACAGATGTGATTCAGTTTTACACAAATGTTGCCATACTCATTACAGAGAACATGATAAAGGAACATTCTTAACCTTGCAAAATATGCGCCATGCATTTTATTTTACTTTTTGAAGCAGCTATTCAAGATAATCTAAATGTAATGTCACTGGTCCAAGTACAAGATATGGTATTGTTCTTCAGGATCTCACCTTTCTTTCTCTTTCTTTCTTTCTTTCTTTCTTTCTTTCTTTCTTTCTTTCTTTCTTTCTTTCTTTCTTTTAATAACATTTTTTATTTTAATTATTGTTCAAGTACAATTTTCTGTATTTTACTCCCACCCCAACCCACCTCCCCCAGTGCTCCCCAGCTCCCTCCCATTTCTACCCACCCCTAGTTTTTGTCCATATGTCCTTTATACTTGTTCCTGCAAACCCTTCCCCTTTTCCCCTGAAACTCCCTCCCCTATCCCCTCTGGTCATTGTCAGCCTGTTCTCTATTTCAGTATCTTTGGTTATATTTTGCTTGTTTGTTTGTTTGTTTGTTTTTTAGGTTTCACCTTTGTTTCTTAATGTTGACATACCTGGTTAGAACTTAAACTACTTTTCAACCTGAGTAAGCTGCCACATGTGAGTTGGTAGCTTGTTTATTGTGTAGGTGAGGCTCAAGATGTTTTGGGTCCAGGTGTCTCAGTGCTGGGAAGAAATGTTTAATAGTTCCCTTTGCTTATGGACAGATAAGATCAGTAGGTACCTACTGCCCAGGGGATATTCAATAGAAACATTTTTTTGTAACTTAACAAAGTTACTCTTCCCTGACCCTCCTGGCATGTAAAGCTGAGAGGCTCAAGTCAGTTTCCATAGTCTTCTGACCCTTCACCAAGGTACTTTTCTGACTGTAGTATGCCAGGAGAGACAACCCAGAGCATAAGTGGTCACCTATCCAAAAAGAATGAGTTTGTCCTCACAGCCCAGGTCTTGGTGGTCATGGGACAATTGGCCTAGCTGAGCATGTGGATGAGGCCAGAAGACCTTCCCTCCCCAACCTCCCGATACACAATAGCTGTATGTGCATGGGTAATATGGAGATGCCACCTGGAGAGACCTATTGGCTGAAGTGGCCAAGGGGAGGGACTGGCTCCCTGGAATGTCTTGTGGTGGTCCACCCTGTCCCAGTTGTAAAAGAGAGTAAGTCCAGACCCTTAGCAGATTGGGTCAGGTGAACGTCAGTTGGGCAAGCATCTACTGGGGTCCTCCTCCTTCTCTCACAGACCTGCAGAGTCAGGGTCACTGCCACCCTACAGGATGCCTGGGGCCAGCAAGGCCAGCATAGGAAGCAATGGTAGCAGGTGCCAGGGGTCTGGGCCAGGCACTCACACCCTCTAGTTCTCCCCCTGCATGCCTTGGAAACAGAACTAGTTTCTTCAGACTAAGACGATGCACAGGGAGATCCCAAGACAAATCTCTAGAATTAATTTGATTAGGCAGGGGCTTGACTGATTACTTGGAACATTAATAACATTTTAAGCATGAATTTGTTCAAAATAATGGAATAGGCCATTCAATTAAATAAGTAAAGCATGATTTATTCTAAAGCAATGAACATTTTACTCTGATGAGGCATCTCCTCATTACTGACTACAGTTTCCATAGCATTGTGACATAAATATTTCAGATTCCTTGAGGGTATTAAAAATAATCCTATAGTTGTCTATGTTTTCTTTCACAGCCTTCAAAAGAATTACAATAAATTCTCCCCTCCAGTTAGGATACATAACACACTTTATTTTAGTTTGGCTCAAGATTTTGGAAAATACTTAAACTTGTATGCATGGTACGTTTATTAAGCTAAAGCACTGCATTGGTCATACTTTTAACACAATAAAGAAAATCCCTTATTTAAATTATAGTCATAAGCTAAATGAATGAAAATTGAATATAAAAAAACTTTCAGAATAATCACAGTATAATTGACATTGAATGACATTTAATATCTGAATTCATGTCTTGGAAAAAGTACATCTTTAATCATCCAAGGGGACACTGTCAATTATAACTAATAGTGGTATGTTTTCCAGAAAAATGTAAATACTTTATGAATGGTATAAAGCTAAAGCAGAATAATTAATCTCATGAGAAAGAGTGATGGAATCTTTTCGCCGATAAGATAATATTTGCTTTTCAGTCAGGCACTGAGTGGTTTTTCGGAACACGTCTGGTGGCTCCACAGATTATAACAGAGAACATGGCAGCCCTGAGGGGATGGAGCCTGATGGTGTCATCAAGAGCAACTGGAAAGAGATTGTTGACAACTTTCACAATGTGAATTTAAAGGAGTCTCTTCTTTGGAGTATTTATGCTTATGGTTTTGAGAAGCCTTCAGCTATTCAGCAGAGAGCTGCCATTCCTTATATTAAAAGGGTATGATGTGATTGCTCAAGCTCAGTCAGGTACTGGCAATACAGCCACATTTGCTATTTCCATTCTGCAACAGTTAGAGATTGAGTTCAAGGAGACCCAAGCACTAGTATTGGCCCCCACCAAAGAACTGGCACAACAGATCCAAAAGGTAATTCTGGCACTTGGAGACTACACGGAAGCAACTTGCCATACCTGCATTGATAGAACCAATGTTCACAATGAAATGCAAAAACTGCAGGCTGAAACATCACATATTGTTGTTGGTACACCAGGGAGAGTATTTGATATGTTAAACAGAAGATATCTTTCTCCAAAATGGATCAAAATGATTTTTTGGGTGAAGCAGATGAAATGTTGAACCAGGGATTTAAGGATCAAATCGATGAGCTTTTCCAGAAATTAAATACAAGGATTCAGGTTGTGTTGCTTTCTGCCAGGACACCAACTGATATGTTTGAAGTGACCAAAAAATTCATGAGAAATCCAATTCAAATTCTGGTGAAAAAGGAAGAATTGTTCCTTGAAGGAATAAACAGTTTTATATTAATGTTGAAAGAGAGGAATGGAAGTTGGATACACTTTGTGACTTGTACGAGACACTGATGACTAGACAGGCTGTCATTTTTCTCAATACAAGGTGCAAGGTGGACTGGCTCACTGAGAAAATGCATGCCAGGAACTCCATAGTTTCTGCTTTGCATGGTGACCTGGACCAGGAGGAAAGAGATGTTATCATGAGGGAATTCTGATCAGGGTCTAGCTGTATTCTAATTACTACTGACTTGTTGGCCAGTGAGATTGATGTGCAACAAGTGTCATTGGTTTTAAACTATGATCTACCTACCAGTTGTGAAAACTACCTTCACAGAATTGGCATAATGGGGATCAATTGGGGAGGAAATATGTACCTATAAACCTTGTTACTGAAGAAAACAAGACAATTCTTCATGAGACTTTCTATAATACTACAGTGGAGAAAATGTCAGTAAATGTGGCTGACCTTATTTAATTCCTGGGATGAGATAGTTTTGAACGTAGTGTTCACTGTTGCTGAATAGGGGTTCACAGCATGCATTGTGCTTCTTTCTTTTGCAATATTTGAATCTTATCTCAGTGCTCACAACAGATCAGAAATACAGATTTTCATAGCAAAGCAATTTAAGTCGTGAGCTCTTGTGAGGAAACTCGTTGGCTATATCCTCTTTAGAGTTAGACTGTTGGGATTGGGTATAAAAGATGGAATCTGTAAAATCTTTCTTTCTTAGGAATTTACTTCCTAGTTCTGTAGAAATGGTTGTATTAGATGTTGTCTATCATTTAATAATATACTTGTGGACTAAAAGATGTAAGTGCTGTATAAAATCAGCCAATTATGTTAAAGTAGCTTATGTGCCTTTATTGTGTTTTGTCATTGGCCTGAATAGAAGGCCCTTAAAATTGATTTTTTAGAAAATGTTTGAATGTATTTTGTTGGTATTTATTCAACAAAGTATTTAATTAGTGTTTAGTGTAAACTGGACCCTTTTGCTAAGCCCCAACAAGCAATCATATCTTAGTTAGGGTTAAACCCCCAGTAAAATTACCATATAGCAGCATATTAATGAAGTTTGAATTTTAAATAAATTGTATATTCACTTTTAAAAAAGAGAATATTCACCTCCTTTTGAGAAAATTTAAAATTGCAAATCCACCAACAGTTGTTTTTATTCTAAACTGTGGTGAAACACATAGACCTTTTTAGAATAAAATACATATTGAAAGTTTGCGTGTGCTTTAGTGGACATCACTTCCAGAGACATCAGGGCTGATACAATGTTTCTGGTATTTCTCCAAAGATACCATAAAAAGAAGGATCTCAAACATTCCTTAAAAAGCCAGGTCACAGCCTTCTGTGAGTCTAGGACTATGCTTTCCAAGAAAAGCTTTATGAAGGCAGTACAGTTGACTCAGTTACAGGATCACAAACTCAAATTAGAATGTGCCTTCACTCAGCCTTTCTGCCTGACACCAACACTGCTGCAGCATGGTGGTCTCACCCTCTGCATGGACAGAGTCAGTGTCCTTTATCAGTAGGTGCTACTGTGTAGAGGGTCCTTCCACATATAGAGCCTTCATCCACCTACCAGTAAATTTTACCAATTTTCCCTTCTCTAAGCAACCAGGAATGAATGTCATCCCTGACCACATGACTCTACAAATATTCGAAATCATAACTTTTTGGTGTGTTTTTTTTTTTGCTAGGAAGTCATCTGGTGCCCACAATGTGAAGTCTGTTGCCATGCTTGCTCTTACCCAGAACAGGAACAATATTTGTAGGCTGTGTCATAGGAGGTCATAGTAAAATGTTCCAGTTACATATTGCCATGTAAAAAATCCCCCAAATTTAGTAGCTTAAAACAATGGTACTGTTTATTTTGTTCACACAACTGTTTGGTGACCTCAGTGGGAATAGCTTCTTTTCTCCACTCTGTTCAAAGGTGGTGCAAGGCTCCCAAGTCTGGCCGTCAGTGTTGGTTTATGTTGGCGGGGCTGTCTGCCAGTGTGCCTTCATGCAACCTCTCCATGTAACTGGGTTACAAAGCCTGGGTTCCTAAGAAGGTGTACCCAGAGAATGAGCCAGGTGGAAGTCTCATCACCTCAAGAGTCACAAAGGATCATTTTCTCTGTATCCCATTCATCCAGATAGTCACAGGCTGTAGTCAAAAGAGCTCATCCAGGATAAAGAGCTGGGAAAATACATTTCACCTCTGATGGGGAAGTGGCAAGGTTTTGGAAGGTAATATGGGATTGAAAATATTCCTGCAGTCCATTTACTGCAAAAATACCATCTCCCAAATATAGTGCATTTGAAATTCCATTCTAGTTCCAATGATGGTAAATGCCATCTGCCTATGTTAGTGGTTCAGAGTCAATCAAGCCTTACTATAATTTCCAACATCCCAATTCTACTGTCTGTAGAACAGTCCCACCCACTCACAGAGCTATTGCTATTTGCCAGAAAAGCAAGCCATGAATCCTGCTCACCAAGTACTCCAGGAGGATAGATACTCAGGCATTATTGGACAAGTAGAATTTTATTTATAATCCACTTTATGCCCATTGTACAAAAATTCCTGTGTGCATTGGATTCCAGCATCATTACTCTACCTTCCAGCACTTTGTTATAAATAAGACTCAGAGACCGAAGGGACCCTCCTGGAGTATTCAGTCTCTTAGCAGAGAGATACTGTGTGCCTCAGCAGAAGTGACAGGGTTTGATTTTCAGCATATATTCTGAGCATTACACACAGTGTTGGGAGAAAGAAGATCTGTGAGATTCATGTGCTCAATTTCCCATATTCAGGGTAGCAGAATTTAAGATCCAAAGTTCTTTTTTATGATTATAAGAGCAGAAGGACCATAGAAAGATGTAAGAATCATTCCAAGAGCATTATCTTTAGAAAAAGAAAGTTGATTAAATTTTAGTTCACCTAACTTCATCAGGATTACTGTAGTTGAATCTCTAGTCTATTGATACAAATTAAATATAATTTGCACCCACATTTATGCAGTCTTATTTTGCCTGTAAAGTACAATGAGATAATAAGTATTCATATCACATAAATAGAAAACATTTTTTATTAATCAGCAATAAGTTGTGTTTGAAGAAAGCAATTCAATTAAACTTGTAATAAATAACTGGTCATTAAAAATCTATTAGTGCTCTTGGATTTCCTGTGTCTGCCTGCCTTTGAGAATTGTTTGCCTGTACTTATGTTATTTATAATTAAATACAAAAACCATTTTAAAATACCATTAAGGTCCTGAATTAAATTCTTGTATAAAATTCAGAGTTAGAGCTCCTACTTGTTCCTCATCTCTTTAGGTCTCTTGGTGCCCTGCATTGTATAGTAGTGTGGAGCATAGGGGGAATGTGCTAAAGGTTCACCACAGCTCACACTCTTCATTGATAAAATGATATACCTTCTCAGAAAGGGGTCCACACTTTTCAAGAGCCCTCCATTATGTTCATTCATTCATTTGTTCACTCATTCGAAATACGTAGTGAGCACAGTCAGGCAGTTGTTAAGGGAGCATCACCAATAAGACAGGACTCCTGCACCTTGGTACAAGAAGCAGAAAGGAGGTACTAAGTATTTATTAAATAAAAGAATCAAGTAATGGTAGGAGTTTGAAATGTATCATCATATAGTATGAATTAGGCAGCACATATGCCCAAAAATATTCTCAATTTTCCAGTGGTACCCCAGTGTAAGGGAACTGGGATTACTAACACGTGATCCCTCACAGCCTTTTCCTTGTCAGTGGAGGCTACAGGATGCAGGTTCTGCTCTCCAGTTCCCTCACAGACAAGATTTTCTAGGCCAGTTCTTTGGCTTTGTAACAGAGAGAAGAGCAATTGCACAGGTGAAGCACAAAAGGTGTGAGCAAAGACTCAGACAGGAGTTCTGGGTTGAGAAGAAAAGGGAACAAAGAGCTGTGGTGTATCAGGAGAGTGACCACACATCTGGTTTGCCCAACATACGTTTCCTCCTATACTTTGCACAGTATCAACTTAGCTAAGCAGGAGCTCTGCTTTCACAATTCTTTTCCTGTATGTCTAGGCTAAGGTTAAAATGTGTGCAAGGTTTAGAGATAGAGGCAAGTTGGCAGGCTATCCCTGCATACTGTGAAGGTTGGTGCCACTGCATACCTACTCAGATCTTGGAGCTGGGCTTGTGGTTGGGGCAGAGCCTAGCCCCTCTGGATCCTGGCCAGTGCATATGCAGTATGGTGCAGAAGGGCTTTTTTTGTATGTCAGCCCTGTGGCTGAGGTTGGAGCTGGTGAGACACAGAGATGGTTCCAATTTGTTATTGCTCTTTCTTATGTGTCCTTCAGCTTTCCTTCCAAATGTCAGTCCTGTCAGCCTCAGGCCAACACCAGAGGCAGAAGCAGCAGCCTGGAATTAGACTTCTTCATCAGCTCACACCCTTATTCTTCATTACTTCAAGGGCCTCTGCCTCTCTAATTAAACCCTGGCCAACACAATCAGCTCAGTGCAGTTTTTGCTAGTGCTCCCTTCTAGTTTAAATGATGAACTATATGTTTATCTAAGTATAAATTGATGGGAAATGAGGGAACTTTTAAATGATTACTGTGGTTGTTGCAGATTAACTATCCCACTCATAGAATTAAAGGCACAAAAAATCCTGTGAAACTGTTTGTTATTGTTGCTGGGGCTGTTTCTTTAATTCCATCTCCCTTTAGATTCAGCTGAAAGACCAATGGTTCTCCATTCCCCATCCTCCCTCTCAAAAGACGTTCACAGGTGCATTTTGACAGGAGATAGGCTTTTGAGAACATCACTTTAGATCTTTAAGACTGTTATTTCTAACTACCAAAGACTATGTCAAGAGAGAACAATTTTTAAGTGTTTTTCTTTTCTCATTACCTTATCTATGTATTTGGGGATTAAAGGTTCAGGAGAACTTAGCACAGGTATTTTTAAAAGATACTTGTTGAGATGCTTTTTTGTTTCTTTTTATTTCTTCTTTTTCTCTTTTAAGGAAGACTCTTTAGAAATATACATTATTATAAACTGCCATTCCTGATTTTTTTTTTGCTACTCTGTACATACTTCACATTCTTATTACAGTCTTTAGAAGCTGGTGGGGAGGTTCACCCTGTTCAACCTGAGGGTTGTCAGATGTTCAGAAGGAGGCTGAGGACTACCATCTGGATGGTTCAGGGATGCACTCTCTGAGAGTACCTCTTTAGTCACCTTTTGGATACAAATGGGGCAGAGCCAGTCTAAAATGCTTTAGGACAAAATAAACTGTATCCTGAATTTGCCACAGTTTTATTGTCAGGCATCACCACCCTGCTCTTTCCCTCTCAAAGATGTCTTTAGAACATACCTCTATTCCTTGATCTGTCCTTTTTCCTACAATTTTGACCCTATTTTAACAACAAACTTGTCCTTTTTCTTCTTTTCACCATTTCTGCTTTTGTATCTTCATTTTTTTATATTTTCTTAAAAACATTTAATGAAAATTTATATTATGTAACATATTCTATGTTAGACATTTCAAACTAAATTATTTCATTAAATTTTTACAACACACTTGTGAGATAAACTAGAGGGCTGTTTGCATTTGTCAGAGATATTGCCAAATGGCTCTGGTCTGGTTTAATTTACAGAAAGCCTATTCCATTTATCCAAGTATATATTTTAACAAATTATTCTCTTTGAACAGCAAATCCGAGAAGAGAGAAAAAAAGCCTGCCAGGTCCTCATGCTGGGCCCTTCTCTGGTCTGGACTTTCTTTCCCTGAACGAAGAATGCTGGAGGCAGGCAGGGCACCTATGGTTCCCACAGAATACCACTTGGTTTCTTAGACTCCCATTTTCAGTTAATTAGCTTATTCTTGGAGCCATCATAAATTGAGTTTCAATTTTTTATATATATTATAAAGACTTTGTCATTTTTTAATTTAAATTATTTTATTGTTGTTCAATTACAGTTGTCCATATATTCTCCCCTGTATCTTTATTTTTATCTTTTTAACATTGTGACACATAAAAATATTGATGAATTTCCCAGCATGGGATAATTCTTGAAAACCCAAGTACCAAGAATTTTAGTGGTCACATGAAGACTATATAGGGTTAGAACTCAGAAAATAAAGTAACAGACTGAAAGAGAATATAAAACAAATATAATTAAAGACATAAACTTTGGAATTAAAACCCAAAGAAGAGAAAAAGATTGTACAAAAAAAGATATAGATTCTCCATTCCAACTGGAATTTAGAAGCTGGAAAGAACATAGTTTCCACCTTTACTATAACAACAACAGCAACAACAAAATACTAGGCAATATACAACTTAACAGCTTTTCCTGAACCCATCAGAGATTTGAGGTGGCAAGGCAACCAACTAGCTTGAAATCTCAGGAAAGACAGATATTTCCAAGGGCATGAGCACTTGCTTACGTGGGGCAGATGCCATCTGACAAAGGTAAGAAGAATTTGACTAAAATTCGTAATTCATTGCTGAAGGATGAATGTGGGCTTCCCAGGGTCCACACATTTAGAGGTGATTGAGACCTGTTTGAAGGCTGTTCTTTCTGTACCTACCTCATGGGGTAGTAGCACTATGACTGCAAAATTCCCAAGGAAGGAATCCCTATGAGGCAGGCCTGGGAGATAGGAAAGCAGCCACTCAGGGAAAGGCACATACAGAGAGAGAACCTGTACAGATCTCTCTCCCCTTTCCCCTAGAGTACAAAAGCTTTGACATCTGGGGGAACAGAGTATATTGCCCTTCTGATACTGATGGAACTCCACTGTATCTGGGGAAAGGGAACAACAAAAAGCCCCTCCACTCCTGATAGACACTAGGAATATGTGGTGCACCCAGAACTACAGCTGGGTAGACACAATCATTGAGATGACTATACTACAGAGACCAAGCAACAGAATACACGCCCAAGACTAAGACATAATCATAACAACAGGGAACACTCCATCCCCTATCCACCTAAAGGCCAAGAGGCACTGAATTATAAAAACAGGTCATGAAGGGATAAGGTGAGAGTGTGGAAAGAGAAACTATTTCAGAGGCTCAGCCCAGAAGGAAAACCTAAAGCTGAGGGATAGGTAGAAACTAATAAAAAAAATACCCTCTGGCAAACCCGGCTCATGCTAAATACAGAAAACAGTAGAGAAATTTAAAGCTGTGGTGTACTGAGAGTCACGGCAGAGAACATAGATCTCAAACCCAGCACAACTCCTGACTAGATCCCACACTAAAGGCACAGTAGAATGAAGGTTGTGTCCATTTCCAGGCACAAAATCTGTTTACTTCTGTATTTACCGCTGACACAATATCAGGATCTTAACAAAATACTACAAGACATAAAAAAAAAGCAACATAAGGAAGAGTTAAGATGGTGTCAGAGTAGGAAGGAGCAGATTCAGCTTCCCTCTGCTCAGGGGAGAAAATCCTGACCGATCTATGGAGTAGAGAAGCAAGCAACCAACATACTTCAGCACATGTGAAAATAGGGGACCAAGGATTGTGGCAGAACCAAAAAACTGGACCCTAAGAAGAGTGCTGCAACAAGGTAGGGTCCCAGGGACCAGCTTGGGGTCCGGGGCTGCAGCCCCAGGCCCAGTGCCTGCTACCAGGGTTGCCATAGAGTCCTTGGGAAAGAGCTGGGACAACTGCTCCCTCCCCAGCCAAACAAGGTCTGAGCGGCACTGAGAGGAGTCCAGGAGCTAGCAAACACACAAGGGCTGTGAGCACCTTTGGAGGCTGTGGACACCGGAGGGGCTGGGTTGCGCAGTGGGCCCTGATTCCCACAACCACCAGTATGACTGGAGAGTTTGGCTCCTGGAGAAGCCAGGCCATTGTGTGGAGCAACAGCTTGAACAGGAGGAATTTCTCAAGAGGAAGGAGTGAAAAGACAGACACTGTTTGGGGAATTCTCCTAAAGTGATCAATCACTCCAGCCTCCCTGCCACCCAGCCAAGGGCACATGGGCACGCATGCATGCAGGGAGACCATCCCCGTACCCCAGTCCACAGCAGTAACCCTGGGGGAAGGACTGATTCCCACACCCAGGGTGCAAGGCTGAGGACTCACTTTAGCTTCCCAGACAGTGCGGGAGCCAGTGTGTGCTCCAATGACCAAGGAAGAAAAGCCATACCAATCACCCCTCAGCCTGCCACAGCCAGCAAGAGCAGAAAAACAAGTTTGGCCACCTTGAAACCAAGAGACTTTTTAATTTTATTCTATTTTTTAACAATTCTTAATTTTTAATTTTTATTGATTTTATTGTCTTTTAATTTCTTTTTCCTCTCTTTCCTCCTTTCTTGTTTTATTCCTTCCTCCTTCCTTTCTTCCAATTTTATCTCTTCTTACTTCCTTTGTCTGCCTTTTTTATTTTTATTTTTTAAAATTTTTTCTAAATCTGTGAAAAGACCAAAGTTGAATCCAAAGAAGGAGCATCACAACAGCTGGTACAGTGAGACAAATTTCACTCTGCTATTACAGAGAACCTGCAAGTTATTGCATATTTGTATTATTATTATTTTTCCAGTATTCTCAATAGTCTTTTTTAAATAGTATTTTTGTATCCCTCTTCTTTTTGTATAGTCTGCTTTGCTAGGCTGGTTATATTGTATGACCTGACAGCTTTTCCCTGATATCTCTTCCATAGTGTATTGCTAATCTACTGTCCTTTAACTCACCTGTGTCCCATTAACATACTACTCGAGGTTCTGTACTCCCTATTCTTGTTACCTAGATCTCATAGATTCTGTCATATGATTGTTGCTCTAATATTATTGTAAATAATTGCTGTTCCATGCAATTGTAATTACTTCACAACACCCCTCCCAGATCTTAGCCCATTTCAAAATTTCCTGAACTCTATTACTGTAGTGGTTAACTCTATTCTCTCACACACTACGACTATTTATTATCCCTTACTCTCACCTTACCTCAGAATCTGACCTCCCACAACCTCACTGCTTTATAGATCCAACTCACAATCCTTCCTTCCCCAACAAGAGTCTTATCTTCTTTCCATCCTTTCTAAAAATCAGCTAGCTGGGTGGAAGATCACAGTTAACACTATACATAGTCAAAGGATCTCCTCTCTCTTCTCTACTTACTGCTACTGTAAATATCATAGAATACTCTCTTGCTATCTTAAACCATTTTGCCTTCCCCCTCCAAATGATCACAAAAAAGAGTAGGTGGAGGCAGTGAACACCAGGATACCCACTGGAAGAGGAAACCCAACAACAAAGGAACCACTAACAGATAACAACAGAAGAAGGTGAAGGAGGGAGTAGTAACCACACAAACCTCAATCCAGGACCTATCTGGAAATACAACTAAACAGTAGAGACAGTACCCAATACAAACAACTGAACAAGAGCAAGAGAGAGTCCTTAAAACTTTATACACATGGAAGAACCAGCTTCAACACAACCTGCCCTCACCAGAACAACAAAATACAAGAGGTGGTGGACAGAGTGACCCTCATTTAACCAGCTGGTGGGAAGGAACCACCAAAGAAAGACCCAACAACAATCAAAACCCAAAGGCAAAAACAAAGCCAATTTAAATGACAGCCCAATGACAACCCAAAGACAGCACCAGGTCTCCATCTAGGAGATCAAGCTCCCAAGCTCAGTGGGAGATCAAGGAAACTGCACCATGTAAACTCACTGCTATTCTACTACAGAAGTTCACACCACAAACTCAGGGAGCCAGAACAGATCAATTTAAGAAGCTGAGGCTAACAAGAAGAGTCTCACAAACAATGGGAAGACAAAGAAACAATCCCCAATTGAAGGGAAACGAGGAAGCCTCAGAAAGAATGCTAAATGAAATAGAGGCAATTCAATTATCAGATATTAAGTTCAAAGCAATATTCGTCAGGAAGCTCAATGAGCTCACAATGAGCTACCAGAAACTAAAGGGAAGCTACAATTAACTCACTGAAAACTACATCAGCATGAAAAAGGAAATAGAAACTATCAACAAGGGCCAAGAGGAAATGAAGAATACAATTTCTGAACTGAAGAACACTGTAGAAGGAATCAAAAGCAGGATCGATAAAGCAGATCGGATCAGTGAGCTAGAGGACAAAGTAGAAAACAACACCCAGAAAGAGCAAGAAAAGGAAAAGAGGATTAGAAAGAATGAAGAGGGATTAAGAAAAATGCAAGGCAATATGAAATATAATAATATCCATATAATAGGGATACCAGTAGGAGAAGAAAAGGAGCAAGGGATAGAAAACCTATATGAAAAAGTAATGATGGAAAACTTCCCTAATTTGATGAGAGAAAAAGTCACACAAATCCAGGGAACACAAATTCCCAATCAAGAGGAACCCAAAGAGGCCCACCTCAAGACATATCATAATTAAAATGGAAAAACTTCAAGACAAAGAGGGAATCCTAAAGGCAGCAAGGGAGAAACAGGAAGTAACATACAAGGGAGCCCCAATAAGGTTAGCAGCTGACTTCTCAATGGAAACACTCCAAGCCATAGGAGACTGGCAAGAAATATTCCAAGTAATGAGCACCAGAGGTCTGCAACCAAGGCTACTTTACCCAGCAAGGCTCTCAATCAACAGAAGGCCAAATAAGAAGCTTCCCAGACAAAAGAAGGTAAAGGGCATGCTTTAAGGAAAAGAAGGAAAAGAGGGGGGGGGGCGGGGGAGAACACAAGTACGAAAATGGCAATGAATAAGTACCTATCAGTAATAACCTTAAACGTAAATGGATTAAATGCTCCCATCAAAAGACATAGAATAGCTGAATTGATAAGAAAGCGTGACCCACACATATGTTGCCTACAAGAGACCCTCCTCAGGACAAAAGATCTACACAGATTAAAAGTGAAGGGCTGGAAACAAATATTCCAAGCAAATAGACAGGAAAAAAAAAACTGGGGTAGCAATACTTATATCAGACAAAATAGACTTCCAAAAAAGGGCCATAAAAAGAGACCCAGAAGGTCACTTCATAATATTCAAGGCAAGAATCCACCAAGAAGACACAAACATTTTAAATATATATGTACCCAACATAGGGGTACCAAAATACATAAAAAAAATATTAGAGGACTATAAGAAGGATATTGACAGCAACACAATTATAGTGGGGGATTTTAACACCCCACTGTCAAAAATGGACAGATCTTCCAAACAAAATATCAACAAAGATATTGTGGCATTGAACAATGACCTAGAGGAAAGGGACTTAACTGATTTATATAGAGCCCTCCATCAAAAAGAAGCAAAATACACATTTTTTTCAAACACACATGGAACATTTTCAAAGATAGACCACATGATAGGACACAAAGTAAGCCTCAACAAATTTAAGAAAATTGAAATTATACCAAGCATTTTCTCGGACCACACGGGACTGAAACTAGAAACCAACCCCAAGGGAAGAAACCCGAAACACTCAAAATCACGGAGATTGAATAGCATGCTATTAAACCATGAATGGGTCAAGAATGAAATAAGGGAAAAAATCAAAAAGTTTCTGGAAACAAATGAAAATGAACACACAAGAACCCAAAATTTATGGGACACTGCTAAGGCAGTCCTGAGAGGGAAGTTCATAGCAATACAGGCCTACCTAAAAAAGATAGAATGTTTCAAACAAACAACCTAACCCTACGTCTACAAGAACTCGAGGAAAAACAACAAAGACAGCCCAGAGCAAGCAGAAGAAAGGAAATAACCAAGATCAGAGCAGAATTAAATGACATAGAGGCTAAACGCACAATTCTAAGGATCAATGAATCCAAGAGCTGGTTCTTTGAAAAGATAAACAAAATCGACAAGCCTTTAAGCAGATTCATCAAGAAAAAAAGAAAAAAGACCCAAATAAACACAATCAGAAATGAAAGAGGAGAGATTACAACTGATACCACAGAAATACAAAGGACTGTAAGAAATTACTATGAAAAACGGTATGCCAAGAAATTTGAAAACCTAGGTGAAATGGACAAATTTCTAGAAAAATATAATCTTCCAAAACTCAATAAAAAAGAAGCAGAAAGTATGAACAAACCAATAACAGCAAAAATAATTGAAGCAGTAATAAAAAAAAACTCCCAACACACAAAAGCTCTGGACCAGATGGCTTTACGGGAGAATTCTACAAAGCATTTAAGGAAGAGCTAACCCCTATCCTTCACAGACTATTTCGAAAAATCCAAAGAGATGGAAGACTCCCAAACTCTTTTTATGAGGCCAACATCATCCTAATTCCAAAACCAGATAAAGACCCAACAAAGAAAGAAAACTTCAGGCCAATATCACTGATGAACATAGCGCTAAAATCCTCAATAAAATACTGGCAAACCACATCCAACAATACATTAAAAAGATCATACACCATGACCAAGTGGGATTCATCCCAGGGATGCCAGGATGGTGCAATATTGGCAAATCAGTAAATGTAATACATCACATAAACAAAAGCAAAGACAAAAACCACATGATTGTATCAATAGATGCAGAAAGAGCATTTGATAAGGTACAGCACCCATTCATGATAAAAACACTCAGCAAAATGGGAATAGAGGGAGCATTCCTCAACATAATAAAGGCCATATATGAGACACCTACAGCCAACATCATACTCAATGGCCAAAAATTAAAATCTTTTCCACTAAGATCAGGAACAAGACATGGTTGCCCACTTTCAACACTTGTATTTAATATAGTATTGGAAGTTTTAGACACAGTAATCAGACAAGAAAAGGAAATAAAAGGCATCCAAATTGGAAAGGAGGAAATAAAACTGTCATTGTTTGAAGATGACATGATAGTGTATGTAGAAAATCCTATAGACTCCACCAAAAAACTGCTTGATGTAATAAACGAATTTGGCAAAACAGCGGGATATAAAGTCAATACCCAGAAATCATAGGCATTTTTGTATACCAACAATGAAACAGCAGAAGCAGAAATCAAGAAAAAAATTCCATTTGACATAGCAAAAAGAAAAGTAAAATATCAGGAATAAATATAACCAAGGAAGTAAAAGACCTATATAAGGAAAACTGCACAACACTAAGGAAAGAAATTAAGGAAGACGCAAACAAATGGAAGCATATACTGTGTTCATGGATTGGAAGAATTAACATCATCAAAATGTCCATACTACCCAAAGCAATTTACAGATTCAATGCAATACCTATTAAAGTACCAATGGCATATTTAACAGACATAGAACAAACACTTCAAAAATTATATAGAACCATAAACGACCCTGAATAGCTGCTGCAATTTTGAGGGGGGGAAAAAAAGCAAAGTAGGAAGGATCACAATACCTGATGCCAAACTGTATTACAAGACCACAGTAACCAAAACAGCCTGGTACTGGCATAAAAACAGGCACATGGACCAATGGAACAGATCAGAGAACCCAGAAATAAGCCCAAGTCTCTACAGTCAATTAATGTTTGACAAAGGGGGCAGCAACATAACTTGGAGTAAAAAAAGTCTCTTCAACAAGTGGTGTTGGGAGAACTGGACAGCTACATGCAAAAAAATGAAACTCCAGCACCAACTTACACCACACACAAAAATAAATTCAAGGTGCATAAAAGACTTAAATATAGACCATATCACCATTAAAGTCCTAGAGGAAAACATATGCAGGAAAATCTCAGATATTTCACACAGCAACATTTTTCCTGATATGTCCCCCAGAGCAAGGGAAATAAAGGAAAGAATAAATAAAACAGTATTAAAATGAAAACAGAACCAGCTGTGTAGGAAAACATACTTGCCAATGAAACCTCAGACAAGTGTTTAATCTACTAAATATATAAAGAACTTACACGACTCCACTCTAAGAGGACAAGCAACCCAATTAAAAAATGGGCAAAGGACTTGAACAGACACTTCTCCAAGAAGGACATACAGAGGATCCAGAACACATGAAAAGATGCTCAATATCACTAGCTATCAGAGAGATGCAAATTAAAACCACAATGAAATACCACTTTACACCAGTCAGAATGGCCATCATAAAGAAAGGAACAAACAAGTGTTGGAGAGGTTGTGGTGAAAAGGGGACCCTAGTACACTGTTGGTGGGATTGCAGACTGATACAACCACTATGGAAAACAGTATGGAATTTCCTCAGAAAACTAAAAATGAATTTACCCTTTGACCCAGCAATTCCACTACTAGGATTCTATCCTAAGAACCCTAAAACACCAATCAAAAGAACCTATGCACCCAATGTTCATAGCAGCACAGTTTACAATAGCCAAGTGCTAGAAGCAACCTAGGTGCCCATAAGTAAATGAATGGATAAAAAACTATGGTACATTTACACAATGGAATTCTATGCAGCAGAAATAGAAGGAGCTCCTACTCTTTGCAACAGCATGGATGGAGCTGGAAAGCATTATGCTAAGCGAAACAAGCCAGGTAGTGAAAGACAAATACCATATGATCTCACCTTTAACAGGAACCTAAACAACAAAACAAAGAAACAAGCAAAATACAACCAAAGACACTGAAATAAAGAACAGACTGACAGAGTTCAGAGGGGAGAGGAGAGGGAATTTCAGGGGAATTTCAGGGGAAAAATGGAAGGGTTTACAGGAATGAGTATAAGGACAATGGATAAAAACTAGGGGTGGGTGGAAATGGGAGGGAGGACGGGAGAGTTGGGTGGGTGGGCTGGGATGGGAATAAAAGATAGAAAATTGTACTGCAATAACAATTTAAATTTTTTTAAAAAGCAAGATAAAAAAACATTGCCAAAGGATAAAAATAAATCAATGTGTGTGACAGAGTTTAGAACTATAAGAAAAATATTTATAATAACCATGATTAATTAGTTAAAGGATTGAATGGAAAAGTTAGAATATGAGATATCATGTGGATAATGTCAGCAGAGACCATGGAAACTGTAAGAAGGAATCAAATGGAAACAAGAGAAATGAAAAAATACAGTAGCAGACATGAAGAATGCCTTCAGCAGGTTCATCAGCAGACTAAACACAGCTAAGAAAGGAATCAATGCAGAAGAGAGCATCTAAGAACTATGGAACAATATCAAATGGTCTAGTATATATATGTGTGTAATTAGAATTCAAGAAGGAGAGAGACAATGAAGAAGATGGAATTATTTGAAAAAATGAAAAGAGAAAATCTTTTCTTTTCACAAATACCAAACCTTACATCTAACAAGCTCACACACAAAAAAAAAAACCAAGCAGGATAAATACCAAATCACACACAAACACACACTCCTAGGCATTTCATATTCAAACTACTAAAAATCAAAGACAATGAGAAAATCTTGAAAGTAGCAATATAAAACACACTATGCACAGAAGAACAAAGATTACAAAGAACTTCTTTTCAAGAAATTATGTAGGTCATATTTCATGGAGTGATACCCTTTAAACTTACTTACTTTATTTATTTTATAGTTGTTCAAGTACAGTTGTCTTCCTTTTCCCACCACCAATTCCCCCCACACCATCCACCCACATCATTCACCCTCAATCCTTCCCCTATTTAAATTTGTCCATGTGTCTTTTATACATGTTCCTTGACAACCCCTCCCCTTCTTTCCCCTTTTATTGCCCTCTGCACCCCCTCCAGTTACTGACTGCCATGGTCTGGCCACAGCTGGGTGCAGGGGTTCCTGAAAGGTGGGTAAGGCATCAGCGATGGGATACAGATGACAACACACCTCAGAGGACGGTGATGCTCTGTTCCATTTATTGCAAGTACAAGCAGATTTTTATACTTTCATTTTTGGTAGTGATTAACATTTGTGATTAGGTGAAGCAGGAAAAAATTAATACAAAGGTAACCAGGAAAAATACAAAAGTTTCCATAGATTCAATTATATTAAACAAAGATTATTTGGACCAGGAGAGCCATAAATCAGACAATTAGAAATAGCTGTATGTACAAAGTTTGAATGTCTTATTGTTTATTAAAGTTCTCAGAATTTGTCATCTGACTCCCTGGTAACTGTTTTTACGTGCTTAGTTTGTAATAGCTAACCACCTTTTCTTATTTCTTTGCCTGTCTAATTCTACTTGATATATATTCCTATTCAAGGTAAAGGCGGGGCTGTTACTCCAACAACTTTTAGACATTCAGGGGCTATTTTATTAGAGGGGATTTTGTTCTCTGGTCAAGAAATTATTTTATACAACTTCACTGGAATTATGTGAATCAATAAACCCGAGATACAGGTGTCTAACAATGCCGCCACCTTTTGATCACCAAAACAAACATATAAGGAGAGATAAATAGGAAATCCAGCTACAGTAAACCTTTTTGTTCCTTAGTTAATAAACACCAGGGAGGTCTGCTTTGAGCTAGCCCTTCCATGAAATTTAGACTATTATAAGGCACTTGGACTCCATCCTTATTGACCATTCTAATGCCATCCTCATTATATGCTCCTGTATAAGGCAATGGGGGATCTGGAACCCTCTGGAGACTATTAGCTCCTTTTGGGGATACCATAATTTGCCATTAATCCAATATGCTACCCAGGGGTATCTCTGGGTTGTGGGTAGGGGTCTATATAATTTTTTCTTGTTTTCTTGAAAGACTCTTTATATCTATGGGTAAGGAACAGGCGTGAAAAAGTCTGCCAATAATTCAGCCTGTTGTAACTGATTCATGAATTCTTTTATGGGAACAATCAGGAATAATTTCTTACTCGGGTTTATAAACACCTTGTTTAAAACAATTTGGGCATGATTCAATAGTCTAATTGGAGAACTAATTGTCCCTTCAGAATTTCCCTCAAAGTCAATCATTGACTCTCTTCAAGCCTCTTTCTCCTCATGGCCTGTTCTTATGGGAATCAGGGTACAAAGTAAGACCATGATCAATATTAGCAAGGAAATTATTAAGAGCAATCCCCAGGAAAATTACCGCCCCCCTTTGTATACTACACTCTCTTGCAGGAAGATGGATTCCTTGAATTCCCTCTTTCCATGTTCAAACCTTGTCAGAAAACATGGTTGGAAGAGGGTGTGGCAACTGACAGTTTGTTTTTTATTTAAATGTTTTTTGTTATACTTTGCTTGTTTCTTTTCTTTTTTTTTTTCTTTTATTGTTGTTCAAGTTGTTTTCTTGATTAGGTTCCATTTACAGGTGAGATCATATGGTATTTTCCTTTCAGAGCCTGGCTTATTTCACTCAGTTTAATGCTGTCCAGTTCCATCCATGCTTTTTGCAAAGGGTAGAAGCTCCTTCTTTCTTTCTGCCGCATAGTATTATATTATGTAAATGTACTGTAGTTTTTTGATCCACTCATTTACTGATGGGCACTTAGGTTGTTTCCAGAACTTTGCTATTGTAAATTGTACTGCTATGAACATTGGAGTGCACGGGTTCCACTTTGAATTAGTGTTTCAGGATTCTGAGAGTATAATCCCATTAGTGGAATGCTGTGTCAAAAGGCAGTTCCATTTTTATTTTTTGAGGAAATTCCATACTGTTTTCCACAGTGGCTGCACCAGTCTGCATCCCCACCAACAGTGCACTAGGATTACCTTTTCTCCACATCCTCTCCAACACTTGTTTGTTGATTTGTTTATGATGGCTGTTTCGACTGGTGTGAAATGATATCTCATTGTGGTTTTAATTTGCAACTCTCTGATGGCTAGTGACGCTGAACATCCTTTCATATGTCTCTGGGCCCTTTGTATGTCCTCCCTGGAGAAGTGTCTGTTCTAATCCTTTGTCCATTTTTTTAATTGGATTTCTTTTCTTCCCAGTGTGGACTTGTGTAAGTTCCTTATATATTTTAGAGATCCAATCCATGTCTGAGGTATGATTGGAAAATGTATTTTCCCATGTAGTTGGTTCCCTTTTCATTTTGCTGATGTTTTCTTTGGCCATGCAGAAACCTTTTAGTTTGATGAAGTCCAATTTGCTTATTCTTTCTTTTATTTCCCTTCCTCTAGGGGATATGTTGGTGAAAATATTGTTGCATAGAATATCTGACATTTTCCTTCTTCGGTTCTCCTCTAGGATGTTTATGGGGTCACAACTTAACTCTTTCATACATCTTGCATTTATTCTGGTGTATGGTGTAAGTTAGTGGCCAAGTTTCATTTTTTCTCCATGTAGCTGTGGAGATCCTCCAACACCATTTGTTGAAGAGGCTATTTTTGCTCCACTTTACACAACTGCCACCTTTTTCAAATATTAATTGACTATAGAGACAAGGGTTTATTTCTGGGCTTTCTATTCTGTTCCATTGATCTATCTGTCTCTTCTCATGCCACTACCAGAATGTTTTGACAACAGTGGTCTTGTAATATAATTTTATGTCAGGTAGTGTGATCACTTCTACTTCGTTCTTCTTTCCTAAAATTTCTATGGCTCTTTGGGATCATTTATGGTTCCATAGCAATTTTTGAAATGTTTCTTTCATATCTGAAATATGTCATTAGTATTTCAATAGGGGTTCCATTGAATCTATTAATTGCTTTGTGTAGTATGGACATTCTGATGTTAATTATTCCAATCCATAAACACGGTATATGCTTCCATTTATTTGTGTCTTCCTTAATTTCTTTCTTCAGTGTTGTGTAGTTTTTTGAGTATAGGTCTTTTACCTCCTTGATTATGTTTATTTCTAGGTACTTTATTTTTCTTCTTGCTATGTCAAATGGGATTTTTTTCCTGATTTCTGTTTCTGATATTTAATTGTTGGTGTACAAAAATGCCTTCAATTTCTGAATATTGACTTTGTATCCTGCTGTTTTACCAAATTCACTTATTAGGTTGAGCAGTTTTTTGGTAAAGTCTATAGATTTTCTATGTATACTATCATGTTATTTGCAAACAATGACAGTTTTCCTCCTTTCCAATTTGAATGCTTTTTATTTCTTTATCTTGTCTGATCACTGCATCTAAGACTTCTAATACTTTGTTGAATAGAAGTCTTGCAAGTGGATATCCTCGTCTTATCCTGATCTGAGTGGGAAAACTTTGGATTTTGCCCATTGAGTATAATGTTGGCTGTAGATTTTTCATATATTGCCTTTATTATGTTGGCATATGCACCCTCTACTTCCATTTTGCTGAGTATTTTTATCATAAAATGGTGCTGTACCTTATCAAATGCCTTTTCCACCCCTATTGATATGATCATGTGATTTTTGTCTTTGTTTTTTGTTTATGTGATACATTATGTGTATTTATTTGCAAATATTGTACCATCCTTGTATCCCTGGGATGAATCCCACTTGATCATGGTATATGATATTTTTTTAAAAGATTTTATTTATTTATTTTTAGAGAGGGAAGGGAGGGAGAAAGAGGAAGAGAGAGAAACATCAATGTGCGGTTGCTGGGGGCCATGGCCTGCAACCCAAGCATGTGCCCTGACTGGGAATCGAGCCTGGGACACTTTGATTCGCAGCCACCTGCGCTCAATCCACTGAGCTACGCCAGCCAGGGCAGTATATGATATTTTTAATGAATTGCTGGATGAGGTTTGCCAATATTTTGTTGAGGATTTTAGCATCTATGTTCAGCAGTAATATTGGCCTATAGTTTTCTTTTCTTTGTTGTGTTTTTATCTGGTTTTGGGATTAGGATGATACTGGCTTCATAAAAAGAGTTTGAGAGTCTTACTGCTTCTTGGATATTTTGGAAAAGTTTGTGGATGACAGGGGTTAGCTCTCCCTTAAATGTTTTGTAAATTCTTCTGTGAAACTGTCCAGTCCAGAGCTTTTGTGTGCCAGGAATTTTGTAATTAGTACTTAGATTTCACTGCTGTTATTAGTCTGTTGAGGTTTTCTTCTTCTTCTTAATTCAGTTTAGGGTGATTATATTTTCTAGAAATTTGTCTATTTCACCTAGGTTTTCAAATTTCTTAGCATATACTTTTTTTCATTGTAAATTACAGTCCTTTCTATTTCTCTGGTATCAGTTGTAATTTGTCTTCTTTCATTTCTGATTGTGTTTATTTGGGTCCTCTCCCTTTTTTTTTTCCTTGATAAGTTTGGTTAAAGCCTTGTCAATTTTGTTTATCTTTTCAAGAAACAACCTCCTGTATTTATTGATCCTTTGAATAATTTTTAATCTCCATGTCATTTAATTCTGCTCTGATCTTGATTATTTCCTTCCTTCTACTTGCTCTAGGCTTTGTTAGTTGTTGTTCCTTCAGTTCTTGTAAATGTAGGGTTAAGTTGTTTATTTGAAGTGTTTCTATCTTTTTTAAGTAGGCCTGTATCACTATGAACTTCCCTCTCAGGACTGCTTTTGTTATGTCCCATGGGTTTTGAACCATTCTGTGTTCATTTTCATTTATTTCCAGAAACTTTTTGATTACTTTCTTAATCTCATTATTAACCCATTCATTGTTCAATAGTATGTGATTCTGTCTCCATGAGTTTGAAATTTTTTGAGTTTTTCCTTAAGGTATGTTTCTAGTTTCAGACCCTTGTGGTCTTCCATGCCCTCTTCCAACCATGTTTTCTGACAAGGTTTGAACATGGAAAGAGGGAATTCAAGGAATCCATCTTCCTGCAAGAGAGTGTAGTATACAAAGGGGGGCGGTAATTTTCCTGGGGATTGCTCTTAATAATTTCCTTGCTAATATTGATCATGGTCTTACTTTGTACCCTGATTCCCATAAGAACAGGCCATGAGGAGAAAGAGGCTTGAAGAGAGTCAATGATTGACTTTGAGGGAAATTCTGAAGGGACAATTAGTTCTCCAATTAGACTATTGAATCATGCCCAAATTGTTTTAAACAAGGTGTTTATAAACCCGAGTAAGAAATTATTCCTGATTGTTCCCATAAAAGAATTCATGAATCAGTTACAACAGGCTGAATTATTGGCAGACTTTTTCACGCCTGTTCCTTACCCATAGATATAAAGAGTCTTTCAAGAAAACAAGAAAAAATTATATAGACCCCTACCCACAACCCAGAGATACCCCTGGGTAGCATATTGGATTAATGGCAAATTATGGTATCCCCCAAAAGGAGCTAATAGTCTCCAGAGGGTTCCAGATCCCCCATTGCCTTATACAGGAGCATATAATGAGGATGGCATTAGAATGGTCAATAAGGATGGAGTCCAAGTGCCTTATAATAGTCTAAATTTCATGGAAGGGCTAGCTCAAAGCAGACCTCCCTGGTGTTTATTAACTAAGGAACAAAAAGGTTTACTGTAGCTGGATTTCCTATTTATCTCTCCTTATATGTTTGTTTTGGTGATCAAAAGGTGGCGGCATTGTTAGACACCTGTATCTCGGGTTTATTGATTCACATAATTCCAGTGAAGTTGTATAAAATAATTTCTTGACCAGAGAACAAAATCCCCTCTAATAAAATAGCCCCTGAATGTCTAAAAGTTGTTGGAGTGACAGCCCCGCCTTTACCTTGAATAGGAATATATATCAAGTAGAATTAGACAGGCAAAGAAATAAGAAAAGGTGGTTAGCTATTACAAACTAAGCACGTAAAAACAGTTACCAGGGAGTCAGATGACAAATTCTGAGAACTTTAATAAACAATAAGACATTCAAACTTTGTACATACAGCTATTTCTAATTGTCTGATTTATGGCTCTCCTGGTCCAAATAATCTTTGTTTAATATAATTGAATCTATGGAAACTTTTGTATTTTTCCTGGTTACCTTTGTATTAATTTTTTCCTGCTTCACCTAATCACAAATGTTAATCACTACCAAAAATGAAAGTATAAAAATCTGCTTGTACTTGCAATAAATGGAACAGAGCATCACCGTCCTCTGAGGTGTGTTGTCATCTGTATCCCATCGCTGATGCCTTACCCACCTTTCAGGAACCCCTGCACCCAGCTGCGGCTGGACGGCAGCAGTGGCCTAAGAAGACAATTAATATGATTTCAATTTTCTTGTACTGATTAAGATTTGTTTTGTGTTTTATCATGTGGTCTACCTTTGAAAATGTTCCATGTGCATTTGAAAATAATATATATTTTTCTTTTGGGGGATGAAAGGTTCCATACCTATCAATTAAGTCCATTTGATCTAGGGCATTGTTCAATGCCACAATATCCTTGTTGATATTTTCTTTGGAAGATCTATCCATTTTTTAAAGTGGGGTGTTAAAATCCCCTACTATGATTGTGTTGCTGTCTATATCTTTCTGGAAGTCCTTCAAGGTTTTCATATACATTTGGGTGCTCCTATATTTGGTGCACATGTGTTTACAATATTTATGTCTTCTTGATGGATTCTCCCCTTGAGTATTATGAAGTATCCTTCTGTGTCTTTTTTATGGCCTTTGTTTTGAAGATTATTTTGTCTGATATATAAGTATTGCTACCCTGACTTTTTCCCTCTATCCATCAGCTTGGAATATTTTTTTTTGCAACCCCTCACTTTCAGTCTGTGTAGGTCTTTTTCTTCTGAGATTGGTCACTTGGAGACAGCATATGTGTGGGTCATGATTTTCTTATCCATTCAACTATCTTATGATATTTGGTGCATTCAATCTATTTATATTTAAGGTTATTTTTTGATAGGTACTTATTCATTGCCATTTTATTTCCTTTATACCTGAGTTCCTCTCTCCCTCTCTCACTCTTTTTTCTTCCTATTCTGAAGGCAGTTTCATTAACATATCTTGCAGTGCTCATTTGGTGGAGGTGTATTCTTTTAGACTTCTTTTGTCTGGGAAACTCCTTATTTAGCCTTCCATTTTAATTGAGAGCCTTGGTGGGTAGAGTTGTCTTGATTGTAGCTCTTTGCTTTTCGTTGCTTGGTATATTTCTTGCCATTCCCTTCTGGACCATAGTGTGTTGAGAAGCCAGCTGCTAGTCTTATCAGGGCTCCATTGTATTTTACTTCTTGTTTCTCCCTTGCTGCATTTATGATTCTCTTTGTCTTTCAATTTTGCCATGTTATTTATGATGTGTCTTGGAGTGGGCCTCTTTGGATTCCTCTTGATTGGGACCTTCTGTCCATCCTGGGCTTCTGTGACTTTTTCTCTCATTAAATTAGACAAGCTTTCCATTGTTACTTTTTTGAAACGGATTTTCTATCCCTTGCAACTTTTCTTCTTCTTCTGGTATTCCTATTATATGAATGTTATTACATTTCATTTTCTCCTGCAGTTTCCTTAACCCATTTTCAATCTTTTTTAGTCTTTTTTCCTTTTCTTGCTCTTTCTTATATGTTTTTTCTACCTTGTCATCTAGCTCGGTGCTTCAATCCTCTCCTTTACCTTACCTGTTTTTGATTCCTTATACTGTGTTCTTCAACTCAGAAACTGTATTCCGTATTTCCTCTTGGGTCTTGTTGATAGTTTCTATTTCCTTTTTCATGCTGATATAGTTTGCAGTAAATCTCTCATAGCTTTTCCATAGTTTTTGGTGAGCTCATTGAGCTTTCTTATAACCATTTGCTATAACTCAATATCTGATAGTTTACTTGCCTCTATTTTATTCAGAATTTATTCCTATCAGTGGGGGGTTGTTCCTTTGTCTTTCCTTTTTTTGGGGGCAGGGGTAAAATTCCTGTTTGCTTCTGCTTCTTAAACTGATCTGCTCTGACTCCCTGTTTTTGTGGGGTGAATTTCTGTGATAGGAAACCTGTGTGATTCAGTGGTGCAGTCTCCTTGATCTCCCCAACTTGATGCTCTTGGGATTCCCTTTATGCCATTTATATTGGTTCTCTAGATGTATTGGGTTTTGATTGTTGTTGGGTCATTCTTTCATGGGTCCTTCCCTCTAGCAGTTTGACCGAGGGTCACTCCACTCAACATGTCTTGTGTGGTATTGTTCAGGTGCTGCCAGAATAAAACCACAAAGCCTAGGAAACAAGCCCATACCTACAAAAACAACTCCCACCCAGAATCCCTTATTAACAGCAAATGAACCAGTATTACTAAGAGTATAAGGAGCTTATGATTATTATAAGAAATGATAGTGAATATGAGATGACCTACTAAAAGAAAAATGATTTTTGAGAGGGTAGAGGGAGAAGCACTTATAAGATTTGGGAGTCAGAGTAATGCAAAGAGAGAAGGTAAAATGTACATCATAAATAAAAAAGAAAACTGAAGAAGATAGAATGGAGTATGAAAGATAAAGTGTATAATATTAGGTTTAAATAGAAATTAAAATCAAATACAATAAACTGGGAGAGAGAAAGAAAATGGAAGAAAAAAGTAAATAAATAATAAAAATATAGGAGCCAAATTGGAGAAGAGATCCACCACAGCACTATCAACAACAAATAAATTAAAATTAATATATGTGAGATGGGAATAGAGGAAAAATAGAAAGAAAGAAAAGCTTAAGAGATGTCTAGAGGAATGGGAATTGATTTGAAATGATAGAAGGAGAGGAAATACTAGAATGAGGAATGAAAACAAGGTTAAGACAGAGAAAAATTAAAATTTGAGATGAAAATAAAATGAAGAACAAAAAAGTAAAATCAATAAAAATAAAAGAACAGGGATAAGGATAAAAAGACGAAAGAAAAAGAAAAAGCAGGCTAAGACATGGCAAAATTAAAAATTTGAGATAAAAAAAAGAGTAGGAGTGAGGACCAGTAAAATTTGAGATTTTGAATACAAAATTAGTGAAGATCTGCAGATAAAATTGAAAAACAATGCAACAATAACTACCTTATACACAACCAACTAGCAAAGATTGCTAAAGGTGGAGAGAGAGTGTGGGTATTTTAAAAGCAGGGGAAAAAAGGAATAATGGAGGAGTAAATGGAAATCACACTGACTTCCTTCTAGGACCAATCTGGAATTCCAACTCAGTTGTGGAGAAACCACCCAGAACAAACAACTGAGCAATAGCCAGAGAGAAGCATATAACATCAGACATACAGAACAAGCTTTGGGAAAACTGGTCTGATAAGGCATGCTGTGGAGACTCAAGAGGGCTGGCTGGGCACCCACAGGAGGCAGCATCAGCAGGATAATTAAGCAGCTAGTTGGATCCCCCAAAAAGACTGGGGTCTAAACCCTAAGCTAGGGTTCCCAGCCTACAATACCAGAGCCCAAAAAAGTACACAGATAACAACCAGTGGAAAAAGCAGCAGGATTGCTCTCTGCCAGAGACAGAGACCATCTGGTTAAAGATGCAAGGGTGTTTAAAGGGCCAATAGACAAATTTTCATTTCCAGCCACTTACCTAGGGCTCAAGCAAAGGCAGGGACAGTGTGGACTACAGATGCTTGAGGAGAGCCTGGGTACAGAGGCTTTAAGGACAGAACTAAGAGAGTAGCCACCAGGATCCTGGTGCTGAGTCATCTCCCAGACAGTAGCAGCCTTTGTGCTCAGGCAGACCACTCACCTCTGAGCAGCAGTAGCCTGAGGGGAAGCAATAGCCCTGACCCCAGAAGGGTCTCTGCCCTGGCCCTTTGGTGCTTAAGCCTGACTGCTGAGTCCTGGTGACCAGTTAAATAATGAAAGGAGACAGCCAGAGACAGTACATCACTGGCAAAGGTGGGACAGAGAGGACTAGAGAGACTTGAAGAATGACTGGGGATGGAGGCTTTGGGGAGAGAACTGAGAAAGCAGCCACCAGGATCTGGTGCTGAGCCAACACCCATACACAGCAATCATCCTGCTCTGGCAGACCACTCCCTTCTTAGCAGCACCTACCTGAGGGGAAACAATAGCCCCCACCTCAGGAGGGTTTGGCCCCTCCCTACAGTGCTTAAACCTGACTGCTGAGTGCAGAGGGACCACATTAACAATTGAAGGAGACAGCCAGTGACAGCAGATCACTGGATGTAGCCAACAGGCTGCCTAAAGTCAGATGGGGTCAACATCTGACATCACCAAAGGCCGATCCAGAAAGAAAAAAACAAACAAACCAGTGGTAAATACAAGAGACTACTGATACGAAAGCCACTGTGGTCTCCTTCATGATTTGAGATACTTTTTTTCTGTATAGATTTATAACATTCATTTCTTGTTCAGTGAATCTGTATATAATAAGTCACTAGACTTTATACTACCATGTATTTCAATTCACACATTTTCTCCCTACCTTCTCTTAACTCATATTATCTTCCTCTTTCCTTGCAATATTCTGATTTCAAATTTGATTTTCTCTCTAGCTACAACTTGTCTCCATTCCACATTCTTACTATTTCTTCCCTGTCCAGACACTCAAAATGAATTCTCCTGTCAAGGGTCATTTCACATCATTTTGCCCAGCTATTAAAATATCCATGTTCTCTCTACACCTATAACAAACTTTGCTAGTTGGTTGTGGGTAGATTAGTTGTGGTTGCATTGTTTTTTCAAGGGAATCTGTAGAACTTCACTAATCTGTATATCAGATAACAAATTTTACTGGACCCTTCTCCTACTCTTTTTTTTTTTTTACTCAAATTTTAATTATATTGTCTTAGCCTGTTTTTTATTTGCTTTTTTTTTGTCTTTCCTCTATTTCTCTTTCATCCTGCCCCTTTATTCTTCTATATTATCTTTTTTCTTTTCCTTTACATTCTAATATTTAATTTTTCCCTCACTTAGTCTAGTTTTTGTCCCTCATTCTTAGTATTCCCTCTCCCTCTATCATTACAAAATCACTTCCCAATCATCTAAACATCTCTTAGACTTTTCTTTGTTTCTTTTTTCCCTCTTATTCCCATACCACCTATATTAATTTTAGCTCATTTGTTGTTGATAGTACTCTGGTGAATCTTTCTCTCCAATTTGGATCCTATATTTTTATTAATTAATTAATATATTTTTTCTCTCTCTCACTTTATTCTATTTTATACTATTTTAATTTCTGTTTAAACCTAATATATGCTTCCCTTCTCTTACTCTATTCCACACTCTTCATTCCCTTTCTTTATTCATGAGGTAAACTTTACCATCTCTCCTTCCATTGCTCCAACTCTCAACACTTATCAGTGCTCCTCCCTCTACCCTTTCAAACCATTTCTCCTTTAGTAGGTCATCTCATATCCACTCTCTTTTCTTATAATAGTCTTAATCTTATTACATCCTGATTAATACTGGTTCATTAGCTATTGATAGTGGGATTGTGGAGAGAAGTTACATTTGCAGGTGTGGGTTTGTTTCTTGAGCTCTGTGGTTTTGTTCAGGCAGAACCTGCACCACCGCACACAAGAGGTTGTGGTTGGAATGACCCTCAGTCAACCAGTGGCTGGGAAGGACCCACGACAGAATGATTCAACAACAATCAAAACCCGATTACATCCAGAAAAAGCATAAATAACATCCCAAGAAAGTCAAGTTCAGGTGATCAAAGAGATTGAATCACTGTATCTCACAGGCCTCCCATCATAGAAGTTCACACCACAAAGTCAGAAAGTCAAAACAGATGAATTTAAGAAACAGAAGCAAACAAGAAGAGTCCCACAAACAATGGGAAGACAAAGAAAAAAAAACAATCTAAAGGAAAGGAGGAATCCTCAAAAATAATGCTAAATGAAATAGAGGCAAGTCAACTATCAGACATTGAGTTCAAACCAATGGTTATAAGGAAACTCAATGAACTCAGTGCGAACTGCAGGAAAGTTATGAGGAAATTACTGCAAATTATATCAGCATAAAAAGGACATAGAAACTAAAAACAAGGACCAGAAAATATGAAGAATACAACTTCTGAATTCAAGAACACAGTGGAGGAATCAAAAACAGGCTCTATGAAGCAGAGGATTACCTCAGTGGGTTGGAGGACAAAGTAGAAAAAAACACCCAAAGAGAGGAAGAAAAAGAAAAACGACTGAAAAAGAGTGAAGACAGGCCAAGGGAAATGCAGGATAACATGAAATGGAATAATATCTGTATAATAGGTATACCGAAGGGAGAAGAAGAGCAAGGGATAGAAAACCTGTTTAAAAAAGGAATGGTGGAAAACTTCCCTAATATGATGAGAGAAAAAGTCACACAAACCCAGCAAACGCAAAGAATCCCAATCAAGAGGAACAGAAACAGGCCCACTTCAAAACACATCATAATTAAAATGGCAAAATTCCGAGACAAAAAGAGAATCTTAAAAGCAGCATAACATACAAAGGAACCCCGATAAGACTAGCAGCTGACTTCTCAATAGAATGCTCCAAGCCAGAAGGGAAGGGCAAGAAATATTCCATGTAATGAAAACCAAGGGCCTACAACTGAGAATACACTATCCAGCAAGGCTCTCAATTAAAATGTAAGGACAAATAAGGAGATTCCTGGACAAAAGAACCCTCAAAGAATATATCTCCTCCAAACCAGCTCTTCAAGAGATGCTAAAGGGTCTGCTTTAAGAACAGGAAAAAAAAAGTGAGAGAGGGAAACACAGATATGAAAAAATGGCAATCAATAAGTACCTATCAATAATAACCTTAAACATAAATGGATTAAATGCCCCAATCAAAAGACATAGAATAGCTGATTGGATAAGAAAACATGACTCATATATATGCTGCCTACAAGAGACCCACCTGAGAAAAAAAGACCTACACAGACTGAAAGTAAAGGGCTAGAAAAAAATATTCCAAGCAAATGGACAAGAAAGAAAAGCTGGGGTAGCAATACTCTTATCAGACAAAATAGACTTCCAAAAAAGGGCCATAAAAAGAAACCCAGAAGGTAACCTCATAATACTCAAGGGAGGAATGCATTAAGAAGATATAAACAGTGTGTGTGTGTATGTGTGTGTGTGTGTGTGTGTATTAAACATAGGAGCACCCAAATACATAAAGAATTTCTTGGAGGATTTTAAGAAAGCTATTGACCACAACACAATTATACTGGGGGTTTTTAACACAACTCTGTCAAAAATAGACAGATCTTCCAAACAAAATATTAACCAAGGTATTGTGGCATTGAACAATGCCCTAGAACAAGTGGACTTAACTGATATATATAGAGCCTTTCATCCCAAAGAAGCAAAATACACATACTTTTCAAATGCACATGGACCATTTTCAAAGATAGAGCACAAGACAGGTCACAAAACAAGCCTCAACAAATTCAAGAAGGTTGAAGTCATATCAAGCATTTTCTCTGACCATAAGAGACTGAAACTAGAAACCAACCTCAAAGAAAAAAACCCCAAACACTCAAACTCAAGGAGATTGAATAGCAGACTATTACATTCATTCATTACACAATGAATGGGCTGAGAATGAGATCAAGGGGAAATCTAAAAGTTTTTGGAAACAAATGAAAATGAGCTTACAACCCAAAACTTATGGGACACAGTGAAGGCAGTCCTGAGAGTAAAGTTCATAGTGATACAGGCCTACCACAAAAAAGATAGAACTATTTCAATAAACAGCCAAACTCTATACCTACAAGAACTTGAGGAACAACAACAAAGACAGCCCAGAGCAAGTGGAAGGAAGGAAATAACCAAGATCAGAGCAGCATTAAACAACATAGAAACCAAAGAAATAATTCTAAGGATCAATAAATCCAGGAGCTGATTCTTGGAAAAGATAAACAAAATTGACAAGATTTTAAGCAAACTCATCAAGAAAAAAGAAAGAGGACCCAAATAAACACAATCAGAAAAAAAGGAGAAATTGCAACTGACATCGCAGAAATACAAAGGATTGTTAAGAAATTACTATACACAATGAGATACCACTTCACACCGGTCAGAATGGCCATCATAAACAAAGCAACAAACAACAAGTGTTGGAGAGGTTGTGGAGAAAAGGGGACCCTAGTGCGCTGTTGGTGGGATTGCAGACTGGTACAACCACTATGGAAAACAGTATGGAATTTTCTCAGAAAACTAAAAGTGAATCGGCCTTTTGACCCAGCAATTCCACTACTAGGATTATATCCTAAAGAACCCTGAAACACCAGTCTAAAACAACCTATGCACCCCTATGTTCATAGCAGTACAATTTACAATAGCCAAGTGCTAGAAGCAACCCATCAGTAAATAATTGCATGAAAAAAAAAAACTATGGTACATTTACACAGTGGAATTCTGTGCAGCAGAAAGAAAGAAAGAGCTCCTACCCTTTGTGACAGCATGGAGGAACTGGAAAGCATTATGTTAAGTGAAATAAGCCAGGCAGTGAAAGACAAATATCATATGATCTCACCTTTAACAGGAACCTAAATAACAAAACAAATAAACAAGCAAAATGTAACCAAAGCACTGAAATAGAGAACAGGCTGACAGTGACCAGAGGGGAGAGAGGACAGAATTTCAGGGGAAAAGGGGAAGGAACAAGTATAAAAGACACATGGACAAAAACTAGGAGTGGGTGGAAATAGGAGGGAGGTGGGGAGGGCTGGGGGGTGGGCTGGGATGAGAGTAAAAGACAGAAAACTGTACTTGAACAACAGTTTAAAAAAAAAAAACTCTGGATATGCAAAAGCCCTGGACTGCACAGATGAATTTTACAAAGGATTTAAGGGAGAGATAAGTCCTATCCTTCACAGACTTTTGCAGAATATCAAAAAGTGGAAGACTCCCAAACTCTTTCTATGAAGGCAGCATCATCCTAATCCCAAAACCAAATAAAGACCTAACAAAGAGAGAAAATTGCTGGCCAATATCGCTGATGAACATAGATGCTAAAATCCTCAATAAAATCTTGGCAAATCGCATCCAGCAATACATTAAAAAGATCATTCACCATGATAAAGTGAAATTCATCTCAGGGATGCAAGGAAGGTGCAATATTCACAAGTCAAAAAACATAATACATCACATAAACAAAATCAAAGACAAAAATCATATGATCATATCAATAAATGCGGAAAAAGCATTTGATAAGGTACAGAACCCATTTATGATAAAAACACCCAACAGCATGGGAATGGAGGGAGTTTCTTCAATATAATAAAGGCCACATATGAGAGACCTACAACCATCATCATACTCAATTGGCAAAACTATTAGTTTTCCCACTAAGACAAGGCCTGAGACAAGGATGTCCACTTTTACCACTTCTACACAACATAATATTGGAAGTCCTAGAAACAGCAATCAGACCAGAGGAAGAAATAAAAGGCATTCAAATTGGAATGGAGTAAAACTGTCATTGTTTGCAGGTGACATGATAGTGTTCATAGAAAACCCTACAGATTCCACCAGAAAACTACTTGATCTAATAAGTGAATTTAGAAAAACAGTGGGATACAGAGTCAATTGAAGGCATTTTGTGTACCAACAATGAAATATCAAAAACAGAAATCAGGAAAAAAAATCTCATTTGCTGTAGCAACAGGAAAAATAAAATACCTAGGAATAAACCTAACCTAGGAGGTAAAAGACCTGTACTCAGAAAACTACACAACACTGAAGAAAGAAATTAAGGAAGACACAAATAACTGGAAGCATATACCATGTTCATGGATAGAAGAATTAAAATCATCAAAATGTCTATACTACCCAAAGCAATTTATAGGTTCAATCCCTATTAAAAAACCAATGAAATATTTCACAGATATAGAAGACTTCAAAAATGTATATGAAACCATAAACAACCCTGAATAGCTGCAGCGATTTTGAGAAAGAAGAATAAAGTAGGTGCTGTTACCATACCTGACATCAAACTGTATTACAAGTCCACAGTAGTCAAAACAGTCTGGTACTGGCATAAGAACAGACACATAGATCAATGGAACAGAATAGAGAGCCTAGAAATAAACCTAAGATTCTACAGTCAATTAATATTTGACCAAAGGGGAAGAAACATAAAATGGAATCAAAATAGCCTCTTCAAAAAATGGTGTTGGAAGATCTGGACAGGTACATCAAAAATATGAAACTAGACCAACAACTTACACCATACACCAAAATAAATTCAAGTAGGATAAAAGACTTATATAAAAGTCATGATACCATAAAACTCCTAGAGAAGAACATAGGCAGGAAAATCTCAAATATTCCACTCAGCAATATTTTCACCAATATGTCCCCTAGAACAAGGACATAAAGGAAGGAATAAATGAATGGGACTTCATCAAAATAAATAGCTTCTGCATGGCTAAAGGAAACGTTAGCAAAATGAAAAAGGAACCAGCAGTATGGGAAAATATATTTGCCAAAGATACCTCAGACAAGGGTTTGATCTCCAATATATATAAATAATTCACAGGACTCCACACCAGGAAGACAAACAAACCAATTAGAAAATGGGCAAAGGACCTAGGCAGACACTTCTCCAAGGAGAACATACAGAGGACCCAGAGACATATGAAAGGATGCTCAGCCTCACTAGCCATCAGAGAGTTGCAAATTAAAACCACATTGAGATAGCACTTCACACAGGTCAGAATCGCCATCAGAAACAAATCAACAAACAGTGAATGCTGGTGGGGCTGTAGAGAAAAGGTAACCCTAGTGCACTGTTGATGGGAATGCAAACTGGTGTAGCCTCTGTGGAAAACAACATGGAATTTCCTCAGAAAACTAAAAATGGAATTGCCCTTTGACCCAGCAATCCCACTGCTGGATTTATACCATAAGAATCCTGAAACACTAATTCAAAAGAATCTATGTACACCTATGTTCATAGCAGTACAATTTACAATAGCCAAGTGCTGGAAGCAGCCTAGGTGCCCACTGGTAAATGAGTAGATCTTTAAACTATTGTACACTTACACAGTGGAATACTACGCAGCAGAAAGGAAGAAGGAGCTCCTATCCTTCACAACAACATGGATGGAACTTGAAAGTATTGTGCTAAATGAAGTAAGTCAGGCAGTGAAAGATAAATACCATAGCAAAATATAACCAGAGACACTGAAATTAAGAACAAACTGAAAGTAACCAGAGGGGAGGGAAGAGGGAAATAATGTGGGAAAGAAGGGAAAGTGACATAAATGAACATGAATGAGGAACCCATGAATGGAGCCAAGGAGGGTGGTATTGAGGGTGGGAGATCTTCATGGGTAAGGTGGGGTAAAGTGTTGGTGGGAAAATGGAGACAACTGTATTGGAATATCAATTAAAAAAGTTAAAAAAAAAACCTAAAAAAAAAGCAGGGAAAAAGAATGTGAGACTACCATTGACAAGAAAATTGATTTTGTATGCCTGGATGGGGGGGAAATAGTAAGCGTACAGAATAGAAATATGTTGTAGAAGAGAGAAGACAAAATTTTAAATGAAAATCACTAGATGAGAAAAGATAAGATGGGGTAAGAGAAGGGAGGGGCAAAATATGTGGTTTGAAATAAACTATAGTATAAAATCTAGTGACTGAATATGCACAAACTTGATGGACAAGAAATGACTGTTGAAAAGCTACCCAGGAGAGAAAGTGTCACAAATCATGGAGAAGATCATGTTGGATTTTGTCTTGGTAGGCCCTAGTATTCATCACTTTTTTTCTTTCTGGATCCACTTCTGGTGATGTCAGATGTTGACCCTGTCTGACCTTAGGCAACCAGTTTGAGACTTCCAGGGATCTACTGTCTGTGACTGTGTCTCTCAGTTGTTACTCTAGTCACTCTTCACTTAGCAGTCAGTCTTAAGCACTACACAGTAGGGCGAATCCCTCCTGGGGGTGGGATTATTATTCCCCCTCCAGCTGCTGTAGCTCAGAGGGAAGTGGTTTGTGTGAGCTTGATGGCTGCTGCCAAATGGGGGATGATTCAGCACAGGGATCCCAGTGTCGACTCTCTCAGATCTTTCCCAGTTTTGCAGCTATTCAAGGTTTACACAGGATTCAGACAGATGGAAGAAAATTCGTGGAGCCATTGGGATGTCTAATAAATCTTTATTCTAGGGTGGGGTGATTCACGAATGTTGCAAGCCACATGTTCAGCTGGCAGGGTGTACCAACTCCTTATATACTAAAGTCACACAAAGCTGGTAGGGTGCCAAGATATTATATAACAGTGTGATTCTGTCCTGTGGGCCAATTCTCAATGTTACCAGAATACTGCTTATCAAGATATTTAGGGTGTGGGGGTTTGGAAAGATAGCAGCTTTGCTCCAGGCAGCATGATTCTCGGCTTCTGTGAATAGGAGAGAAACTCTCAGATCGGTGGAGGAACAGAGCAAGTGGCCTAGGTTAATGAAACATTTTTGAAAACAGGACATCAAAAATTATAGCGGTCATTGAAAAACCAGGCAGTAAGGAGACTGCTTCAGGACAAAAGGGACCCAGGGATCAGCATGGGGACTGGGGGGGGGGGTTGCAGTCCCCAGGCCCAGTTCTCCCGGGTCTGCCTCAGGGCACCCAGGAGAGCTGAGTCGCTGCTCCCTCCCCGGACTACAGGGGTTGAGCAACACCAGGGGAGACCTTGCGGCTTGAAGTCACAGAGAGGGCAGTTGGACTGGCAGACAATCGCCCTGGGGCTGTGAGCACCTGCCCATAGCCCTGGGAGAAGTGAATGCCTCCAGCCAGCATGACCAGGGGCAGCCTGGAAGTGCGCCCGCACCCCCAGGGAGTGGGACCAGTGGTAGTGTGGAGCAGTGGAAAACCCAGACCTCACAGCCCCCATCAAGGAAAGCACGAGGGTGTTCTCAGGTTTCTGGAGACTGTGGTGCTGAACTGTGGAAGAGCGCACCTTTCGGGAATCCTGACTCTTGCGCTGTGAACCCGGAAGGGACTCCAGCACTTAGTGCGTTCCTAAAGCCCCAAACTCAAAAATTTGGTGGATGGGCGCGCTCTTTTATGATCCTCAGAGATTACACCTTGAATCCACAAAAGTCGAGGGTGCTTACTGAGAACATAGCGCCCCCCGCGGTGGAATCTGGGGGAAGGGCACTTCAACTTGCAATCCCTTGAGCTTGCTTCGTGAAACCAAAAGGTGCAGGAGCCCTGCGGAGCCTTGGAGCCCAGGAGACTGAGGCAGTGAGCTCCGGAGAGCATGCTTGGGAGCGCCCAGGGTCCTGTAGGGGAAAGTCAGATTGGCCCTGGGGAGAGCGCCCTGCTGGCCCCGGGATAGTACCTAAGTGATTTACTGAGATTTGACTGGGAAGAGTGATAAACATTTCAAATGCCCCTCAGCCTGCTGAAGCCAGCAAGACCAGAAAAACTGGTCTGGCCAGTTAGAAACCAACAAGAGATCTTTTTTGTTTTGTTTTGTTTTGTTTTGTTTGCTGTTGTTGGTTGATTGATTTTATCTTGTGTTTTAAGTGACTTTTTATTTTTCAATTCTTACTATTTTTATATCTCTCAATCACTTATGTTTCTCTTCCATTCATCCTAGTATTATTCCTTCCACTCCAAATTTATCTCTCCTGCACTCCGTCTTCTGCTTTTTCCCCTTTTTCTTTTGAACTTGCAAGTTACTGAAAATTTGTATTATTTTTTTCTCACTTTTCTGACATTTTTTAGTTTAATAGTATTTTGGTATTCCTTTTCTTTCTGTATAATCTTCTTTGCTTGGCTGGCTATACTGTCATTTGATAGGTTCCCCCTGTTATCTCAGTCACTGTGTGTTGATAATTTACTGTCCTTCATTTCTGTTCCATCAGTATACCTCTCAAGGTTCTATACTCCTTATTCTTGTTATCTAGATCTCATAGATTCTGCCACAAGATTGTTGCTTTAATATTACTGTAAATAAGACGTAGTTCATACAATTGTAAATACTACTCAACGCCCCTACCTGAACTCAGCCCACTTCACAATTTCCTGAACTATATTATTGTGGGGGTTGTCTCTATTCTTTTACACACTACTCCTATTTACTAATCTTTATTCCACCCTCAGAATCTGACCTCCCACAGACTCACAGCTTTCTAAATCCAACTAACAATCCTTTCGTCCCCAATAAAAGTCTTACCTTCTTTCCATCCTTTCTAAAACATAGATAGTGGGGTAGAGGATCACAGTTAACACTATAAGTAGCCAAAGGATATCCCAACTCTTCTCTACTGGCTGCTAATGTAAATATCACAGTATACTGTCTTGCTGTCTTAAACCATTTCTCCTTACTCCTCCAACTGATCACAAAAAAGAGTAGGGGGAAGTTGTGAACACAAGGATACACAAAAGAGACTGCACTACTGAATCTCACAGGTATTCTACCACAGAAATTCACACCATAATCACAGGGAACCAGAACAGATCAATATAAGAAACAGAGGCTGACAAGAAGAATCCCACAAACAATGGGAAAACAAAAAAACGATCCCCAATTGAAGGGAAACAAGGAAGCCTCAGAAAGAATGCTAAATGAAATAGAGGCAACTCAACTATCAGATATTGAGTTCAAAACAATGATTATCAGGAAGTTCAATGAACTCACAATTAGCTACCAGAAACTAGAGGGAAGCTACAATGATCTCACTGCAAACTATATAAACATGAAAAAGGAAATAGAAACTCTCAACAAGGTTCAAGAGGAAATGAAGAATGCCATTTTTGAACTGAGGAACACAGTAGAAGGAATGAAAAGCAGGACTGATGAAGCAGAAGATCAAATCAGTGAGCAAGAGGACAAAGTAGAAAACAACATCCAGAAAGAGCAAGAAAAGGAAAAGAGGATCAGAAAAAATGAAGAGGGATTAAGAGAAATGCAAGACAATATGAAACGTAATAATATTCGTACAATAGGGATACCAGAAGGAGAAAAAGAAGAGCAAAGGATAGAAAACCTAGTTGAAAAAGTAATGAAGGAAAACTTCCCTTATTTGATGAGAGAAAAAGTCACACAAATCCAGGAAACACAGACAGTTCCAATCAAGAGGAACCCAAAGAGGCCCACCTCAAGACACATCATAATTAAAATGGCAAAATTTCAAGACAAAGAAAGAATGTTAGAAGTAGCAATGGAGAAACAGGAAGTAACATACAAGGGAGCCCCGATAAGGCTAACAGCCGACTTCTCAATGGAAACGCTTCAAGCCAGAAGAGAATGGCAAGAAATACTCCTACTAATGAGAACCAGAGGTCTGCAGCCAAGGCTACTTTATCCAGCAAGGCTCTCAATCAAAACAGAAAGCCAAATAAGAAGCTTCCCAGACAAAAGAAGTCTAAAAGAATACACCTCCACCAAACCAGCTCTGTAAGAGATTCTAAAGGAACTGCTTTAAGGAAGGGAAGGAAGAGAGAGAGAGAAGAACACACGTACATAAAAGACAATGAATAAGTACCTATCGATAATAACCTTAAACATAAATGGATTAAATGCTCCAATCAAAAGACATAGAATAGCTGAATGGATAAGAAAAAATGACCCATTTTTTGCTGCTTACAAGAGACCCACCTCAGGATAAAAGACCTGCACATGCGGAAATTGAAGGGCTGGAAACAAATCTTCCAAGCAAATGTAATGCGTGGGTCACCGGCCAGCAGTGATCATGGAACGCTGTGGATGGCTGGTTGAAAAACGTGAGAAAAACATGCACAGAGACAACCAGGTCCTGTTGGGGAATAAGAACAGCAGGACCACTCCTTACGTGGGGAGCGCCTTGGCCACCCTCTCTCCTGGAGGGTGCCATGGCCACCCTCCCTGGTGGGGAGAGCGCACTGTTCCCCTCTGAGAGGCTTTTTATTGGTTTTGTTTGCATAATAATTCAGGTAAAAGCTCATTACTCATTGCTAGGAAGTAAGAATCAAACAATAGAAAACAAGGAAGTCTGAGGGCCTATTTTGAGTCAGGGTCAAAGAGCTGTGAGACTTTGAGGAGCAAACTAACTTACTCCTTGGACCCTTCTCATTCAACTGAGAGCATTCTAAACAAAGCAGGTTTCACAGTAATTTACATGTTCTTTTTTAGGCCTGATCACCCAGGGAATCCACCCTTTTCAGCACAGAGCTGCACCACCCTGTCATTGTTTCAGGCTTAGGTGGAGCAAGAGAACAAAGGCAACCAAGAGATAAAGAGATTTTCTCCTAGACCATGAGGACTCAGGCTATGTCAAAGCTGAGGAGCGAGGGTCCATCACCCTCTTTTGCTGTAGCCCCCAAAGTCCTTCTTTAGGCGGCCTCCCACGTGATCGTGCCTGTCTTAGATCATTCCCGCCTTGGGGAATCTTACCCGTCTTTGGCTAACCGACCAAGCTTTGGGGTTCAGTTATGAATGAAGCAGTAGAAGCAGCGCTCCTGCCAGGGAGATAAGCTTTTGTCTCCTTGCTGGCTTATGGTTCCAAGGGCATTCCCTTAACCTTAGCCTAGGTGGGGGTTACAGTTTCTGACATCAGACAGGGCGGTTCCCAACATAAATGGACAGAAAAAAAAAAAGCTGAGGTAGCAATACTCATATCAGACAAAATAGACTTCAGAAACGATCCATAAAGAGAGACCCAGAAGGTCACTTCATACTACTCAAGGGAAGAATCCACCAAGAAGACGTAAATATTGTCAATATATATGCACCCAACATAGGAGCACCCAAATACATAAAGAAAATCTTAGAGGACTTCAAGAAAGATATGGACAGCAACACAATTATAGTGGGGGATTTGAACACCCTGCCATCAAAAATGGGCAGAACTTCCAAACAAAATATCAACAAAGATATTGTGGCATTGAACAATAACCTTGATAAAATGGACTTTACTGATATACACAGAGCCCTCCATCAAAAAGAAGCTAAATACACATTCTTTTCAAATGTACACGGAACATTTTCAAAGATTGACCACATGATACGACACAAAACAAGCCTCATCAATTTCAGGAAACTTGAAATCATACCAAGCATTTTCTCGGATCAGAAGGGACTGAAACTAGAAACCAAACCCAAGGAAAAAAAAACCCAAACACTCTAAATCATGGAGATTAAATAGTATGCTATTAAACAATGAATGGGTAAAGAATGATATTAGGGTAGAAATCAAAAGGTTTCTGGAAACAAATGAAAACGAACTCACAGCAACCCAAAACTTATGGGACACTGCTAAGGCAGTCCTGAGAGGGAAGTTCATAGCAATCTAGGCCCACCTAAAAAAGTTAGAAACATTCCAAACAAACAACCTAACCCTATGTCTACAAGAACTCGAGGAACAACAACAAAGATAGCCCAGAGTAAGCAGAAGGAAGGAAATAACCAAGATCAGAGCAGCATTAAATGACATAGAGACTAAAAGCACAATTCTAAGGATCGATGAATCCAAGAGCTGGTTCTTTGAAAAGATAAACAAAATTGACAAGCCTTTAAGCAGACTCATCAAGAAAAAAAGAGAGAAGACCCAAATAAACACAATCAGAAACGAAAGGGGAGAGATCATAACTGATACCACAGAAGTACAAAGGATTGTAAGAAATTACTGTGAAGAACTGTATGCCAAGAAATTTGAAAACCTAGGTGAAATGGACAAATTTCTAAAAAAAGTATAATCTTCCAAAACTCAATAAAAAAGAAGCAGAAAGTCTGAACAAACCAATAACAAAAGAAATTGAAGCAGTAATCAAAAAACTCCCAACACACAAAAACCCTGGACCAGATGGTTTCACGGGAGAATTCTACAAAGCATTTAAGGAAGAGCTAACCCCTATCCTTCACAGACTATTCCAAAAAATCCAAAAAGATGGGAGACTCCAAAACTCTTTTTATGAGGCCAACATCATCCTAATTCCAAAACCAGATAAAGACCCAACAAAGAAAGAAAACTTCAGGCCAATATCATTGATGAACATTGACGCTAAAATCCTCAGCAAAATACTGGCAAACCACATCCAACAATACATTAAAAAGATCATACACCATGACCAAGTGGGATTCATTCCAGGGATGCAAGGATGGTGCAATATTCACAAGTCAGTAAATGTAATACATCACATAAACAAAAGCAAAGACCAAAACCTCATGATCATATCAATAGATGCAGAAAAAGCATTTGATAAGGTACAGCACCCATTTATGATAAAAACACTCAGCAAAGTGGGAATAAAGGGAGCATTCCTCAACATAATAAAGGCCATATATGAGACACCTACAGCCAACATCATACTCAATGGCCAAAAATTTAAATCTTTTCCACTAAGATCAGGAACAAGACAAGGCTGTCCACTTTCACCGCTTCTATTCAATATAGTATTGGAAGTTTTAGCCACAGTGATCAGACAAGAAAAAGAAATAAAAGGCATCCAAATTGGAAAGAACAAAACAAAACTGTCACTGTTTGCAGATGACATGGTAGTGTACATAGAAAATCCTATAGACTCCACCAAAAAACTGCTTCACATAATAAACGAATTTGGCAAAACAGCGGGATACAAAGTCAATATCCAGAAATCAAAGGCATTTCCTTACACTAAGAATGAAACAGCAGAAGCAGAAATCAAGGAAAAAATCCCATTTGAAATAGCAAACAGAAAAATAAAATACCTAGGAATAAATCTAACCAAAGAGGTAAAAGACCTGTATTTAGAAAACTACATAACACTGAGGAAAGAAATCAAAGAAGACACAAACAAGTGGAAACATACACCGTGTTCATGGATTGGAAGAATTAACATCATCAAAATGTCCATACTACCCAAAGCATTTACACATTCAATGCAATTCCTATTAAAGTACCAATGGCTTATTTCACAGACATAGAACAAACACTTCAAAAATTTATATGGAATTATAAATGACCCCGAATAGCTGCCGCAATTTTGAGAAAGAAGAGTAAAGTAGGAGGGATCACAATACCTGATGCTGAACTATACTACAAGGCCACTGTAATCAAAACAGCCTGGTACTGGCATAAAAACAGGCACATGGACCAATGGAACAGAACAGAGAGCCCAGAAATAAACCCAAGTCTCTATGGTCATTAATATTTGACAAAGGAGGCAGCAACATAAAATGGAATAAAAATAGCCTCTTCAAGAAATGGTGTTGGGAGAACTGGACAGCCACATGCAAAAAAAAAAAAAAAAACTCAAGCACCGACTTACACCTTATACAAAAATAAATTCAATGTGGATAAAAGACAAACATAAAACGTGACACCATTAAAGTCCTAGAGGAGAACATGGGTAGGAAAATCTCAGATATTTCACCCAGAAACCTTTTTACTGACATGTCCCCTAGAGCAAGGGACATAAAGGAAAGAATAAACAAATGGGACCTCATCAAAATTAAAAGCTTCTGCACAGCTAAAGAAAACAGTATCAAAATTAAAAGAGAACCAACTGTATGGGAAAACATATTTGCCAATGACACCTCAGACAAGGGTTTAATCTCCTAAATATATAAAGAACTTACACAACTATACTCTAAGAAGACAAGAAAACCCAATTTAAAAAAAATGGGCAAAGGACTTGAACAGACACTTCTCCAAGGAGGACATACAGAAAATCCAAAGACACATGAAACAATGTTCAATATCATTAGCTATCAGAGAGATACAAATTAAAACCACAGTGAGATACCACTTCACACCAGTCAGATTGGCCATCATAAACAAAGCAACAAACAACAAGTGTTGGAGAGGTTGTGGAGAAAAGGGGTCCCTAGTGCACTGTTAGTGGGACTGCAGACTGTTACAACCACTTTGGAAAGCAGTATGGAACCTCCTCAGAAAACTAAAAATGGATCTGCCTTTTGACCCAGCAATTCCACTGCTGGGACTTTATCCTAAGAACACTAAAACACCAATACAAAAGAACCTATGCACCCCAATGTTCATAGCAGCACAATTTACAGTAGCTAGATGCTGGAAGTAACCTAGATGCCCATCAGTATATGAATGGATCAAAAAACTATGGTACATTTACAGAATGGAATTCTATGCAGCAGAAAGAAAGAAAGAGTTCCTACTCTTTGCAACAGCTTGGATGGAGCTGGAAAGCATTATGCTAAGCGAAACAAGCCAGGCAGTGAAAGACAAATACCATATGATCTCACCTTTAACAGGAACCTAAACAACAAAACAAAGAAACAAGCAAAATATAACCAAAGACACTGTAATAGAGGACAAGCTGACAGTGACCACAGGAGAAAAAAGAGGGAATTTCAGGGGACAATGGGATGGGTTTAACGGAACAAGGACACATGGACAGAAACTAGGGGGAGGGTGGTAATGGGAGGGAAGAGGTGAGGACTGGGTGAGTGGGCTGGATTGGGAGTAAAAGGGAGAAGACTGTACTTGAACAATGATTAAAATAAAAAGAAAACTGGAATCAAGTGAAGAGTGAGTCTTTTAAGTTTGAACTGAGTGATCTCTTGAGTTGTATCACTCTCCCCTCAAAAAAAAATCCAATTTTGATTTTTTGCATTGCTCTGTGTCTAAGAATAAATAAACCATAGATTTACTGTCACTTCTAAAAAAAAAGATATTTAGGGTTCCTGCCTGACTCCATTTACCCTACAATCCATCCTTTCAAGGTTCCTCACTGTACAGTCTACACAAGGGTGTCTTACACAAGGGTCCTTTGACAAAGAGGGCAGAGCCCTGCACCCTCGTATCACAGAAACAGTACAAGGTGCAGCAGCAAACAACAAATAAGGCCAACCCCAGGTACAGTGGCCAGTACAATTCCCAGGCAAGTAAGGCCACCCATGTAATCCACACACCCAGAGGGTCCCAATGGAAACTGCAGCCCATGCACCATTCTGCCTCCCAGCAGTGCCCAATAGCATATATTTGACACAGACCCATAGGTTCAGCCCACCTGGGCCCATTCCTTGAGGTTCTTAACACAAGAATGTTGGGGACTGGTCCATTCAACACTACAGTCCAAGCCATGAGCCAACCCTGAGCCACCCAACATGGAGCAGCCAACCAACGGCTAGGGCTGGTCATACTGCTGCTCTACCCCAGCACAGATGCTGGTCCAGATAGCATTGCACAAGGGATTTGTACTGTTCCATTGGTTCTGTAATGAAGTCCAATTTGAGACAGAAGCTGGAGAGAGATGCCATGGGAGGCAGGCAGACCTGCTCAGAGGAAGTTCAGTGCAGACCCAGCAGACTGATTGGTTAGTCACTGAGGCACAGGTAGGTACATAATCCATTAAGGTGTTACTTAGCACCCTAGGGGAAAACAGACAAAGCAGTTATAGACATCAAAACAATGGCATATTATGACCCTCAGGCAATATAAAAGCAAGTTTTTTGTCAGCTGATAAGACAGTGGCTGGCAGAAGGGAACTTCCCATACCTTGCATGCCTCAACTGAGGGTCCAGTATCTATTTGCAACAACAGTGGAGAACTCCTAATGGGCCATAAGGATATCACAAAGGTGCCATGGAGAAGCATTTCATGGTCTGCTGGCTCTGGATATGTTACCTTTAAGACTGGGGAACATGTCCCGATCACCCAGGACACCATTTGCAAGTTTCTCTTCACCTCTTGTTCTCAAGGGGCAACAAGAGCCGTCCAATGAATGTGGAGGGCTTTTATTTGCCAAGGCCACATCCAAGTGGCTGTTTTCCCTCATTCCAGGCCTTCAGGTGCAGGCAATAAAATATTTCCTTGTTTCACCGTGCCTAGTTTCAGCAAAGTGTGTTCCCTGACCACTTTTTGAAAGGATTTTCTTTCTTTATTTTAGAGAGAAAGAAAGGCGAGAGAGAGAGAGAAACATCAATATGCAGTTGCCTCTTGCACACCCCCTACTGGGTACCTGGCCTGCAACCCAAGCATGTGTCCTGACTGGGAATCAAACTGCTGACCCTTTGGTTCTCAGGCCCTTTGCTCAAACCACTGAGCTACACCAACCAAAGCTCCCTGACCACTTTTAATGATTAAGGGTCACCCATAGGCAGCACACGGGTGCTCCAGTACACCAATTACAGCTTTCTGATTTGGGTGCCGTGTGGGGTAAGCAGTTAAAAGTCCAGTAGGCATGTCCACACATGTGATTGTATACTTATACCCCTTTTAACTAGGCAGGGGTTCAATTATGTCAACTGGCCACCAGGTCAGTGGTTCCTGTCCCTATACAGCCTGCCTTAGTTCCCACAGGCCTTCGGGGATGCTCTCACAAGCAGACTACACAGGTCTCACAAGTTTCCTATACCTTGGCTAAAGTGACAGATAACCCCCAAGTTTTTTTTAATAGACCACATGGTCATCTGCCCAATGTGTAAGAGATAACAGTGTAGCCACTGGGCGTCTTATTTTCCTGACAGGCCAACAGGCACCATTTCCAGCCTGGGGAATATACTTAGTTTGCATATCAGCCTCATCATTCCTGGGGGAGGGAAGGGGTGCATGCCCGGTCATATGATATATAGTGATTTGCTTCTAGTGGCCTAATTCGCATAGGTCTTGACACAAGGGCTGCCCCCATAATGGCCTATGCACAACCATCCATTTATTTGCATGCCATGTAGGGATCCATAATGTTAGCCCCCCTGTACACCACCCAACTATCTGTGCAAATAGTCAGGGGCAGTGTCTCACTGGCATCCACAAGCCAAATGTCTCACAGTTCTATCCACTGGCTATTCTGACCTACACTAATAACAAATCAGATTGTGTCTGTTTCTGGCTGAATTACCACAGCAGTCCACAAGGCAGGCTGGCTCCTGATAGACCCATCAGTGTACCATGCACCTGAGGAAATAGATGCCTGCCCTTCATGGAAGGGAGGGGCTAGCTTCCATTTCTTCTATAGAGGCAGGAGCAGTAGATTTTTGATTTACATAGGTAACAGGTCCCAACACTTCCTGCAACTGAGCCCACAGGGAGCCCCCTGTGGGCTAGTCGAAAGAGTACTCCTTTGTTGCAGATAAGTTCCCCACTTAGCCAATGTGCATGTGTGAAACTTGGTCATCCAGTCTCAGATTCACCCAGCAATGGCCACTCAGCAATGGGATAAGTGATCCTTACAGTTACCAGGGCAGTTCCTGTTACAGCCTCTGTGGCCAACAGGGCAGTATACACTGAAACCAGTTGCTTTTCAGTCAGGGAGTACTGTGCCTCTGCTCCCTTCCATAGTTGCAACCAGAAACCCAGGCAGCACATGGGTGTAGTTGATGTAGTCATTCAGATCCTTGCCATAGGTCCCACCCAAAGCCTACTTGTGTCACCTGCACATCTAGCTCACAGGGTCTAGCAGGATCCAGGGCATGCAAGGTCTGAGTGTGTCTAATGATGAACTTTCCTCCTTGGAATGCTTGTTCCAAGGTTGGAGTCCAGTCTAGTTCGCTCCCTTATTTTTACCAAGGCATACAAGGGGCAAACAACTCAAGCAAGGTGGGGCACAAACACTCTACTACTCCAACAGTCCCCAAAATGTTTGGAGCTGTTTCACAATGGTTCGCAGCCACAATTCTTGAAGCACATCAATGCACAGGATATACTCGGGAATGGGGGACATAGACAGTATACTCACGGTGGGGATAGGGGAGCAGTTACCCAATACCTAGGGAAAGCTGCACGGCCTTCACCTTTTCTGGTCCCCACCTATCCCTTGTAGATGGGTTCTTTGGCCCTCCCTCCCTTCAAATATAAAAGGATATTTCCTCCCTCTTCTTGGGAGGTTGGCACAGCATATGGTCCTTGCGACACATAGGGCCTCTCAGGGCACACCCCCAGGTTTTTCTTCACTGCCTTCTTCTTCTGGGACTGCAGGAAATGTTCGGCTCGTAACCACACAGAGTTGCTCTTTAACTGCAAGACAGAGGGAGCTCAAGACAGTCCCTCCCAACTTTTGCTACTTTTCCTCGGGCCCCCTGATTGCTGCTTCTGCCTCCGCATCTCTGGCTGCTGCCATCTGCTCCACCATTGCTGCCTTCCCACATCAGCATGCTTGGAGCAGAGCTTTCTGGGTACCAGTATTGCTGCCACCAGTGCACCCAACCCAGGCCTCAGTCCTCCAGCCCAGTCATTTTCAGCAACTTTGTTCCAAGTATGTGCAGGGTATGGGAGGGAAAGGGACAAAAGGGGCCATATCCCTCCTCTTCCTCCCCATTGTTTACTATGATCTGGGATGGGGATCATTGCTGCTGTACCTTGGAGGTCTTCCTCCAGGGTGCAGATTCTGGCCTCTGAGGCTTCCTCTCTGCCTTGGAGTTCAGGTAACTTGACTGCTTCATGCAGCACAAACTCTTCTCCCAACAAAGCTTCTGCTCCCTCTTGGAGCTCTGGGAACTTCACCACATTGCAAAGTGAAGTCTCCATCTCAGCTCACACAGCTGAAAGAAACACCCAGCCCTCAGCCCCCACTGTCACCCAGGCACTCAGGTTCTCTATGGTCTCCCCTACCACCCGGAGATCCTTCTCCACTGTGTTGGGTGTGCCACTAGTATTTGGCCAGTCCTGGGGGGATCCTATGCTAGTAGGAAACTCACCACCAGCTACCACATACCGGTGACCAACCACCCTTCTTGGCCTCCCTCCAAGGGAGGTGACACTTCCTCCATAAGTACTGTGACCAATCCTGCCAACTGCACCAATTGTCTTGCAGCTGTTCAAGGCCAGGCAGGTTCACTTGGGATTCAGGCAGCTGGAATAAAATTCATAGAGCCATTGGGATGTCTGACATGCCTTTATTCTAGGGTGGAGCTGTCCACGCACACCACAAGCCTGGTGTCCAGCAGGAAGTCCCAACTCCCTTATGTACTAAATGCACACAAAGCTGGCAGGGAGCCAAGATATTATATAACAAAGCATGATTTTTGCCCAAGTTGGCCCATTCCCAAGGCTATGGGAATACTGCATGTCTGGCTGGTGAGGGAGCCTGACTAACTCCATTTCCCCTACACCCCTGCGAGTGTCCATCCCCAGTCTCTCCTCAGGTGTCTCTAGCCCACTCTTCCCCTGTCTTTGCCACAGCTCAGGGTAAGTGGATGCAAATGAAAATTTGTGTGTCAGCCTTTTAAATGGTTCTTGAGTCTCCAGCTGTCTGTCTCTGGCAGAGAGCAACCCTGCTATTTTTGGTGCTGGTTCTTATCTGTGGACTTTTGGGGATTCCAGCTTAGGGTTTATACTCCACTCTTCTCAGGAGGATCCGACTGGCTGCTTAATTATCCCTCTGGCGCTGCCTCCTGTGGGTGCCCAGCCAGCCTTCTTGAGTCTCTTTTGCACTCCTTACCAGTTAGGTTGTGTTGCAGCTGATTCTTCTGTCTGTCTGAGGTTATAATGCTTCTTTCTCACTGTTGCTCAGTTGTATGTTCTGGGTAATTTCTCCACAATTTAGTTGTAATTACAGATTGGTCCTGGGAGGAGGTTAGTGAGACTACCATTAACTCCTCCACAATCTTGCACCCTATCTCACTGCCATCCCTTTTAAACTTTTACTTTGTGTATAGTGTCATTGAATGACACTATACACAAAATAAATTATTTCAGATGGATTGTAATTCTAAATATAAAAGTCAAGAAATAAAGGCTTCTGAAAGAATATCTTCTTAACCTTGGAGTAAGAGAAGTTTTCTTACACATTATACAGTTTTTACTACAAAGGGAAAAAATAATAAAATCCCTTAAAATTAGGAGCTTACATTTAGTGCTTGTACTAGGGTGAAGTACACACACATCATGCCCAAAATATAAGGGTATGGGGGGAGACAAAATACTCAGTCATTTATGTGATTGATATATTAATGCAATATTTATTTTTAATACTCAAAATTAATGAAGAAGTTAGTGCTAAACAAAATATCAAAATTTTAAATAAAAACAAGATCTGAGAGAACTTCCATCTTCTTGGTTCACATGTAAGGTGCTTGGAAGCCTACATGACATTCTAAAAACTAATAAAAGCTAGAGACTTAACTATCTACAACTCAGAGCAAACACTGCCCCCAAGATTGGAGAGATAGACAAGCCAATTCAGGGACATGACTCCCTTAAGCAGAGACTCACAGAAACTGGCAGAGAAACCAGTGCCAGAGTAGGAAAATCAGAACTGTAATTGATGAATTACTGGAGGCTCAGTGTGGACAAGTCAGGAAATTAAAACTCCAGTGGCACCAAGTCAGGGTGGGGGTTTCCCACCATATTGTGAGATTTACCTCCAGGAGCTTGACCATTTCCCACAGGGGAACTTGTTCCTGCAGAGGGAAGAGAAGGGGAACTATATTGCAACACCTCAGAACAAAGTATCACAAGGCATACAAAAAAAGTAAAAGATCTACATTGTAAAAATATGTTTAAAAATCAATGTATATGACATATTTTAGAACAATAAGACAAATAATGTAATAAGTATGATTAACATATTAAAGAATCTAATGGAAACTTAGAATATGTACTACCAGATGGATAATTTCATCAGAGAGATGGAAACTGAAAGGAAGAATAAAGTGGAAGGATAAAAATAAAAAACACAGTAACAGATGAAGTTACTTTGTTCTTCTTAACAAGGCCTACCCTTCAGAGAAACTAATTAAGAAGAGCCTGAACTCCTGCAGTATTTTCAGATCCTCACTGGCCTGGAAGAAGGAAAATAGCCAACTTCAGCCAGCTCTATCTTCCAGATGAGAGAACAGAAACACCCAACTACAACCCACTCTAGCCATCCTCTCCTACCTAGAGGGAGAAAAAAACTGAAAAATACTTGTGAAGTTCACAGTTCAGAAGTTCACATAAAGACTGAGACCTAAGCATAAAAATACAGTATAGAATATTTTTCCCTCCCCATACACCTTACCACCACATTGCAAAGGCCTATTTACAGCAAGTCTTTTTACTTGGTACATCATATAGGGCTGCCAAGAAAATATTACAAAACATACTAAAAGGCAAGAAACACAATCTAAAGAGACAAATCAAGCATGAGAACCAGACATAGCAAGGATGTTAAAATTATCAGACTAGAAATTTAAAACAGCTATGATTAGTGTACTAATGGCTATAATAAAGTAGACTGTGTGCAAACACAGATGGGCAATGTGAACAGAGACACAGAATTCCAAAGAACCAAAAAGAAATGCTAATAATAAAAAATAAACACTAACAAATGAAGAGTAATTTGAGGAGTTTATTAGTAAACTGGACATGTCTGAGTTAAGAATCTTTGAGATTTGAGATATATCAATAGAAACCTCTGAAACTGAAATGCAAAAAGAACAAAGGCTAAAAGTAAAAACAGAAGAGAATGTGCAAGGACTCTGTGACAACTACAAAAAGTATAAAATACATGTAATGGGAATGCCAGGAGAAGAAAAAAAAAGAGAAATAGAAGAAATGTTTGAAACAATGATGACTGAGAATTTCTTCAACTTAATGTCAGACACTAAACCACAGATCCAGGAAGCTCAGAGAACACCAAGTAAAATAAATGTCATAAAAACTATACTTGGCATATCGTTTTCAAGCCACAGAAAATAAAAAATAAAGCAAAAATTCTGAAGGAAACCAGAGGGGTGGTAAAAACACTTTACCTATAGAAAAATAAAAATAAGAATTATATCCAAATCCCCAGGAAACATGCAAAGTAGAGGAAGGAAGTGAAATATTTAAACTGTTGTAGGGAATAAACCACTAACCTAAAACTCTGTACCATAAAAAAATATTCTTCAGAAATGAAGAAGAAATAAGCACTTCCTCAGACAAACATTCAGGGAATTTGTTACTACTAAACCTGCTTTCAGGAAACATTAAAAGAAGTTCTTTAGAGAAAAGGAATATAATATAGGTCAGAAATTTGGGCATATGTGAGAAAGAGAACATTAAAGAAAGAGTAAGTAAAGGTAAAATTAAAATTTTTATTTGTCTTATTCTTAATTATGCTAACAGATAAAATTTGTTCAAAATAGTAATAGCAACAATGTATGCAATTATGCATGCTTATGTATATATACCATATGTATATGCATATGCCACATATTTATACATACACATGCTTAGGCATGTTTATATTTGGTGAAATAAATGACAACAATGGTACAAGGGATGGTATTGAGGAATTAGAATGATTTTTCTATTAAGGTGACATTCTACCTGTGAGGTTGTAGAATGTTAACTGAAAGTGGATTCAAATTAGTTTTAAAAGTATATTGCAAACTCTATGGCAAACACTAAAAAAATTTCAAAAAGAATAAGTGACATGCTTAGAAAGAAAATGAAATCATATAAAATGCTTAATTAAAACCATAAAAGACAGAAAAAGAGTGGAAGACAAAAATAGGAACAAAGAGTAACTGCAACAAATAGAAAACAAGATAAAAATTGATGCGGACACAGCAAGCAGTGTCTACAGTGTTATGACTAAGATGAAACAAATTCACACGGACTACCGAGTCCTATTGAGGAAAAGGGATGACACAGCCACTCTGCCAAGGGGAGAGCACTTCAGCCACTCTCAACAGGAGAGCACGCAAACCCTTGCCTAATCCCAAGCTTTTATTGGCTTAATTTGCATAGAAATATGGGGTGTGTATTGAAAGCTCATCAATCATTGTCACACAGTAATAATCAAATAGATAACATTCAAAGAACTCTGAGGGTCTATTTTGAGTCAGAGTCAAATAGCTAAAGGGCCATAAAACTTTGGGGAAACAAACTCATTTCATACTTGGACACTTATCATTTAAATTAGGGTATTAGCAAAGCAGATTTCACAGGATTTTATGCATTCTGTCAGCATGATGGCCCTGGGGAACACATCCTTTCCAGCACAGGACTGTACCCACCTCCAGCATTGTTTCAGGCTTAGGCCGAGCAGAAGTAAGGCAGCCAAGAGATTAGGAGACTTCTTGCAGACCAAATGAGGACTCAGGCTATGTCAAAGCTGAGGGGTGAGGATCCATCACTCCCTTTCTCCATAGCCCCCTAAGTCCTTCCCTGACTGTGCCTGTCTTAGGTCATCCCTCCCTTGAGGAATCTTACCTGTCATTGGCTAACTGATCATGCACTAGGGGCCAGGCTGGGTGAAGTAAAGTGGGAAGAGGCGGCGCCCCTGCCAGGGAGATAAGCTTTGTCTTCTTAGTGGCTTAGAATCTCAAGGTCTCTCACTAAGCCTTAGCCATGAGGGGGTTACAGTTTCTGAAACTAGGCAGGGCGGTTTCCAACAAGAAAGTAGTCTAACTATATCAATAATCACTTTGAATGTCAATGATCTAAATGCACCAATTAAAAAGACAGAGATCATTAGAGTGAACCGAAAAACAAGACTAAACTATATGTTGTCCACAAGAAAACCGCTTTAAATATAAAGACATGTATAGATTAAAAGTAAATGAATGTAGAAAAATATACCATGCTAACATTAATCAAGAAGGAGTAATTTCAGGCAGATCATACTTCAAAGCAAGGAAAGTTATCAAGGATAAAGAAGGTCATAATAAGGGGTGTTAGAAATGCGAGAGAGAGAGAGAGAGAGAGAGAGAAAGAGAGAGAGAGAGAGAGAGATGGAAGGAGCCAGATGATCTGATCCAAGTGCTTTTATTTGAAACTTCCTTATGGGTGGGCTGAGATTGGGTAGACTGCAGCAGTGGAGGGAGGCAAGAATGGGTTTTTTAAAGAAAAAGCACCCATCAGTAAATGAATGGATCAAAAAGGATCAAAAAACTATGGTACATTTACACAATAGAATTCTATGTAGCAGAAAGAAAGAAGGAGCTCCTACCCTTTGCAACAGCTTAGATGGAGCTGGAAAGTATTATGCTAAGTGAAATAAGCCAGGCGGTGAAAGACAAATACATTATCATCTCACCTTTAACAGGAACCTAAACAATAAAACAAACAAGCAAGCAAAATATAACCTAAAACACTGAAATAGAGAACCAGCTGACAGTGACCAGAGGAGAGAGGGGAGGGAATTTCAGGGGAATTTCAGGGTAAAAGGGGAAGGGTATACAGGAACAAGTATAAAGACACAGGGACAAAAACTAGGGAGGGTGGTAATGGGAGGGAGGTGGGGAGGGATGGGTGGGTGGGCTGGGATGGGAGTAGAGGACAGAAAACTGTACTTGAACACTGATTAAAATAAAATTTAAAAAATAAAGAAAAAGTGCAGGATCATGGGGGAATAAAGGAGGACTCTTGTTCTTCTGGACCGTTGCCTCAGGGTTTCAGGATGTGAGTCAGGACAATGGGTTAGGTAAAGAGCTGGACTGTTCCCAGGTGTAAGAAGGACAGTCTGACCACCTGCCATTACAGTTGGCACCAGATGTCTATTGTGCAAAATGGGAGGGAGTTTCAATTAAGCTGCAAGCTATCCAATGAGTCGGGATAACTGAATCATGAGCAGTCTGGTGGGTCACAAAAGCTAGTCTGACCCTTTCTTCCCAGCCTGCTTTTTATTATTTTTGTGAAGCTGGGGATAAATGTGTGAAGGTGTGACTTCTGGACCTGCTTCCAGCTGCAAAGGGTCATAGAACTGTCCTTAAGTCATATCTATGAGCTGTGCTTCTGCTCATGCTTGCTCAGGTTGATCATGTTGCAGGACAAGTACTGCTCCAATTTGTATCTTGAATTGCTCCACCCTGGAAGATATGAACTTTAAAAGCAGGTTAAATACACACAGGCCAAGTTTAAGGAGGAAGAATGTCATGAAAGGGGGTCCCAGAGGAGGTAACAGCCACATCATATTAGGGGACCAGGAGGCAGTATCTAATGAAAATCTTAAATCTTTTATTTTTGATGAAGATTCTAGTATGCTTTGAATGTTTTGCTGGACTTAACCAGATTGGTTTATATAAAAACAACATTCCTCCTTCAGATATAGGCATGTCCCTTCTGCTGAGGCAGTGAGGAGGTCGAGGGCCTTCCAGTTTTGTAGAGCTACCCCTGCCAGGGAATTTTTCTGATCCTGTATTATAGCTATTGCCTCCTCTGTTCTGTTAGTGCCTCAGCTGTTTCTTGGGAAATTTGGTGTTGTATGCCTAGGGAGGCACCTCCTGTTGCGATCCTGGTTGTGGCACCAATTATAGCTATTATAGGAATTAGTAGGGATCCTCCTCTTTTAAAAAGATGTCCATGTACCCTCAGGGGAAAGGGGAGGGATGTATCCTCCCAAGCAAAGGTTACTTCTGGAAGTAAGTCTCCTAAGGAGCACCACTCTATCCACTTCAGGGGTAGGGCCCAGGGCCCATGGTCCTCAGATCCACTATATCCCCGAGGATGGGTGTAAGTCTGCAAAAATGTTCTGTTTTGTGAGCAGGATGTGTGTGCTTTCTTTATGAGTGCCTTGTACCTCCCTGGTCCCCCAGAATTCTATCCCCTGAGCCACCAAAGATGCTATAAGCAGCAGGATTTGAGATAGGGTTGGGGATGCCAGGTTGGGGATAGGGTCTGTTGTGACCATCCTTTTTATATATTCAGAGAAAATGGAGCCTTGATATTTTCCCAAATGTAGTGCTATGTTTTGGTCAAGTAGAGAGTGGAGCATTGTTGGGATTCTGCTCTTTTGAGGAGGAAGGTTTTATCTGTTTCCGAAGCAACTATAGTGGGCTTGCTCGTGCAATGGCAGAGCTAGCATTACAGGTGTGCCAGTGAGAACAGCAGGTTGTGGGATGCAGGTGTAGAGGTGAGCTTTAGTCTGCCCATTGTCAAACATGAATTGGTGGCCTTTAGTGAGGGAGACATTTGAGGGAACAGAGAAGTTGTACTGACATTGTTCTGGGTTAATGAAGCCTACCAGTATCCCTGTGCTCCTTCAACTTGTGATGCAGAAGGGGCAGGTGGCTTCTAGATGGTTAATAATGTAAGAGAAAAGCAGGCCCCAGGAGGATGCCATTCATGGATGGAGAATGCTGGAGATAACTTTGTTTTGTAATTAGTTAAGAACCTGGGGGGTCCAAATGTGTGTGTGAATGGTGGTGAGCCCAAGATTACCAGAAATATTTCCCCACTGGGACAGTGGTAGGGGCTGAACATATTCCCAACTGTGGGCAGAAAAGCAAAGCCAGGAGGAGTAATTTAACCTTGGGGAGTGGGCTACATGGACTGCTAGGTTGAAGGTTTCTGGCCCAGGCAAGGTTGAACAAGAGGTGGGAGGAAGAGAAAGAAAATGCTAATTAGGGTTAATCTAGCTAGAGCCATGCAGGAACTAGTTCCTAGGGATATTCCTAGATGTCTCCCTGCAGGTAATTGTCCCATAGTATTTGGAGTATGTCCAACTGCTCAGTAGAGTGCTGCATTGCTGCATCAGTCATGATGCTTACATAGAGGTCATAAGAGGCCTGGGCGCTAACTGGTGGGCAATTCTTACTGCTCATGTAAAAAGCTGAGGTGTGGATTATTTGCAGAAGTTGGGGAAGGAGGATGGAATAATGGAAAAAGCTTCTAGGAGGGCAAGAAGAATTATAATAATAGCAGTGAACAACAAGATAAGAAAAAAGATATGTTCAAGAGCCCCTGCACTGCTCATGTTGCAGGACACATTCTGCTCAGGCTCCCAAGGAGGGTGGTATGGTAAAGAGACACGCTGGTTATAGGAGGATTAGGGGTGGTGGGTTCTCTTATGACCTTCTCGTCTTCTTCCTGGGTCCTGGTTAGCTGCAAATGGGTGAGTGTTAGGACCTCTGGTCCATACCAAGGCAGATCAGTCTTTAGAGAAGCGGTAGATTCAAGCTGGGAGGTCTTCTTTGGCCTGGAGGAATGCATCCACTGAGAGCCTTCAAAGTCTGGCAGCCATGGGTGTGGTGAGTATAACCTGCTAGGGTCCTTCCCAACAAAACGCTAGAGTCTCTCGAGCTTCTGAGCATGTCTTTAGCAGGACACAGTCTCCTGGTTCTAGGAGGATGGGAACTAGTGTGTCTTCTACTGGTTTAGGGAGATTCTTGTCAGCATGTTCCCACAGAATCTGCCTGGTTAGGACAAGAAAGCAGAGGAAGTCTCCAAAAGGTGAGTGGGAATTTGGAAATTAACAAGTAGGAAGGGCCTGCCATACATAAGTACAAAGGAGCTAAGGAAGGTGGGTGCCCATAGAGTGGCTCAGATTCTGGTGAGTGCTTGGAGTAGAAGGGAAATCCAGTCCATTTACAGTTCTAGAGATAGTCTAGTGAGTTGTGTCATTATGTTGGAATTGGCCTTTTCTATTTTACCCCAAGATTGGGGGTTGTTGGGAACCACCCTGACTGGTATCAGAGGCTGAAACCCCCGCCTAGGCTAAAGCTAAGGGAACGCCCTTGGAACCGTGAGCCAGCAAGGAGACAAAAGCTTATCTCCCTGGCAGGAATGCTGCTTCTGCTGCTTTATTCATGACTGAACCCCCAAAAAGCTTGGTCGGTTAGCCAAAGACGGGTAAGATTCCCCACGGGGGAACGACCTAAGCCAGGCACGATCACTTTGGGAGGCCCCCCCAAAAGAAGGACTTGGGGGGCTGCAGCAAAAGTGGGTGATGGACCCTCACTCCTCGGCTTTGACAAAGTCTGAGTTCTCAGTGTCTGGAAGAAAATCTCCTTATCTCTCGGTTGCCTTAGTTCCCTTGCTCCACCTAAGCCTGAAACAATGACAGGGTAGTACAGCTCGGTACTGAGAAGTGCGGATTTCCCGGGGTGATCAGGCCTAAGAAAGAACATGTAAATTACTGTGAAACCTTCTTTGTTTAGAATGCTCTCAGTTGAATGAGAAGGGTCTTAGGAGGAAGTTAGTTTGTTCCTCAGTCTTACAGCTCTTTGACCCCCCAACTCAATAGACCGGCAGAGTTCTTTGTTTTCTATAGTTCCTTACTTCCCCTAATGAGTACTGTACTTTACCTGAATTATTATGCAGCATGAGCCCAATAAAAGCAGGTATGGACGGTAAATCAGTGCGCTCCCCACTGGGGGGGGTGGCCATTTCGTCCCTACTTCCCCACAGAAACTAGTTTGTCTCTGTGCATGTGTTGTTCTTTCTCGCGTGTGTTTCGGCGAGCCATCCACAGCGTTCCATGGTCACTGCTGGCCGGTGACCCACGCGCAACAGGGGGTGGTATGGAATGTGAAGTTTCCCATGGATATTTAGTGTGGTGGCTACTTCCTGTGTGATTTGAGATATAAAGGTGGGGCCATTATAAAACTGTATGCAAGTAGGGGCCCCAAAGTAGGGAACAATGTTGTCTAGTAGGATTAGGGTTACTTCAGCTGCCTTTTTTGAGGTGGTAGGAGGGTTACCTCAGCTGGCCTTTCTTACCCAACCCAAGAAGATGTCTATTAGGGTTAAGAGGTATTTGTACTTTTTAACGGGGGGCATATGAATAAAGTCAATTTGCCAGTCTTGTCCAGGAATCTGTCCCCTAACTTGGTAGGTGGGGAATGAGGGTGGAAGTCTAATCCCCCCTTGGGGGGATGCCTGGTTGCAAATGTTGAACTGCTAGGTGATGCTCTCCACTTTGGAGGCTAGGTGAAGGCAGATAACTAAAGGGGTAAGAAATTTTAATAGTGGCCTAAAACTCACATGTAGGGCCTCATGGAACTCTTTAAGTATTTGTTCCTTTCATTTATTAGGGAGTAATACATCTGCCTTCTAGATGTGAGCCAAGCTCCTTCCCACAACACTGCTTCCCCAGGTTAGTGACTAGGTTTCTTTAGTTGTGTACTGAAGAATAATAGAGGCAATGGTTAAGAGCTGACACTCTGCACTCTGGGGTCTCTATGGCTGTGACTGTTTTGGCCTGTTGGTCAGATTTTTTCATTTCCTAGTGCAATATTTGAGGATGAGCCTTGATGGTCCCAGCAGTGGATAATTGCCATTTGGGAGACCTCTTGTGCTTTTTGTAAGAGTTTGAAGGTCAGGTCACTATTTGTGATGGGGGAATCTCTTGGTTATATGAAACCCCCTCTCTGCCCAGATTGCTGCATGTGAGTGTAAGATGGGGTAGGCATAGTGGGAATCAGTATAAATGTTGATTTGTTTGTTTTTTTCCAGTTCCAGGGCTTGTATTAATGTGATAAGTTCAGCCCATTGGGATAAGTTTCCTGGAGTGAGAGAACTGTATTTTATGACCTGGGTATGAGACTATTGTGTATCCTGCTTTTCTTTTTGCACTGGCAACAGAAGAGCTGCCTCAATGAAAAAGGTGTCATCTGGGTTAGGCAGGGGTGTTTCAGAGATGTGGAGAAAGGGAGAAAGATTAGATAAAACTTCAGAGCATGAGTGGAGATTGTGTTGGGGGTCAGGAGAGTGGCCAGGTTGATTGTGGTACATCTCCCAACTGTTGTATGAGGGGCTTTCAGTACAGTAAGGAAGTTTGCTATAGTCAGGAGTGGTGGAGGAATTTTTCTGCCTGATTGGATATTAGATAAGAAATAGCATGAGGAGAATATACAGTTATTGGTTAAAAGTAGGTCAGCTTTTGTGTCTCGAGGGTGAGGGCAGCTGCTGCAGCTAACAGCTAACCTCTGAGACAAATAGATCACCCTTGGACTGTGGGGTCTAATTGTTTGGATAAATAGGCTATAATCTTTAGATCTGGGCCTGACTTCTGTTCTGAGACCTAGAGCAATGTCCTGTCTTTTATTTGTGTATAGGATGAAGCGCTTATTGAGGTCTGGGAGGGCCAATGCAGGGGCTTTGGTGAAAACCTCCTTTAGCTCCTGGAAGGGTCATTTGATAGGCTTCCCAAGTGGTAGTGGTTCCTATAGGGGTCCTTTTATTGCCTCATAAAATGGCTTGGCAAGAATGCTAAAGTTTGGAATACAATTTCTAAGGTATCCAGCCAGGCCCAGGAAGGAGATGAGGCCTTGTTTAGTAGTGGGGATTGACATTGAGGCTATTAGTGTTCATCCATCTGGTGCCATTCCCTTCTCAGTGGGTGTTAAGGTAAAACCTAGGTAGGTGACTGATATCTGTAATATTTGAGACTTTTGGGCTGATACTCAATATCCTAGTTGTCCTAGATAATCTAGGAGTTTAGCGGTATTTTGTTGAGAGTCTAGAAAGGATGGGCTGCATAGTAGGAAGTTGTCTACATATTACATGATAGTAGAGGGCAAGAGATCAGTGTTGAGCAGGTCATAGGCTAGTGCCTGTCCAAACAGGAGGAGGCTGTCTAAGATCCCTTGGGGGAGGATAGTCTAGGGTAACTATTGGGAGTGATGTGTGTCTGGGTCTGTCCAGATGAAGGCAAATAGGTCCTTGGAGTCGGGATGTAAAGGGATGGTAAAGAAGGTATCCTTAAGGTCTAGGACAGAGTAGTGGGTGGTAGATGGTGGTATTGTTACCGAGCACAAGAGGGGGCCAAGGCAATGTACTATTACCCAAAAGGAATCCCCCAGGTTCATTTATGTCTGCCACCAAAGGAAAGACATCTCTCAATGCCAGAGATTCATGAAAAGGAAAAGAAATGTTTATTTAATGCTGTATAGACTTAAAGTAGTGACCTAATGTCTTCATCAAAATCCCAAAGTCCCTTAAACACCCACAAACAAAGCCCTGGCTGGCGTAGCTCAGTGGATTGAGCGCAGGCTGTGAACCAGTGTCGCAGGTTCGATTCCCAGTCAGGCCACATACCTGGGTTGCAGGCCACAGCCCCCAGCAACCACACATTGATGTTTCTCTCTGTCTCTCTCTCTCTCTGTCTCTCTCTTTCTCTCTCTCTCTCTCCCTCCCTCCCTTCCCTCTTTAAAAATAAATAAATAAAATCTTAAAAAAAAAACCACAAACACACATGCAATTCCCTCCCCTGCTTTGCCCAGGCTGGGGTACCATATCTCAAGAAAAGAAATAGAAATTAATGGCTCAGGAAGCCCCCGGTTATTCCCAGTAATCCATCTCGGCTGATAGGCCTCCCTCAGTTCCCGGCACCATCAGCTGTGTCACCAGGATCTCTGCTAAATCCAGGTGGTGGTTCCCCCTTCTAAAGCTGTGGGGGTCCACACTCTGGCAAAGCTGCATGGCTCTCCTTTCCATTGCCACAGCCACGTGGTCCTCTCTGCACAATGGCTGCAGGAGTCTCCACTCAGCCAAAACTGCATGGTTCTCCCTCCTCAATGGCTGCAAGGAGGGGGGTCACCACTCTACCAAAGCTGAGTGGCGGTTCTCTGCTGAAGCTGCATGGTGATTCTCTCTCTCAGGGCTGTGGGAGTCCCCACTCTGCTAAAGACTGAGTGGGTCTCTCCTCAATGGCTGCCGTGTCTCGGTTTAAATACCTGTGCCAATCATCCTCTGCAGCCCCATTTCCAGCTCCTCCTACAATTGACCACACTTGCCAGCACTCCCATATCCTTCCAGCTTCACTGGGCTGCCATCATGGATCTGGGCAGGCATGGCCCCATGTCATGGAGCCAATCTTCTCCAAGTTCCCATGCAGGTGCGTAACTCAGTGTTACTCTAGTGCGTGCCCCCTAGTCTGGGTGGGGAAGTTACCTCTATTCCCCTGGCTCAGAGCATGGCCACACCTATTTAACATATCTATGCAACCAGTTAAAGGTTATAGATGTGTTAAATGACCACACCAGAGGTTAGCTGCAAAGCTGTTGCTATGCAAAACAGCTCTCAATGGCCCTGCTCCATTTGTCCCTTCCCCCAACCCATACCTGTGGGGGGCGGGGGTGAGGGCATCCTAATATTTCCTGGATACCCTGAGTCCTTGGCCCCATTCCAAATCCCTATTTGGGCCCCCCCTCTTGGCTGCACCCTGTTACAGTATGAGGGATAGAATAGTGTATGGGTTCAGGACTACTGGATATATAGAAATTACAGCCTAGTTAATGATTCATAGGTCTTAGACTAAATGGTAAGTTCCATCATGTTCTTTTACTGGTAAAATTGGGATGTTATATGGGGAATTAGCTGGTTATAGAAGTCCTGCCTGCAAGAGGCAAGTAATTGTAGATTTAACTCCTCACAATTCTTTGAGGGGTATTGGGTATCAGGACTTGGCTAGGTGTTGGGTCAGATCCCTGACATGTAGAGTGACTGCTTCATAGTGGCTGGCAATAACTGGTGTTTCAGTGATCCATTCCACTGGATTAACAGAGTGGGGGAATGGGAGGAGGGGGAGTGGGCTAGGGGTGCACCTGTTAGAAAGAGAAGGAAAATACCCTGTGAGTTTTGAGGGGAAGGAATGAGTATTTGGGCCTTAAGCTTAGTGTGAATGTCTCTTCTGAGAATTGGTATAGGACAGTGAAGGAGGACTAAGAATAAGTGCATAAATAAGTAGTCCTCTAGTGAACAGGGTAGAAGAGGGGTGGCTAATGTTTGTGAGATTATGACATCAACTCTTACTACTGAGACTGAGGAATTGATTGTTGGCCTGGAGTATTCAGGGACAGCAGAGTAAGTGGCCCCCATGTCAATAAGAAAAGATATTGGCTTACCTGCTACTGATGGAGTTACAGAGGTTCCATCCTGTTGATTATGGTAGGATCATGTGTGGTTCCTGGGCATGTTCAGTCTTCTGCTGCTAACCCCAGAAGGTCTGGGAGTTCAAAACCAGGGTGTCCAATCTGAGTGGGTAACTGATACACCCTTTCTTTGAGAGGCCCTGGAGGCAGTCTGACTTCTGATGGCCCTCTAGTTTGTATAGGAAGCATAGCCCCAGGGGGCTCAAGGGTTTGGACATTGTTTGACACAATGTCTAGGTTTCCTGCACTTGAAACATTTCTTCAAAGGGGTTTTCCCTTTTGTCTGGGGAAATCTTGGGCCTCTTTTAATGCTGAGGCAAATAGCTGGTTTAATGCTGAGGCCTGGTTATGGGATTTGGCCTTAGTTTCCTCTCTTTATCTTTCCTGAGGGACCTTTTCCTTGTCTTTGTTGTTGAAAACCCTGAAGGTTAGATTAACTAGCTCATTCTAGCTAGTGTGAGGGCCTGCCTCTAATTTTTGGAACTTTTGGTGTACATCTGGAGCTGACTGGAAGATAAAATGTATAAGAAGGAGAATGGTAGCCTCTGGGGAGTCTGAGTTCAGATTAATAAAACACTGGAGGGCTTCCTATAGTCTAGCAAGTAAGGTGGTAGGATTCTTATCTACCCCCTGGGAGATTTCTTTTAGTCTATTATAATTGACTGCCTTGTGTGTGGCAGCCCACCACAAGGCAAGTTATGTGATTGCGGGACTGCCAACTTGGTTTCTTATTTGGTAGTCCTAGATAGGACCTTCACAGGGAACAGAAGCAGCTCCTACCAGGCCATTTGTGGGGTCTTGCCTGTTTAGGGTGTCAGTGTGAGCCTGGGCTACCGGACAAACACATTACTTCTCCTCAGGGGATGGAGAGGTGGAGAATATGACATAAAGGTCTCACCAAGTAAGATCATAAGAGACAATCAGATACTGAAGCTCTTTGAGAAAATGGGTGAGGTCAGAAGAAATGGATCCTAGGCATTGTTCAATTTGGGAGAAATCAGAGAGGGAAAATGGGATGTGGACTCAGATGGGCCCTTCTGGTCCTTCCACCTCCCAGAGGGATAAGACAGGCTGAGGCCTGTTGGATCTGATCCTTTGATGGGAGGGAGGGAGGGAGGGGATCTATATATAGTCAGGGGAGGCAGGGGATTCACAGTCTGCAGTCCAGGCCCCGGCCTGGCCAGTGGGAGAAAGAGGGGTTGTGTAGGCAAGGGGAAGAGAGTCCTCAAAGGGATCAAAAGATATTTCTGCCAGGACACTGGAAATAGGTGGAGGTTTTTTTGGGAATGGGAGAGTGGAAGAGAAGGATCTGATAGGTGGAACCAGTCTGACATAGGGTTGGGCACCTCTGCAGCTCGAAGAAGGTCTGGACATATGAGACATCACTCCACTTGCTGATGCCTACAGATATTGTCAAGGTCTGTGGGGATTTGAGGATTGAGTGTCCCATTTTCTGGACTGATGGACCCATTATCTAACTTATATTTCAGCAAGGCAGTGCTATAGAAGAAAATAAGTACCTTGAATTTTAAGTCCATTCCTAGGCCTAGGTCTTTTAGACTTTTTCACAGACACACCCAAGGGGGTACTGTGGGGAGCCAGTGTTTGACCACACTCAGTATGAGGAATAAGATTGAGGAGGGAAAGGAGCAAGCCCAATCTCCCTAACTTAGGACAAATAAGGAGGTGCCCCACCCTCAAGTGTCTTAAGATCATGGCAGGGAAAAGGAGGAGAGGAGGGAGGTGTCCCACCATCCTTCTCACTCCTGAGGGTCCAAGATTCAACAGGCAGTGACTCTCACCCAGTACTGGGATTTTTGAAAGTTTTCCAGGACAACAGCAGAACAGAGAAGGAGAGTGTCAAGATGAGAGAGAGGGATATACTCCTTACCCTAGTTGATTTCACTGGTATGGATGCAAAGGTCAGGCAAGTGGGCTTCCCCAATTCACTACTACTGCGTTTCAGCACCAAAATTTTAGAAATGCATGAGGGATGGAGAGAGTGTTAATTAAGCATCAAGCTACCAAATGAGTTGGGATAACTAAGTCATGAGCAGTCCGGTAGATTGGAAAAGTTGGACTGACCCTTTCTGGGGGGACCCCCCTAAAATGGAATTATCTTCTGGAGGGTGAGCCCCCTGCAGTACAGGCTTCCCCTGCTAGGTGAGTGTTCTAGGAACCCATCTGTATCATTTGTATCAGTGTACCAGCTGGTGTTGTTGTAAATGGCTACATTTAACTTCAGTGAATTTTTTTGAAGACTTTTCTAATACGTTTGCCTATTTCATGATGGGTGATTTATGAGTGCACCTGCCTACACCACACTGAGTGTTCAACAGTTTTGACAAAATGACATGACCCCTGTGCCCCACCCAAGTGACTTTACTCTATTTCACCCAAGTGACTTTGTTTTGTTTCCTTGGATGAAAAAAGTCCTCAAAGGGAAATGTTGTGCTGATGTGGAAGAGATGAAACAAAAAATGGCAGAAGCACTAAACAGCATCAAAATTGACAAATTCTGAACTGTTCAAAAACAAAAACTGTTTTGAGCAGTGAAAACATGTCTCAATAGTTATACTGCATCAAATGGAGAGTACTTTGAAGGTGACTGAAATTTAAACATGTAAGAATAAATACATAATTTTTATAAGTAAATTTCACTTTTTGGGTCTCCCTCATACATAATAATAAAGGAGCCAATCCTCCAAGAAGACATAACAATTTTTAATGTGTATGCATCTAACAACAGAGAATGAAGCTATATAAGGCAAAACTGATAGAACTGCAAGGAGAAATAGATGAATCCATAATTATAGTTAGAGACTTTTTAACACCCCTGTGTCAAAAAAGAACAGATCTACCAGGCAGATAATCAAAAACATCATTAACCAACAACACCATTATTCAACAGAAAAAAATGGAATCTATAGACCTTATTTAAAAAAACAGCAGAATACACACCATTCTCAAGCTCACATGAAACATTTACCAAGGTAGATTACATTCTGAGCCATAAAATACACCTTAAAAATGTTAACAGAAGAAGTGTCGCAGGTTCAATTCCCAGTCAGGGTACCTGCCTGGGTTGCAGGCCATGACCCCCAGCAACTGCACATTGATGTTTTTTTCTCTCTCTCTCTATCTCCCTCCCTTCCCTCTCTAAAAATAAATAAATAAAATCTTTTAAAAAATGAAACCAGAGACATTTTAAAAAAATGTTAACAGAAGAGAAATTATTTAATATCAGCTCTTTGACCATAATGTGATTAAACTAGAAATCAATAATGGAAAGATAACTAGAAAATTCCAAAATACTTGGAAATTAAATAGCACAATTCTAAGTAAAATTTGGTTCAAAGAAAAATATCAAGAAAAAATCTAAAATAGTTAAAAATAAATGAAAATAAAAACACAACTTGTAAAAATTTGTGAGCTACAGTGAAAGCAGTACTTAGAGAGAAATTTATAATATTGAGCACATATATTGGAAAAGAAGAGAGCTCTAAAAGCAGTAACCTGATTTTAGATTAAAAACTAAAAAAATAAGAGCAAATTAAATTTAAAATAAGCAGAAAGTAAAAATAATGGAAAGTAGAGCAGACATCAATACAATTAAAAACAGGAAATCAATAGAGAAAATCAACAAAACCAAGAGCTGGTTATTTGACAAGATCAATAAAATTGATATCTCTAACCAGGCTAACAAGAAAAAATGTAGGGATACAAACTATTAGTAGCAGTAATGAAAGAGGGAACATTTGCTATGATCCCATGAACATTAAAACATAAACAAATATTATAAACAACTCTATGCCCACAAATTTGGTAACCTAAATAAAATGCACCAATTCCTATATAGATATGATCTACCAAATTCACAAAAGAAAAAATAGATAATCTGCATAGACCTATACCTATTAAATAAATTGAATCAATAATAATCTGTCAAAACAGAAAGTGCCAGACCCAGATCGGTTCACTGGTGAAATCTACCAAATATTTAAGAAACAAATCATACCAAATTTTCTAACAATCTCTTCAAGAAGGTAGAAGCAGAAGGACTGCTTCCTAACATTCCAGGAGACCAGCATTGCACTAATACTGAAATCAAACAAAGACACAATAGGCAAAGAAAACTACAGAACAATGTCTCTTGTAAACATCAAATCCTCATAAAACATCTTGTAAAAATCCCCAACAAAGTATTTGCAAATAGAATAAAAAAATATAATTATACAGCATGAACAAGTGGAATTTTCCCAGGCATGCAAGGCTTGTTCAACATTAAATAATTAATTAATGTAATCCTTCACATCAGTAGGCTAAAGAAGAAAAATTATATCCATAGATGAAGAAAAACCATTTAATAAAAATCAAATAACCATTCATAGTAAAACAGAAAGCACCACAATGTAGCATAGAGGGTTGCCCTGCCCTGGTGAATACTTAATGATCCACCCCTTACAAAATTACAGGTACAGTGAGACCAATATATATATTGATCTGTTTTTTCATATTCCTAATGAAAGAACAGATCAAAACTTCAGAAAAAGAGCTAAGCAATGAGGAGATAGCCAACCTATATGATGCAGAGTTCAAAACACTGGTAATCAGGATACTCACAGAACTGATTGAGCTCAGTTGCAAAATGAAGTAATAAATGAAGGGTACCCAAAGTGAAATAAAGCAAAATATACAGGGAACCAACAGTGAAGGGAAGGAAACCAGGATGCAAATCAATGATTTGGAACAAAAGGAAGAAATAAACTTTTAACCAGAACAGAATGAAGAAACAAGAATTCAAAAAAATGAGGAGAGGCTTAGGAACCTCTGTGACAACTCTAAGTGTTCCAACATCTGAATCATAGGGGTGTCAGAAGGAGAAGAGGAGGGGCAAGAAATTGAAAACTTATTTGAGCAAATAATAAAGGAGAACTTCCCCAATATGGTGAAGGAAATAGACTTCCAGGAAGTCCAGGAAGCCCAGAGAGTCCCAAAGAAGCTGGACCCAAGGAAGCATACACCAAAGCACATCATATGTAAGTTACCCATGATTAAAGATAAGGAGAAAATCTTAAAAGCAACAACAGAAAAGGGGACAGTTACCTACAAAGGAGTTCCCATAAGACTATCAGTTGATTTCTCAAAAGAAATCTTATAGGCAAGAAGGGTCTGGAAAAAAGTATTTGAAGTCATGAAAGGTAAGGATGTACATCCAAGATCACTCTATGCAGCAAAGCTATCATTTAGAATGGCAGGGCAGATAAAGTGCTTCCCAGATAAGGTCAAGTTAAAGGAGTTCATTGTCACCAAGCCCTTATTATATGAAATGTTAAAAGGACTTATCTAAGAAAAAGAAAAAGATCAAAAATATGAACAGCAAAATGACAACAACCTCACGACTATCAACAAGTGAACCTAAAAAACAAAAATGAACTAATCGAACAACTAGAACAGGAACAGAATCACAGAAATAAAGATCATATGGAGGGTTACCAGTGGGGAGGGTTAGGGAAAGAATGGGGCAAAAGGTACAGGGAATAAGAAGCATAATTAGTAGGCAGAAAATTGGTAGACAGGGGAAGGTTAAGAATAGTATGGGAATTGGAGAAGCCAAAGAACTTATATGTATAACTCATTGACATGAACTAAGAGAATAAGGTGATGCTGGAGGGTAGAGCGGTACAGGAAGGAGGGGGATAAATTGAAGGAAAAATTGGGAAAACTGCAATAGCATAATCAATGAAATATACTTTAAAAAACCCACAACTAACATGATCTTTAAAGATTAGAAACAAAGTTTTCTTACTAAGATCAGGAGCAAGGCAAGTATTTACCCTGTAACCACAGCCTTTCAACATCATAGTGGAAATTCTACCTAATGCAATAAGAGAAGAAAAAATAAAAGTTGTACAGATTTAGAAGAAATAAAACAGGAAACAAAAACAGAAAATCTGTAAAATTCCAAAATATGTAGAGATTAAACTACCCCACTTTCAAAAAATTATTACAAAGCTACTGTAATCAAAGAATGTGGTATTAAAAAAAACAATAGTACAGAATATAGAGCCTATAAATAGATCCACACAAATACAGTCAACTGATATTTGACAAAGATGTGAGCACTCCCAGCAAGTGTCCAGAGTGGCAAGGAAGAGGCATTTTTCAGAACAGTGGAGTGATGATAGCACCTGCTACTGAAAACTTTGCTCCTCATTGCATTGCCTTTACCAGCAACACTGGCATCACCCAGTGGACCCCTATGATCTTTGGATTAGAACCTACACTTTTACTAGGTCCCAGAAAACTCATTCCATATACATGGGAGTCTGAAGCTAAAGACTGGGTTCAGCCCAGCCTGGCCCAGTGAACACTGGATTCTGTAACCTTTCACCATTAGACCTCTGATAAATTCTTAATCTAAGCCTTATCTATAAAAGGGAGTGACATCCTGCCTCCTAGGCTTTTTTTGGAGATTAAAATGAGATTAATTCAAGAGGACTTCACACAGCATTTTCCTGCCCTGAAGGGTTTCAGGAACACTACCAATGGCAAGAATGAACAAATGCATTTAAAATGATACCTTTCTGACTCAAACATATACTGGGTATACAAACATGTTTGTGGCAGCATTATCCATAATAGCCAAAACATGAATGCACCCAAGTGTCTACTAACAGATGAATGGATAGATAAAATGTAGTATAAGCATACAATGGAATATCAATCTCAAAAAGGAAGAAAATTCTGACATGTGCTCCATCAAGGATGAACCTTGAGGACATTATGCTCAGTGAAGCAAACCAGGCCCAAAAGGACAAATACTGTATAATTCTACTTATATGAGGCCTCTAGAGCAGTAAAATTCATAGAGACATAAAGTAGGTGGTAGGTGCCAGGGACTGGGAGAGAGGGGAATGAAGAGATAGTGTTTAATAGGTATGGAGTTTCAATTTGGGGTAATGAGAAAGTCTGGAGATGGATGGTGATGATGGTTGCACCACAATGTGAATGCCACTGAACTAGAGAGTATTATGCTAAGTGGAATAAGCCAATCGGTGAAAGACAAATACCACATGATCTCACCTATATGTGGAACACACACACACACACACACACACACACACACACACACACACACCAAACAAGCAAAATAGAACCAGAGGCATGGAAACAAGGAAGAGACTGACAGCGACCAGAGGGGAGGGGAGGGGGATAAGGAGGAAAGGAGAGGGAAGGTACTAGTCAAGGAACAAGTATAAATTACCTGTGGACATGGACAAAAGGGTAGAGGTCAACTGTGGGAGCTGGAGTTGTGTGGGAAAGGGGAAAGCAATGGGGGGAAATTGGGACAACTGTAACAGAACAACAATAAAATAAAATTAAAATTAAATTAAGTTTAAAATGGTTTTAAAAAGGCAAATTTTATGTGTATTTTACCACACATATACAAAATCAATGATCTAACTACTGACATGCCTACACTGTGGAGTGCTAAGCCTGAAGCAGGGCATCTCAGCATTTGAACCAGAGCAGTGGCTCAACTCTCAGCTGAGCTGATAATGCCTGAACCAGTAATCTTTCTCCCACCCACACTCATGTCTGAGTTCACTATAGCTCAGATGCTCCCATAGCACCATCTCAGCTGAGGAAGCATAGTGCTACCGCAGTTTTGAGCACAGAGAGATTCAGCCTAGTAGGAAACATTTGGAAATTCCTTGAATCTACCTTTTCCCCTTGTTAAAATTTAGGACATTTTCCTGCCCCAGTTTTACAGATTTTCTTATTCTTTTGAAAGTCTTTACCTAACTGGAAGGAGGTAGTTCTACATCCCCTAAATGAAAACAATTGCTCCATTATTGACTAAGGATGGCCAGCTGTGCTTCAGCTATCATCACCACGAGCTCTGGAAGAGCAACAGAAAGTAACTTGCCAAAGCCTAAGAGTATCCACAAGCAGTGATTGCTTTCCTACCTTGGGCTTCAATCTGCTCTTAAACAGTGTCCTTTCTGCCCTTCATCACTTGAAAATCTCACTCCTGGATAGAGAAAGCAAACAAAATATTGGTAGAGTCCTTCTGTGTTCTCAGGATCTCTTATGACCACAAGCAGTGTAGCCCATGCCTTTCTCCTTGTCCTCAGGATTTAGGAAAACCCACTTTGTTTTTCTAAACAGTTTTATGATCCTCAGTTTATTCTAATCTTGAACTTGACAAAATCCTTCTGACTCCAATATCCCTCATCTCTGCAGGAGGCTGAGAGGAGGGGCCACATTCTTTAGAATCCTAAAAGGACAGCAATGCAACAGCCAACCTCAGCTTGGTCTCAAGGCAACTCCTATTGTGGATAAGTCCAGAAATTTGAAGGACTAGGAAGTTTACTCATCTGCTCTCACACCAATTAATATCCTTCACCTAAACCAATAACATTTGCCTCTTGCATTCCTGAAAGATTCATAACTCCTACCAGTAAACACAGCATCAGTGGTTTTTCAGGTGCCTTGCTTTATCATTGAAAACCTCCCTAGTTCTTCAGTCTCCAAATTTTCAACATTCTTCTCACCAAAGTGAAGACTTGCTTAGATGCTTTTAACCTCAGAGCAGTTTAATTGACATTAATCTGAATTAGAACTCTGGAAAAATAAGGACATGTTGTCACCTAGCTGGTTCATTTTCTACTCAGGATTCTTTCATTGAAGGTTTTCCTCCAGCATAAGGTGAAAAGGGGTCTTGAGAAGCAACAGAAGAAGCCACAGGTTGACACTTTCTTGGGAAACAAAATGTCTTACTTAGAGAGTTGTGTAAGGAACATGAGTGCTGCTGCTCTCCACAGAACTGCTTTGCAATCAGTTTGTGAGTTAGGAGGGGAAGGATGGCACAAAGTGTTAAGATCAGTGCAAAAAATGTAAAACAATGCTGCTCAAAACCACTAATGTCTCCAGTACCTTCACTGTGAGGCTGAATTTTCTACTGGACAAATGTGGGGGTTCTGCTGTTTTTTGTTTTTGTTTTTGTTTTTGTTTTTTTAGAGGATGGAATAGTAGGCAAGAAAGAGAGAAGCTTGAGGAAATTGAAAATTTTTTTTGGAAAAGCTTTTGAAGAAAAGGGAGTCAATGAGACCAGGTGAAAAGGAGTGCCATGTGGTGAGCTGCAGGTAGAAATGTAAAATGGTATAGCCTCTATGGAAAGAGTAGGACAGTTCCTCAGAAAATTAAATCTAGAACTATTATATATCCAACAAATCTACTTCTGAGTATATATCCAAAGAGTTGACAGCAGGATCTGAGAGAGTTATTTAGGCATCCTTGTTCATAGCAGCATTATTCACAAATGGCTAAAGGGTGGAAGCAACTCAGGTGTCCATTGATGGATCAATGGATAAACAAAATATAATATGAGTATATATGTACAATGGAATATTATTCCGCCTTTAAAAAGGAATTCTGACATATACTACAGCAAGGGTGAAACTTGAGGATATTATGCCAAGTGAAATAAGCCAGACACAAAAATACACATATGTATGATTCCACTTATATGAGGTCCCTGAAATAGTCAAATACATAGAAATTGAAAGTACTTGTATTAGAATGGCAACTGCCAGGGACTGGGAGAGGGGGAATGGGGCATTATTACATAATGAGTAGAGTTTCTGGCTGAATAATGAAAAAAAGCTCTGAAAATGGGTGGTGGTGATGATTATTACAGAGCATTCTGAACTGAACTAAACTGTGCTCTTAAAATTGGTGGTAAATTTTATATTATATTTATTATACCTCAATTTTTAAAATAATAAAAATATTTTAAAAAGAAAGCCATGGAATCTTGGCAGCTGACTGAGGTTTGCAGTCATCATATAGGTTTACAGCTGCCATCTCAGGAAAGGTCTGAAGTCTGGAAGGAGATAGCTTCATACCCCAAACCTTAAAAACTTACTATTTTTTAGCTACAAAGTCTGGTAAGCACATACAGGAATGGGTTCTGGGGTATGCTGAAAAAAAGGGATGAAAGAATTAAATGTAGATTGAAAGCTTCTGGATTAGCTGTGCCAGTTCCAGCAACCAAGGGAGTTTTAATAGTTAACCTTATTTGTTGACAGAAACCTGGAGGCAATGTGGCATTCCCAGTGAAGAGGAGATGCCAGAAATCCATGGTACAACGTGAAGGAGTGAAGGTGTGAAGATGGATTTATCCTATAAAAGCCACTCACCATCCTCCAGTATGATCCACCAGGAGGGCTCAAAAAACATTGTTGACAGGAACCCTGAAGGTGCCATGGTGGGTCTTCTCTGCAGGCTAAGATTCTGGTTTAGGGCTCTGTGGTCTGGGCACAAACCACATTGTCTAATGAGGTCCAAGGATAGCTGTGGCAAAGCTGTGGCACTCAAATACCAGAGCAGGGAGGCATGTGATGAGGCCACCATAACAGGTGGAGGATAAGCATGGTTACCAGATGCTCTGACTGACCATAGGATGTATAATAGAGTTGATTGTGAGGTTCCCTGGGACCAAAGGAGATGATGGGCAGTCCACTAAGGTCCTCCTTCTTGTGTATAACAAAAACTCTAAGACAGAGGCTTGACTTAACCCATCCTGAGAGAGTCAAACATTAGGGGTAAGCACTACTACTGGGGACACTCATTCTTCTAAAGATGGCCCTGACAGCTTGAGCTGAGGTTACCTCTGTTCCTTTCCCCATTAATATCAGAAGTGGCCTTCTGATTTGATTTCATCAACAGAAAACAGGAGAGATGTTGTGCAAGTTTCTCTTATATAATTTAAAATGTTCTATAAGCACATTTTAAAAAGTAAACAGAAACAGGTAAAAATATTTTAATATATTGTATTGTATTTAATTCAGGATGTCCAAATATTATCATTTCAACATGTAATCAATATTTTAAAGTATTAGTGAGATATTTAATATTCTTTTTTTCTCCATATTTAGTCTTTGAAATCCAGTGTGAATTTTACACTTCTAAACTTTACATATATTAATTAGGACTGGCCACATTTCAAGTGCTCAATAGCCACATGTAGCTAATAGTTACCATTTTGGATGCCACCAGCAAAAGAATTCATGGGTTTTGAATATTGTTTATATTGGCATAGCTTTCCAGCCTGGTTCTCCAGCCCTCCTGGAGATCATGTAAACTTCTAAATAATCTTTTAAGAAATTTTTATTTTATTTAAATCATTAAGAGTGAGTTTTTGTGCTTACAGCTGAGAATGCTAATTAATACACCTCCTGTTACTATTTTAAGAATTTTTCTTGATCGAGCGCAGCTGCGAACCAAAGTGTCACAGGTTTGATTCCCAGTCAGGGCACATACCTGGGTTGCAGGCCACGGCCCCCAGCAACCACACATTGATGTTTCTCTCTCTTTCTCCCTCCCTTCCCTTTCTAAAAATAAATAAATAAAACTAAAAAAAATAAATTAAAATAAAAATAGCACAATATTTTAAAAAAAGAATTTTTCTTAATGTGAAATGAAGTTACATATATATGTAATTTTATGGGTTTTTTAACATTGAAGGTTTTTTGAGTTTTAATATGAAAAATAAATCATACATTCTCATGGCTTTTATAATGTTCCCTTTGTAGGTATTAAAAAAGAAACAATAGAAATACTCAAAATAGTTATTGAAAGGTTTATCACTTTTCCAGAAAAATGCACCTTATAATAAACACCCACATTTGTAAATACCACATTTTCTTTATCCATTCATCCACCCACAGACACTTAGTTTGCTTCTATATCTTGGCTATCCTAAGTAATAGCGAAATGAAAATGGGGAAGTATACATCTTTTTAAGTTGGTGTTTTCATTTTCTTTATTTAAATACCAAGAAGTGGAATAGCTCAAGCATGTGGTGATTGTATTTTTAACTTTTTGAGGAACCTCCATACTGTTTTCATAGTGTCTACAGTAATTTATATTTCTACCACCATTGCACAAGGGGACCATTTTCTCTATATCTTCTGCATGTCTTGTTTGGGAAAATGTCTATTCAGATTGTCTGTCCATTTTAATTGGATTTTTTTGCTGTATGGTTTCTTTATATATTTTGCATATTAACCCATATTGGATATTTCATTTTCAAATATATTCTCCCATTCAGTAGGTTGCCTTCTGATTTTGTTGATGGTTTTCTTTGCTGTGCAGAAGCTTTTTAGTTGTAGTCCCACTTGTTTATTTTTGCTTTTTTTTCACTTCTGGTTGTTATCAAATCCAAAAAATCATTGCCAAGACAAATGTCAAGGAGTTTACTCCCAGTGTTTTCTTCTAGTTTTTTATGCTTTCATGTTCTGTGTTCAAGTCTTTAAACTATTTTGAGTTGATTTGTTTGTGGTGTAAGATAGTGGTCCAGTTTCATTCTTTTGCATGTGCCCATTAGGTTTTCCCAGTGCCATTTATTTAAGAGGCTGTTCTTTCCCCATAGCTTCTTTGTTATAAATTATTTGACCATATAGATGTAGGTTATTTCTGGGTTCTCTATTCTGTTCCGTTGATCTCTGTGTCTGTTTTGAATGCCAATACCTTACTGTTTTGATTACAGTAGATTTGTAATGTAATTTGAAATCAAGGGTCATGAGGCCTCCAGCTTTGTTTTTCTGTCTAAAGATTTCTTTGGCTACCATGGTTTCATACAAATTTTAGAATTGTTTGCTCTATTTCTGAGAAAAATGTCATTGGAATTTTGATAGGGATTGCATTGAATCTGTAGATTGCTTTGGGTAGTGTGAACTTTAACAATATACTTCTTCTAATCCACAAACACAGAATATCTTTCCAACTTATTTTGTGCCCCTTTTACATTATTTAATCAATGTCATATAATTTTCTGTGTATTAGCTCTTTCACTTCCTTGCTTATATTTGTTCCTAGAGAAAGCCAGCTGAGAGCTGAGCAAGTGGCATTTTTTCCTCTCAAAGCACTCACCTAGAGACAGTGCCACAATGCAGCAAAGAGGGTTGTTCTGCCCTAGTAAATATTTAAGGCTCTATTGCTTACTACATAACAGACATTCCAAGACAAAAAAAAAAAAAGGCCCAAATGAAAGAACAGATCAAAGCTCTAAAAATAGAACTAAGCCATGAAGAGATAGCCAACCTATCAGATGCATAGTTCAAAACACTGGTAATGTTCACAGAAATGGTTCTCACAGAAATGGTTGCTCACAGAAATGGTTGAGTATGTTTGCAAAATAGAGGAAGAAGTGAAGGCTGTGCAAAGTGAACTAAAGAAAAATGTACAGGAAACCAACAGTGAAGGGAAGGAAACCAGGATGCAAATCAATGATTTGGAACAAAAGGAAGAAATAAACATTTAACCAGAACAGAATGAAGAAACAAGAATTCAAAAAAAATGAGGAGAGGCTTAGGAACCTCTAGGACAATTTTAAACATATCAACATCCAAGTCATAGGAGTGCCAGAAGGAGAAGAGTAGGGGCAAGAAATCAAAACTTATTTGAAAAACAATGAAGGAGAACTTCCCCAATCTGGTGAAGGAAATAGACTTCCAGGAAGTCCAGGAAGCCCAGAGAGTCCCAAAGAAGCTGGGGCCAAGGAAGCATACACCAGAGCACATCATAAGTAACTTACCTACGGTTAAAGATAAGGAGAAAATCTTAAAAGCAACAACAGAAAAGGGGACAGTTACCTACAAAGGAGTTCCCATAAGACTATCAGCTGATTTCTCAAAAGAAACCTTACAGGCAAGAAGGGGATGGGAAGAAGTATTAGAAGTCGTGAAAGGCAAAGATGTACATCCAAGATCACTCTATGCAGCAAAGCTATCATTTAGAATGGAAGGGCAGATAAAGTGCTTCTCAGATAAGGTCAAGTTAAAGGAGTTCATTGCCACCAAGCCCTTATTATATGAAATGTTAAAAGGACTTATCTAAGAAAAAGAAGATCAAAAATTTGAACAGTAAAATTACAACAACCTCATGACTATCAACAAGTGAACCTAAAAAAAACAAAAACAAAAATGAACTAAGCAAGCAACTAGAACAGAACAGAATCAGAGAAATGGAGATCACATGGAAGGTTATCAACAGGGAGAGGGAGGGGAGAGAATGGGGCAAAGGTACAGGGAATAAGAAGCATAAATGGTAGGGACAAAATAGTCAGGGGGAGGTTAATAACAGTATGGGAATTGGAGTAGCCAAATAACTTGTATATAGTACCCACAGTCATGAAATGAGGTGGGGGATTGCTGGTGGGAGGGGCAGTGCAGGGTGGAGGGGAGTAAAGGGGAAGAAAAATGGGACAACTGTAATAACATAATCAATTATATATATAAATGAAAAAAAAATAAATTTGTTTCTAGGTATTTTATTGTCTTGTTGCAATTATAAACATGGTTATTTTCTTAATTTATGTTTCTGCTTCATTATTAGACTATATGAACTCTACAGATTTTTTATATATTGATTTTGTATCCAGCAACTTTACTAAATTCAGTTATTAGTTTTAATACATTTTTGGTCAAGTGTTTAAGGGTTCTTATATGTAATACCATGCCATCTGCAAATAGTGATAGTTTTTTATTTTTCTTTCCCATTTGAATTACTTTTTTTTTCTTTTCCAATTGCTCTGGTTAGGACTTGCGATACTATGTTGAGTAAGAGTGGTAAGAGTGGGCATCCTTGTCTCATTTCTGATCTTAGAGAAAAAGATTTTAGCTTTTCAATGTTGAATATGATGATAGCTGTGGATTGTCAATATGTGTTCTTTATTATGTTGAGGTGCATTCCCTGTATACTCATTTTTTGTAACAGGTTATACCTTCTTCCATCCTATAAAACCCTCTCCGTAGCATCCTTTTAGTGGCCACTAATCCATCTCCATTGCATTCTCACATATGGTTTGTAATTCACTCTTCAACTCACTGACTTCTGTCAGAGCCATGCCACTGAAACTGCTCACCAGTGACCGTCATTGTCAAAGCCAGTTTTTTTTTTCTAAATTTTAACACTTCCTGGCCTTTATATCATTCATCACTCCATACAATTTGGCACTTCCTCCTTACAAAGACACAGAAATAATGCTCTCTGGTCCTCTTTCAGTTTTCACTCTTCTCTTTTTTTCTTGCTCCTCTTCCCTCAGCTGCTTAGTACATGTCAATGTGCCTCAGGTTTCTGTTATCTGCCCATCTCTGTGTGTGTGTGTGTGTGTGTGTGTGTGTGTGTGTGTGTGTTCTCTATAATCACTCCTCCTTGAATGATTTTTATCTCATTTCCCTTATAATTTTAATTCCCACATACCTATTTGCTGATGTCTCCCACCATTTTGTTAGAATCTATGGCAATCTCTGCTCATGGCCTACTCAATATGCAGTCTTCTTTAAAAACAGAACTGTGATTTGGGAGTTGGAGATGTGCCTTCCTTGCAATTGGGGGACTCCACTGACACAATTCTGGACATGAGATGGAAAAGGAAATTGCTAAATGTGATTTCTACAAAGGCTCTTGCAAGTGAAAGGTTTAGTAGGCATGAGCCTTGTTCCCTTTTCTTTCCCTTCTTCCTGACTGAGCTAGGATTCAAAGTTAGAGGTGGAGCAGCCTGTTCATGGCCAGGAAGCAAAAAAGATTAGATGGGGTATTAGATGTGAAACATGAGATGTGGGATATTAGTGTAAGATGTGAGGTGTGAGATTGAGATATGAGATGTAGAAAGTGGGTTGTGATATGTGGGGTGTGACAGTTGGGGTTTGAGATATGAGAAGTGAAATGTGGAATGTAACATGTAGGACATGAAAATGGAAATGTTAGATGTGAGTGTGAGATTTGGGATATGAGATGTGAGATATAATATACAAGATGTTTGGGATGAGATGTAGGGTATGAGATGTGGAATGTGAAATGTGTGATGTGATGTGTGAGTTATGAGATTTAACCTGTGAGGTAAATATGGGAGGCAAAATGTAAGATGTGATGTGTGGAAATTGAAATGTGTAGTGTGAGATATGTGATGTGAGAGGTGGGATGTGAGAGGTGAAATTTTGAAGATGTGGATGGTGAGATGTGAAGTGAGAGATGTTGGGTATCAGATGTGGGGTTTAGGATGTGAAATGTGAGAAGTAATATGTGAGATGTGGAGAGTGATATGTGAGACATGAAGTGAAAGATATAAGATACAGGATGTGAGATAGTGTGAGATGTAAGATGTGGGATATGCAATGTGAGATATGGGGAGTGAGCTGTGATACTTTTAATGTGAGGTGTGGATTGTGAGCTGTAGGGTGTAGATGTGAGATGTATTGTAGAATGTTAGATATAACATGTCAGATGTGGATTGTAAATGTGATATGTAAAAGTGAGATATGGGAGGTAGGATGTGGACATGTGAGATGTGGGTTGTGAGATGTAGGGTATGATATGTAGAGTGTGAAGTCTGGGAATGAGATGTAGGATATGAAATGGGATATGTGAGAAGTAGGATGAGGGTTTTGAGATCTGAGATGCAGGATATGAAGTGTGAGATTTGGAACTTGAGATATGGTGTATAAATGTTGGTTTTGAGATATCAGGTGTGATATGTGAAATGTGAGATGCAAGATTTCAGTTTGGGATATGACATGTGAAATATGAGGTGTAAGATGTGAGGGGTACAATGGAAGATGTAGGATAGTAGATGTGGAGCATTAGATGTGGGGTGTGAGATGTGAGACAGAATGTGAAATGTGGATTGTAAATATTGGGTTTGAGATATGGGCATTAGATATGGGTTGTGAGATTTTGGGTATGATATATGGAGAGTGGAATGTGAGATGTGGGGTGTGAAATGTGTGTTATGAAATATGGGACATTAGTGTGAAATGTTAGATGTAAGATGTGAAATGTGGGATATAAATTTGGGAATGAGGTGTGAGTGTGGAGAGAATCTGATATGAGACTTGGCAGGTGCTGTGATGGACATGAAAGTGAGATGTTGGTTATGAGACATGTGATTTTAGTTGTAAATTGTGGGATATGAGATGTGACCTGTGAAATGTAAGGTTGCAATATGAGATATGAGACTTGGGGTGTGAGATGAGAAATATGGTTGTGGGATGTGGGATTGTTTTTTTAAAAAAGATTTTATTTATTTATTCTTAGAGAGAGGAAGTGAGAGATGGAGAGAAACATAAATGTATGAGAAAAACATTGATCAGTTGCCTCTCTCACTCTGACCAGTTGGGCCTGCGACCCAGGCATATGCCCTGGCCAGAAATGGAACTGGTTACCTTTCGCTTTGTGGGGTAATGCCTAACAAATGGAGCCACGCTGGCCAGGGCAAGATATGGGATATTTGTTGTGAGGTATGAAGTGTGAGATATGATATGTGATATTTGAGTTGTGAGATGAAAAATGCATGGTCTGAGTTGTAAGATTTTACTGGTGATATGTGGGAAGTGCAATGTGAAATGTTACATGTGAGTTGTGGGGTATGAGATGTGAGGTGTGACAGAAGAGATTTTAAATGTGATATGTGGTTTTGTTTTAGAGCAGATGTGCCCTTTAGGCCAGAGTAGTGGTGCCACATCCCCCTAAGGAAGAATCACTAACCACACTCCAGGAGAACACCATCTATACCCTCCAGACTCCTGGAAACCTCACCCTGTGAGCTTCCACTCTACAGAATTAAGAGCAGGCTGTGGCCAGCTTGGTCCATGTTACAGAAGACTCTCTAGGAGGTCTGGGCAGACTTTGGGACAAGGACCACTTCTGGCATGTCAGACCAGTGCCACTGTTCTGTGTGGAGCTCTCCCTTCCCAGGACTAAATCTGGGTCTGTTTGGACCTGATGAACCCTGGCAACTTCCTGAGAACCACCCCCCCACCCCACTACCAACCCACAAATATCTTGGGGCAACTAGCAAGTGGCAGCTGACCTCGACATACCCTGAGACTACTGCTGAGTGACCTCAATCCCAGCACTGATGCTGAATTTAAATCTGTATCAATCTGGTGAACACCACTAACCTCTACCTAGTGACTCACTGAGAACCTACCACACACATTTCACATACCACCAGAGACTCAGTGACTCAGCCTAATGGCAGCAGACAGGCAGAGCCTGATCTTGGCATGTCTTGGGCCTTTTGCTGACCTGCCCCCAAGCTTGGTGCTGATGGAAACTGGCATTGGTGCGCAGGTTGGTCCCTTCCACTTTGTAGCTGTAACAAGTAGGCTAGGGCCAGACAGAAGAAGCACCTGACATTTACCTGCATGGAGCCCTTCCCATGTGGCCCAGAACCAACACGCTTAGTGGCAGGATATAGACAATATCAGAAAATGAACCAATTAGTTCCACAAGCAGCATACCCAAAAGAATATCTCAGGAAGCACTATACACTGTTGGGGCACATTCTGCTTCATGAGGTTAGACCCCTCACAGAAGTTCATATATTGTAATCAGGGTCAATTCTCATAGCTAGGTGTAGAGACAACCTCACACATAGATGGGGAAACATCAGTCAAGACTTAGCTACACCAGGAGGGCTCACATAACCCACACACAGAACATTCCTGGAGCATCCAGCTCAGGTGATCATGGAGATTTCACCACTCAATCCCACAGGACATCTACTACTTAAGGCCACCATACCAAGACTGGAAGACATAGAAGATCTACCTAATACACAGAAACAAACACATAATAATAGTATAAATGGAGAGATAAAAAACATGCCCCAAATAAAGGAACTGGAGAAATCTCCAGAAAAAAAAAAAACTTAAATTAAATGGAGGCGAGCAAGCTACCAAATACAGATTTCAAAACAATGGTTTTAGGGGCGCTCAAGGAACTTAGGGAATGAATAGATGAACTCAGTGGAGACTTAAAAAGAGATAATGAACTTAAAAAAGGACATAGAGACAATAAAAAGAAAACAATCAGAAATTAAGAAAATAGAAGGGATTAACAAAAAAAAGTCACAAACACAGACAAGAGTATGGTGACTATCAGAGGTAAAGGGAGGTAGGAACAAGCGTAAGAGGATAAATGAGGAATAACTAGCAATAGAAAAAGATTAGACTTTGGGTGGTGAATACACAATACAGTATAGAGTTGATATATAATTGTACACTTGAAATCTATATAATTTTTTAAAAGATTTTATTTATTTTTAGAGAGGGGGAAGGGGAAGAGAAAGAGAGTGATAGAAACATCAGTGTGTGGTTGCCTCTTTTGTGCCCCCACTGAGAACCCTGCCTACAACCCAGGCATGTGACCCAACCAGTAATCAAACTGGTGACCCTTTGATTCTCACACTGGCACTCAATCCACCAGCCAAGTGTACCTATATAAATTTATTAACAAATGTAACCAAAATAAATTCAATAAAAAAGAAAGAAAAAGATAGAAACAAACAATGGGGGAAAAGAAATAATGAAAACAATATCTGAAATGAAGAATATATTAAAAGGAATCCACAGCAGCCTATATGAAGCAGAGAATCAAATCAGAGATTTGAAAGACCAGATAGCTTTAAAAAAATTAGAGCAGAAAAAACAAAGACAAAGAAAGAATTTTAAAAAATAAGGATAGTCTTAGGGATTTCTGGGACAACATGAAGCATAACAACATTCACATGATAGGGGTACTCAAAGAAGAAAGAGATCATGGGGCTATTTGAAGAAATAATAGCTAAATCTTCCCTAACCTGGTGAAGGAAAAAGACACACATGTCCAGGAAGCAGAGAGAGTCCCAAACAAGAACTCAAAGAGGTCCTCATGAAGACACATCATAATTAAAATGGCAAAGAGAGAATCTTAATAACAGTAAGGCAAAGACAGTTATCTAAAATAAAGCTTTAATAAGACTGTCAGATGATTTCTCAACAGAAACATTTCAGGCAACAAGGTATAGGCACAAAAATATTCAAAGTGGTGAAAAGCAAAGACCTACAACCAAGACTAATCTACCCAGAAAGGCTATCATTTAAAATTGAATGTGAAATAAAGAGCTTCCCAGACAAGAAAAAGCTAAAAAGTTTTATTACCAGCAAATCTATATTACAAGAAATGTTAAAGGTTCTTCTTTAAAAAGAAGAAAGAAAAAAGAAGAGAAACAAATTATAAAGATAAAATGGCAGTAAAGATGTGTCTATCACTAATCACTTTAAATGTAAGTGGATTAAATGCCGGTGTGGCTCAGCTGGTTGGAGTGTTGTCCCATACACTGTAAGACTGTGGGTTTGATTCCTGGTCAGGGCACAAATCCAGGCTGCAGGTTCAATCCCTGGTCAGGGTGCTATGAGAAAGCAACCAATCATTGTTTCTCTCTTACATTGATGTTTCTTGCTCTGTCTGTCTCTCTCCCTTCCTGTCTCTAAAAGAAGCAATGAAAAAATTTCCTCTGCTGATGATAAAAAAGATTGTTCAATCAATAGACATAAATTAGTTGAATGGATAAGTAAATAAGACCCATATATATGCTGTGTACAAGAGACCCACCACAGAAGAAAAAATACACACAGAATGAAAGTAAAGGAATGAAAAAAGATATTTCATGCAAATAGGAAAGGAAAAGAAAAGCTTGGGTGTCAATACTTATATAAGACAAAATGGAGTTTAAAACAAAGGCTATAATAAGAGACAAAGAAGAATATTACATAATGATAAAGGGATCAATCCAACAAGAGCTACAACTCTTGTAAGCATGTATGTACTCAACACAGAAGCACCTAAATATATAAAGTAAATATTGATGGATATAAAGGGAGAGATTAACAGTAATACAGTCATAGGACAGAATTTTTTAGCAGCCCATTCACATCAATATATAGCTCTTCCAGAGAGAAAATCAACAAGAAAACATTAGCCTTAAAGGACACACTACACCAGATAGATTTAATTGATATTTTCAAAGCATTTCAGCCTAAGCAGCAGAATATACATTCTGTTCATGTGCATATATTTTCTAAGATAGAATACATGTTAGGACACAAAACAAGTCTCAATAAATTTAGGAAGATAGAAATCATATCAAATATCTTTTCTGATGAAAATGATATAAAAATAGAAATCAGTTACAAGAAGAAAAGCTGATAAAACACACAAACGTGGAGGCTAAATACCATGTTCCTAAATATGTATGGTTTTATCAATGAGATCAAAGAAGAAATCAAAAGATACCTGGAAACAAATGAAAATGGTAACAAAACAACCCAAAACAATGGGACATATGAAAGCAGTCTAAAGCAAAAAAAAAATTTATAGCATTAGAGGCCTACCTCATGAAACAAGAAAAATTTCAATAAAAAATCTATCTTTACATTTAAATGAACTAGAAAAATAACAACAAACAAAGCCCAAAGTGAATAGAAGAAAAGAAATAATAACCAAACTCATCCAGAAAAAGGAGAGGACTCAGCTGACAACAGAAAAAAAAATGGATTATAAGAAAATATTATGAACACATGCCAACAAATTGGACAATCTGGAAGAAATAGATAAATTCCTAGAAACATACAATCTTCCAAAACTAAATTAAGAATAAACAGAACATCTAAACAGACAAATTACAACCAGTGAAATCAAAACAGTAGTCAAAAAACTTCCAACAAACAAAAGCTCTGTATTGGATGGCTTCACAGGTCAATTTTAACAAACATTCAAAGGAGAAATAAAACCTATCTTTAAACTATCCCAAAAACTTTAAGATGGGGGATGGTTGCCAAGCTCATTGGACAAGGTCAGAATTGTCTAAACTCCAAAACCAGAAAGAGAAACTACAAAGAAATAAAATTATAGGCCAATATTCCTGATGAACACAGGTGCTAAAATTCTAAAAAAATATTAGCCAACACAATCCAGCTATATATTAAAAAGATCATACATCATGATCAAGTGGAATTTATTCTGAGAATGCAAGGTTGCTACAATACCTGCAAATCAACTAATATGATCCACCATGTAATGAAGAATAAAATTCAGATGATCATATCAATAGATTCAGAAAAAGCACTTGACAAAATCTAGCAAACATTTATGATGAAAACTTTCAGCAGAATGGGAATCGAGAAAATGCACCTCAACATAATAAAAGCCATATTTGACAAACCCACAGACAACAGCAATTTTAGCTAGGGAAAAACTAAAAGTGTTTCCCTTAAGATCAGGAACAACACAGGGATGTCTGCTTTCACTACTTTTAACATAAATTTAATACTAAATACAATACTAAAATTCCTAGCCGCAGCAATCAGAGTAGAACAAGAAATAAAAGGCATCCATATTGGAAAGGAAGAAGTAAAACTGTCATCATTTTCAGATGACATGATACTGCATATAGAAAACCCTAAAGATTTCACAAAAAAAAACCTATTAAAACTGATGAATGAATTCAGTAAAGTAGCAGGATACAAAATTAATATTCAGAAATTGCTTCCACTTTATACACCAATAGTGAACTATCAGAAAGGGAATTAAGAAAATGATCCCATTTTCACCATCATCAAAAGAAAAAACACCTAAAAATGAATTTAAGCACAGAGATAAAATACTCATACTCAGAAAAATTATAAGGTACTAAAGAAATAAATGGAAAAAGATATAAATTAATGGAAGCATATATTATGCTTATCAACAGGAATAAATAACATTGTTAAAATGTCCATACTAGAATCACAAAAATCCCCAAAAAGCCCCAACAATATTAAGGAAAAATAACAAAGATGGAGGTATCATGCTATGTGTTATCAAACTACACTACAAGGCCATAGTAAGCAAAACAGCATAGTACTGGCATAAAAACAGACATATAGATCAGTGGAATAGAACAGACAGTTCAGAAATAAACCTATGCCTATATGGTCAATTAATATTTGACAAAGGAGGCAAAAACATACAATTGGATAAAGACAGTCTATACTTGGAAAATTAGACAGCCACATGCAAAAAATGAAACTATACCACTTTCTTATACTATATATAAGAGAAAACTAAAAAAAGAAAGAATAAACTCAAATGTAACATAAATAAAGAATAAAATGTAAAACTTAAAACCACAAAACTCCTAAAAGAAAACACAAGCAGTAAAAATCTCAGAAATTTCTCTTAGCAGTATTTTTTCTGATATATATCCTTGGACAAGAAAACAAAAAAAAACAAACAAATGGGACTATATCAAACTAAGAAGGTTTAGCACAACATGGGAAACCATCAACAAAACAAAAAGACAACCTATTGAATAAGAGAATGTATTCACCAATGATACATCTGATAAGAAGCTAATATCCAAAATGTATAATGATCTCATACAACTCAACATCAAAAAAAAAAAAACAAGTCAAGTAAAAAAAAATGTACAGATGACATGAAGACATTCTCTAAAGAGGACATACAGATGATCAAAGGACATAAGAAAAGATGTCCAACATCACTAATCATCAGAGATATGAAAATTAAAACCACAATTAGATGTCACTTCACACCTTTCAGAATGGCTATCATTAAAAAATCAACAAACAAGTGTTGGTGAGGATGTGGAGAAAAGAGAACCTTCATGCATTGTTGGTGAGAATTCAGATGGTACTGCCACTATGGAAAAAAGTATGAAGGGTCTGCAACTACTTTATGACCCAGAAATTCCACTTCTGAGGATTTATCCAAAGAAACCAAAAACACTAATTCAAAAGAATATAATCATATATACACCTTTAAGTTCATTTCAGCATTATTCACAATAGCTAAGGATTGGAAGCAACCCAAGTGGCCATTAATAGACTAGTGGATAAAAAAAAGTTGTGGTACATAGATAAAGTGGAATACCACTCAACCCTAAATAAAAAAGAATAAAATCATATGATTTCACTGACATGTAAAATCTAAAGAACAAAATAAGCAAACAAACAAAAGAGAAATGGGCTCATAGACACAGAGAGTAGGCTGGTGGTTGTCAGAGAGGAGAGACCTTGGGCGACTGGGTTAAAGAGGTAAAGGGATTAATTTTACAAATCAGTAGTTATGAAAGGATCATGGGGTTGTGAAGTACAGCAGAGGGAATACATTCAATAATATTATAATAGACATGTATGGTGCCAGGTGGATATTAGAAATATTGGGGGGAACATTTTATAAAGGATATAATTGTCTAACTGCAATGCTGTACACTTTAAAACAAATAAAAATATTGAAATTAAACTGTAATTAAAAAATAAAAGTAGAATACATTTTAAAAGAAGAAATAAATGTAATATGTGGTATGTGATGTGTGACATGTCAGATGTGGGTTGTGAAGTGTGGGATTTTGGATGTGAGATGTAAAATGTGAAAATTGTAAAGTGAAGTATGAAATGTAAATGTGAAATGTGAGATACGGATTATGAGATGTCATGTGAGGTGTAGGATGTGAGGTATGAGATTTGGAGTATGAAGTATGAGGTGTGAAATGTGAGATTTGAAATGGGAAGTGTGAGATATGAATGTGAGGTACAAGACATGTGATGTGAGTTTTGATATGTGAGATGTGGGGTGTGAGATGTGAGGTTGAGGTGTGAGATATGGGATGTGAGTTGTGAGATGCAAAATGTGAGATGTAAGTTTTGAGATGTGTGATACGCAAGATGTGAGATGTGAGTTGTGGGTTGTGAGGTATGAGATATGAGATGTGGGTTATAAAATGTTGAAAATGAGGTGTGCATTGCAGGATGTGAAATGTGGGCTTTGGTACATGATATGTGAGATGTAGGTTGTGAGATGTGAAATGTGAGATGTTGGATGAGAGCTGTGGGATGTGAAGTGTGAAGTTTGAGATGTGACTTTGAGATATGAGATGTAAAATTTGGATAGTGAGATGTGAGATTTAGAATGTGAGATGTGAGGTGTGAGATATGAAATGTGATATGAGTGACTTGAGATGTGGGATGTGAAATATGCAGTGTAAGGTGTTATAATTGAGAATGGGATATGTGACTTGAGATATGATTTGTGGGATGTGAGATGTAGGATTTGAGATGTAGAATGTGGAGCGTGGGATATGGGTGGGATGGGAAATGTGAAGGGACAAGTTCATCTTCCCTATGGACTTGTCACTAAATTCCAGGTTGGTCACTAATACCTTTAGTGTAATTGGATCAGCTGACTTTTGTGTTACCTGGTTTTATTGTGCAACTTCTTTTTTCTAGACATGTGAGATGGCCATACATTTTGTTTACTCAAGACTGTCCTGTTTTAGCTGTTTCTCTAAGATAATTGTTAAAAGAACCCTAGTTTAGATGATAAAATATATGGTCAGTGTATCAATATGCCATATAACTTCCTGCCTTGTTGCCTCACCTGTTGATGAGGATCTCCCACCTTACTCACCACTAACTCTTACTTGGGAAAGCCAGTATTCCCAGTTTGCATATTTTCATATAAGTCAGTGTTTTTAGTTCAAACATAAATATTAACTCTGGAGTGATGTGGACTCTGACCAGCAGGGTCCATGTGTTGTGGCAGCAATGAACAAGTTCACATGGACTGCAGAAGTCCTGTGGAGAAAAAGGGATGGTATGGCCACTCTCTGAGAGAGGTAAGAGGGCTACTTTCTGAGTGAGAGAAGGCCCTGATCCTTGCTGGACAAGCTTGTATTGCTTTTCTGAGCACATTACATGAAGGATGGCCCTCATTTTCTATGCATGGGTCTGCTTTAGGTGATTACCTTTTAGATAACAAAGGAAAGGATGTTGCTGATTACTTCAAAGAAAAGGATGTTGCAAATGCAAGGGGAAAAGTGGTTGAACTGGTTACACTCCATCCTTAGGAGGTTTAGCACAGACTTTAGGAAGTTAGTTTAAAGATATGCAGTAAACATTTGCTGCCTCAATTCAGGGTGAGGGAGTTTTAGCAAAAGCAAGCCTCAGAGCAGCCTAGATACAATGCAGGCCTGGTTCCCCACAGGAGAGCCAATCTGTGGGCCTGGGCCCTATGTGCTGCCTCACTCCTGCTGGCTTTCCAAATCAGGGATGGGCTACATTTGCGACTGCCATGTGGATCAGTTTCCTATACTGGAGAGTCTTAGCAGAAAAGTAACTTATTAGCTCATTAATCTCCAGAAAGGTCAGAGAGACAGACTCTGGCTATATAGCCAAGGACAATATCCAACCACACCTGCCTTCTTTTCCAGTGTTTCTTAACACTTCTGAGATGTGAGCTCATCACAGAGGCTCTGTCCTATCAATCTAGAGAATGGTGCCTCTGACACCAAGCTTGCTAGAGTTAAAAATAAGTGTGGGAAATACTCATGCAGCTCTTACAATGTTTCCAGCATACTTTCACTGCTGTAGCTTATAACTCTTGTGAGGTACTATAACTATTATCCTTATTTCACAACTGAAGAAACTGAGGCACAGAGAGGTGAGATAACCTTCCCAAGGTCACTCAGGGCCTTCCTCCCACGAGAAAACTAATTTCCTTGCCTGTAGTCCCCTCTTTATGTTGGATCATTTATGAATCCACTTATGAAGTCCAAGTTTAAGTCTAAGTGTGATGATCAGAACCCAGTCACATCACTGCCCCACGTCTGCTGAAGGGTCTGCAGTTGCTAGACTTCTGGCTTCTACCTTGGGAAGGTGGAACTAGAATATTGGGAATTATCAAAAAGAAATGAGGATGCTCAAAGATGTTGGAAAATAACAATTATTTAATAACATCATTTTGTAGATACCTTCTTCAAGATCCCCTTTCTCTGTTGGCACTGCCCTTATATGAGGACACGCAGACCCTGTGCCTGGACCCCATCTTTTGGAATACATCCTTACAATTTTCTGAGTCCCCTCTTGATGCTGGGACCTGACAGGGTCAGCTATGCCATTTGGATATATCACCCTGAGTCTGAACAAGGACCTTTTAGATATTCTCTTCTTCCCTATGAGTGTGGTTGACTATATGCCCTGAGCACCTAATACCCTAATGCCATTAAGGAGAATCTGGCTAGTATATGTGCTCTTAGGCCAGTGCAGCATTTCCTTCATGGGACTGTGTGGCAATGGTTCTGAATACCACTACCGCAATGGTTATAATGCATGATTTGGGGTGATGCACTTGGGAACAAGATGAAGAAGCTTCAGATGAACTAATTGTCCAGTAAATGAACATATAACCATCTCTACCCATTATTCTAAATCTTTATTGATAAATTACTATACAAAGGTCCAAGAATTTGTTATACATTTTTAAATCAAATTGTTTATATAGATCAGTTCCCACACAAATATATGCTCTAGTTGGGTGCACACTAGAGGGAACCCTACCCTAAGTATTTCTATAGCACTTTGCATTTATCTCTGCATTTGACACACTTGAACACATTCCTCTTTGAGACATTTTACATTGCCATCTTCCATGATAACCTTCTTTTGCTTTTCCTTCCCCTACCACCTCTGCCATATCCTATTTTTTCATCATCTTCTAGGCACTAGAGTGTTCTTGTGCTTGCTCCTGGGCCCTCTTATTTAACTCTCTCCCTTGATTATCTGGTCTATTCTTGTGGCTTAAGTAATATATATAAGTGAATCCCAGATCTTTCTTTCTAGCCCTGACCTTTCCCCCAAACTGAAGACTTTTATCCAACCTACTGACCTGACATCTTCACTCAGATATCTAATGGGCAATTGAACTTCAAACACTCTAAGACAGAATTGTTGATTGCACACACATGTGCCTCAAATCCATTTCCCTTCCAATCTTTCATATTTCTCTGTACCTGGTTGCTTAAGCCCAAAATCCAGGAAACATCCTTGATTTGTCTTTCTGTATGGTTGACTATTCTAACAACAAGGCCTGGTTTTCTATCTCAAACTATATCTCAAACCCATGCTCCCATCTCCTGAGCTAACACACTGATCCAAGCCTCCCTCACTCTGGCTGCTCCAGTGTGACAGGTGTGCTAGAGTCTATGTTACCCTCTCCACTACTATAATCCATTCTGTTTTCATAAGGTAAATCAGAGAATCTCATTCCTCTACTTAAAATACTTCAATAACTTTCCATTTCCTTTAAATAACACCCAAATTAACTCAATAGGATGGCCTTCAGTGTTCCAAAAGATTGGTTTCCTGCTTACCTCTTAATAAGCCACTCTCTTTTCCCTATCCCCTCATTCATTCTTTTCCACACCCTGGGCCCACTTCCTGCTAACTGGTCCCCACTTCAGGGCCCTCTCCCTGAGTACTCCTTGCCCAGCATGTTACAGGCTGGCTCCCTTTCTCACTAAAGCCTCAATTCCAGGAAACATCACCTTTTGTGACTAATTTCTTCCCTTCAGAACACTTATTACATTCTGCTTATTTTTTTGTTTATCAGTTTGTTATCTCTAGATTATAAAGCTTCATGAGGGAAGAATATTACCATAGGTAGTTAACTACTTGATAATAAGGAAGAGAGCAAAAGGAATTAGACATCAAGCTTAATAAACTGGGGAGCATAAGCCTGCTTGCTTAGCCAGGAAGCTATACTGTAGCCAGCAGTGGAGGTCATGTGCTAACCTATGCTCTGGTGACACAACAGCAGAGCTAGGAAAAATTGGAGACACTCATATTTTCCCTCAGCTACCATTTTTCTCTTGCTAGTGGAAGTTGAGTCCTTGCATTGCCAGGAGAAAAAAAAAACATTTTCAGGGACCCATGAGTAAGAATGAAATATGGTGGTAAGATTTATTTGGGTGCTCAATGCAAAATCAAGAGAGTCCCCCTCCTAGGTTTCCAATGTCCCATCTCTACCCATCCCATTATGGAAAATTGGGGCCAGAAACAGAGCCAATGTCCAGAGAGCCTGCACCATACCAAGGCTATAGCTCAGTCCAGTCTTTCTCATTATCCAGCTAGCTTAGCATTAATTTCCAGGTGTAATTTGTTGCTTTAATGCTGAACCCTGGTTCTCACCAGGAGCCAGTGTTCAGAGTCTGTGTGGCCATGGGCCATGCAACTGCTAAGGCCATATGGCCATGGTGAGAATATGAAACCAGAAAAGACACTGGAGCTTGTGCTGCTTGTCACATACCAAACCCAATAAGCAGAGACAGGGATTGAATCTTTGTGTGCTCCTTATTCAGACGGCCAGAGATCTGAGAAGATAGTGGGTTCATACCCCAACAGACCATCTTACATTTTATTTCCAGGCCAATGTTTTTATAACAGGGAATAAACAAGGTGTAGTGAGGGGTTTTGAAGTTCAGGGAGGATTAGGTGAAAGAAACTGCAACATTCTTGTCCTGGGCTGTTAGCTGTTCCCAGGGAGGGGTGGTCTCTGTTGCTCCCTGAAACACAGTGGCCCAGATGCCTCCACTTGTACCCAGGCAGTAATCTTTAGCAGTGCCCCAGGAAGTTGGCTGTTTCTTCCTGGAGCCAGGATGGATGGGCCTTATCTGTAGTTTCTGAAACAGTGGCTTTAACATATGCATTACTTACAACTATTTACCTTAAACTAAAATTTTCCAATTCTGCAGTCCCTTATCACTAATAGAGTTCTTGTTCTAGCTCAGGGTTTCTCAACATGAACTACTGCTATATTGGATGGGTGGTTCTTTGGGGGATAGGGCACAGGGAACTTTCCTGTACGTCATTGTCTCTACCCACTAAGGTGCCAGTAGCATATCTTTCCCAGTTATGGCAGCCCAAAATGTCTCGAGGTGATGCCAAATCTCCTGTGGTTGAGAACTGCTGTTCTAGAGAAAAGAGCATATCAGTGAAAAAATTAAAAACAATATGAAACAAAACAAAACAAAACAAAACTTTGGGGCTGCTCTCTCTCCCCGTGTCACCTGGTAACCCTCCTTCCTTTAAGGCTCAGCTCTAATGTCATCTCCATGTTCATCTCAAGCAGTCTTGGCTATATCCTTCTATCCCTGGTTCTCCTTTGTCCCAGGCCAGGCTTCCACCTCAAGGCTGGTCATTTCCCCAGAGCTGAATGACAATGGGGCAGGAATAGGACATGCAGGATCTAGGTCTGCAAGGCAGCTGGAGCCAGTTATAAACTATTTTCCCCTGGAGAATTCCAGTTGATCCTGTGATCAGGAAGAAGCAAGTGCCATTTTTAATCAGGAAATAGCCAGATCAGATTTGAATTTTGGAGAGCCAGTTTCCATAATACTGGAGGTGGGGGCATGGGAGGCAGGTGGGAGTATGGGAGGCAGTGGGGACAGCTAGGGGACTATTTTAGCAATCTTTACCAAAGCTGGTGAGGATCTATCTGACCAAGTTTGATTGGGAGGGTAGGTCAGACTGGATAGGCCTTAATAAGGAAGGGTAAGCAAAAGATGGTGACAAATATTGAAAACTAAAATGGACAAGAATGACAGTGTCTTGGTATGGAAAGGACCCTGAACTCCCTTTGGTTTGCTGCCTCTGCATGAATGAATCCCTGGGCAGCATTTCAGACCCATGTCAGGCTGCCTGCTGGGATAACTCCCAAGGTGCAGAGGCACTTCCCTTCCTCTGCACAGTTCTTGTATCTGCAACTTCCAAGCTGGTCCTTATTTTTCACTTTAGAACTTCACATATGTTAGACAACTATTATATGTCCACCAGATCTCCTCTTTTCCAGACCAGGTACCACCAGCTTCTGACCTTTCACAAGCTTGCTTGCCTCCAGTTGGTCCCCAACATTTGGGGCTGCACATTATACAGAAGATATGGCCCGGCTGGGAAGGAAGGCAGGGCTGACATCTACATTCTAAATAGAAAGCTGCAAGTATGAGAGTGACCACAGAACTGGCAGCTCAAAGCTCCCACCCCACCACAAAAACCTGAGTAAATAAGCAGAAACTGTGAGGATCAACTTTCTCAGGACTCTGGAAAACAGTCAAAGGTTTACAGAAAACAAGTGCATGTTGAATCAAAAACAAAAAGAGAGGACTGAGAGAGCATTCTTAAAATCTCTGTTAAATCACACACTAAAGGACCAGAGACTTCCAGGAGCACACACATCAAAGACTAGATTCTTTAAGCAGATATCTCCTAACGCTGGCTTTGTTGGAAGCCAGACCAACAGTATTGACTTGTGATCAACTCTGCACTTTCCATATGGCTTAATGATAAACCACGGTTCCTGAACCCATCCATGCCTTTTGGTCATTTTTTGAATCTAAGTGCTAGACATTATATAAATCCCTTTTATTCTATTTTTATTTATTTAAGCCCTAAGACTCTTGTCTTTTAAACTCTTGACATTTTTAGTTTATTGCATATTTCAGCTCAGGCTATCCCTCCCAGACTTGTAGTTTCTGTAATTTCTAAGGCATACTGTCTTCCCCAAAATTATTAATTAAAATTTTGGACTGGATCAATACAGAGCTCCAGGCATATCACTAGAGGACTCCAATCAACACCTTTGGTTCTATGGGTACATTTATCCATCAAGTACAACCCACACAAATGCCTAACATCCCAGAAGGTTGTACTCAGAAAAGAAAATCAGTTTATTTTGGCTCAACTTAGTTTAAAAATCTACTCCACAATTTTGCAGAAAATTGACTTCACTGGAAAGTGTTTTAGTTTCTTAAATAACTCTCTTTTTACTTTTTGAAAGCTGAGTAAATGCTTGTTTCTTGCCAGTAATCCAGGACCTCTTTCATAAGAGAGCCACCTACTTCCTTAAAGAGGTCCTGTCTCCAGGCTGAAGCAGAATTGTACCTTGGAGTATTAAAGGAACTGTGGTTGTGAGTGCAGAAGCACTTCCCCCTGTGATGAAGAAATCACAGAGTGGAAGATCCCTTCTGGCTGGAGAAATAAATGGTTTCAAGTCACTCTCCTGGATAGAAAAAAGAGGAATCCAAAAGCAGGGGTGAGACACTCATCCCTCCTCCCTGAGGCCACGTCATTCCTATCCCTTGAGACACCGCTCACTTGCCACCTCCTCACTCCTTTCTGTAGTCAGAAGGGATCTTTAATTATTTAAAGTACTTCCATAATACTCATTCTATGTTTGTATTAGAGGACATTTAGCTCTCTACCTTGTGTTGATGGACTGGCTCACATTTAAAGGTGAAAAATGAAGTGAGAGAACTGGGTGCAGGTCTATACTCTTCCACTTACCATTTCTTAGTTTCCCTTTTTAAGTGTATTATATTGATTATGCTATTAGAGTTGTCCCAATTTTTCCCTTTTGCCCCATTCCACCCAGTACACCTCTTCCCTCTAGCAATCACCCCTCCTAGTTCACCCATGGGTTGTGCATGTAAGTTCACCGGCTTCTCCATTTCCTATACTATTTTTAACATTCCCCTATTTTGTTCTTACCAATTATGCTTTTTATTCCCTGCACCATTTCCCTTATTCTTACCTTTCCCCCTCCCAAGTAATAACCCTCCAAATGATCACCAAACTTAAAATTCTGTTCCTGTTCTGTTTGCTTACTTAGTTTTGATTTTTTTTAAATTCAGTTGTTGGTAATTGTGTATTTGTTGCCTTTTAATGTTCATGGTTTTGATCTTCTTTTTCTTTTAAAAAATATTTTATTTATTTATTTATTTATTTATTTATTTATTTATTTATTTATTTATTTTTAGAGAGGGGAGGGAGGGAGAGAGAGAGAGAGAGAGAATGAGAGAGAGAGAGAGAGAGAGAGAGAGAGAGAGAGAGAGAGAGAAACATCAATGTGTGGTTGCTGAGGGCCATGGCCTGCAACCCAGGTATGTGGCCTGACTGGGAATCGAACCTGCAACACTTTGGTTCACAGCCTGCACTCAATCCACTGAGCTTTGCCAGCCAAGGCTGATCTTCTTTTTCTTAAATAAGTCCCTTTAACATTTCATGCAACATTGGCTTGGTGATGGTGAACTCCTTTAACTTTATCTTGTCTGGGAAGTGCTTTATCTGACCTTCAATTCCAAATGATAGTTTTGCTGCATAGAGTAATCTAGGTTGGAGGTCATTGCTTTTCATCACTTTGAATACTTCTTGCCAGCTCCTTCTTGACTCCAAAGTTTCTTTTGAGAAACCAGCTCATAGTGTCATGGGAACTCCTCTGTAAGACTCTCTGCTTTTCTTTTTTTCTCCTGCTGCTTTTAAGATTGTCCCTTTATCTTTAACTTTTGACATTTTAATTATTATGTGTCTTGGTGTGGCCCTATTTGGCCCAACTTCTTTGGGATTATCTGTGCTTCCTGCACTTGTATGTCTATTTCCTTCATCAAGTTATGGAGGAAAATTATTAAGGTCTCTTTCATTCATTTTTTCAAATAAGTTTTCAGTTTCTTGCCCTCCCCTTCTCCTTTTGGCACTCCTATGATTCAGATGTTGGTATGTTTAAAGTTCTCCCAGAGGTTCCTAAGCCTGCCCTGGGTGGTTTTTTGTTTGGTTTTTTATTTTTGTTATTCTTTTTTTTCTACCTGCTGTTCAGATTGAATGCTTTTTCCTTCCTTGTATTCCATATCATTGGTTTGATTCTCGGCTTCCTCCTCACCAGTGTGTTCCCTGTAGATTTTTTTTATTTCACTTAGTGTAACCTTCATTTCTTCCCATATGTTTTGGCCATACTCCATGCATTCTCTGAGCCTCCTGATGATCACCAGTGTTCTGAACTCTGCATTTGATAGGATGGCTATCTCCATTTCCTTTAGGTCTATTTGGGGGTTTTGTTCTGTTCTTTCATTTCCTTCCTTCCTTCCTTTCTCTCTCCATCAGAAAACTAAAAATGGAACCATCCATCTTCCTTCCTTCCTTTCTCCCTCCCTCTTTCTTTTCTTTCTTTTCTTTCTTTCTTTCTTTCTTTCTTTCTTTCTTTCTTTCTTTCTTTCTTCCTTTCTTCCTTTCTTCCTTTCTTCCTTTCTTCCTTTCTTCCTTTCTTCCTTTCTTCCTTTCTTCCTTCCTTCCTTCCTTCCTTCCTTCCTTCCTTCCTTCCTTCCTTCCTTTCTTTCTTCCTTTCCATTTTATTGTTGTGCAAGTACAGTTGTTTCCATTTCTCCCCAACCAATCACCCTCATCCTCAGCCATCCCAAACTTATACTCTCAATCCTAACCCCTTGGTCTTTGTCCATGTATTCTTTACAAATATACCTGAAACCCTTCAGCCTTTTCCTGTCATTATCCACTCCCACCTTGAATCTGGTACTGTAAGTGTGTTTTTAATTTCAATGTCTCTGATTATATTTTGCTTGCTTGTTTGTTTTGTTGATTAGGTTCCACTTATAGGTGAGCTCATATGGTATTTGTCTTTCACCACCTGGCTTATGTCACTTAGCATAATGCCCTCCAGATCCATCCATGCTGTTGTGAAGGGTAGGATATACTTTTTTCTTTCTGCTGTGTAATATTCCATCATGTAAAGGCACCATAGTTTTTTTTTGTTTTTTTTAAGATTTTATTTATTTATTTTTAGAAAGAGAAGAAAGGGAGAAACAGAGAGAGAAACATCAATGTGTGGTTGCTGGGGGCCATGGCCTGCAACCCAGGCATGTGCCCTGACTGGGAATCGAACCTGTGATACTTTGGTTCGAAACCCACGCTCAATCCACTGCTGTTTTTTGATCCACTCATTTACTGATGGGTAGTTAGGTTGGTTCAAGCACTTGGCTATTATAAATTGTGCTACTATGAACATTGAGGTTCATAGATTCTTTTCAACTGGTGTTTCAGGGTTATTAGATTATAACCCCAGCAATGGGATTGCAGGGTAGAAGGTAGTTCCATTTTTAGTTTTCTGAGGAAATTCCATACTGTTTTCCACAGTGGCTGCATCAGTCTGCATTCCATCCAACAGTGTACTAGGGTTCTCTTTCTCCACAACCTCACCATCACTTGTTTGCTGATTTGTTTATGATGGCCATTCTCACTGGTGTGAAGTGGTATCTCATTGGGGTTTCAATTTGCATCTCTCTGAGGGATAGTGATGCTGAGCATCCTCTCATATGTCTCCGGTCCCTCTGTGTGCCCTCCTTGGAGAAGTGTCTGTTCATGTTTTTTTGCCCATTTTTTAACTGGGTTGTTTGACTTCCTGGAGTGCAGTCATGTGAGTTCTTTATATGTTTTGGAGATCAAACCCTTGTCTGAGGTATCATTAGCAAATATGTTTTCCCATACTGTTGGTTCCCTTTCCATTTTGCTGATGTTTTCTTTAGCTGTGCAGAAGCTTTTTATTTTGATAAAGTCCCATTTGTTTAATCTTTCCTCTATGTCCCTTGCTCTAAGGGACATATCAGAGAAAACATTGCTGTGTGGAATATCTGAGATTTTCCTCCCTATGTTCTCTTCTTAGGACTTTTATGGTGTTTCACCTTATACTTAAGTCTATTATCCATCTTAAGTTTATTTTTGTGTATGGTGTAAATTGGTGGTCTGTTTACATTTTTCTTTTGCATGTAGCTGTTCACTTCTTCCAACATCATTTGTTGAAGAGGCTATTTTTACTACATTTTATGTTTCTGTCCCCTTTGTCAAATACTAATTGACCATACAGACATGGGTTTATTTCTGGGTTCTCTATTTTCTTCCATTGGTCTATGTGTCTGTTATTAGGCCAGTACCAGACTGTTTTGATTACAGAGGCCTTGTAATACAGTTTCATATCAGGTATGGTGATCCTACTTACTTTTTTCTTCTTTCTCAAAATTGCTGCAGCTATTCAGGGTCATTTATGGTTCCATATAAATTTTTGAAATGTTTGTTCTATATCTGTAAAGTATGTCATTGGTATTTTAATAGGGATTGCATTGAATCTATAAATTGCCTTGGGTAGTATGGACATTTTGATGATGTTAATTCTTCCAATCCATGAACATGGTATATGCTTCCATTTGTTTGTCTTCCTTAATTTCTTTCTTCAGTGTTGTGTAGTTTTCTGAGTACCAGTCTTTTACATCCTTGGTTAAGTTTATTCCTAGGTACTTTATTTTTCTTGTTACTATATCAAATGGGATTTTTTTCTGATTTCTGTTTCTGATATTTCATTGTTGGTGTGCAAAAATGCCTTTGATTTCTGAATATTGACTTTGTGTTGCACTGTTTTGCCAAATTCACTTATTGGATTGAGTAATTTTTTGGTGTAGTCTACAGATTTTCTAGGTACACCATTATGTCATCTACAAACAATGACAGTTTTACTTCCTCCTTTCCAATTTGGATGCCTTTTATTTCTTCTTCTTGTCTGATTGCTGTTGCTAGGACCTTCAATACTATGTTGAATAGAAGTGGTGAAAGTGGACAGCCTTGTCTTGTTCCTGATCTTAGTGGGAAAGCTCTAAGTTTTTGCCCATTGAGTATGATGTTGGCTGTAGGTCTCTCATATATGGCCTTTATTATGTTGAGGTATGCTCACTCTGCTCCAACTTTGCTGAGTATTTTTATCAGAAAATGGTGCTTCTCCTTATCAAATCATTGTCCCACATATATTGATAGGATCATGTGATTTTTATCTTTCATTTTGTTTAAGTGATGTAATCATTTCTTGATTTGCAAATATTGTATCATCCTTGCATTCCTGGGATGAATTCCACTTGATTATGATGTATAATCTTTTTAATGTATTGGTGGATCCAGTTTGTCAATACTGTGTTGAGGATTTTAGCAGCTATGTTCATCAGTGATGTTGGCTTGTGGTTTTCTTTCTTTGTTGTGTCTTCATCTCATTTTGGGATTAGGATGATGCTGGCTTCATAAAGAGTTTGGGAGTATTCCCTCTTCTTGGATTTTTTGGAATAGCCTATGAAGGCAGGTGTTAGCTCTTCCTTAAATGTTTTGTAAAATTCTCCAGTGAAAAAGTCCAGTCCAGGGTGTTAGTGTGCTGGGAGTTTTTTGATGACTGCTTCAATTTCTTCAGCTGTTATAGTCTGTTCACACTTTCTGCTTCTTCTTAATTCACTTTAGGGTAATTATATTTTTCTAGAAATTTGTCCATTTCACCCAGATTTTCAAATTTCTTGGCATATAATTCTTCCTAGTAATTTCTCATGATCCTTTGGATTTCTGTGGTATCAGTTGTAATCTCTCCTCTTTCATTTCTGATTTTATTTATTTGGGTATTCCCTCTTTTTTTTTTCTTTGATGAGTCTGGATAAAGGCTTATCAATTTTCTTTATCTTTTCAAAGAACAACCTCCTGGATTTATTGATCCTTAGTACTGTCATTTTAGTCTCTATCTCATTTATTTCTGCTCTGATCTTGGTTATTTCCTTCCTTTTTCTTGTTCTTGGCTTTGTTTGTTGTTGTTCCTTCTGTTCTTGTAGATGAAGGGTTAGGCTGTTTATTTGAAATATTTCTACCTTCTTTAGGTATACCTGTATCCCTATGAACTTAGCTCTCAGGACTGCCTTTGCTGTGTTAAATAAGTTCTGGACTGCTATGAGTTCATTTTCATTTGTTTCTAGAAATTTTTTGACTTCTTCCTTGATTCCATTCTTAAACCATTCATTGTTTAATAGCAAATATTCAATCACCATGAGTTTTGGTGTTTTTTATTTTTTCCCTGAGGTTGGTTTCTAGTTTCAGCCTCTTGTGGTCAGAGAAAATGCTTGATATGATTTCAATGTTCTTGAATTTGTTGAGGCTTGTTTTGGGTCCTATCATGTGCCCTATCTTTGAAAATGTTCCATGTGCATTTGAAAAGTATATGTATTTTGCTTCTTTGGGATGAAAGGTGATATATATATATATATATATATATATATATATATATATATATATATAATCACTTAAGTCCATTTGATAAAGGGCATTGTTCAATGCTGCAATATCCTTGTTGATGTTTTGTTTGGAAGATCTATCCATTGTTGACAGAGTGGTGTTAAAATTTCCTAGTATAAGTGTGTTGCTGTCTATATCTTTGTTGACATCCTCCAAGATTTTCCTTATATATTTGTGTGCTTCTAGGTTGGGTGCATATATGTTTACAATGTTTATGTCTTCTTGATGGATTCTTCCCCTGAGTATTAGTAAGTGTCTTTCTGTGTCTCTTTTTATGGTCTTTGTTTGAAGTCTCTTTTTACTGATATAAGTATTGCTATTCTGTTGTTGTTTTTTCTGTCCATTTACTTGGAATATTTTTTCAATCACTTCGCTTTCACTTTGTGTAGGTCTTTTGTTTTGAGGTGGGTCTCTTGTAGGCAGCATATGTGCAGGTCATGTGTTCTTATCCATTTACCCACTCTGTGTCTTTTGATTGGAGCATTTAACTCACTGATATTTAAGGTTATCATTGATAGATACTTATTCATTGCCATTTTACTTCCTTTTTACCTGTGTTTCTCTCTCTCTCTCTCTCTCACTCTTTTTCTTCCTCTTAAAGCAGTCCCTTTAGCATATGTTGCAGTGCTGGTTTCGAGGAGGTATCTTCTTTGAGGCTTCTTTTTTCTGAGAAACTCCTTATTTCACCTTCCATTTTAATTGAGAGCCTTGCTGGATAGAGTGGTTTTGGTTTCAGGACTTTGCTTTTCATTATTTGAAATATTTCTTGCCATTCCCTTCTGGCTTTTTATGTTTCCATTCAGAAGTCAGCTGCTAGCCTTATTGGGTCTCCCTTTCATATTACTTCCTGTTCCTCCTTTGCTGCCTTTAAGACTGTGTCTTTGTCTTGGAATTTTGCCATTTTAATTATGATGTGTCTTGCAGTGGGCTTTTTGTGTTCCTCTTCATTGGGACTCTCTGTGATTCCTGGATTTCTGTGACTTTTTCCTTCATCAATATAAGGAAGTTTTCCATTATTACTTTTTCAAACAGGTGTTCAACCCCTTGCTCTTCTCTTTCTTCTTCTGATATCCCTATTATACAGATATTATTTAGTTTCGTGTTGTACATTTCCCTTAAGTTCTCTTCATTCTTTTTTAGTCTTTTCTCCTTTTCTTGCTCTTTCTGGGTGTTTTCTTCTACTTTGTTCTCCAGCTAACTAATTTGATCCTCTACTTCATCTAGCCTGCTTTTGATTACTTCTACTGGGTTCTTCAATTCAGAAATTGTATTCTTCATTTCCTCTTGGCTCTTGTTGATAGTTTCTATTTCCTTTTTCATAGATATAGTTTGCTGCAAGTTCCTCATAATTTCCCTGTAGTTTTTAGTAGTTCTCAGTGAGTTCATTCAGCTTCCTGATAACTGTTGCTTTGAACTCAATATCTGATAGTTGACTTGCTTCCATTTCATTTAGTCTTCCTTCTGAGGATTCCTTCTTTCCTTTCATTTGGAGTTTGTTTCTTTGTCTTCCCATTGTTTGTGAGACTCTTCTTGTTTGCCTCCACTTCTTAAATTAATTTGTTTTGACTCCCTGAGTTTTAGGTGTAAACTCCTACAGTAGAATAACTGTGAGAATCAGTGGAGCAGTCTCCTTGATCTTCTGAACTTGATTCTCTTGGAATGGCATTCATGATGGCTCTCTGGATGTAATTAGGTTTTGACTGTTGTTATGTCATTCTTTGTTGAGTCCTTCCCTCTAGCTAGTTGACTGAGGGTCACTCCACCCACCACATTGTCATGCTGTTGTACAGCTGCTACCAGAAAACAAAACCCACAAATCCCAGGGAATAGATTCATATCTGCACAAATATCTGTCACCTGAAATCACACTACCAACAGCAAATGAACCAGTATTAATAAGGGTGTAAAGAAATTAAGACCATTATAAGAAAGGAGAGAAATAAACTATAGTATAAATTCTAGTGACTTAATTTATTCTTGCTGAACAAAAAAATAAATGTTAAAAAGCTATGCAGGGAAGAAAATATTGCTAATCTTGGAGAAGATTATAGTGGATTTTGTCTAGGTAGCCTCTGGTATTTATCCCTGTTTTTTTCTTTTAGATCTGCCTCTGGTCATGTCAGATGTCAATCCCATATGACCTTTATTCCTCCCAATTTTTATCCACCATATGTCAATGTGGGACTGTCCCTTCTACTGTGACCACCAGCACCTCTCCACACCATACTGACACTCCACCCATCTCTGCAACTCTGCCCCTACTACCTGTTGGATGAATGTGGCTTCTTTAAATCCTTGATGGTCAGACTTCCATACAGCTTGATTTTCTGATAGTTTTAGGCTTTATTTGTTTTGAGATATGGTTATAATTCTTTCTATGTTTGCACAAGGAGGCAAAGCTTGTTTACCTATGCCTCCATCTTGACCAGAAGTTCCAGTTCTTAGTTTCTTGAAGTTTAAAATGAAATAACATTCATAGTCCCTCATAGAATTACCATAGGATTAAATGAGATAATGCTTGTAAGCATGTTGCTTGGCATTTAGAACTTATGTTATTTCTTCTTTTATAAAAAGCTCAGTGTGGCACAAAAAGAAACCAACTCAACCACCTTGATAGATTTGGTGCTGGTCCTGGGGTGACCACTTGCAGCTATGTAGCAACAAGCCTGAGGATAAGCCCAAAAGAATTAATTAACACTAAACCCCAAACAAAAGCCAGTACTTAGTATTACATGAAAACTAAAATTCTATTTGTTAACAAGATACAAAGCCTGGTTTTCATTTACTTGCAGTTACCCCCTTTTAGCCATACTCAAGCCAATAACTAGATATAATTTGTTATAAGTTGCAACTCCATTTAAGAAAGAAAATCAGAACTTTGTAGTGCACATGTGGGGGTGCATATGTCTGTATGTGCATATGTGTGTGTCTGTACATGCACACATGCTCAGGTGCCTGCAGGAAAGTTCAAGTTGTTTGTTCACAAGGCAATTCTATGCCTCATTGGGCATATGAAAGATGCAGGCAGCAGGTGTCTCTGGCAGAATAGCTGTGCAGTAGGGACTGCTACATTTCCTTTCCATGAGTTCATTTCCTAAGCTGAAGGTAGGCTCCTTGTTGGTTGAAAGATGGGCCAGAGAAAAGGCTAGCACTGGATGTGTGGGCCCCACAGTGTTAAGATGCCCTGGGACACCTTAAGAAGGGAAAGAAACACCCAGATACAGGGCAGTTGGTGAGGAAGAGAGCCAGGAAATACTCAAAGTTCAACCTGTAATTTGAAGCATGATCAAAACCCCAGGGAGTGAATAGCTCAAGCTCTTGTCTTCCTTAGGCCCTAGGGACAAACAAGCACAGTTGGAAAAACTCCAGGGCTCCCTCAGAACCCAGGGACCCAACCAGCATTATACAGGAGAGGGGTTTGATAGTACAGCCCCAGGGGAAAGGCATGGCTGGCTCTCAGTTTGCCACATGGGGGTAGTAGCTGCACACTCAGGTAGGTAGACAAGGCAGGGAAGGGACTGAAGAGAGAGAAGGGGCAGGGAGATGCAAGGGGGCAACTCTTGTTCTGAAACAGTAGGACCCAGCTCTCCCTGCACATCTGTTCACTTTCCCTCCCCTGGTGTGCAGCCTGGCACAAGGCTGCATAGGTGGGTGGGCCACTGGGGATAACAGGGACTCTGTATGCACAGGTGGTTTGGCCTGAGGCAGACAAATGCAAGGGGCTGCCAACACACTCCTACCAGCACCATCCCAACACTCCAGGGTCCAAAAGCTTCCGGACTTTTTCCCTGGGATGGGAAAACAGTCTTGCACCATGCTCAGTTACACAAAAGATGTCAGTGTCTGTAAGTGTCTGCTGGGAGGATTGTGTGAATTTGAACCAGATTGCCCAGGTCTAGTAACTTACCCTCTCCAAGTCTTAGTTATCTTGCCTGCAAATGCATCAAGCACTCCTAGCTGAGTAATAGTTGTGGAAGAAGGAGTTGGGGTGTCAAGGAAACTTCCAGGGTGCTGGAAACCTTTTGTTTTGATTTGGTTGGTAATTGCTTGGGCACATACGTAGGTAACAATTCACGAAGCACTACACATGAGATTGTGGCACTTGATGAACAAAATAAGGGACTGCTGCAGAAATTAGTGGAAGAGGCCACCTCCTGTGTGGTTGGATTAAGGGACCCAGGGCATGTCATCTCTCCAGTTGTGTTCATTCCACTCCCATCTCCCATTATTGATGCTATAAATTCTACTGCTACAAATGAACACCTTTATCTGAAAGCTCTGTCTTTGGTTGGTACAGTAAGAATAATTTGTTTTCTTATACCACCTGCAACTTAGAAGAAAGATAGTCAGGGTGGAAAAAGAAAACTGAAAATACATTTCCCACATTATAACTTTGCCAAAACTAGGCTGTGTATGAAGAGCTTTCTTCTTCCCTCTGGGAGAGGGGAAAGAACAGATCAAGGAGAAGCAAGTGCCCCTCCTGTCCCCCATGAAGACAGGACCCTGGGAATTAGAAGACCTCAGGAACCTGAAGACTGAGGAATTATAGTAGCATTGGGATTCTAGAACTTTAATGAGGGCCAGCTGGCCCCCTTGCTGCTGGGTTGTGTATGGAACTCCACTCTGAGTCTGCTCTCTGAATAACCAAAGGGCAACAAGCCCATCAGCTCACCAAACTTTAAACTGCAGGCTCCCAAAGGAAGTCAGTCACTACATTTCGAGGATGTGGATTAAGTACTTTTTATGCCCCAAATTGTATCCTCCCACACACAGAAAAGGAGTGGTATGCTTCCTAGAAAATTCATAACATCAAAGTTATAATGAATTAAGGAATACTTAAAATTTTTTTGCATTTATCAGACTTGACAATTGCTTGAAAATTGTTCTTCATATGTCTGTGAGGCAAATGGCTTCAATCTGCAGCTAACACCTGCACCTCCCTCATGGAGTGGTTTCACAGAAACCCAATGCTATGTATGGAGCCAACAGAGGAGCTCATGCAAACCTGACAGAGCTGAGGAAAACCACTTTAAGAGAAGGAAAACCAGCAATGATATATGACATAAAGCAAATAATCCCTGTGCTGAACAAGCCACTTGGCTTCTTGCCCTTATTATATATTTTTATTAAAAAATCTAGAATTTCCCAGAATTGTTGCTTTAAATTCAGTCTAAGGTTGGGAATCCTTCCATGCACACATACACACACACTCACTCACTCACCAAGCACCATTGTACCACTCTCTCAGGTTAACAGCACATGTGGAGGGCAGCCTTCTATGACTGAAGTAATTTTTTTCCTACTGACTCACTGTTAATAGAGGGTGATGAGTGCATCATCTGCAGTTCAGGGCAGACAGTGGCACCCTGAGCAGCCCTTCTGAAGGCTGTGACTCATTCTGAGGAGGGCAGCAGAGCTGGACAGGCCCGAGAGGGCAGATCTTCCTCAGAAAAGCTGGGATCGTATTCCTGGGACCCGGGGCCTGGCTCCCCTGCACCTGACAGATCTCAGTATTGGCATCTGTGACAAGAGGCCATGGAACAAATGGTCTCTAAATCTCTTGCTGTGGTTCTCTGCTTTTACTGTTTCAAAACAGACAAGAAGAACCTCAATGATATCCCCAGAACTCCAAGGAATCAAAGAAATAAGACCAAAACTCAGCAGAATGTGTGATAGCAACCTTCCCTTAATTTAGGCTTTAAGGAAAGAGCTTGGAGTGCTGTTTTGTCCTCCAGGTCTGGGAGGCTGGCAACACCCCAAAGTGAGGCTGGCAGGTGTGAGAAAGCTTCAGAAATGTCTGTGAGGGCTTGAAGATGTTGAAAACTACTGTCAATATCAGACCTGAAAAGAAAGCCTGCCCTAATGGACAAAGGACCTGAGCAGACACTTCTCCTGGGAGGACATACAGAGGCCCAGGGATATACAAAAGGATGCTCAGCATCACTAGCTATCAGAGAGATGCAAATAAAAACCACAATGAGATACCACTTCACATCAGTCAGAATAGCCATCATGAACAAATCAACAAACAATTGCTGGCAAGACTGTTGAGAAAAGGAACCCTAGTACCCTGTTGGTGAGAATGCAGAGTGAGGCAGCCACTGTGGAAAACAGTATGGAATTTCCTCAGAAAACTAAAAATGGAACTGCCTTTTGACCTGGCAATTGCAGTGCTGGGATTGTACACTAAGACACCTGAAACACAAACTCAAAAGAACCTGTGCATCCCAATGTTCACAGCAGCACAATATGTAATAGCCAAGTGTTAGAAGCAACTTAAGTGCCCATGAATAAATGAGTGGATCAAAACCACTATGTTACACTTATACAATGAAATACTACACAGCAGAAAGAAAGAAGGAGCTCTTATCCTTCACAACAGCATGGATGGATCTTGAGAGCCTTATGCTAAGTGAAATAAGCCAGGAGTGAAAGACAAATACCATATGATATCACCTTCAGCTGGAACCTAATCAGCAAAAGAAAAAGGCAAGCAAAATATAATCAGAGACATTGAAATTAAGAACAATCTGACAGTAAACAGAGGGGAGGTGGGAGGGAATAAAGGGGGGAAGGGTTTTCAGGAACTACTATAAAGGACACATGGACAAAACCACAGGGGAAGGTGGAAGCAAGGGAGGGAGGTGGGTTTGGCTGGGGTGGGGGGAGTGGTGGGGAGAAAAATGCAGACAACTGAAATTGAAAAACAATAAAATAATTGCATAAATAAATAAATAAGAAATTACCCAGAACAAACAACAGAACAGTACTGAGAGAGAAGTATCAAGACCTCAGACAGAAAGAAGAACCAGCTTCAACACAGTCTGCCGGCACCTGCACAACAGAATACAAGACATGGTGGGTGGAGTGACCCTCAGTTAACCAGTTAGAGGAAAAGGCCCACCAAAGAAAGACCCAACAACAATCAAAACCCAAAGACATACAGGGAGCCAGCATAAACAACAGATCAAGAACCACAAGCTCAGGAGATCAAGGAGACTGCATTACTAAATTTCAAAGGTCTCCTGCCACATAAGTGCACACCATAAACCCAGGGAATCAGAACATATCACTTTAAGAATCAGAGGCTAACAAGAAGAGTTTCACAAACAATGAGAGGACAAAGCCTCAGAAAGAATACTAAATGAAATAGAAGCAAGGCAACTCTCAGATATTGAGTTCAAAGCAATGGTCATAAGGAAGCTCAATGAGCTCACAAAAAATTACCAAAAACTACAAGGAAACTACAATGAAGTCATTGCAAACTATATCAACATGCAAAGGAAATAGAAAATATCAACAAGGTCCAAGAGGAATTGCAGAATACAATTTCTGAAATGAAGAACACAGTACAAGTAATCAAAAGAAGGCTAGATGAAGCAGAGGATTGAATCACCAAGCTGGAGAACAAGATAGAAAAAAAAAAACACCTAGAAAGAGCAAGAAAGGGAAGAGAGACTGACAAAGAACAAAGAGGTGTTAAAGGAACTGTAGGATAGCATGAAACATAATGAGATCCATTTAGTAGGGATACCAGAAGGAGAAGGAGAAGAGCAAGGGACAGAAAACCTGCTTGAAAAAGTAATGATGGAAAATTTCTCTAATTTGATGAGAGAAAAAGTCACACAAATCCAGGAAGCACAGAGAGTCCCTATGAAAAGGGACTCAAAGAGGCTGACTGCAAGACACATCATAACTAAAATGGCAAAATTCCAGACAAGGAGAGAGTCTTGAAGGCAGCAGGGAGCAACAGGAAGTAACATACAAAGGAGCCCTGATAAGAATAGCAGCTGATTACTCAGTGGAAACACTCCAAGCCAGAGGGAATGTCAAGGAAATATTCTAAGTAATGAAAACCAAAAGTGTACAACCAAGACTACCCTATCCAGCAAGGCTCTCAATAAAAGCAGAAGGACAAATAAGGAGTTTTCGAGACAAAAGAAGCCTCAGAGAATACACCTCCTCCAAACCAGCTCTGCAAGAGATGCTAAAGGGACTGCTCTAAGGAAAGGGAAAAAAAGAGTGAGAGAGAGAGGGACATAGTACAAAAAATGGCAATGAATAAGTACCTATCAATAATAACCTTAAATGTAAATGTAAAAATTAAATGCTCCACTTAAAAGACATAAAATAGCTGAATGGATAAGAAAATCATGACCCACACATATGCTGCCTACAAGAGACCCACCTCAGAACAAAGGAGCTACACAGATTGAAAGTGATGGGCTGGAAAAAATTATCCCAAGAAAATGGACAGGAAAAAAAAGCTGGAATATTAATACTCACATCAGATAAAATAGACTTCAAAAAGAGAGCCATAAAAAGAGACCCAGAATGTCACTTCATGATACTCAAGGGAGGAATCCATCAAAAAGACATAAACATTGTAAATATATATGCACCCAACATTGGAGTACCCAGATACATAAGGAAAACCTTGGAGGACTTCCAGAAAGATATTGACAGCAACACAATTATACTGGGGGATTTTAGTACCCCATTGTCAAAAGTGGATAGATCTTCCAAACAAAATATCAACAAAGATATTGCAGCATTGAACAATGTCCTAGATCAAATGGACTTAACTGATATATAGAGAGCCTTTCATCCCAAAGAAGCAAAACACACATACTTTTCAAGTGCATATGGATCATTTTCAAAGATAGAACACATGATAGCACACAAAACAAGCCTCAACAAATGCAAGAAAATTGAAATCAAATCAAGTATTTTCTCCAAACACAAGCGACTAAAACTAGAATCCAACCCCAAGGAAAAAACTCAAGAACACTCAAACTCATGAAGATTGAATAGCGGGCTATGAAACAATGAATGTGTCAAAAATGAGATTAAGGAAGAAATAAAAAAGTTCCTGGAAACAAATGAAAATGGACTCACAATGACCCAAAACCTATAGAACAGAGCGAAGGCTGTCCTGAGAGGGAAGTTCATAGTGATACAGGCATACCAAAAAAAAAAAAAAAAGATAGAAACATTTCAAACAAGCCACCTAACCCTACACCTACAAGAACTGGAGGAACATCAACAGAGTCCACAGCAAGTAGAAGGAAGGAGATAACCAAGATCAGAGCAGAATTAAACAATGTAGAGACTAAAAGCACAATTCTAAGGATCAATGAATACAGGAGCTTGTTCTTTGAAAAGATAAACAAAATTGACAAGCCTTTATGCAGACTCATCAAGAAAAAAAGAAAGAGGACCCAAATAAACACAATCAGAAATGAAAGGGGAGAGATTACAACTGACACCACACAAATACAAAGGATCACAATAAACTACCATGAAGAACTATATGCCAAAAAATTTGAAAACTTAGGTGAAGTGGACAAGTTTCTAGAAAAATATAATCTTCCAAAACTGAGTGAAGAAGAAGCAGAAAGCCTGCACAGACCATTAACAGCTGATGAAATTGAAGCAGTAATCAAAAAACTACCAACACACAAAACCCTGGACCACACAGTTTCAAAGGAGAATTTTACAAAGCATGTAAGGAGGAGCTAACCCCTCTTTTTACCAGATTGCTGTTGGGAGATCTGGACAGCTACATACATAAAATGAAAGTAGATCACTGACTTACACCAAACACAAAAATAAATTCAAGATTCAGAAGAGACTTAAATATAAGTTGTGACACCATGAAAGTCCTAGAGGAAAACATAGGCAGGAAAATCTCAGACATTCCATGCAGCAATATTTTCACTGATATGTCCCCTATAGCAAGGGTCATAAAGGAAAGAATAAACAAATGGGACTTCATAAAATTAAAAAGCTTCTGTGTGGCTAAAGTACACAGCATTAAGATGAAAAGAGAACCAACTATACGGGAAAACATATTTGCCAATGATAGCTCAGACAAGGATTTGATCTCCAAAATATATAAAGAACTCAAAGGACTCCATTACAGGAAGACAAACAACCCAATTTAAAAAAAATGGGAAAAAGAGTTGAACAGATACTAACTGAAGGAGGACATACAGAGAGTGCTCAGAGACTTATAAAAACATGCTCAGCATAACTAGCTGTCAGAAAGATGCAAATTAAAATCAATTAGATACCACTTCACACCAGTGAGAATGGCCATCATAAACAAAGCAACAAACAACAAGTGTTGAAGAGGATGTGGAGAAAAGGGTACCCTAGTGCACTGTTGGTGGGAATGCAGACTGGTGCAGCCACTATGAAAAACAGTATGGAATTTCCTCAGGTAACTAAAAATGGAACTGCCTTTTGACCTGGCAATTTCACTGCTAGGATTATATCCTAAGAACCTTGAATCACTAATCCAAAGAACCTATGCACCCAATGTTCATAGCAGCACAATGTATAATAGCCAAGTGTTGGAAGCAACTCAAGTGCCCATCAGTAAATGAATGAATAAAAAAACTATAATGGATAAGTGAACATTTGCACAATGGAATAGTACACAGCAGAGATAAATATGAGCTCCTACCTTTGTGACAGCATGGATGGAACTGGAGAGAATTATACTAAGTGAAATAAAGCAGGTGGTGAGGGACAAATACCATATGATCCCACCTTTCAGTGGAACCTAATCAACAAAACAAACAAGCAAGCAAAATATAACCAGAGACATTGAAATGAACAATCTCACAGTAACCAGAGAGGAGGTGGGAGGGGATAACAGGGGAAAGGGGGAAGGGTTTTCAGGAACAACTGTAAGGGACACAGGGACAAAACCAAGGAGGGATGGAAGAAGGAGAGGGAGGTGGGGATGGCTAGGGTAGGGGAAAATGGTGGGGGGTAAATGCAGACAACTCTAATTGAACAACAATAAAATATTTTTTAAAAAAGGAACATGTATGAAAGATAGATGGACAAAGCCATAGGGGGGTAGGATTGAAGGTAGGAGGTGGAGGTGGGTGAGGTATGCATGAGTGGTGCGGAGAAAATGGAGATACCTGCAGTTGAACAACAATAAAAAAATAAATAATATTTTTAAAAAGGAAAGTTTGCCCTTAAAAAATTATACATACATACACACACACACACACACACACACACACACACACACACACTCAGATGTATACATTATATATGCAAGTGTTATTTTAGCAGGGGACAGTAAGTTTTTTATACCTAGTTCTTCCTAAAATAAATGAAGTGAGTTGAAAGGGCTCTGTTATTGGAATGACCTCTCACTGAAAAATTTCAGTATTGACTTCCATGGAGTTCTGGGGCTAAGAATGGTGTTTGTCTTTTTATATCTTTTTGGCTTTTTCTAAATATTCTATAATAAGCATGTGAACTATAGGTGCATATATTTTTAATATATTTATAATTGGGCCTTTAATATCAGAGAAATGCATAAAATGTGAGGAAGTTGTTAGAGGCCCAAAAGTAGAACCATCATCTAGCAACATCTGGGGGAAACTGAGGCCCAGAGTGGCAGATGGCTCCTCCTGGGATGGGAATCCTGCCCTTTTCTTGCATGTTTGTTCAGTGAAACCAAAGCAGGAGAACAATTTTCATTTAGGACATGAGTCCAGCTCTACCACTTCCTGGCACTGATGCCAATTTTTACTAGATCTTTACAATTTAGGAAACTGACTCTAGTCTTTCACAAGGTTCTCAAAGGGCTACAGAGAGATGCAAGTAGGTGTTAAAACAGAGCAGACTCATCAAGGTAGGGCTGAGAGGTGGCAGTGGAGAGCAGGAACACTTCATCTAGTAAAATGAAGAAATGACAGTGCATGGAAGTTGGGTCAACATTCTGTTTAGTTTTTTGCTTATTCCAAAGGCACATTCATGTACCACATAACCAATCTAATGCGGAACTAAACAAATAGCTCCCAGAGAATGGGTCAAAGAGACAGGTATATTTGGTTCCCAGAAGTTCAGTTACTTGTTTCCATTTTCAGTTTCTAAGTAAATGTATTACATTCTCCATTTTTAACCAACTGTAACTACAAAATATTCTAAGGATTTACTCAGCTTGCCTCAAGCAGACATGTTATCAAAATGTTTAACTGCTGGGTGGACATGTGGCCCTCATTAGATGAAGTAGAGCCCAAGGGACCCAGGTCAGTCCCAACAGCCAAGTGTGGGATAATGACCTCACTCAGGCTTGTGGGCAGCAGAATGTTACACAATGTGCCTTGATGCTCTGGGCACAATGACACTTGTAGTGGTGACCCTCCCCCTCTCTACATTGCAAGGCTTGAGGCCATAACTTCATTTCTCAGGGCTCCTAGTGCAGTTCAGGTTCTGCCAACAAGACACATGGCCATTGAGTGTAGGTTGCACTGGTGACAGAGCCCTCATATTATAGCTGAGTGGCTCACCAGCAGTTAGGATGTTTCAGTGCTGAGTCTCACATCCCAGTGCCAGAAAGAAAGAATATGTGGTAATGCCAGTAGTTGGCACACATGTCAACTGCATGACTCCTGGAAAATAGCCCTGCAGCCTGACTTGGACAGTAACAGCTGGGGGTAGGGAACATCTAATTTCTGAGTCTTGGGGCCATCTAGTGATTTTGTGGGCTCATAATTCCTTGGACTGCATCTTGACTGAAAGCTATTCACATGTCCAAGCTGCAGAGAAGAGTCTTCTAACTCCCTTTCCATTCTTTAGAATGATGAAGCTAGATGGCTCCTGGGTCCTGCACTGTCCATCTCCCACTGCTCCTCTCCTTCTGCCTGTCACAATGTACCCCATATCTCTGGCTTCTGTGATGACAGCTTTCTGCCTCCTAATGAATGTGTTCACTGTACTAATGACAGAGGCCAAAGTGACACTGAATGAGACTGCACTTTCTCTGGCCCTGCCCAAACTGACTGGCCCCCACTGGTTTCTGGAGAAGTCATCTTTCCATACCCCCTCCCCCTTAGCCCTGCCTTAGAGACTAGCTCTTTTCTCTTTTTCCCTATATTATCTCTACCCCAATCAATCCCACCTTTCTGGCTCTTTAGAGGCCCAAAGTATTTATAATAATTACCATCTATTAAAATGATTGTTCCCAAATCCTGATAGGATGTTTTTTGTTCTGACAAGTCACTTCCCAATGGCATCCTGACACAATCCCCCTGAGCAAGAATTGTTGCTGTTCAATGGTTTAATGAGCTGCATCACAAAAATGGTGACATAAGTACAGAATAGGGGACTTGTGTGAGATCAGTGCAAGGATGAAGAACATGGGACAGAATAATTAAATAAGCACTGCATTTATGCAAACCTCTCAGGCTGTTGGGGTCCACCCTGCCTGGTTTCAGGAAGCTGTAACCCCCTGTGACTAAGGCTGAGTGAGAGATCTCTGAACCAGGAGACACTGAGGAGAAAAAACTTATTTAACTGACATGAACGTTGTCTGTTCTATGTCTGGCTCCCATTGCTTGGTTGGTAGTCAATGATGGGTAACAATTCTCTGAAGAGGATGAATCTAAGACAGACACGATCACGTGGGAAAAGCCACCAGGGAAGACATTCAGGGGGCTGTGGAAATACGGGGGTGATTGACATCGACCCCTGCCCCCTCAGCTTTGACAAAGCCTGAGTCCTTGTTCTGTCTGTGAGAAATCCAAGTCTCCCGACTGCCTTTGTCTCCTCTACCCGACTCAAGCCTGCGGAAATAACAGGGGCAGTGCAATCCAGACCAGAGTCGGTAGTACCCCAGAGTAATTGGACATGGGGCATAGAATATGCAAGATCCTGTGAGACCTGCCTCCTGGAGGATGCTCTTGAATTAGAATATAAAGGCATGGGCAGGAAACAAAACTAGCTTTTAGGTCCTGTAGCTTTGTAAGTGATAAAACCTCAAAACTCATCATGAGCCTTTGAACCCTTTGAAAGTTATCTGTTTGTTTGATCTCCCCTGCCATACTGTAATCAACAAACTGTATCTGTATTCTTAATAAAAACCTGCTCGGGCAGGAAGGCATGGTGCTCCCTTCTTGAGAGAGTGGCTGTTCTGTTCCTATTTCTCCCCAGGACTTGGTAGTCCGTGTGTATGTTTACTCATGTCTGAAGCATCTGCAGAGTTCTCGGTCACTGCAGGCCAGTGGCTACTTCATCAGGCCAACTACATCATTGCCTCTTTGATTCCCAGGGTATACAAATATCTCAGGAAAAGATTGCTGAAGCCATGCCACACAGCTTCCTGGGTGTGCTTTTCCTAAGGGCTGTGTTGCACCATTTGGGGGATAAAGTCACTGCCTTGTGGAGGGGGTCACTTGAGGGAAGGCAGGGTGTGCCCTTGGCAACAACTATAATAAAAATGTGGGCTCTTTAAAAAGCCTGGTTCATATTTGATGCTTCCAGGTCAGTTGGAGCTATCTGTTAAGCCAGTACCCTCTTCACACTGTGGCTAAATAGCCAGAGGATAAATGGGATCATTTACCATACAGTGAGAAGGGACAAACCTAAGAGCAACTCCACCTCCAGAATGCAGATGGCACTCTTTGTGGCAGAGTCTGCTACTCACACCCTGAACCACACCTGCCAGGGACAGTGTGAGCATGGGCAGCATGGGCCTCAAGACCTTTGTGGCTGGCATGTAGACAAGCTGTGGCTTCCTGGTCCCTGCCTGGCCTGGGGCCACCACCTAATGACCCTCAGGCCTACAGGGCCCCAAACCATTTCTAGTTTAATTTAGGCAGAAAATTCTCCTCCAGCCACAGCACAGCCCCTCTTGTCAGACAAGCTCTTAATGAACATAATGAGTAGCTACAGAAGTAGATCATTACCATCTTCCTTGAAAAGCTGTTAAGGATCTAGTGAGAGTGGTACCAGCCAGACCTAGACAGGAGAGCACCTCTGGAGGAGGCAGGAACTGTAGGATGCCAGCACTGAGAGAAGCAATGTCTATTCTCAAGTCTGTGTAGGGGCTGAGGAGGAATTGGCGTGCACCATTAAACATTGAGAACTAAGCTCCTCAGCTATCTGCTGCTCAGACAATGAAAGCAACTAAGGAGACTCTGAAAGGACAAAGGACAGAAGTTTGATTTCATCTCAGTTTTTCTCATATTTGACTAGCCACTGAACAACCCAAAGTCCACCAGTGAAAGTAACTGTACCACAAAGTTCAGTGGTCAAGAGATGCCTTGTAGGGATCTGAACATGGCTTTGCCCTTCAGCCCCACCATTTTCCTGCTGCTATCAGGAAGATAAAATTTGCTAGATTGTGTTTACCCTACAGAAAACTTCAGAGTCAGGGATGTAACTTATTCATCACTAATACTTATTAGAAGACCTTAGTTTGAGGTATCATATTTTCATTTACATCACTGAAAATATGAAAATCCAGTTCTCCTTACATAATTAATATAGCATGATAGATCAAATTTTTAAAAATACTGAACCCTTTTATGAAAAATAAATGGTTCTAGTTTATGGTATTACTGTGGTAGATTTATGGGACATTAAATATTGATTTAGGTGACTAATCAGGTCCTATCATAAAAATGATGTTCTCTCAAATGAACATTGTAGAAACATAAATTGATATCTGCAAATGTCTTTCCTGAAAGCCCAGAAACCTGTAGTATTGAAAAAACTCATTTCAAAATATAACTGGGTAATATCAAAGACATATAAGGAAATGCTTGATTTATAGAAATAGATTAAACCCAAGAGACTGAAAGACAGGAGCACAGCAACTTCCCACCCTCCCTTCAGACCCTTCCCTCCTGCAAGTGACTGTCAAGGACAACCCTGACCTCTGTTAACCATGTACAACCTGACTAAGAGCCTTTCCTTGATCGTAGGAAGGCCACATAAGTGCTTCTTGGACATATTCACTCATTTCATCCAAATGATAGGATATTTAATGAGCACCTGCTGTGTGCTAGGCACCATGCTCAATATGGTAGAAAAGTGCAGGAGACCAGTGTTGAAAAAGACCTTTGCTTTCATAGGGCTTAGAGACCTGAAGAACAAATTCTGAGAACCAATTCTCTTTACAGTACTGTACTTAACAAAGAAGAGTCTTAAACCCTCACAAAATCATCTTATAATTTAATAGGAAAGAGCACCAATCTGTTAGCCTGTCTATACAGTTTATATAGGAGCCAATCCATTATCAACAAACACTACTCATCAGGAGAATGCTTTGGCTCTGCTTTTGTGAAGCAGAAATACACAGATTAGAAGCCAAGGCCCCAGGATCATGGAATCTACCATCAAGTAAATTGTGAGAAACACTGTAAGAATTAAATAATCATAAATCTATACCAGAGGTGTATATGTAGAGCTGTCATAAGGATTCCTGAAAAGACATGAAGAAACACACTAACAGGAAAAAAAATCAAGATACAAACTGGAAGATATTGGCAACACATATATCTGACAAGAATTGTCCTCACTTCAATAATAAGAAAGTGAGCAACCAGATGTTAATTAGATGTTAATTATTGTGGTGATTCAATATACAACTATTGAATCATTATTTTATACACCTGAAACTAATATAATGTTCTATCAATTATATCTTAATAAAAAGTAAAATTTATCCTCTGAAAATAAAACAAAGTAGGCAACCCAGTTCTTTAAAATTGATGAAATATTTGAACAGAGACTTTACAAAAGATAGTACATGAAGAGCTAACAAGTACATGAAAAGATTCTGTGTTATTAGTTATTATGGAGATGAAAATTGAAACCAGCACTAAATACCACTTCATACTCATTAACATGACTAATATTAAGAAGATTGACTATACCAAGTGTCATAGTTTTCTAGGAAAATGCAAAATGCTACAGGCACTTTAAAAAATAGTTCAGCACTATCAGGTTCAATCAAACATATATCTACACTATGAACCAGTAATTCTTCTATTTATGCAATGAAAGTGAAAACATTTGTCCATTCAAAGACTAATATAAGGATGTTCATAGAAGCTTTATTCACAATAGCCCAAAGCTGTAAATAACCCAGAGGTCTATCAACAGGTGAATGGACAAATTAATGTATATATACAATACATTCAACAGAATACTACTTAGCAATAGAAAGAACTATTGAAAAACAAAACAACATGAGTGGATCTCAGGAGTATCTATTGTATATTCTATGTGTATGATGTTCTAGAATAGGCAAAAGTAAGCTCTGGAAATCACTAAACTGGTGTAGTGGGTTCCTGTAGGTTTGGGGAGGGCCTGGGAAAGGGCAAAAGGAAAAACACTGGGTTATAGAAATGTGCCATGTCTTGACTGCAGTGGAAGTTGTACAGGTTTACATATTTGTCCAAACTCATCTCAGTGAATTCTTATATAAATTGTACTTCAGTTAAGTAAAGACGTCAGGAAGAAGGTGAGCAAATCTACCTAGGAGCCCAGGATCCCTGGGAGAGAGGGGGATGGGTCTAATACACCCTATTTTCCAAATATATTCTTGCATTCAACACTTTTAAATTATTTATTATTTATTTAATTGTGACTAAAATAGATGTAGTATCTATTTTGTATTGGACACTGTGCTAAGCACTGGGATCCAGTAGTACATAAACATAATAGATAAATCTTTGTACTCATGATGGAAGACAAATAAATACCTAAATTGTCAGGTGGAGACAAGAGACATGAGAGAAAATAAAGCAAAGTAAAAGGGAAAATGATGAATTACAAGATTGGTGGGGAGAGTCTATTATACAAAGTAAGGCCACAGAAAGCTTCTTGTAAGATCACACAGAGCACTCACCTGAAAGACAAACACTCCAGGAAGAGGGAACAGAAAAACAGGAGCCTAGGCAAGCACATCTTTGCTTTGTTTGAAGTGACTGATGGAATGGAGCCCACGACGGAAGTGTGGTGGTTAGGCAGGGTCAAGGGCTGTGGAACTGATGCTGAGTGCAATAGGAAGCCATGAGAAGGTTCTGAGCCAAATACTTATTGACAATCACCCTCTGCCTGTTTGGACAGCAGACTACAGGTAGGCAGGGCTCCTCTTGCCTGCGAAATTTTACCCAGTTGCCTGCCATTGAGCAGCAAGCTGTCCCCCAGAAGCAGCAGAACCATGCAGATGAGATTTTTTCCTCTGTGAGCACTGACCTGTGTCAGTAAGCACGACTGGGCACTTAGCCTGTTCAGGACAGAGAAAGGTCAGTACCTGGCCCAACAGCCCGTCTGAGGCCCCAGGCCTCCTTAGGAAAGCCGGGCAGGCAGATGAGGACTCAGTCCTGGACTTTTCATCAGTTCTTGAAAAGCTCAAGTTCCAGCTCTAAATCAGGCAGCAGCTTTTGAGCACTTATCTTTAGCACAACCCACTAATTTGAATTGAATGCACCCATGAACGGGTGACCATACTACTTTGTGGCACTGCATGAGGCAGCACAGCAATTGGGACTGCAGGCCAGAACAACTCTCAACACAGTAGAAACTTCTAGTGTGCCCTGAGGTATCTCCAGAGCTGCAGTGCCAGGATGGCTATGGAATGACCTGGGTTGCGCCCACTGACAGTTACAACCTACATTAGAGGAGTGCACAGAGCCTTAATTACCAGTGTGTTCTGGTTGAGAAGACTCAAATGAGCTTGTTTCTCTTGGCTTCCTGAGACTTAGAATAAGCATGAAATAAAATATTTTACAAAGGAGCCATTTGCTTCTTTGCCAGAAAACAATCTGGCAGGACCTGGTGCCCGAGGGCCATCACTGCGAGCACAGAAATGAACAAAGGTGTATCTTTCTAGTTAGCTTATCTCCCAGGGCCAGTGGCCAGCCAGATTCTATAGCCCCACAGAGGTGGGCCTCTCCTCCCAGCCCACCCTACCTCCTGTTAGTGCAGTCAGAGATGAACACCTGTGAAAAGCAATGTTCAGTTCAGCTTTGTTATTCATGGGCACAGAAACTGTGAGGAAGCTAAAATGAGCACATTGAAATGCCTTTCAAATAAATTTGGGGAATTTTTGTTTAACATTTGGTTTAACATTTTTGTTACAAATAACATTCAGAATTAAGAATTGGTTTGAAACTCATAGACACAGAGAGACAAACACTGGTTGTCAGATGGAAGGGGGGTTGGGGCACTGGATGGAAGAAGAGAAGGGATTAAGGAGTGCAGGTTGGTACTTACAAAATATTCACAAGGATATAAAGTACAGCATAGAGAATAGTCAATAATATTGCAATAAATATGTTTGATGCCAGGTGGGTGCTTGAAATATTGGGAGGAACACTTTGTAAAGTATATGATTGTCTAACCATAATGCTGTATGCCTGAATTTAATATAAAATAATATTAAATGTAAATTATAATGGAAAAAAAAGAATTGGTTGGTTTGCTCCTTTAGAAACTTAGACTATATTGAGTGAAAGCTCACTCCTAAAAAGAAAAAGTATGATTTCCCAAAAGTATAAATAATATATTTAGGCCCATGCTTAAGTGGATGACACTATCTTCCTCTTTCTATAAATTTTGCCATCTGTGTTTATTTTTATTAAAAGGAATTAAACTTAAGTTTGAAGGACTTTCTGACATTTAGTAGGAACTGAAGAATTCCTGGAGTATCAGAAAATCAATGGTAGTGACTATGTTTGAAATAATGATTACTGTTTGTTATTAAATTTTAAAACTAAACTAACAAGTAAATAAACAATCCTTATTTACATATTCAATTACCATTTGTTAAGCACCTCCTTTACAAGTACCCCATACTGTACTGGAGGGGAACACCCCAACCCTGGAAATGGGAAATGGGCTTGAAGGCACCAGCGATGGTGAAGGAGCAGCTGCAGAGCAGCTGCCAAACCAGAGTATATTGCCTCGGCAGTGCGGGGGATTCTGGGAGAGACTTTAAAAGGCTAGCATGCAGAAATGCTGTTCATTCTCAGATTCTACCCTCTTTCCCAACCATGGGATGCTAGAGTGCCTGGGTCCCGGGCACTGGGGACCTAGTGGTCCAGGGACATTCTCAGGACACCTCTGTGAGTGCTCCAGGGCCTATCTGGAGTACAGCAGGCTCTGGTAAGAGGGGATGGAGGAGGCCTCCTGTGCAGGCCTGTCAGTGGCCAGCTTCTTCTCATCAGTGGGACAAGCCTTGCACCTCTCCTTCACACAGGAAGCTAAAGGAAGCTGTCATGGTCACTGTCTGATATTAGGTTGTCCATGGGCACCCCCAGAGGAGACCCCTGTTAGCAGTAGCTCCAGATGTGGCAGCTGTCTGCCTGCTGCCTGATGTTCCTCCAGTGGGGTGCCTTGGCAATGGCAGTTTCTGCCATTACTGCCACTCTGCCTGCTCCATCCCAGGAAGGGCTTCGGGCTCACTGCACTAATGTGTAGGACAGAGCTTAGAAGATCACTGGAGGGCAGAAGCTGGAGGAAGAGGACAAAGGGTGGGCCAGTAGGATGCCTGGACACACTGACCCTGAAGGATGTAAGGACAGTACTTTGGGTGGGAAGAGAGTTTTCTGGTACAGCCTTGAACTGAGTGGGCAGAGAGTGGAAGGGTGATATTCTTTGAGGCCTTTTAAAGGAAACAGGTTTTGAGGCAGACACCTGCCATTATTTCAAGCTGTATATACTTTAAATAAAGGATCACAGAAATAGAAATCACATGGAGGGTTATCAGTGGGAAGCGGGGGATGGGGAAAAGGTACAGAGAATAAGTAGCATAAATGGTAGGTACAAAATAGACAGGGGGGTTAAGGATAGCATAGGAAATGGAGAATCCAAAGAATTTATGTATGTTACCTATGAACATGTGCTAAGGTGGGGGGGATGCGGGTGGGAGGGGGTATTCAAGGCAGAGGGGAATAAAGGGGGGAAAATAGGACAATTAAATAGCAAAGTCAATAAAACATTTTTTAAAAAAAGGATTCCTTTTTCTTTCCACCCAGATCTGTCTCGAGAGTTTTTGTCTGTAGGCAGTGAGTGGAAGGACCCACTGGCTGTTCTGGACCAGCACAAGGCTGTCTGGTAACAAAACCTTTTTAAAAGATCAAAGAGCTGCATAATATGTTACAAAGTGACTTAGGCTGGAAACGAACCCTGACCCCATTAACCAACAATAGAATCCTGACCCTGAGGACAAACTCTTTGGGAATCTAAAATGTTGGAGAATAACCAGGCAGGGCCAATAGCTGGGTCATATCTTATTGAACTCTGTCTAGTGAGAATAATTCACAGAGCACTTCTCCCCTGGAGTTTGTCGCTATCTTTCTGATCTGTCCAGAAGCAGCCTAGTAGAAATTCAATTGCAAAAATAAGGTAAAAATTTAAATTAAAAATAATAGAAAATTGAAAACATCAAGTTTTCTTGAGCAGTTATAATGAAAGCAGGACAACATTGGTGACTTAACCAATCAGCTGTGTTTTTTTACTTGAAAAACATTCTTTCAATATAATTTATCTCTCTCTCTTTCTTAAGTTATTATTTCTAAAATTCATATAACAAATATTGGTTTAACCCAAGACAATGCTTAAAAATAAATATTCTGCATACTTTTCTACACATTGTGAGTGCTCTAGAATAGCCTAAATCCCAGTGGGGTTTTGACACCTCTTAAGCTAGTTTAAGGAAGTGAAGGAATTCCCCAGCAGTATAAGAAATTTTTTCATTGGGTAAATATTTTGATCAACTGGAACCTTGAAGGGGGTACATATTTAACAGTGAAACAGAAAAGCACTGCAGAGCCCAAGTCTTTCTGAAAAAAAAAAACAACAACTGAGGAATGATTATCATTTTGGAATCAAAGTGGGTACTGTTATCTCACCAAATGCCAGGATGGACATGAAAATTCTTATAAGAATACAACTCAAGTAGACAAGGAACATGCAAAATAGAGAGTAGAAGTGAGCTTTCAAGTTGTAACATATTCAAAGCAGAGAGAACCAAACCACACAATAAATACACAAAGAGATGCCATCCCTACCAAGCCATTTGCAGACAGTAGGGCAGGCAGAGTTGTTCTCCTTAAACCCTGTGCTTAGAAATTGTAAAAAAATGTTTCAAATCCTTTTATTGAACAATTGCAGAAATAGAAACCAAAATCTATCTCAGCAATCAAGATGGAAATTCCTGATATTAGGATGCAAGGATTCCAGAAGAGAATGGTATGAAATAAATACAGTGTAAGTCATCTGGGACACAAAGAACAATAAAACCAGAACCAGAAAAAAAAAATGGCTTTATTCATAGCTGGCTCAAGTTGTATGATGTCTAGTGAGGGAAGATGGGAAGTTAATATCAAAACTAAGCCGTATATATGGTAGTAATTATATGTTTATAAATAATATACATTTCCTAAATATGCAACAAAGAGGTTTGTACATGGTCTCTTTTTGTAGTGTGGATTCAAGTATTTGTAACTATAAAAAGAGAACCAGAAGGACATTTCATAATACTCAGGGAAGAATCCATCAAGAAGACATAAACATATATGCACCCAACATAGGAAAATACATAAGGAAAATCGTGGAGGACTTCAAGAAAGATCTTGACAGCAACACTATTATAGTAGGGGATTTTAACATCCCATTGCCAAAAATGGATAGATCTTCCAAACAAAATATCAACAAAGACATTGCAGCATTGAACAATGTCCTAGACCAAATGCACTTAACAGATATATATATGGATACTTTCATCCCAAAGAAGCAAAATACACGTTATTTTCAAATGCACATGGAACATTTTCAAACATAGAACACATGATAGGACACAAAACAAGCCTCAACAATTTGAGAAAATTGAAATCATATCAAGCATTTTCTCTGACCACAACAGACTGAAACTAGAAATCAATTGTAAGGAAAAAATGCAAAACACTCAAACTCATGAAGATTGAATAGCATTCCATTAAACAATGAATGAGTTAAGAATGAAATCAAGGAAGAAATCAAAAAGTTTCTGGAAACAAATGAAAATGAACTCACAACAGTCCAAAACTTATAGGACACAGTGAAGACAGTACTGAGAGGGAAGTTCATAGTGATACAGGCCTACCTTAAAAAGATAGAAACATTTCAAATAAACAACTTAACCCTATGCCTACAAGAACAGGAAGAACATCAACAAAGACTCCACAGCAAGTAGAAGGAAAGAAATAACTACCATCAGAGCAGAATTCAACAACATAGAGACTAAAAGCACAATTCTAAGGATCAATAAGTCCAGGAGCTTGTTCTTTGAAAAGATAAACAAAATTGACAAGCCTTTAAAGACTCACCAAGAAAAAAGAAAGAGGACCCAAATAATCAGAAATGAAAGGGGAGAGATTACAACTGATACCACAGAAATACAAAGGATTGTAAAAAATGATGACAAAGAACTATATGCCAAGAAATTTGAAAACATGAGTGAAATGGATAAATTTCTAGAAAAATATAATCTTCCAAAACTGAGTGAAGAAGAAGCAGAAAGACTGAACAGACCAATAACAGCTGATGAAGTCAAAGCAGTAATCAAAAAACTTCTAGCATGCAAAAGCCCTGGCCTGGGTGGTTTCATAGGAGAATTTTACAAAACATTTAAGGAAGAGCTAACCCTTATCCTTCACAAATTAGTCAAAAAGAAAATCCAAGATGACTGAAGACTCCCAAACTCTTTTTATGAAGCCAGCATCACTCTAATCCCAAAACCAGATAAAGACACGCCAAAGAAAGAAAACTTCAGGCCAATATCACTGATGAACATAGACACTAAAATCCTCAACAAAATATTGGCAAACAGCATCCAGCATACATTAAAAGGATCATATACCCTGACCAAGTGGGATATATCCCAGGGATACAAGGATGGTACAATATTTGAAAATCACTAAATGTAATACATCATACAAACAAAGGGAAAGGCAAAAATCACATGATCATATCAATAGATGCAAGAAAAACATTTGGTAAGGTACAACACCCAATTATGATAAAAACACCCAGTAAAGTGGGAGTAGAGGGAACATACCACAACGTAATAAAGGCCATATATAAGAAACCCACAAACAAAATCATACTCAATGGGAAAGAAGTCAAAGCTTTCCTACTAAGGTCAGGAACAAGACATGGATGTCTGCTTTCACTATTTGCATTCAACATACCATTGGAAGTCCTAGCCCAAGCCCTCAGACAAGAATAAGAAATAAAAGGCATTCAAATTGGAGAGGAAGCAAAACTTCATCATTTGCAGATGACATGATAGTATACATAGAAAATCCTATAGACTCCACCAAAAAACTACTCCACCTAATAAATGAATTTGGAAAAACAGTGGAATACAAAGTCAATATTCAGAAATCAAAGGCACTTCTGTGCACCAACAATGAAATACATGAAACAGATATCAGGGGGAAAATCCCATTTGATACAGCAAAAAGAAAAATAAAATACCCAGGACTCAACCTAAGCAAGGATGTAAAAGACCTGTACTCAGAAAACTGCACAACTCTGAAGAAAGAAATCATAGAAGACACAAACAAATGGAAGCATGTACCATGCTCATGGATTGGAAGAATTAACATCATCAAAATGTCCATACTACCCAAGGCAATTTATAGATTCAATGCAATCCCTATTAAGGTACCATTAACATATATAGGGAACCAATCTGTATGGCAGTGAAAAATGTAGCTCAGCCCTGATTTGGAAAACCAGCAGGCACAAGGGAACACACAGGAGCCAGGCCCACAGATTGGCTTTCCCATGAAAAACCAGGACTGCATTGTACCTAGGCAACTTTGAAGTTTGCTTTTGCTAAAACTCCCTCACCCTGAATTGAGGCAGCAAATGCTTACTGCATATCTTTAAAATAACTTCCTAAAGTCTGTGCTAATTCTCCCAAGGATGGAGTGTAACCAGATCAATCACTTTTATTGTTCTCTTACATCTGCAACATTTTTTTCTTTGTTATCTGTAAAAGGTGATCAGCAACATCATTTCCTTTGTTATCTCAAAAATATAATCATTTAAGCAAACCTAGGCATAATGAATGAGAACCTTCTTTGATGTATGCTACTAGAAAGCAATAAAAGCCTGTCCATGCAAGGGTCAGGGCAGTCTCTCACTCAGAGAGTGACCATGCCATCCCTTTCTCTCCACAGGACTCCTGAAGTCTGTGTGATATTGTTCATCACATCCACAGCACAGGAGACACTGCTAGTTAGAGTTCACATCAGACATATTTCCCAGATACAGAACAAAATTTCAAAAATTTATATGGAACCTAAAAGATCCTGAAGAGCCTCAGCAATTTTGAGAAAGAAGAACAAAGTAGGAGGGATCACAATACCTAGTATCAAACTTTATAACACAGCCACTGTAATCAAAACATTCTGGTACTGGCATAACAGAAACATGGACCAATGGAAGAGAATAGAGAACCCAGAAATGAACCCAAGTCTCTATGGCCAATTAATGTTCAACAAAGGGGGAAGGAACATAAGACGGAATAAAAACAGCCTCTTCAACAAATGGTGTTGGGAGATCTGGACAGCTACATTCAAAAAAAGAAACTTGACCACCAATTTACACCATACTCAAAAATAAATTCAAGGTGGATAAAAGACTTAAATATAAGTCATGACACCATAAAAATCCGAGAGGAAAACATAGGCAGGGAAATCTCAGATATTCCACGCAGCAATATTTTCACTGATATGTCCCCTAAAGTAAGGGACTTAAAGGAAAGATTAAACAAATGGGACTTCATAAAATTAAAAATCTTCCACATGGCCAAAAAACAGCATTAAAATGAAAACATAGCTAACTATATGGGAAAAAATATATTTCTTTTTTTTAAAGATTTTATTTATTTATTTTTAGAGAGGGAAGGGAGGGAGAAAGAGAGAGAGAGAGAAACATCAATGTGAGGTTGCTGGGGGTCATGGCCTGCAACCCAGGCATGTACCCTGACTGGGAATTGAACATGCAACACTTTGGTTCACAGCCCACGCTCAATCCACTGAGCTATGCCAGCCAGGGCTGGAAAAGATATATTTCAATAAAACCTCAGGCAAGGGTTTTATCTCCAAAATATACAAAGAACTCACAAGATTCCATTCCAGGAAGACAAAAAACTCAATTAAAAAATGGGCAAAAGACTTGAACAGACACTTCTTCAAGGAGGACAGAGAGAGAGCCCAGAGACATAAAAACATGCTCAGCATAACTAGCCATCAGAGAGATGCAAATTAAAACCACAGTGAAATATCACTTCACACCAGTGAGAATGGCCATCATAAACAAAGCAACAAACAAGTGTTGGAGAGGATGTGGAGAAATGGGTACTCTAGTGCACTGTTGGTGGGAATGCAGACTGGTGTATCCCCTGTGGAAAACTATGGAATTTCCTCAAAAAACTAAAATTGGAATTGCTTTTGATCCTATGTACCCCAATGTTCATAGCAGCACATTTTACAATAGCCAAGTGCTGGAAGTGCCATTCAGTGAATAAATGGATCAGAAAACTATGGTACCTTCACACAATGGAATACTATGCAGCAGGAAGAAGAAGGAGCTCCTATTCTTTGCAACAGCATGAATGGAACTGGAGAGCATTATGTTAAGAGAAATAAGCCATGTGGTGAAATGCAAATACCATTTGATTTCACCTGTAAGTGGAATCTAATCAACATAACAAATAAGGAAGCAAAATATAACCAGAGACATTGAAATTAAGAACAGACAGAGAGTCACCAGGGGTGAGATGGGAGGGATAATGGTGCGGGGAAGGGTGAAGTGTTTTCAGGAACAACTATAAAAGACACATGGACAAAACTTAAGGAGGTTGGAGTCAGGAAAGGGAGATGGGGATGGCTGGGGTGGTGGGAAATATGGCGAGGGAGTCAGAAAACTATACTTAAACGACAATAAAATTTTTTAAATAAAAAACGAAAACCTTTTTGAAAGTATAATGACAGAAAACTTCCCTACATGGGTGAGAGAAAAAGTTACGGAAGTTCAGGAAGCACAGAGGGTCTCAATCAAGATGAACCCAAAGAGGCCCACTCCAAGACACATCATAAAGAAAATGGCAAATTCAAAGACAGAGAGGATCTTAGGGCACCAAGGGAGAAACAGCTAGTAACAAAGAAAGGAGCTCAAATAAGAGCTATCAGGTGATTTCTGAACAGAAACACTAGAAGCAGGAAAGGAATGGCTAGAAATATTCCAGATAATGAAAAGCAAAGACCTGCAACCGAGACTCCTCTACCCAGTAAGACTGTTATTTAAAATGGAAGGAGAAGTAAGGAGCATCCCAGGCTAAAAAAGAAAAAATAAATAATAAAAAAGCTAACATAGTAAATCTCCATGAAACCAGCAGTGGAAGAGACTTTAAATGGACTACTTTACCTAGATGAAGAAAGAGCAAGAGCGAGATAGAGAGAGGAACATAGATACAAAGGGAAAAAATGGCAATAAATAGGTACTTATTGATAATAACTTTAAATATAAATGGATTAAATGCTTCAATCAAAAGACATAGGATATGAATGGACAATAAAATGTGACCTGCATAATGCTGTATACAAGACAACCATATCAGAACAAAAGATATACACAGACTGAAATTGAAGGGATGGAAAAAAATATTCCAAGCATTCAACAAACAAATGGATATGAAAAGAAAAAACCTGGGGTAGCAATACTTACAACAGGGAAAAGACTTCAAAACAAAGGCCATAACAAGAGACAAAAAAGGTCACTAGTAATACTTAAGGGATCAGTCCAACAAGAGGATATAACCTTTGTGAACATACATACACCAAATATAGGATCACCTAAATATATAAGAAAAAATTTAGAGGACTTTAAGAAAGAGATCAACAACAATATTTTCATCATATCAGGTTTTAAAACCTTACTATCAAAAATGGATAGGTCATCCAAACAAAAAAAATCAACAAGAATATTGTGACATTAATTAATAAACTAATTAATTAATTAACTTCCCCCACCTCAATGAAACTGACTTCCCACCCTTGATCCCACTTCACTTTGGCTTTGACTAAATGTTCTTTGTACATGTTCCCTGACAACCCTTTCCCTTCTTTCCCCCATTATTCCTCTCCCCTACCTCCTCTGGTTGCTGTCAGTTTGTTCTTGATTTCAATGTCACTGGTTATATTCTGTGTGCTCATTTGTTTTGTTGACTATGTTCCACTAGTAGGTGAGATCATATGGTATTTTTCTTCCAATGCCTGGCTTATTTCACTTAGTATAATGCTCTCCAGATCCATCCATGCTGTTGTAAAAGGGAGAAGCTCCTTATTTCTTTCTGCTATGTAGTATTCCATTGTATAGATGTACCATAGTTTTTGATCCACTCATTTACTCATGGGCACTTAAGCTGCTTCCAACTCTTGGCTATTGCAAATTGTACTGCTATGAACATTGGGGTGCATAAGTTCTTCTGGATTGGTGTTTCAGGATTCTTAGGGTATAACCCTAGTAGTGGAATTACTGGGTCACAGGTATTTTCATTTTTAGGGTTCCTTTAGCAAATTCCACACTATTTTCCATAGTGGTGGCATCATCTGCATTTCCTCCAACAGTGTACTAAGTTCCATTTTCTCTACAACATCACCAGTGCTTGTTGTTTGTTGATTTTTTTTATGATTATATTCTGACAAGTGAGAATTGGTATCTCATTGTGGTTTTAATTTGCATCTCTCTGAAGGCTACTGATGTTAGGCTTCCTTTCATAAGTCTCTGGGCCCTCTGTATGTCCTCCTTGAAAAAGTGTCATGGGGGTCCTTTGCCCATTTTTTAATTCCGTTGTTTGTCTTCCTGGTGTGGAGTTGTGTGAGTTCTCTATATATTTTGGAGATTAAGATCTTGTCTGAGATATCATTGGCAAATGTGTTTTCCCATAGGGTTGGTTTCTTTTCATTAGCCAATATTCTCTTTAGTCATGCAGAAGGTTTTTATTTGATGAAGTCCCATTTGTTTAATCTTTCCTTTATGTCCTTTACTCTAGAGGAAATATCAGTGACAATACTGCTGCATGAAATATCTGAGATATTCCTGCCCATGTTCTTCCTGAGGACTTTTATGGTGTCACAACTTATATTTACGTACTTTATCCATCCAAAATATCCATATCCAAAAATAAACTCAAAGTGTATGGTGTAAATAATGATGCTCTAGATCAATGGACTTAATTGATATTTACAGAGCATTTCATCCCTGCAAAGAGAAAAACATACATTGTTTTTGAAGGCACATGGATCATTTTCAAAGATAAATCATATGGTAGGACACAAAACAAGCATTAACAAACTCAAGACAATTGAAATCATATCAAGCATCTTCTTCATAATCACAATGGCTTGATACAAGAAACCAAGCTAAAGGAAAAAACTCAAAATTTCATGTACAGGCAGACTGAATAACATGTTATTAAATTATGAATGGGTTAACAATGAGATCAAGGGAGAAGTCTAAAAGCATCTGGGAACAAATGAAAATGAACACATAACAACACCAAATCTACGGGATACAGCAAAGGCAGTCCTAAGAAGGAAGTGATAACAATACAAGTCTGCCTGAAGAAGATAGAAAAATTTTAATTAAACAACCTAACCCTACATCTAAATAACTACAGGAACAGCAACAAACAAAGCAAAGAGACAGTAGAAGGAAGAAAATAATCAAGATCAGAGTAGAATTAAATGATATAGAGACTTAGAAAACACTTCAAAGCATCAGTGAATCTAGGAGCTAGTTCTTTGAAAAGATAAACAAATTTGACAAACCTTTAACCAGATTTACCAAGAAAAAAAGAGAGAGGATTCAAATAAATAAAATCAGAAAGAAAGAGGAAAAGTAAGAACTGATACCAAAGAAATACAAGGGATTGTATGAAATTACTATGAACAACTATATGCCAAGAAATTGGACAATCTGAGCAAAATGGATACATTTCTAGAAACATACAATTGTCCAAAACTGAATCAAGAAGAAAGCCTGAATAGACTGATAACAACCAGCAACACTGAAGCAGTAATTAAAAAACTCCCAGCATACAAAAGTCCTGATGGACCTGATGGCTTCAAGGTGAGTTTTACCAAATATTCAAAGGATAAACTCCTATAATTCTCAAACTATTTCAAAAAATTCAAGAAGAGGGGAGACTCCCAAACTCTTTATAAGGCCAGTATCATCCTAATTCCAAAACCAGGTGAAGACACAGCAAAGAAAGAAAAGTAGAGGCCAATACTTCTGATTAATATTGAAATCCAGCAATACATTAAAGATCATACAACATGATCAAGTGGGATTTATCCCAGGGATGCAAGGATGGTACAATATTCACAAAGCAGTAAACATAACACCATATAAATAAAATGAAGGAGAAAAATCACATGATCATATGAACAGATGCAGAAAAAGCATTTGATAATATCCAGCACCAATTTATGATAAAAACATTTAGCAAAATAGGATTAGAAGGAGCATATGTCAGCATAATAAAGGCTATATATGAGAAACCTACCACAAACATTATAATCAATGGGAAAAAACTAAAAGCTTTCTGTTAAGATCAGGAACAAGACAAGGGTTACCATTTTCACCACTCTTATTTAACATAGTACTGGAAATCCTAGCCACAGTTATTAGACAAGAAAAAGGAATAAAAGGCATCCAAATTAGAGAGGACAAAGTAAAAATGTCATTATTTGCTGATGACATGATAATATACATAGAAACCCTACAGTCTCCACTGAAAATCTACGCAACCTAATATGTGAATTTTGCAAAATAGTGGAATATAAAGTCATTATCCAAAAATTAATGGCATTTCTGTACACCAACAATAAACTATCAAAAAAAGAAACTAATTAAAAGCTTTATTTACTATAACAACAAGAAAAATAAAGTACTTGGGAATAAATTTAATCAAGGAGATAAGAAACCTGTGCTCTGAAAACCAAAGAACACTGAAAGAAGAAATTGAAGATCAAATAAATGGAAGCATATATTGATATGGGTTTTGAAAGCTATAGATACAGATATGGGTAGTGAAGATTCCTGAATAAGAAGAATTAACATTATTAAAATGTCCATACTACCCAAAGCAATCTATAGATTCAATGCAATTCCTATTAAAATACCAATAGCTTATTTCACAAATAAAGAACAAATATTTTAAAAATGTATATGGAACCAATAAAGACCCTGGGTAGCCTCAGAAATCTTGAAAAAGAGGAACAAAATTGAAGGGATCACTATACCTGATACCAAACTATACTACAAGGCCACTGTAATCAAAACAGTCTGTTTCTGGCATAAGAACAGACACACAGATCAGTAGAACAGAATAGAGATCCCAAAAATAAACCCATGTCTCTATGGTCAACTAATATTTGACAAATGGGGCACAGCACACAATGGAGTAAAAATAGCCTCTTCAATAAATAGTGTTGGGAGAACTTATTGGTACATGCAATAAAAAGAAAAAAAAGAAAAAAGAAAGAAAGTAGACCACCAACTTACTCCATACATCAGAATAAACTTAAAATGGCTAAAAAACATGAATATAAGTCATGATACAATATAAGTCCTAGCAGAAAACTTAGTAAAATCTCAGATACCCCACACAGCAATAGTTTCACCAATACACCCCCTAGAGCAAGGAAAATAAAGGAGAGAATAAACAAATGGGACTACATTAAATTAAAAGGCTTCTGCATGTCTAAAGAACCCATCATCCAAATGAAAAGAAAAAAGTTTTATGGGAGAATATATTTGCCAATGATACCTCAGACAAAGGTTCAATTTCCAAAATATATAAAGACTTACATGACTCCACACCAGTAAGATAAACAATCCAATTAAAAAGTGGGCAAAGGACCTGAACAGACACTTCTCCCAGGAGGACATACAGGTGTCCCAGAGACATATGAAAGGATGCTCAGCATCACTAGCCATCAGAGGGATGAAAATTAAAACCACAATTAGATACCACTTCACACTGGTGAGAATGGCCATCATAAACAAATCAACAAACAAATGCAGATGAGGATGTGGAAAAAATGGAACCCTAGTACACTGTTGGTGGAAAAGTAGGCTGGTGCAGGCACTGTGAAAACAGTGTGGAATATCCTCTAAAAAACTAAAAATGGAACTGCCTTTTGACTTGGCAATTCCACTCCTAGGATTAAACCCTGAAAATCTGGAACTACCAATTCAAAAAATCTATGCACCTCAATATTCATAACAGTGTTATTTACAATAACCCAGTGCTAGAAAGAGCCTAATTGCCCATTAGTAAATGAGTGTATTAAAAAAACTGTGGTACATTTACACAATGAGTTACTATGTAGCAGAAAGAAAGATGAAACTCCTACCCTTTATGACAGCATGGGTGGAACTATGGAGTGTTATACTAAGTAAAATAAGCCAGGAGGTAAAAGATAAATACCATATGATCTCTCCAATAAGTGTAAACCAATCAACAAAACAAACAAGCAAGCAAAATAGAACCAGAGACATGGAAATAAAGAACAAATGGACAGTGACCAGGAGGGGAGAGCAGGGTAATGGGGGAATGAAGAGGAAGGGTCAAGTCAAGGAACACATATAAAGGACCAATAGACAAGGACCACAGGGTAAGGATTGAATGTGGGAGAGGGGTGGTGGACAGGACAAAGGAGAGCAATGGGGAGAAAATGGTGACAGTGGTAGTTGAACAATGATAAACTATTTTTTTTAAAGAAATGGGCAAAGGACCTGAATAGACACTTCTCCAAGAAGGACAATCAAATGGGCCATAGACATATGAAAAAATGTTCAACATCACTAGCCATCAGAGAGATACAAATTAACACCACAATGAGATATCATCTCAGACCTGTCAGAATGGCTATCTTTTTTTAAATCAGCATACAAGTGCTGCTAAGGATGTGGAGAAAAGGGAACCCTAGTGCATTCTTTGTGGGAATACAGACTGATGTAATCATTGTGGAAAACAGTATGGAATTTCCTCAAAAAGTTAAAAATGGAACTGCCTTTTCACACAGCGATTCCACTGCTAGGAATATAGCTGGACTCTTGAAACACCAATTCTAAAATACTTATGCACCCTTGTGTTCACATTTACTATAGCAAGTGATGGAAAAGGCCTAATTGCTCATCAGTAGATGAGTGGATTAGAAAAAACTGTGGTACATTTACATAATAGATTATATGTAGCAGAAAGAAAGAAGGTATCCTTATCTTTGTGACAGCATGGATGGAACTAGACACTATTATGCTAAGTGAAATAATCCAGTCTGTGAAAGACAAATATTGTATGACCTCACTTATAAGAGGAATCTAATGAACAAAATAAACTAACAAGCAAAATAGAACTAGAGACATGGAAACACAGAACAGACTTATGGTTGTCAGAGGGGAGAGGAGTGATTGTGGAAAAAAGTGGAAGGGATTAGTCAAAGAACAGGTATGAATAACTCATGGACATTAACAATTGTGTGGGGATTAACTATGGGAGCTGGGGGTGGACTGGGAGAAGGAGGGCAAATGGGGAAAAATTGGAACCATTGTAATAGAATAAATAATAACAAAAAATAAAAATAAAAAATACTTATAACAAAAGTTAAAATTTTAAAAGTAAAAAAGAAAGATAAAATTAACTTTAATGTTTTGTTAAACCCAATATATCCAAAATATTATTTTGACATGTAATCAATTTTAAAACCGTTGAGATATTTTAAAACTTTTTCAGTCTTTGAAATCCAGTGCATATTTTATACTTACAGAACATCTCAATTTAGACTAGCCATATCACAAGGGCCCAAGAGCCACCATGGCTGCTGGCTACAAACGAAACCACCCAGATGAAGAGCACACACAACTGTGTGTGTGTGTGTGTGTGTGTGTGTGTGTATGAGAGAGAGAGAGAGAGAGAACATAGGTAGCAGCTAAATAGAATACAGAGAAGAGAAAACACTGATTATGACACAATTGAGTTGGCAGTAGTGATTTTCTTGGCTTTGCTATTTATTTTGAGAAAATAGAGAATATCTCTGAAGAGGGAAAAGCTGAAGTACTTAGGAGGTTTTTCTGGCAACATTTTGCACTAGTACAATCCACAAGTTTTATTTAGAAGCTTCATATATTCCCTTGTTCCATGAGGCTTGACAGAGAAAAGAGGCAATTTTTCAAGTGAAGAGCTAGTTAACTTGAATGGCTAGTGAAAGTCCCATGACATTGAGAGAAATAAATACAAATAGCAATTTAATCAAATCACATGGTGCTTATTAAATAAAAAAAGGAAGAAGATGCCTGTTACATCTTTATCCTCAGATACCAAGAGAAATCCTCAGCTAACATAAACCTGTCCTGCACATATAGGCCTGACCTAGGTCTAACTTGGAGTGTTGAGGTTACTATCTACGGTCCAGTTGTCTGTCCTGCAGGAATTGGATTTTGTTCTTTCCCTTGTTTGTCTTTTATGTAAATGTGTTAGCTATGGAAAACTCAAATTCAGTCCTGGAATGCAGCCACTTGGAGTGCAATCTTCAGAACTGGATAAAAAGAGCTCTGTTTATTTGACTTAAAGAAATTGAGCACTTATATAAATTAAGAAATATAACAAATAGGTTAATGGTAGGAAACAGCCTGTTTTATACAAGGCAGCCTTGCTCCAGGCTGGGAGTCTGTTGTGTATTTAGGAAGCATTTTTTTCTAAGTACAGTTTCTTTGCTTCCTCAGATTTCAGCATTTCCACTGAGATCATTTAGAATGACATTTGTTACTAATCATGCATAAGTGTATCCCCTACAGTCCCACCCAGCTTCCATCCAAGGAGAGCACCTTCTAGAGCATCAATGCCAGAGTGGAACTCTTGATAGGAAATGGGAATAGTGCCCCAGAAGTTCCCTGAGCAGTATCAATGAGATCCCCATCTGACCAGCCGCACGATCTTCATTCGCTGAGGAGGATAAGCAAGTGATATCACGGTTTCCAGTGGAGGTGAGCTGGGATAGAAAAAAAAATCTCTTACCTGGAAGACAGGTAAGACAGGCAAAGATTTGGCTGTTGGACTAAGGATCCAGTTAATGGTAAATGATATAAAGATATAAGCTTGGGTTTATATGGGAAAAGTTACTGATTTTATCTGAACTGTTTAAATAAGACTCCTACTGCTTTCCTTCCTCTGAAGGTTAAGAGGAAAAATTTATGTGCCACACCCTTTCAAAGAGTCTCATCAATGAAAAGAGGTGTTCTATAAGCAGGTATAATTTCAGAAATTTTACCAAAGGTGTGGTAATATAGGCCAAATGTCCCAGGAATATTGAAAACTAAATAAAACTAAGATACCTGATTGGATTGGTGCCAGAAAAAGAGAAAATTTGCTCTGGTTTTAAAATGTTGTTTGAGTCAGCTTTACTGGACTTGTAAATGAATCGTGTAGAATCTACTATATGTATGTATTTTAAGAAACAGAAACCACATGCTATGGGAGGAATGGGCAAAAGACACGTGGAAATGATTTGCTTTTAGTCAGGTGCATAGCCATGCATTCCTTATGTCAGAGCCCAGTCAAGTCCAGAAGTCCTGAGTCCTCAGCTTCTTCTTTGAGCAGCAACCCATTTGCTCCCTCTCTCTCCTCAAAAGTTATGGGGTGACAGGAAGTGAGACAGATGAAGGTAAGAGAGCTTGCTCTCTGTATCCATGCTCTCAGGCAAGATGAGGAGGTGCTGCTAAGCTGTGTCATCTACTTGAGGGGTAGCCGTCATTCAGCCTGGGCACAGGCCCCTATGTTACTGGGAGTCTGCTGACCAGCAGTGGCACAGGCTGACCTGGGCACTTGCCCTGCTGTGGGAGCAGCATGGTGGAGCAGCCCAGTGTTTTGTCACAGCAGAGGCAGCCCTGGAAGTTTAGGAATAGGACACTGGACTGCTGAGTGCAAGCTGGAAGGGAAACAGATTCAGGGAGGTCATTCCACCCAGAACTTTCCTTCTAGCAGGATGGGTCTGAATTGTGGCAGGTGAGCCAAGCTGTTAAATCCATCATCATGGGCCTGTCCTCTACCTCTTACAATCCTACCTGTCTGAAGTATGGAGGTCTAGCGTTGGGATGAATTTTTCAACCTGTCTTCTTTAGGAGTCCAGAAGCCAGAATGCTGAGAAGAGCTGGGACCTGAGGCTGCATTAGGAGGTGACTCTGCTAGTGTGAGTATCTGGGCCCAGAGAGAAGAGGGAAGGCCAGGTGATGCCTTGTGTGAGCAGCTTCTTGTGTCACCAATGACTATTCTTATTTTTGCCTTATTTTTTCATTCTGCTTTGAACAGCCTGTGCCTTCAAATGTTTCCTGTATCTTTCTGAGCTCAGAATCAGATCTTCCCTTTGTCTTAAGTTCTTTTTTCCAAACTGTGGATAAGGAGTGGAGGAGCTACAGTTTGTGAAAGAGGGTAACTAGTGAGTTATATAGACCTTAAGAGATCTGCTCATCTCAAGGCTCATCCTAGCACCTGTGGAGCAGTGGGTTTGGAGGACAAACAGGTTATGAGTGGGTGGTGCTTCTGATTTTTTCTGAACAGCAGTTATATAATTTGCTAACTAAGGGATGATATGTAACAGGATGTCTGATCACAGAGGGCTTTGTGTTGCGTGGACCTCAACAGCATGGCCTGATGTGTTTGGCCTTGCCCTCCTCTATGTGTGTGCATGTATACACGCACAGTTTATGTTTCCTGGAAGTACCTCCTACCATCACAGGGGGCTATTCTGTGGTGCATTATCTTAAGTGAGCAGATTCTAAGGGCCATCCATATCAGGACTTCTGGAGTTGTCCTCCTTCCCAGGCTCAGGTGCCTTACAAGGTGCAGCTCTTCACTCGGCCACATAGCAACCATAACTGTGCTTAAGAAACCATGGGCCTCCAACTGGATATTGTGTAAAATTGTCATACCTGGTATCCTTTTCCCATCTAGAAAAGTTGTGCTTCATCTACTGGGCTCTCCTTTTTTGTATATACACTTCCTGCCCTGATTCTACCTGTCCTTCAAAGTCCTGGATAGACTAGAAGCTCAATAAGTGGTTCCTGAATAAAAATCCTGGATCATATGGAAAGAAGATTCAAATATGACAGCACCTTTCCCCCTTTTCTCCCTTGCTGTCATCAATGCTGAGAGGCTTAAAACTCTTTGTCCTTAGGAAGGCTGTTACTGTGGTCCATCTTTTTCATTATATCCGCACCACAGTGTGAGTTTATGAGTGACAGGGTTTCAATTTTTTTATTTCTCTATGCTTCTGTCTTACCTCCTATGGCACATGTTTCCTGTTATAGTAATGTTTTCTATGGATGCCTGTTCTCAGGAATCCCAGTACATAGGGGATCCCAAGATTTTTATAAATCAGGCAACCAGAGAATTTCACTTTTCTAACTCAAAAAGATATATTCAGCAGGAAGCAGTTACAAAATGACCTTCATTTCCATTTCTTTGAGAATGAGGAGTTAAAAATCTCAGGAGGAACTGTTAGATAGGACAAGGGTCTGAAGGTCTGGGTGTTTCTTACTAAATGCTATTCTTGCTAAATGTTAAAATATAGCACAGTATTTTGCAGACATAACTGGATGAGTTTGGCAGAATTCTAACAGATAACTGTGGCTAACTGTAGAGAAGAAATCAAAATGTAATTGACCAAATAGTGTGCAAAATCAATGGTGAAGCCTCCCTTCAGGGAAACAGAGATTTGGATGTGAATTCCCTACCTTTATTATTTGCAGCATTATTTAAAATTGCCTCATGACAACCACATCTTGTTCTCAAATAGAACACTCCAAGCAATGAAACCCTTGACTTTGGTAACATGAAGATACACTCAAGCAGGGACAGGTATTATTTGACCAGGAAAGAAACAGGGGAGAAGCTGGAGAAGGAGGTAGGGCACAGGCATCTAGGGAAGCAGTTCCCACTAACCATGCAGTAGGCTTCCATCAGTGTCCATCACATTCCAGGGCAGGGCCTACTGCTGGTGCAGAGAGAAGGCTTGCTTTCTTCTGCTTTCCTCTACCCTTCAGCCTTTCAGATGTCTCTGGCTGCTGTTCCCAGAGTCCAATTCAAAACAGCCTCTGTGGCCATGAAAGCCTCTGGAACCGTAGCCAGAAAGACAGCCATTTATACAATGAGAAAAGGGTGAAGAGGATGATGCTTGTTTCTTTCATTTGTTTAGATGAAAATAGCCTTATAGTTTGTTTTGTTTTGTTTTGTTTTGTTTTTGAAAACAAAATGCTATATATGCCTATTGCAAAATTTTCATCTAATTAAAAAACACAAAGAAAAAGAATAGTATAAAGGACTCATTGACAAAGCCAAAGGGGAGAAGGAATGAGGGTGGGAGGTAGGGGTGGGTAGGGTGTGGGAAAGTGGTATCAGGAAAATACAGATGACTGCACTGGAACAACAATAAAAAAAGAAAAAGAATACCACATCAAAACTACAACTAAACTACAGAACAACCATCATTCAGAACCACCTGAAATCTACCTGAACAAAAATCCTACAACTAAGGATATAAAGAAGAAGCTACATCAAGACTGGTAGGAGGGGCTGAAACCCTGCACAGACTGGTCCCACACTGACATGTGGCAGATAAACCTTGGGAGTAATATCTTATCTGAGGAGGTCCCCCTGAGAAGCAAGGAGTCTAAGCCCTACACCAGGCCCTCAGCCCAGGGTTCTAATGCTGGGAGAGAAGTCTGCATAACTTTTGGCTGTGAAAACCAGCAGGGATTTTGGCTGAGTGAGACAGAGGACTTTTGTCGTCCTAGGCCATTCCTCTTAAAAGGCCTGAGCACAGACTTACTGAGACTCACTCCCTCTGAATTCCAGTGCTAAGGAAGCAGCTCTAAAGGCAACAGGGACATATAGGGAAGGAGCTGAAGTGTCTGGCATCAGGGAGAGAACTGGAGAGATAGCTTTCTCTCAGACAGAAGTGCTGGCAGAGACCATTGTTCCTTTGATGAGTTCTGTCTCCAAGAGCTGCCAGGTGGGTACAATATCTGAGTCTCGATCAACCAGGCTATCGCAGTTCTGCCACCCTGGTGATTTCCTGAGTCCTCAACCCTTTCAACTTTTGAGACCACCTAAGCTGTTTCCAGTGACTTTTCCACACAAATTGCCTGTCCTGACTTAAGCTTCAGATTTTCCTAAAATCTCTCAAACTAGCAGCATCTGGCCTAAGTGAGCCTTTACCTAAGTGGCCCCAGGCTGGGAACTAGCAGCAGCCAAACATGGCTAACAGCTTGACTTTCAAGCCTAGCACAAGCAGCATCCTTTGCAGATTGCTTTCCAGCTCATGCCAGGTGGCCCTGTGCAGAACACAGGTGGTAGCTGATTTTGGCCTGCACCTCCCAGAAGGCCCCAGAGCCAGTGCACCCAGTGGACAGCTTCAGATGATGTTGAAGCACCACCACTACCCATGAGTTAGATAGGCATGAGCCAAGCAAGGGTGATAGGCCAAGTACAGAATGTAACCAGGGTAGAAAGCCCTGGTGTAACACAGGGGTACAAGCCAGGTAGCTACACTTGTGTTCATGATATTTTGGAAAAAAACCATCCAGAGGACCAGCAGATATGATGTGGACATGCTGTTTATTACTCACTCTACAGGAGAGTGCATTGATGGCAGCAGATGTGGCAGGAGACTGCACCCGCCTCCAGCCTTGGTGCTACTTATAGTATTTGGGAGGTAGCAGCATGGGAAAATTTTATACTCTTGTAAAAATACAAAAACTTGAGACACAAAGGCCTTGAGAGGGCTGGGACATCCAGATACAGACTGTTTTCCTTGTTCCTTAATGGCTGAGGTCATGGAGGGGCCATGTCCTAAGTTATCCCACACATGGGTGACAAGCAATGGGCAAAACTTAGAAACAAGGACCTTGCCCCCAGGATAACCTTTTTTTCCTTAGCTTATTGCTGGTCACGTGGTTTAGACCTCCTGACATTTTACATTGTTGGTCATGTGGTTCAACACCAACCTGACCTTTTCTCCACTGGATATTGGCAGTTGTGTGATAGACCCCCACAAAGGAGAAACAGGGGGCCAAAAAGTGGCCTCATTTCTCTCCCATATGGGCCTGTGCACAACCACTCTCTTAAGCATTAACCTGTAGGGATAATATCTTGGCCTCAGCTGCATTTCAAGAAAAGCAGCAAACCTGACAAACAACATCATGGCCCACATCAGGACCAACTGCATGTACTTATGACCTCCTGCCTTGGTACCAACCAATCAGTGGAGACCATGACCCTGTGGGATGCATGAGGAAAACAGATGAATATTCTATTGGGATCTTATGCTGAGACTGCCAGATAATGACCCTCAAGATGGAGAATACAGCGCACTCTCCCTCACAAGAAGGCACCTACACCTTTCCCTCTCATTCTCTCTCCACCAGGCATGTTACCTTTACCTTCCTCTCTCCTAAGCTCCAAGGCTGCCTTTTAAACATTGTAACTAGTTTCCTGGTCCCATTTTTTTCGGCCTCTGTGACTTTATATATAAACTTACTCTTGTACTTTGAGTCTTGGCTCTGAATCCTTTCTTAGCCAGAATTCAAATACCAAGGTTGCTGAACCAAGGTTTGGTCTGACTCCACCAGTCTAACACCTTGTGCCATTCTCTCTGCTGACACAACCACCTCCATAAAGTGACACACTCAAGTGGTAGACTTAGTGGGTACCAGATCTCCACTGAAATAAGTCCTTCTCTGCCATGTGAGCCCCTGCTCAGCTGATTTGCCACAGTGGTCAGAGGTCAGTGGTCACAGCCAGTATTTACAGCTCATCAACCTGGGGTAAATCACTTCCACTGATATGCCAAAAGCAACCAAGGCTTAACTACAATAGGAGGGTGTACACAGCCCACATAGGGATGTATTCTAAGTGCCCAGCTTGGGTGATAGGGGAAACTATGCCACTACTACAACTACTACACAAGGCCACTCTGCCAAACTCAAGAGGCAAAGCAGCTCCACCTAATATATAGAAACATACTCAGGGAGGCTGTAAAAATATGGATACAAACATGTCCCTAATAAAAGAATAGAACAAAACACCAGAAAAGAAACTAAACAAAATGGAGTAGAACAATCTATTAGATGCAGAGTTCAAGATACTGGTTATAAGGATGCTCAATGAGCTTAGCAAGAACCTCAATAGCATAAAAAAGAACCAGTTGAAAATAAAGTATACACTAACTTAAATGAAGAATAATTTACAGGAATCAACAGTAGACTAAATGAAGCCAAGAATCAAAACAGAAACTTGGAACATAAAACACCCTATCAGAACAGCAAAAGAAAAAACAGATAATCCCCACCAAATGACAATAGTATAAGGAGCCTTTGGGACATCTTCCAGCATACCAACATTTGCATCATGGGAGTGCCAGAAATAAAAGAAAGAAAACAAGAAATTGAAAACCTATTTGAAAAAGCAATGACAGAAAACTTTTCTAATCTGGTGAAGAAAATAGACATACAAGTCTAGGATGCACCCAAACAGGCCCACACCAAGACACATCATAATCAAAATGCAAAAGGTTAAAGACAAAGAGAGAACTTAAAAACAGCAAAAGAAAGAGTTAGTTACCTACAAGGGAGGTTCCATAAGACTGTCAGCTGATTTCTCAGTAGAAACCTTGCAGGCCAGAAGGGATTGGTAAAAAATATTCAAAGCGATGAAAAGCAAGGACCTATAGCCAAGATTACTCTACCCAACAAATCTATCATTTAGAATTGAAGGACAGATACAGAGCTTCCCAGACAAGAAAAAGCTAAAGGAGATCATCACCACCAAACCAGTATTAAATGAAATGTTAAAGGATCTTCTTTAAGAAGAGGACAAAGATCAAATATATGACAAATAAATGGCAATGCATGTCTATCAACAATTGAATCTAAAAAAAAAACCAAAGAAATGAACAAGCAGAGCATAAACAGACTCATAGATACAAAGAACATTTTGACGGTTGCCAGATGGGAGGGTGGTTGGGGTGATGGATGAAAAAGGTGAAGGGATTAAGAAGTACAAATTGGTTGTTAAAGCATAGTTATGAAGATGTAAAGTACAGCATAGGGAATATAGTCAATACTATTCTAATAACTATGTAGGGTGTCAGATGGGTGAGAGATTTATTGAGATGTCTAATCACTGGGGTATACACATGAAAGTAATATAATATTGTATATCAAATGTAATTGAAAAATAAAAATTATTTAAAAAAGAATAGTCATGGGGATATAAAGTACAGCACAGGGAATATTACCTATAATATTCCAATAATAATGTAATAACTATGTATAGTGTCAGATGGATATGAGTTTTATTGGGATGATCAATCAATAAGTTAATACAATGTCTAATCACTGGGGTGTATAACTGAAACTAACATAGCATTGTATGTCTATATAAATTGAAAAATTAAAATTCAGTTTTTAAAATATTATATTTATTTATTTTTAGAAAGAGAAGAAGGAAAGGAGAAAGAAAGGGAGAAAAACATCAATGTGTGGTTGCCTCTTGCATTCCCCCTACTGGGGATCTGGCCTGCAACCCAGGCATGTGCCCTGACTGGGAATTGAGCCAGCATCCTTTTGGTTCGCAGGCCAGCACTCAATCCACTGAACCACAGCTCTAGGGCTAAAACTGATTTTCAAAAAAATTTTAAAATATGTATATTACTCATGATATTGCCACTAAAAAGAAAACATTATCATTTTTTTTCATATAAATGAGTACACATTCACATACACACTGAGGATGAGAAGACATTTAGACATCTATTTCCCATACTTGCTCATTTTGTCTGGACTGTCCTAGCCTTGGGGTGGGTATGGTGGGAGGACAACACAAAAATTCCCATTCCAGATTATATACTCATTTTAAGTTGAAAATAATATCTTTTAGATTAATTAATCTCTTTGGAAGTAATCATTTGCTTAGTGTTCTAGGGTTTTTTCCTCCTCTTCCATTTCTAGGTCAAGACAATAAAAAGTTAAAGTTAAACACATAAGTAAACCTCTATTCCAATGCATTGTTTTCTGCTGTATGCAGCCCAGCATAATTTATGTGATATATCAGAAAGGGAAGACCTGTAATGATGTAACAGAAACCCTGCCCCTGAAATGGACAAGGGGTTGAACTGCACATGAATGCTTTTCCCTGGCAACTAGGGCAATGTGTGCTGGACCATAGAAGGGATTCTGAGGAGATCATTTAAAAAGAGTGCATGGAAATAGTGCTTCTTTTTTGGATCTCCCCTCCTTCCTGACCACCTGGGGTGGGAAGTCCTAAGTCCCAGACATTGAGGATGATAAGAGGAGAAGGGAGAGGGCTTGGGCCCATCAGCAGCCGGCCCCATGACCTTCTACTCACATGGGTCCATCAGTGGAGCATGGGCCTAACAATGGCAGGCCCTGTGCCCCTCTCCTGCACATACCCATCAACAGCAGCAGGCCTCATGCCCCTACCCTGGTGCAGGCATGTCAAAGGTCACCAGCACAAGACTGCCAATGGTCACCAGCACAGCCCTTGAGTGGTGGTAGGAAGAGAACTGCCCACTGTGAATAGGAGGCTTGGAGGTTCAGACTCTGAAAGATACCTGAAGTTAGATAGCAGCTGGAGACAAACTAAGCCACCTACATTAAGATACTTTTGGGTAGGATAAGATGTTCCTGGTGCAACCTGGAACTGAACTGGCAGAGAGTGACAAGGTGATTTTTCTTTGGGTGTCTTAGGCCAAAGTTTATGCACTCTCTTCAGTTGTACAGATTTTTGTTCTTGCATTACTTTCAGGTCTTGAATCATGTAGTAGTTGTACTAACAAATATTTAAATAGCCTTTTTGATTATTAAATAAAAATATATAAATATAAATAAAATGTATATAAATTTCCTTTCTTTTCCACCAAATTCTGTATCTGTAGTTTTACCTGGTAGACAGTGGATGGTAGGACCCTTCTTTACTTCTTGGGTTTGGTAACAGAAAATAGCAACTCCATTGGGACCCTAGCTACTCATGGCAAATCAGCTCCCTTGAGGAGTGGGACTGTGAGTTTTCCCAGTTGTTGGGAAATCCTCTGCATGCCCACAATAGGTGTCAGCTGCTTAAACATGCCTGGCAGGTGGAAGGAAAGGAAGTGGGTCTGGAAAGGGAACATCCTCTGTGAAAAAGGAAGGATCACCTGAGTTTTGGGGATGTGAGCCAGGGTTCAGGTGAGGACTGGCCAAGCTTTGGGTAGACCATTGCTTGGGTGCACTGTTTGTGAGATTGACTAGCAGAAAACTTGCTTGAGATCATTTGTTGGAATAATGGAGTTGTGGATGGATTCTGAATAGAGCTGTGAATGCCAGTTTTGTCTGTATTTTCCCACGTTGCCTGGGTTCTGGTCACAGGGTTGAGTGTGCTGTGTATCTGTGCCAGCAGCAGCTATTCTGGGTTAGTTACTGGGGCAAGTCCACTGGGCAGAATTTTACCAAACTGGAGTGTGTACAGCCATTATCCAATATCCAAGGAGATACTGGTTTATTACTGTAATACTGTGTGGCCTACATACATTTTGGATTGTGGGGGAAGGTGGTCTAAGGATGGTACCTTAGATTACTATACCTTTACATACTTGGAACAGTGCTGCCAACAGTCACACAAATAGGATAAAAATCATTGTGTCAAGGTGTTTATGTCACTGCATAATAAGATTTCACCAGAGACAGAGGTACACTTGATCGTACAAAGAAGAGAAGGGTCCTTGAAACCCTTCCTGATAGTAAGACAAAGGAAGAAAATTAGAATGAGGAAATAAACTGCATTAATGCCATGAACCCAGGGTTCACAAGGTTAGGAACCGGAGGCCCATGAAACAGGCCCATGAAATTGGGCCTGGGGAGCCAATGGTCTCACCTCTTTGAGGGGGAGACATATCTCTCCCCTCAAAGGGACAGATAGGTCTCCCCCTCAAAGACCCATCATGGCACCCCATTTGACCAGGGAGCCTCCCTATCTGGAGCAAGGCAGTTTCTTTTGAGGCTGTATGCTATAGGTGGAGTAACTCAGAAAGGCCAGTTTGCTGGCTACTATTTGGCCCATACTCCATTTTCCACTTCAGATTTACTGAACTGGAAGAATTTCACCCTTAATATAAAGAGGATGCTCAGAGAATGGCTGATCTTATTGCCTCCATTTTTCCCACTCATCATCCAAACTGGGAAGATGTACAGGCTCTTCCTAACATCTTATTAACCATAGATGAGAAACGTGAGGTTATAAATGAAGGAAATGAAGAGACCCATAGTCTCCACCAAGAGAATCCCAATGGGATCCCCAATCTAGCTGAGGCAATTCCCTTTATAGAGCCTGACTGGAACCAAAATTGTGGGGGCATATCCTTCCTGGAATATTACAGAAAGTTCATACTGGAAGGGCTTAAGGAAGGGGTGCCCAAGAAAAAGAGCCTGAATATGAAACTGGCCCTTCAACAAAAAACAATGAAGACCCTTTTGAATTTTTAGAAAGGATCTACCAGACCTATAGAAATCACACTGATGCTGACCTGCAGGCACCAGAAAAATGTGTTGATGGTGAACATGATTTTTATTAGATAAAGTGCCCTGGATATTAGAAGTAAATTGTAGTTAGATGGGATGTTTGGAATGAATATCTCTTACCTGGTAGACATAGCCTTTAAAGTCTACAAGGCCCAGGAAGCAAGAAAGATAAAGCAGGCCATGGTGTTCTTAGAAACAAAGTGGTGAGACCAGAAGAAGAGGGACCTTAAAGAGAAAAAAAGAGACCCACTAGGTGCCAATCAATGTAACTATTCCAAGTAGCAGGGCCATTGGAGTAAGAAGTGCCTGAAATTCAAAAGGGAAAGCAGAGATGGAAACTCCTGCTGAGAGATGCTAAAAAGGCAAGGGAAGTCTAATAATAAATGAGGAGGCCTAGGGACTCCCACAGATATCTCCTGACCTATTATTATTTCCTCACAGGAGCCCTTGGTACAGCTGATGGTGGGGAACAAGCCAGTTGATTTTCTTGTACATGTGGGAACTACATACTCAGTGCTGAATACAAAAGTAACCAAGAAAAGTTCAGATGCAGCAATAGTTACTGGAGTGATTGGACAATTACAAAAACAGGTGTTCCTTCAACCCCTAGAATGCCAGCTTGGGGATCAGAGGATTATATATAATTTTCTCCACATGAGATTGTCTCATTCCATTGCTGGGCTGAGACTTCCTTTGTGAATTGTATGCATAAATAAGTTTTTCTCCTGGAAAGCAGCAAGTATGTGTAGAAGTCCCACTGGAACATGTGGTTCAGCTCCAGGTGCTCCTGACTTGTCCTCAATGTCCCAGAGGTGAACTTTTCCCACCTGAGCTCTATGAACAGGTTGATCAAACCATTTGAGTTGATGGAACCTCAGATACGGTGGTTATCATCCAACCTATGGAAAAAAAGGAGGTTTTAAAGGGGATTCAACTGATATTACAGAAGTTCCTAAAATCAGGACTAATTCAGCCATGCCAGTCTCCCTATAACACTCCCATTTTGCCACTCAAAAAGGCTTACTCTGATGAATATTGATTGGTGCAGGATTTTAGATCCATAAATGACATTCATTGTTCAGGACATTCATCTTATTGTAACCAACCCCTACATTCTGTTGACTATGATGCCTGGAGATAGCAAATGGTTTTCAGTCCTATACTTGAAGAATGCTTTTTTCCTGCATTCCAATCGATGAAGAGGTTCCACTACTGTTCACCTTTGAATGGTAGGACCAAGAAGCAAAAGCCACACCCTAATACTGCTGGACTGTGCTGCCACAAAAATTTAAGAACTCCCCAACCATATTTGGTGAAGTATTAGCCAAGGATTTAATGAATATTCAATTGAGATAAGGAGTTCTTCTGCAATATGTAGATGACATTGATAGCTAGTAGCACCTATGAGGGCTGTTCGGTCAACATCATCACAGTTCTAAATAATTTGGCAAAAAGGGGATATAAAATAGCACCTCACAAGGCCGAGATTTGCAAACAGGAAGTAGCATATCTGGGATTTCAACTGAAACAGGGCACTAGGAACTTGATGGCAGATAGAAAGAAAGCCATTGCTACTTTAAAACTCCCAGAGAACCAAAGGCAGCTTCATGGGTTCTTAGGAATTACAGGGTTCTGTTAAATTTGGATTCCAACTTTAGACTTATAGCAAAACCATTGCACAATTCCTTGAAAAGACTGGATTCTGTACCTTTCAAATGGACAAGGTAGCATTTGATACCATGAAGGAAAAACTAGTTCAGCTCCCACACTAGGATTGCCAAATACACTGAAGCTTTTCAAATTGTACATTCATGAAAGGCAGGAGATTGGACTGGGTTACTAACTCAGACTCTGGGAAACAACCCCAGACCCACTGCCTGTCTCTCAAAGAAGTTGAGTCACACAACAAAGGGATGTCCACTATGCTTCTGTGCAGTAGCAGCTACTTGGGACATCTTACAGGAAGCTGAATTCACTTTGGGACAGCCTACTATAGCACTGGTACCACACCAGGTTTCTAACTCTATGGAACAGAAGGGAGGGTATAGGCTAATGGCAGGGTGCATGGGGAAATACCAGGCCATTCTTTTGACAACCCAAGTATTACCTTGCAGATCACCACAACTTTCAATCCAGCCACTCTGTTTCCAGACACAGAGGGAGATACTGCCCTCCAGCATAACTACTGGGAAATTATTAACCAAGTTTATTATAGCAGTCCAGATCTACTGAAGCAACTGCTGGTGACACCAGACTGGGAGATTTACACAGACAGGAGCAATTTCATGGACAATGGCCAGTGACCACCTGGGTATGTGGTAGTCACCACAGACAAGGTAACAAAAGCCCAAGCCCTTGCACTGGGAACCTCAGCACAAAAGGCTGAACTGATAGCCCTCACAAGAACCTTAGTACTGTCCCAAGGAAAGAAGGTTAACATATACACAGACTCCAAATATGCCTTCATGGTAGTCCACACCCATGGAGCAATATGGAGAGAGAGAGGACTCCTAACCTTGGGGAATAAGGATGTTAAACATCAGAGATTTTACACTTGCTAGAAGAAGTGAATCTACTGGACTAGGTTGCCATAATGCATTGTCCAAGACACCAGAGGGATGGTTCCCAAAGGAGCCAGGGAAACCAAACTACTAATAAAGCAGGCAGACAAGCAGCCAAAGGGCCACCATGCATAGGAGTTTAATACCCTGCTTTGACTTGTCAAAATTTAAACTTCATTATACAGAACGAGATGAGGAACAGGCCTGCAAATGGGGATTTACTAAAACTGATCCAAATTCCATATGGAAGATCAACACCCATGCCATGATCCTACTCCCCAATGCTCTAGTGTATCTCATCCTCATACATCTACCCATTATGGAAGGGATGCTTTGATGGACCTCATTAGGCCACATTTTAAGGGCCCTCCTTTGCAAAGGACCATTCAGAGGATTATCCAAGTCTGTAAGATATGTGCTAAAAACTAACCTAAGACAGAACATGCCCCAGCAAAAAGGGGAGTACAATATAAAGGGTTATGCCCTTTCAAGGGCCCACAAGCAAATTTTATACAAATGCCTAAAACCAAGAGTAATTTCAAATTTTTATTAGTTTTTGTGGACACATTTTCTGGATGGGTAGAGGAATAGCCCACTAAAACTGAGGAGGCAACTGAGGTAGTGAAACTTTTACTTGAAATAATTCTTAAGTTTGGACTTCCTTACAGCATTCAGAGGACAATGGACCATCATTCACTTCAGAAATATCCCAGAAGGTTGGACAGACAACTACAAATATGATGGAAATTACATGCATCTTGGAGACCTCAATCTACAAGACAGACTGAGAAAATGAATCACACAATAAAGAAGACCCTAGCAAAAATATGCCAGGAAACTGATTTGAAATGGGACCCGTCACTTCCCATTGTTTTGTTCTAAATTAGGGTAGCCCCCAAAAGTGGGCGTAAGCCCTTCTGAAATAGCTTATGGGAGACCCTTCCAAATCTTGGTTCTGGGAGCACCCCCCGCACACACTAGATGTGGAGCACAAGTCAAAAATTAAGCAATATGTGCAATATTTAGGTCAGGAGTGTTCAACCTTTTGGTATCTCTGTGCCACACTGAAAGAAGGGTTGTCTTGGGCTACACATTAAATATGCTGTAACATGTAATCACCAAAAAAGTCTCATAATGATTTAAGTAAATTTACAATTTTTTGCTGGGCTGCATTCACAGCCATCCTGAGCTGCATGCAGCCTGTGGGCCACACATTGGACACCCCTGACTTAGGGAAAACCCTAACCATTCTGCACAAGTTTTCTCAATGCAGGTTCACCTACCCATTTCATGAGCCCTTATACTTGTGCCAGCCAGGGGACTGAGTGTTACTAATGACTTGGAAGACTCAAGGCCCAAAACAGCAGCTAGAGGAGCAATGGACTGGTTCCTATGATGTCCTATTGACAGTACACTCTTCTCTAAAGCTCACAGTAATAACCCTTGGTTTCACCACACATGGATAAAACAAGCACCACACCAGGAGGATTCAAACCCTGCTGCAGTAGTTGATGTTGAAAAGGAAAACTGGATCTGCACTCCAGAAGGAGATTTGAAATTTGGCTTCCGGAAGAAGACAGCAGGGCCCAATGCAAAGTGAAAATGTTCCTTTACCTGTTTATGTGTTTGCAGATTTATTGGTTACTTGATACTGAGTTAAGGTGTGGTCTTCCTTGTGGTTAAAAAGAACAAGGATAGAGAGGGAGTTATGGTTATTTCTGAATGAGTACAGAAAGTTGTGAGAGTTTTAACTTGATATGAAATAAACCTCAGTTCTTGATTACAGTTATTGTTGCTTTCTGATCTTGTCAGTAGCAGGAGGGTTGGTATTAACTGTTTTGTTTGTAATGGGAAACTTCTGTCTCTGCCACTTGGGCTTTGTGCCTTTTGGACTTCATAAAGGTCATTTGCAGTACCAGTTGGCATGAGATAACATCTCTGCCATTTGGGTCTAGTAAAGGTCATTTGATACTGGTGAGCATATGAGCTGGGGTAAAAGAAAGTCCATGCCATTGGGGCTTTGTGTCATTTGGACCTCAGAGAGGTTGTGTGTGTGACGGGTTAGTGGGATCAATTGGTGTGAGACAAGATTCTAAGGCTAGTTCCAGTCCCCCCTTTTCTGAAACTCTGTACTTACTTTATATTTCTGTTGTGTTTCAGTTTTGAAAAGAAATTAAGGTTTCTAAGGGTTCATTCTTCAAATAAGTTTGAAAATAAATTAACAAAAGATATAATGCATAGAGATAAAGTTTTGGCAGATAGTAGAAAAGCACAGATTTTCCTTTTTGCTTTGTATTTTCTCCCTACCTGATCCCTCTATAATTTGGATGATAATAAGGATAGTCTTAAAGAGAGGAATTGGGTTTTAAGGAAAATCACAATGCTCAATTGCTAATATTGGACTTTAGTACAGGTAAGTGTCCTCAAAGTTGGTTTTCACTTAGAACTTGAACTAGTTTACAAGAAGGATCTGTCAAATTGTCACTGCTTGACATCATTTTAGCAAAGGCCATGCAGCTAAACCCCTTCTCAAAAGACGGTCTTGTGGATTCAGAGACAGTGTAGGTTCGACTTGAGAAGCTCGCCTGCATTGCCATCTCCTAAGACTCAACAGTTTAGCTAGACCATATGGTTGGGTTGGTAAAGTATGGGAAAGACAATCAGCTTCATTTTGAAACTGGTTTCATATTTTGCCTTAATGGTTTGGACGGATAAGGTCCAGTAGTGTTAAAAGGGGAGAATTGTAACAGCCCTACATTGGTTATTTAGTTGTTGTGATTTTGAATGCGGCTTTTTACCCTCTTGGCAAATTTGTCACCTCCAGAATACAAGGTTGCCAGCCTGTCCATGAGTGCAATCCTTTGAATATCACACATGGCACTTTCCAGGGACATTTAACTGACCTGGATGTTGTAAGATCCTTCTCCCTCAACTGAAGATGCCCCTCCACAACAGAACCACTTTTATTAGGGATGTGTGTACCAGGGGATAAGTAGAAAGTGGTTATGGAAGAACAAGACCTTTGTCCATTTGCTCTTATAAGATTACAAGTGTCCCGAGTGTTAAAAGGGGACGTTGTAATTGGGTAATGAGGACTCCACACCTAGAAATGGGGGAGGAGTTGAGTTGTGCATTAATATGCACTGGGCCCTGCAAGGGGTTCTAGGGGAGATCATTTTTTTTATTGTTGTTCGAGTACAATTGTCTTCATTTTCCTCCCTCCACTCCTATCACCCCACCAATCCTCACCTCCCATCCTCAATCCTACCCCCCTTTGGCTTTGTCCATGTGTCCTTTATACATGTTCTTTGATGACACTTCCCTTTCTTCCCCCTGTTATCCTCCTGCCCCAGCCCCTCTGATTACTGTCAGTTTGTCCTTTATTTCACTATCTCTGGTTTTATTTTATTTGCTTGTTTGTTTTGTTGATTAGTTTCCACTTAGGAAAGGTAAGGTCATATGGCATTTCTCCTTTACCACCTGGCTTATTTCACTTAGCATAATTCTCCAGATCCATCCATGCTGTTGCAAAGGGTAGGAGGTCCTTCTTTCTTTCTGCTACATAGTATTCTGTTATGTAAATGTACCACAGTTTTTTGATCCACTCATTTACTGATGCGTATTTAGTTTGTTTCCAACACTTGGCTATTATAAGTTGTGCTGCTATGAACATTGGGGTGCAGAGCTGTTTTTGAATTAGTTTTTCAGGTTTCTTGGATATAATCCTGGCACTGGCATTACCAGGTCAAAAGATAGTTTCATGTTCAGTTTCTTGAGGAAATTCCATACTGTTCCACAGTGGCTGCACCAGTCTGCATTCCCACCAACAGTGCACTAGGGTGCCCTTTTCTCCACAATCTCTCCAGGACTTGTTGTTTTTTGCTTTATTTATAATGGCCATTCTCACCAGTGTGAAGTAGGATCTCATTGTGGTTTTAATTAGCATCTTTCCGATGGCTAGTGATCCCGAGCATCCTTTCCTATGTCTCTGGGCCTTCTGTAGGTCCTCCTTGGAATAGTGTCTGCTCACACTCTTTGCTCATTTTTTAATTGGTTTGTTTGTTTTCCTGGAGTGGAGTTGTAACCAGAAAAGACACCGGCATTCGGCTGCCTGTCACTACCAAATCCAATAAGCAATGACAGTGATTGAATCTTTTATAGGTGCTTTATTCAGATGGTTGGCGATCCAAGAAGATGGCGGGCTCATACCCTAACAAACCATCTTCCTCTTTCTTTCCTGGACAGATCTTTTATAAGGGGGTTGGGGGAGGGCAAACAGGAGTTAGTGAGAGTCTTTGAAATTCCAAGGGGAGGGGTAGTTGCCTGGTACTGATGTCTTCATGTGCTATCTCCAGCCAGCACCCCAGAAGGTCAGCCATTTTTTTTTCCTCAGGCACCAGATTGGCCTTATCTGTCGTTTCTGAAACAAAAAGCTTAACATACACATTATTTGCTAGATTTATGGCTATTTACCTTAAGCTAAAATTTTCCAAGTTTTGAGTCCCCTATCAGAGGCATATGAATTCTTTACATATTTTGGAGATCAAACCCTGGTCTGAGGTATCACTTGCAAATATATGTTTTCCCATATAATTGGTTCCTTTTTCATTTTGCTGATATTTTCATTAGCTGTACAGAAGCTTTTTATTTTGAAGTCCCATTTGTTTATTCTTTCCTTTATGTCCCTTGTTCTAGGGTACATATCAGTGAAAATATTGCTGCATGAAATATCCAAGATTTTCCTGCCTATATTCTCCCCTAGGACTTTTATGGTGTTGCAACTTATATCCAAGTCTTTTATCCATCTTTAGTTTATTTTTGTCTATGGTGCAAGTTAGCAGTTGACTTTCATTTTTTTGCATGTAGTTCAGATCTCCTAACACCATTTGTTAAAGAAGTTATTTGTACTCCATTTTATGCTTTTATGGCCCTTTGCCATATATTAATTGACCAGAGTCTTGAGTTTATTTCTAGGCTCTCTATTCTTTTCCATTAATCTATGTGTCTGTTTTCACACCAGTACCAAACTGTTTTGATTACAGTGGACTTGTAATATAGAGATATCAGATTTTGTGATCCCTCTTAGTTTCTTCTTCTTTCCCAAAATTGCTATGGCTATACAGGGTCATTTATAGTTCCATATAAATTTTTGAAATGTTTGTTCTACATCTTTGAAATATGTCATTGGTATTTTAATAGGGATTGCATTGAATCTATAAATAGCTTTTGGTAGTATGGGTATTTTGATGATGTTAATCTTCCAATCCATGTACATGGTATATGCTTCTATTTATTTATGTCTCCCTAAATTTATTTTTTAAACAACATTCACATTTTATTTATGTTGAAATACACTATACAAAACTGATGTTCTTCACCAAAAATTACAGCAATATTTTCTCTATTATTCCTATATAACCACAAAACACATTTTTGTAAGTTTTCCAGGTTTTGCTTATAAATCAAGACAAGGCAGTAGATATAGTCATGGAAACAGAAAAAAAAAAAAACAGAAGAATCAGTTGTCAGTCCCCATGGCCTCTGATCCTGTCTTGAACATAAAACAGAAGTGTTCAACATGTATCTGCTAAAAAGCTTAAGAAGACATTGGCTCAATAAAGGAATGTAAACAGCAACAACCAGATGTGGGATGACATTGTCAGGCTCTCCCATTCAATCTTTAACTGCATCTTGTTCCTTTGTAAGATCATTGAATAAAGACAAAATCTATAGTAGACCACCCTGTGTGGCAGTGGGCCCAGCCCCTAGTGGCAAACATTTACTGCAAAATAACTTCCTAAAAACCATCCTAAACCTTCCAAGGACCAGTGTAACCAGTTCAACCACTTGTGTCTTTTCATTTGCAAATATCCCTCTTCTGTGATGTGATTACCAGCATCCTCTCCTTTGTTTTCTGTATGAAGTAACTACTTAAAGCCAGCCTGTTCATAGTTAATGAGCACCTTCTTGTACTGTGCCCAGTAAGACAATAAAAGCTCATTGGAGTAAGGGCTGAGGCTTTTGCTCCCCTTGAGAGAGAAGCTGCTGGCCATTTTCTTCCACAGGATTCAGTAGTCACTGTGAATTTCTTTTGTTTCAGCTACAATGCCATGGACCCCACAAGTGGGGGTCTGCAACAAAAATCTACACTGAAATCCTTGTTTAGCAAGCTCACTTTTCTTTCACTGTCCAGTAATTCCCTTAACTGTCCATTATAGCTTTTTAATATCATACTTGAAACTCTTGCTATGCAAAGATAAATGTGAGCTCCATTGTAAGATTTTATAAAATGCACTCCTTCCTCCCCCACTAACTCAAAATTTATTTCTTCAAAGAACTGATAACTCAATACCTGACAGAGGGATCCACAGAGATAACAAATGTTATGTCTAAATGACTTAACAAAAACAATTCCAAAGTGTCATTAGCAGAGATCATGCACATATGTCACCTGGCGCTTTCAACGCTATCTTCTAGAAGAAAAGTTAGTTCTCCAAAGCATGAGAGTTCAAATAGGGGCCATTTAAATAGGCTAATGTACTCAAAATATTCAGTGATTAAGTAGCCTACATGTACCTTATAGATTTTCTATAATGTGTTTTCAAATTTCTTACAGATTTTTCCTATATCAAATACAGAGAAAACCTAGTTTAAAAAGTCTCAGATATTTTCAATGGTTTCTGAATTATCTGTAGGAAGTTCTGATTTTGTTTTACAGAGTTTGATGTTTGTGCCATCAAATTAAACCCAAATCATGTTTTATATCAAAATGTATGTTAAACAAAGCTAAGTTACTTAAACTTTAGTCTGTCAGAGTGTTCCTCAGGTATTTTTTGAATGAACACCATTTTCATAGTGTTCATTCTCAACCTTCATCACAGGAAGAATACACAGGACCTTCAGCAATGCATAAACATAAGGAAAAAACTTGACATCTGGCAGGTAGGGGGCTTCATAAATAGTAGATAGAAGCTCTGTATCATTTCCTCTGTGTTTCCACTTGATTCTCCAGCAATGCAGCTTAGCTGAGAGTGTATCAAGATTGGGTAAGTCACTTCTGTACATGTCAGCATGGTGCTCCTCTGATGTATGAAATTCAAGCTGTGCCATGACAGAAGGTACCAGAGATAAGCATTTAAGACCTTTGAGATGCTGTTCTGAGAATATATCTTTCAGTTCCTGAATAATGTGTTCCACTGTTGGAACACTTAAGAGATTCTTTATACTAACTCGCAGAGGTCAGCTGAGATTCCAGGTTCCATTGATGAACTTTGCAGAAATTCCCATGGAGCTTCATCTGTATATCAAATTTGATTGTCAGATCGGTGGCTTACTCAAACCAAAATTCATGATAAACTTCAATATTTTCCATCATTTCATTTAGTGAATGCAGCACTGCATTCAAGCTACTAGCTTCAAAGAAGACATTAGAAGTTTGCCCCTGGAGATTTTTCCCAAAGGCTATTATAAAAGATAGAAGTTTAATAGTAATGATAAAATAAAAAATCTATTATTGCACTACAGATTACAAATGTTCGGCCTGCTATTCAGTTATTTCATATATTCATTTTAATGCTTTTTTCTTCAGCTGTGCAGAAGCTTTTATTTTGATGAGATCCCATTTGTTTATTCTTTCTTTTATGTCCCTTGCTCTAGGGGACATATCAGTGAAAATATTGCTGTGTAGAATATCTGAGAATTTCTGTATGGGAAAACATATTTGCTAATGATAACTCAGACAAGGGTTTGATCTCCAAAATATATAAAGGACATGATTCCACTCTAAGAAGACAAGCAGCCCAATTTTAAAAATGGGCAAAGGACTTAAACAGACACTTCTCCAAAGAGGACCTACAGAAGGTCCAGAGACATATGAAAGGATGTCAGTATCGCTAGCTATCAGAGAGATGCAAATTAAAACCACAAGGAGATAACACTTCATGCCAGTCAGAGTGGCCATCATAAACAAAGCAACAGACAACAAATGTTGGAGAGGGTATGGAGAAAAGGGATCCCTAGTGCACTGTTGGTGGGATTGCAGACTGGTACAACCACTGTGGAAAACAGTATGGAATTTCCTCAGAAAACTAAAAATGAAACTGCCTTTTAACCCGGCAATTCCACTGTTAGGATTATATCCTAAGAACCTTGAAAAAACAATCCAAAAGAACCTAACCAACCCAATGTTCATAGAAGCACAATTTACAATAGCCAAGTGCTGGAAGCAACCCAAGTGCCCATCAGTAAATGAATGGATCAAAAAACTATGGTACATTTACAGAATGGAATTCTATGCAGCAGAAAGAAAGAAGGAGCTCCTAGCCTTTGCAACAGCATGGATGGAACTGGAGAGCATTATGCTAAGTGAAATAAGCCAGGAGATGAAAGACAAATACCATGTTATCTCACCATTAACAGAAACCTAGTCAACAAAATGAACAAGCAAGCAAATTATAGCCAAAGACATTGAAATTGAGAACACGCTGACAGTGATCAGAAGGGAGAGGGGAGGGGATAATGGGGAAAAAGGGTGAATGGTTTACAGGAACAATTATAAAGGACATATGAACAATAACAAGGGTGGGTGGAAATGGAGGAGGAAGGCAGTGAGGGCTGGGTTGGTGAGGAGGGGTGGGGGGAAAGTCAGAAAACTGTACTTGAACAACAATAAAAAAAAATTTATAAAAAATTATTTCATTTATTTCTGGTACGGAAGATGGCGGCTTTACTCTAGGCAGCGTTTTTCTCGGCTTCTGTGAAGAGGAGGGAAACTCGTGGATCGGTGGAGAAACAGAGCAAGTGGAATAGGTTACTGAATCACTTTTGAAAGCAGGACATCAAAAATTATTGTGATCACTGAAAAACTAGACGGTAAGGAGACTGCTTCAGGACAAAAGGGACCAGGGATCAGCGCGGGGAGTAGGGGTGTGCAGTCTCCAGGCCCGGTGCTCCCAGGTCTGCCTCAGGGCTCCCAGGAGAGGGAGTCGCTGCTCCTTCCCCCGAATACAGGGTGGGGGAGGGTGGTGGTGAGCAACTCCAGGGGAGAACGTGTTGCTAGAAGGAACAGATTGGCCAGTTGGACTGGGAAAAAATCGCCCAGGGACTATGAACAGCTGCTCAGAGACCTGGGAGAAGTGAGGGCCTCTAGCTGACAGGACCAGGGACAGCCTGGAAGAGTGTCCATACCCCTAGCCCGGTGGAAGTGCAGATCGGTGGAGAGCACAGAGCTGGGCCCCACTCGGCTAGTGCCCCATAGGGAGGCCCGAATCATGCACCGTGATCCCGGGAGGGACGTGGCGCTTGGTGTGTTCCTACAATAGTGGCTCATGAATTTCCAGCCAGCCCAACTGGGGGAGCTGAGAAAGGTGCCAACACCCAGTTGGAATGCAGTTTGGTGGGAAACACCGAGCTGGAAAGGGCTCGGCTTGCGCACAATCGGGAAGACTGTCTCCCGCTCGCTGTGAAACCAGAAGGGTAGCGATGAGGCGGTTAGGGTGATCCTAGACCCCGAATTTCAAAAGTTTGGGGGAGGGGCACGCCCTTTTACGAACCCCAGGGAGGGTGCACTGAATCCCAAAACGTCCCGGGTGCCTCCTGAGATCATAGAGCTGGAACCCTGCAGGACCCCAGAGTCCGGAAGAATGTGGAAGTGAGATCCAGACAGCCAATGTGTTCGGGAGCGCCCAGGTTACCTGACAGACTTGCTGAGATCGGTCTGGGAGAGAGAGAAGCATTTCAAAGGTCCCTCAGCCAGCAGAAGATAGCAAGATCAGAAAAACTGGTCTGGCCAGTTAGAAACCAACAAGAGGTTTTTTTGTTTGTTTGTTTGTTTTGTTCTGTTTTGTTTTTGTGCCTGTTGCTGATTGATTTTATCTTGTGTTTTAAGTGACTTTTTATTTTTCAATTATTATTATTTTTATCTCGCAATCCCTTATGTTTCTCTTCCATGCATCCTAACATTATTCTTTTCACTCCAAATTTATCTCTCCTGTACTACATATTCTACTTTTCTTTCCTTTTTTTTTAATCTTGCAAGTTACTGTAAATTTGTATTACCTTTTTCTCACTTTTCCAACATTTTTTATTTTAATAATATTTTGGTATTCTTTTTCTTTCTGTATAATCTTCTTTGCTTGGCTGGTTATATTGTCATTTGATAGGTTCCCCCTGGAACCTATCTCAGTCATAAGGTGTTGATAAGTTAGTATCCTTCATCTGTGTTCCATTAATACACATCTCAAGGTTCTATACTCTTTGTTCTTGTTATCTAGACCTCATCGATTCTGCCACAAGACTGTCACTTTACTATTACTGTTAGTAAGACCTAGTCTATACAATTGTAAATACTTCTCAATACCCCTATCTGATCTCAGCCCTCTTTGCAATTTTCTGAACTATACTATTGTGAGGGTTGTCTCTATTCTTTTACTCACTACTCCTATATACTAATCTTTAATCCAACCCTACCTTAGAATCTGACCTCCCACAGCCTCACAGCTTTCTAGATCAAACTAACAATCCTCTCGTCCCCAATAAGAGTCTTACCTTCTTTCGATCCTTTCTAAAACGTGGATATTGGGGTGGCGGATCACAGTTAATACTATAAGGAGCCAAAGGATAACCCATCTCATCTCTACTGGCTGCAAAAGTAAATATCATAGTATACTGTCTCGCTGTCTTAAACCATTTTGCCTTACTCCTCCAACTGATCACAAAAAAGAGTAAGGAGAAGCTGTGAACACCAGGATACATGAAGGAGATTGCACCACTGAATCTCACAAATATTCTACCACAGAAGTTCAAACCATAATTACAGGGAATCAGAACAGATCAAATTAACAAAAAAGAAGAAACAAGAAGAAACCCACGAACAATGAGAAAACAAAGAAACAAACCCCAATTGAAGGGAAACGAGGAAGCTTCAGGAAAAATGCTAAATTAAATAGAGGCAACTCAACTATCAGATAGTCAGTTCAAAACAATGATTACCAGGAAGTTCAATGAACTCACATTGAGCTTTCAGAAATTAGAGGGAAACTACATCAATCTCACTGCAAACCACATAAACATTAAACAGGAAATAGAAACTTTCAAGAAAGGCCAAGAGGAAATGAAGAATACAATTTCTGAACTGAAGAACACAGTAGAAGGAAAGAAAAGCAGGATCGATGAAGCAGAAGATCGGATTAGCGAGCTGGAGGACAAAGTAGAAAACAACATCCTGAAAGAGCAAGAAAAGGAAAAGAGGCTCAGAAAGAATGAAGAGGGATTAAGAGAAATGCAAGACAATATGAAACGTAATAATATCCGTATAATAGGGATACCAGAAGGAGAAGAAGAAGAGCAAGGGATCAAAAACCTAGTTGAACAAGTAATGAAGGAGAACTTCCCTAATTTGATGAGAGAAAAACTCAAACAAATCCAGGAAACACAGACAGTCCCAATCAAGAGGAACCCAAAGAGGCCCACCTCAAGACACATCATAATTAAAATGGCAAAATTTCACAACAAAGAGAGAATCTTAAAGGCAGCAAGGGAGAAAAAGGAAGTAACATACAAGGGAGCCCCAATAAGGCTAACAGCTGACTTCTCAATAGAAACACTTCAAGCCAGGGGAGAATGGCAAGAAATACTCCAGGTAATGAGAACCAGAGGTCTGCAACCAAGGCTACTATATCCAGCAAGGCTCTCAATCAAGATAGAAGGCCAAATAAGAAGCTTCCCAGACAAAAGAAGTCTAAAAGAATACACCTCCACCAAACCAGCTCTGCAAGAGATTCTAAAAGGACTGCTTTAAGGAAGGGAAGGAAAAGAGAGAGAGAGAGAGAGAGAGAGAGAGAGAGAGAGGAACACACGTACATAAAAGAAAATGAATAAGTACATATCAATAATAACCTTAAACGTAAATGGATTAAATGTTCCAATCAAAAGACATAGAATAGCTGACTGGATAAGAAAAAATGACCCACATACATGCTGTCTACAAGAGACCCACCTCAGGATAAAAGACCTGCAGAGGCTGAAAGTGAAGGGCTGGAAACAAATCTTCCAAGCAAATGGACAGGGAAAAAAAAAGCTGGGGTAGCAATACTCATATCACACAAAATAGACTTCCAAAAAAGGGCCGTAAAGAGAGACCCAGAAGGTCACTTCATAATACTCAAGGGAAGAATCCATCAAGAAGACATAAATATTGTAAATATATATTCACCCAACATAGGAGCAGCCAATCACATAAAGAAAATCTTGGAGGACTTCAAGAAAGATATGGACAGCAACACAATTATAGTGGGGGATTTTAACACCCCACTATCAAAAGTGGGCAGATCTTCCAAACAAAATATCAACAAAGATATTGTGGCATTGAACAATACCCTTGATGAAATGGGCTTTACTGACATATACAGAGCCCTCCATCCAAAAGAAGCTAAATATACATTCTTTTCAAATGTACACGGAACATTCTCAAAGATAGACCACATGATAGGACACAAAACAAGCCTCAAGAATTTCAAGAAAATTGAAATCATACCAAGCATTTTCTCAGACCACAAGGGACTGAAGCTAGAAACCAACCACAAGGGAAAAAACCCAAAACACTCAAAATCATGGAGATTAAACAGCATGTTATTAAACAATGAATGTGTCAAGATTGATATTAGGGAAGAAATCAAAAGGTTTCTGGAAACAAATGAAAATGAACTCACAACAACCCAAAACTTATGGGACACAGCCAAGGCAGTCCTGAGAGGGAAGTTCATAGTGATACAGGCCCACCTAAAAAGCTTAGAAACATTCCAAACAAACAACATAACCCTACCTCTACAAGAGCTAGAGGAACAACAACAAAGGCAGCACAGAGCAAACAGAAGGAAGGAAATAACCAAGATCAGAGCAGAATTAAATGACATAGAGACTAAAAGCACAATTCTAAGGATTAATTAATCCAAGAGCTGGTTCTTTGAAAAGATAAACAAAATCGACAAGCCTTTAAGCAGACTCATCAAGAAAAAAAGAGAGAAGACCCAAATAAACACAATCAGAAATGAAAGAGGAGAGATTACAACAGATACCACACATATACAAAGGACTGTAAGAAATTACTACAAAGAACTGTATGCCAAGAAATTTGAAAACCTAGGTGAAATGGATAAATTTCTAGAAAAATATAATCTTCCAAAACTCAATCAAAAAGAAACAGAAAGCCTGAACAGACCAATAACAACAAAAGAAATTGAAGCAGTAATCAAAAAACTCCCAACACACAAAAGACTGGGACCAGATGGTTTCACAGGAGAATTCTACAAAGCATTTAAGGAACATCTAACCCCTATCCTTCAAAGACTATTCCAAAAAATCGAAAAAGATGGGAGTCTCCCAAACTCTTTTTATGAGGCGAACATCATCCTAATTCCAAAACCAGATAAAGACACAACAAAGAAAGAAAACTTCAGGCCAATATCGCTGATGAACATTAACGCTAAAATCCTCAACAAAATACTGGCAAACCGCATCCAACAATACATTAAAAAGATCATAGACCATGACCAAGTGGGATGCATTCCAGGGATGCAAGGATGGTTCAATATTCGCAAGTCAGTTAATGTAATACATCACATAAACAAAAACAAAGACAAAAACCACATGATTGTATCAATTGATGCAGAAAAAGCATTTGATAAGGTACAGCACCCATTTATGATAAAAACACTCGGCAAAGTGGGAGTAGAGGGAGCATTCCTCAACATAATAAAGGCCATATATGAGACACCTACAGCCAACATCATACTCAATGGCCAAAAATTAAAATCTTTTCCACTAAGATCAGGAACAAGACAAGGCTGTCCACTTTCACCACTTCTATTCAATATAGTACTGGAAGTTTTAGCCACAGCAATCAGACAAGAAAAAGAAATAAAAGGCAACCAAATTGGAAAGGAGGAAACAAAACTGTCACTGTTTGCATATGACATAATAGTATACATAGAAAATCCTATAGACTCTACCAAAAAACTGCTTGACCTAATAAATGAATTTGGCAAAACAGCGGGATGCAAAGTCAATATCCACAAATCAAAGGCATTTCTGTACACCAACAATGAAACAGCAGAAACAAAGATCAAGGAAAAAATCCCATTTGAAATAGCAAAAAGAAAAATAAAATATCTAGGAATAAACCTAACCAAACAGGTAAAAGACCTATATTCAGAAAACTATACAACACTGAAGAAAGAAATCAAGAAAGACACAAACAAATGGAAACATATACCGTGTTCATGGATTGGAAGAATTAATATCATCAAAATGTCCATACTACCCAAAGCAATTTACATATTCAATGCAATTCCTATTAAAGTACCAATGGCATATTTCACAGACATAGAACAAACACTTCAAAATTTACATGGAATTATAAACGACCCCAAATAGCTGCTGCAATTTTGAGAAAGAAGAGTAAAGTAGCAAGAATCACAATACCCGACACTAAACCATACTACAAGGCCACTGTAATCAAAACAGCCTGGTACTGGCATAAAAACAGGCACATGGACCAATGGAACAGAACAGAGAGCCCAGAAATAAGCCCAAGTCTCTATGGTCAATTAATATTTGACAAAGGAGGCAGCAACATAAAATGGAGTAAAATTAGCCTCTTCAACAAATGGTGTTGGGAGAACTGGACAGCCACATGCAAAAAAAATGAAACTTGAGCACCAACTTACACCATATACAAAAATAATTTCAAGATGGATAAAAGACTTAAATATAAAATGTGACACCATTAAAGTCCTAGAGGAGAACGTAGGTAGGAATATCTCAGATATTTCACAAAGAAACTTTTTTACTGGCTTGTCCCCTAGAGCAAGGGACATAAAGGAAAGAATAAGCAAATGGGACCTCATCAAAATTAAAAGCTTCTGCACAGCTAAAGAAAACAGTATCAAATTAAAAGGGAATCAACTGTATGGGAAAACATATTTGCCAATGACACCTCAGACAAGGGTTTAATCTCCAAAATATATAAAGAACTTACAATACTGCACTCTAAGAAGACAAGGAATCCAATTAAAAAGTGGGCAAAGGACTAGAACAGACACTTCTCCAAGGAGGACATACAGAAAATCCAAAGACACATGAAATGATGTTCAATATCGCTAGCTATCAGAGAGATGCAAATTAAAAACCACAATGAGATACCACTTCACACCAGACAGAATGGCCATCATAAACAAAGCAACAAACAACAAGTGTTGGAGAGGTTGTGGAGAAAAGGGATCCCTAGTTCACTGTTGGTGGGACTGCAGACTGGTACAACCATTATGGAAAGCAGTATGGAACTTCCTCAGAAAACTAAAAATGGATCTGCCTTTTGACCCTGCAATTCCACTGCTGGGACTCTATCCTAAGAATACTAAAACACCAATTCAAAAGAACCTATGCATCCCAATGTTCATAGCAGCACAATTTACAATAGCTAGATACTAGAAGCAACCTAGATGCCCATCAGTAAATGAATGGATCAAAAAACTATGGTACATTTACACAATGGAATTCTATGCAGCAGAAAGAAAGAAGGAGCTCCTACCTTTTGCAACAGTGTGGATGGAGCTGGAAAACATTATGCTAAGCGAAAGAAGCCAGGCAATGAAAGACAAATACCATATGATCTCACCTTTAACAGGAACCTAAATAACAAAACAAAGAAACAAGCAAAATATAACTAAAGACACTGAAATAGAGGCCAGGCTGACAGTGCCCACAGAAGAGAGTAGAGGGAATTTAAGGGGACAGTGGGAAGGGTTCACAGGAACAAACTTAAAGGACACATGGTCACAAACTATCGGGAGGGTGGTAATGGGAGGGAAGTGGGGAGGGGTGGAGGAGGACTGGATTGGTAGTAAAAAGGAGAAAACTGTATTTGAACAATGATTAAAATAAAATAAAAAAATTATTTCATCTAATATTGTGTTACTGTTTATGCCATCTGAACATAAAACAAGTACTGGTAGAATGTCTACAAAAATTTCAAAGGAACCCTGCCTGCCTGTCCACTGAAAATAGAAAATATTTTTAGTTCTTTACCCCTTTATTCATTGTTCTGAAAGAGGAAGAAATTACACTGTCAAGCTCTTAAAGCAGTTGTGGTGATCAATGGAAAAAAGAATAAACTTCCTCAATTGTTCCTAATGCAGGACACTCCCATACAGTTACTGATTTTGCCAACCACATATGTAAGGCACAGGAAGAGCAAAGAGTATAGACAGCTTAGGAATATTTCTCTAAAAGTCTTGAAGGAACAACTTTCATTTTTGAAGAAAACCTACCAGACACAATGTAAGCCTGTTCACAACAATACTTCATGTTTACCATATTTGTCTAGGGGATTACTATATTTTTAATACTAGAAATTGTATTCTTCTTTTCCTGTTGGCACTTATTGATTTTTTCCATGTTGATATCATTTGCAGTAAGTTTCTCATAGTTTCCCTGTAGTTATTGGTAATTCTCACTGACCTCATTGAGCTTCCTGATAACCATTGTTTTGGACTCAGTATCTGATACTTGACTTCAGATACTTCTATTTCTTTTTGCACTCTTTTTGAGGATTTCTCCTTTCCTTTCAATTGGGTTTTGTTTTTGTTTTTGTTTTTTTACTTCTCATTATTTGTGAGACTATTATTGTTTGCTTCTGTTTCTTTAAATTATCTGTTTAATTCCTTGAGTTTGTGGTGTGATCTTCTATGGTAAGAGAGAGGCCCGTGAGATTCAGTGCTCCAGTCTTCTTGATCTCCTGAACTTGATGCTCTTGGAATGGCCTTTATGCCATTGATGTTGGCTCTCTGGATGTAATTGGGTGTTGATAGTTGTTGGGTCTTTTTTGGTGGGTCCTCCTTCCAGCTGATTGACTGATAGTCACTGTGCACACCACATCTTGTATGGTGTTGTGTAGATATTGCCAGGACAAAACCACAAAGCCCAGGAAACAAACCCACATCTGTAAAAACAGTTCTTCCTCTGCAGTCCACTATCAACAGCAAATGAACCACTAGAAATGAATGTTAAAAAGCTATTCAGGAAAAAATATCAGAAATTATGGAAAAGACCACAGTGGATTTTGTCTTGGTAGCCTCTGGTATTTACCCTTATTTTTTCTTTCTGGATCCACCTACAGTGATATCAGATGTTGATCACATCTGACCTTAGGCAGCCTCATACAATGCTGCTAAGGAACTAATGTCTTGGCTCACTCCTTCCATTGTTAATCGAGTCACTCTTCACTCAGGATTCAAGCTTTAGCACCACAGAACTGGGGCAGAGTCCCTCCTAGTATCAGAGCTATTGTTTCCCCTCAGGCTCTGAGGGGAATGGTCTGCCTAAGTAGGATGGCTGCTGCCCTATGGGCGATGACTACTCAGAACCAGGATCTACTCTCTCAGCTCTCATCCCAAATCTTCCATCCCCAGTCTCTCCTCAGGTGTCTCCAGCTTACTCTGCCCCCACCATTGCAGGAGCCCAGGATAAGTGGTTACAAATGAAAATTTGTGCCTTGGCCCTTTAAATGGTTCTTTGCATCTCTAGCTGTCTGTCTCTGGCAGAGAGTAGCCTTGCCAATTTTCACTGCTGGTTGTTTTCTGTGTGCTTTTTGGACTCTGAAATTCCACTGCTTGGATTGTACACTAAGAACCCAGAAACACCAATTCAAAAGAAACTATGCAACCCAATATTCCTAGCAGCACAATTTACAGTAGCCAAGTGTTGGAAGCAACCTAAGTGCCCATCAGCAAATGAGTGGGTCTAAAAATTATTGTATATTTATACAATGGAATACTACACAGCAGAAAGAAAGAAGGAGCTCCTACCCTTCATAACAGCATGGATGGATCTGTTGTCCATTATGCTAAATGAAATAAGCCAGGTGATAAAAGAGAAATACCATATGATCTCATCTATAAGTGGAAACTGATCAACAAAACAAACAAGTAAGCAAAATATAACTAGAGATATTGAAATAAAGAACACACCTTGAGGGGAGGTAAGAGGGAATAACGGAGGTGAAAGGGAGAAGAGTCATCAAGGAACATGTATAAAGGACACATGGACAAAGCCAAAGGGTGGTAGGATCAAGGGTGGTAGGTGGTAGGGAGGTGGGGATGTCTGGGGTATGTGGTAGTGGTGGAGGTGAAATGGAGAGAATTGTACTTGAACAGCAATAAGAAAGGGGGAGAAATAGGGTAATGTTAAAAACATTATAGGAATGTAGTAGCCAAAGAACTTATATGTGTGACCCATATAAATGAACTAAGGTGAAGTTGCTGAAGGGAATGGGAAGTACCTTGTGGAGGGTGGCAAAAGGGAAAATTAGGACAACTGTAATGGCATAATCAATAAAATATATTATAAAATAAATACAAAAATAAACAGATACTGTGGGCAATTATAACATCATGGTAAGTATTTGTGTATCTAAACATATGTAAATATAGAAAAGGTTAAGTATAAACATGGCATAAAATATTTAAAATAGTACCCTTTTCTAAAGCACTTACTGTGGAGGTAGTTTTCAAGACTGGAAGTTGCTCTGAGTGAGTCATGAGTAAGTGGTGAGTGAATGTGAAGATTTAGAATATACTGCACACTACTGTAGACTTTATAAACACTGTGTAATTAGGCTTCACTAAATTTATATAAATAAATTTTTGTCTTCAATAATAAATTAACAGCTTACTGTAATTTTTGACTTTAGAAATTTTTTAATTTTATTTAACTTCTTGACATTTTTGTAATAACACTTATCTCAAAACAGACATACTGTACAACTGCAAAATATATTCTTTCTTTATGTTCTTATTCTACAAGTGTTTTTTTACTTTTTAAGGTTTTTGCTGAAAATCAGTTATATACATTAGTACAGGCCTATACAGTGTGAAAATCATCAATATCACTGTCTTCTATCTCCACATTGTTTCCTGTTAGCAAGTCTTCAGGGGTGGTAATAGGCACAAAGTTCTCATGTCCTATGATAACCATCTTTCTTGTGGAATATGTGCATGAGTACCTGCTTGAGGCTTTTCTGGAGGATGTGTCAGTCTTTTCAGAAATATGCCCATGGTGGTTTGCTTGGTTTGCTTTTCTTTTTCACCATATATTTGCTTGTAATACAACATGAACATCCCTCTCTATGAATCAAAACCTTTTAGTGTTGGGGTCCATGTTTTTAAACTTCTTAAAGAGCTTTATGAGGCCTAGAGAAACTTCTGCTAAATATTTCACTGAATTTTGTTGCAGGTTGTTTTCTTCTGCAGTTTCCTTTTTTCTGGCCTTTTCTTTGGCTATGGGTTTCTGTTTCAGTTCCAACAAGTCCTCATCAGTCAATTCCTTAGGAAACACCTCTCAGAGCTCTTCAATGTCATCCTCATGTACACCCAAGTTAGAGTCATTTGCCATCTCATTAAGGAAATGATTTTCCTGGAATTTTGTTACTTATTAATATTTATTTAGTATGCGAACCAAAAACATTAGGGTGGTTATTATACATAGTTCCTGATTGTGTATTTGTCTCAAGCACTTACATACACATATAAATAACTATTTTTCAAAATATGTATAATTATTACATATAAATAATAAAATAAAATTTATTTTAAAGTTTAAATTAATTGTAAATATGATTATTTGATAGCTTAACAAAAGTGAATTTTAAACATAATATAAATTTATTGACTATAAAAATGGTCATTTTGATTTCCACTTATTGTAGTCCAGACAATTGGGATAAATATTTTCTCCTGGGACATACAAAAGCTAAGTAAACTATTTTTTAAATTTTCTTGAGGCAATTAGAGAGGTGATGACATAGGCAAAAATTATATAGCTAAGCTCCAGGGGAATACTGAAATTCAGATCAGTAAGTCCAAGAACTAGACTTCTGGCCAAGATGGAGGCATAAGTAAATACACTTTGCCTCCTCACACAACCAAAAGAAGGAAAACAACAAATTTAAAAACAAAAATCAAAGAGAACTGCCAGAAAAAATTAACTGTATGGAAGTCTGACAACCAAGGAGTTAAAGAAGAAACATTCATTAAGACACTGATAGGAATGGCAGAGACAGGCAGCCAGGGTGGAGAGGACATGTGGCAAGATGGTGGCTGAAGGAATGGGTGGGCAAGGTGGCAGCTGGTAGACTGGTGGCCCCGCATTTGCAAGTGGGTGAACAGGGAGGAACAACTGGGGAGAGAGATAGACTGTGCAACCCAGGATTCCAGTGCAGGGAAATAAAGCCTCAAAACCTCTGGATGTAAAAACCTATGGGCATTGAGGCAGTGGGAGAAACTTCAAGCCTCACAGGACAGTTTGTTGGAGACCTATAGGGTCCTAGAAGGTACACAAACCCACCCACCCAGGAATAAGCACCAGAAGGGCCCAACTTGCAGGGGAAGTGACTGGAAGCCAACCAAGAGCTGAGAAAGCAACATTGTCTCTCCTCCATATACAGCACAACAATGCAGCCAAGTGGGTTGCCACACCCTGGTGAATACCTGAAGCTCAGCCCCTTACAGCATAACAGGTATGCAGAGACAAAAAAATATGGCCCAAATGAAAGAACAGATCAAAGCTCCAAAAATAGAATTAAGTGATGAAGAGAGGGCCAACCTATCAGATGCAGAGTTCAAAACACTGGTAATCAGGATGCTCAGAGAAATGGTTGAGTATGGTTGCAAAACAGAGGAAAAAATGTAGGCTGTGCAAATTGAAATAAAGCAAAATATACAGAGAATCAACAGCAAATGGAAGGAAACTGGGATTCAAATCAATGATTTGGACCAGAAGGAAGAAATAAACATTCAACCAGAACAGAATAAAGAAACAACAATTAAAAAAAAAATGAGGACAGGCTTAAGAACCTCTGGGATTCCAACATCTGAATCATAGAGGTGCCAGAAGAAGAAGAAGATCAAGAAATTGAAAACTTATTTGAAAAAATAATGAAGGAGAACTTCCCCAATGTGGTAAAGGAAATAAACAGGCAAGTCCAGTAAGCTTAGAGAATCCCAAAGAAGTTGGACCCAAGGAGGACCACACCAAGACATATCATAATTACATTACCCAGGGTTAAAGATAAAGAGAGAAACTTAAAAGCAGCAAGAGAAAAAGAGAGAGTTACCTACAAAGGAGTTCCCATAAGATTATCAGCTGATTTCTCAAAAGAAACCTTACAGGCAAGAAGGGGCTGGAAAGAAGTATTCAAAGTCATGAAAAGCAAGAACCTACCACTTGGATTACTCTATCCAGCAAAGTTATCATTTAGAGTGGGAAGGCAGATAAAGTGCTTCCCAGATAAGGTAAAGTTAGAGTTCATCATCACTGAGCTCTTATTATATGAAATGTTAAAGGGTCTTATATAACAAAAAGAGGATCAAACCTATGAACATTAAAATGACTACAAATTTACAACTATCAACAACTAATCTAAAAAACAAACCAAGGAAACAATGAGAAAAGGAACAGATCACAGCTATGAAGAGCATTTGTGGGATTATAAATAGGGAGGAGGATAGGGAGATAATGGGGAAAAATGTGCAGGGAATAAGAGCCATAATTGGTAGTTATAAAATAGACAAGGATGTCAAGAATAGTTTAGGAAATGGAGAAACGTCAAAGAACTTATATACGACCCATTGGCATGAACTAAGGAGGAGAATGCTGGAAGGAAGGAAGAGCAGGGCAGAGGAGGATAAAGGGGAGAGAAAAAATGGGATAACTGTAATAGCATCATCAAAAAAATACTTTAAAATGGTTTAAATAAAAATGGCCTTCATAAAATCCATCATAGTATAACCAGGAACATTAAGGGATATGACATCAAAAATAAGAACAAGTAAAAACAATAGACAATAGAAATACACCTGCAAAGACTATATAATGACTATTAAAATAAGACTTTAAAATAAACATAAGAGATTCTAATTTTGAAAAATAAAGTAATTAAACTTGTTAATTAAAAAGTAAATATAAAACTAACTTAATGAATGAGCTTAAGAGAAGACAAGATACTACTTAAGAAAGAATTGGTTAATGAAGATAAATTAGAAGAAAAACTGACAATAAATCCAGAAGGAAGCATAGCTATAGAGAAAGGGATATAAAACAAGTGAAGCAGACAATACAGCAAAAGACATAGAAGATATCAGAAGAGTATCCAGAAGAAAAGGAGAGAGAGAATGTGACCAAAACAATATTTGAAGAGATAATGGCTGAAAATTTGTTAAAGCTGATGGGAGATGTCAACCCACATATTCAAGAAGTCCAATAAACCTAAAATAGATAAATACGAAGACTGCAGAAAATAGAGAGGATTGTGGAAGATGGCAGCTTTGTTGGAGGGAGCATGATCCCCATCCTTTGTGCAGAGGAGAGAAACTCATGGATCGGCAGAGGAACAGAGCAAGGGGCATAGGTTATCGCAACATTTATGAAAACAGGACATCAAAAATTATAGCGGACATTGAAAAACCAGATGGTAAGGAGACTGCTTCAGGACAACAGGGACCCAGGGATCAGCATGGGGACCAGGGGGGTTGCAGCCCCGAGGCCTGGTGCTCCCGGGTCTGCTTCAGGGCACCCAGGAGAGCGAAGTCGCTGCTCCCTCCTTGGACAACTGCGGTTGAGCAACACCAGGGGAGGCCTTGTTGCTTTAAGGCACAGAGAGGGGAGTTGGACTGGGAGGCACTCACACAGTGGCTTCAGGCACCCACACATAGCTCTGGGAGGGGTGAGTGCCCCCAGCCTGCATGACCAGGGGCAGTCTAAACTTGAGCCCGAGCCCCCAGCCTGGTGGGAGTGTGGTCCTGTGGAAGACCCAGACCTTGCATCCCTGGACAAGGAAAGGGCGTGGGTGTTCATGGGTTTCTGGAGCTTGCGGCAGTGAACTCGGGGGAGAATGTGCCCCTCCGGGATTTCCAGCTCTTGTGCTGTGAACCCAGAAGGGACACAGCGCTTCAGGGGTTCCTGGAACCCACAGCGGGGAAATTGGTAGAAGTGCGTGCCCCTTTGGGATCCCCGGAGCTTGCACCATGAATCCAGAAAAGATGTGTGTGCTTCCCCAGAACATAGAGCCCACCTCGGTGAAATCTGGGGGAAGGGCACATCTCCTTTTGATCCCTGGAGCTTGCACTGCGAACCAGGAAAAGACACAGGAGCGCTGCAGGACCCTGGAGCCCAGGAGACCCCAGCAGTGAGGTCCAGAGAGCGTGCTTGGGAGCACCCATACCCACATCTAGGGTCCTACAGGGGGACATCGGATTGGCTCTGGGAGAGTGCGCTGCTGGTCCTGGGGACAGTACCCAAGACACTGACTGAGTTTTGACTAGGAAGAGTGAAAAGCATTCCAAACGCCCCTCAGCCTGCTGAAGCCAGCAAGACCAGAAAAACTGGTTTGGCCAGTTAGAAACCAACAAGAGGGTTTTGGGGTTTTTTGGCCTTTTCCTTTTTTGGGGTGGGGGGGCTGTGGTTTGATTGTTTGATTTTATCTTGTCTTTTAAGTGACTTTTTATTTTTTAATTCTTATTATTTTTATATATCTCAATTCCTTATGTTTCTCTTCCTTTCATCCTAGTATTATTCCTTCCACTCCAAATTTATCTCTCCTGCATTCCATCTTCTGCTTTTTTTTTTTTGAGCCTGCAAGTTACTGCTAATTTCTATTATCTTTTTGTCACTTTTCTGACATTTTTTATTTTAATAGTATTTTGGTATTCTTTTTCTTTCTGTATAATTTTCTTTGCTTGGCTGGTTATACTGTCATTTGATAGGATCCCCATGTTATCTCAGTCACAATGTGTTGATAATTTACTGCCCTTCATTTCTGTTCCATTAGTATACCTCTCAAGGTTCTATACTCTTTATTCTTGTTATCTAGACCTCATCGATTCTGCCACAAGATTGTTGTTTTAATATTACTGTAAATAAGACCTAGTTCATATAATTGTAAATACTACTCAATACACCTACCTGATCTCAACCCACTTCGCAATTTCCTGAACTATATTATTGTGAGGGTTGTCTCTATTCTTTTACACACTACTCCTATTTACTAATCTTTATTCCAACCCTGCCTCAGAATCTGACCTCCCACAGCCTCACAGCTTTCTAAATCCAACTAAAAATCCTTTCATCCCCAATAAAAGTCTTACCTTCTTTCCATCCTTTCTAAAATGTGGATAGTGGGCTGGAGGATCATGGTTAACACTATAAGTAGCCAAAAGATATCCCATCTCTTCTCTACTGGCTGCTAATGTAAATATCATAGTATACTGTCTTGCTGTCTTAAAACATTTTCCCTTACTCCTCCAACTGATCACAAAAAAAGAGTAAGGGGAAGTTGTGAACACCAGGATACACGAAGGAGACTGAACCACTGAATCTCACAGGTATTCTACCACAGAAGTTCACACCATAATCAAAGGGAACCAGGACAGATCAATTTAAGAAACAGAGGCTAACAAGAAGAGTCTCATGAACAATGAGAAGACAGAGAAACAATCCCCAAATAAAGGGAAAGGAGGAAGCCTAAGAAAGAATGCTAAATGAAATAGAGGCAACTCAACTATCAGATATTGAGTTCAAAGCAATGGTTATCAGGAAGTTCAATGAGCTCACAGTGAATTTCTAGAAACTACAATAAGCTCACTGAAAACTATATCAACATGAAAAAGGAAAAGAAACTATCAACAAGGGCCAAGAGGAAATGAAGAATACAATTTCTGAACTGAAGAACACAGTAGAAGAAATGAAAAGCAGGACTGATGAAGCAGAAGACCAGATTAGCGAATTGGAGGACAAAGTAGAAAAAAACACACAGAAAGAGCAAGAATAGGAAAAGAGACTCAGAAAGAATGAAAAGGGATTACGAGAAATGGAAGACAATATGAAATGTAATGATATCCATATAATAGGGATACCAGAAGGAGAAGAAGAGCAAGGGATAGAAAACCTATTTGAAAAAGTAATGAAGGAAAACTTCCCTAATTTGATGAGAGAAAAAGTCACACAAATCCAGGAAACACAGAGAGTCCCAATCAAGAGGAACGCAAAGAGGTCCGCCTCAAGACACATCATAATTAAAATGGCAAAATTTCAAGACAAAGAGAGAATATTAAAAGCAGCAAGGGAAAAAATAGGAAGTAACATACAAGGGAGCCCCAATAAGGCTAACGGCTGACTTCTCAATGGAAACACTCCAAGCCAGAAGAGAATGGCAAGAAATATTCCAAGTAATGAGAACCAGAGGTCTGCAACCAAGGCTACTTTACCCAGCAAGACTCTCAATCAAGATAGAAGGCCAAATAAGAAGCTTCTCAGACAAAAGAAGTCTAAAAGAATACACCTCCACCAAACCAGCTCTGCAAGAGTAGCTAAAGAGGCTGCTTTAAGGAAAGGAAAGACGGGGGCGGGGGGGGGGGAGAACACACGTACATAAATGGTAATGAATAAGTACCTATCGATAATAACCTTAAATGTAAATGGATTAAATGCTCCAATCAAAAGACATAGAATAGCTGACTGGATAAGAAAATATGACCCACACATATGCTGCCTACAAGAGACCCACCTCAGGATAAAAGACCTACACAGGCTGAAAGTGAAGGGCTGGAAACAAATTTTCCAAGCAAATGGACAGGAAAAAAAAAAGCTGGGGTAGCAATACTCATATCACACAAAATAGACTTCCAAAAAAGGGCCATAAAGAGAGACCCAGAAGGTCACTTCATAATACTCAAGGGAAGAATCCACCAAGAGGACATAAATATTGTAAATATATATTCACCCAACATAGGAGCAGCCAAATACATAAAGAAAATCTTAGAGGACTTCAAGAAAGATATTGACACCAACATAATTATACTTGGGGATTTTAACACCCCACTATTAAAAATGGACAGATCTTCCAAACAAAATATCAACAAAGATATTGTGGCATTGAACAATACCCTAGATGAAATGGACTTAACAGATATATTAAGCTTCTCCAACCCAAAGAAGCTAAATACACATTCTTTTCCAAGGTACACGGAACATTCTCAAAGATAGACCACATGATAGGACACAAAACAAGCCTCAACAATTTCAAGAAAATTGAAATCATACCAAGCATTTTCTCAGATCACAAGGGACTGAAGCTAGAAACCAACCCCAAGGGAAAAAAAAACCAAAATACTCTAAATCATGAAGATTAAATAGCATGCTATTAAACAATGAATGTGTCAAGAATGAAATTAGGGAAGAAATCAAAAGGTTTCTGGAAACAAATGAAAAAAAAAAACACAACAACCCAAAACTTATGGGACACAGCCCTGGACTTGATGGTGTCACAGGAGAATTCTACAAAGCATTTAAGGAAGAGCTAATCCCTATCCCCACAGACTATTCCAAAAAATCCAAAATGATGGAAGACTCCCAAACTTTTTTTATGAAGCCAGCATCATCCTAATCCCAAAACCAGATAAAGACACAACAAAGAAAGAAAGCTTCAGACCAATATCACTGACGAATATAGACACTAAAATTCTTAACAAAATACTGGCAAACTGCATCCAGCAATATATTGGAAAGATCATACACCATGACCAAGTGGGATCCATTCCAGGGATGCAAGGATGATACAATATTTGCAAATCAATAAACATAATACATCACATAAACAAAAGCAAAGACAAAAATCACATGATCATATCAGCAGATGCAGAAAATGCATTTGATAAGGTACAGCACCCACTTATAATAAAAATAGTCAGCAAAGTTCAAATAGAGGGAGCATTTCTCAACATAATAAAGGCCATGTATGAGAGACCTACAGCCATCACCATACTCAATGCATGAAAACTAAAATCTTTTCCACTAAGATCAGGAACAAGACAAGGCTGTCCACTTTCACCACTTCTATTCAATATAGTATTGGAAGTTTTAGCCACAGAGATCAGACAAGTAAAGGAAAGAAAAGGCACCCAAATCAGAAAGAGGAAACAAAACTGTCATTGTTTGCAGATGACATGATAGTGTACATAGAAAATCCTATAGACTTGGCCAAAAAACTGCTCGACCTAACAAATGAATTTGGCAAAACAGCAGGATACAAAGTCAATATTCAGGAATTGAAGGCATTTCTGTACACCAACAATGAAACAGCAGAAGCAGAAATCAACCAAAAAATCCCATTCAATATAGCAAAAAGAAAAATAAAATACCCTGGGAATAAACCTTCCAAAGGAGGTAAAAGACTAGTATGCAGAAAACTACACAACACTCAAGAAAGAAATTAAGGAGGAAATAAACAAATGAAGACATATAACACCTTCATGGATTGAAAGAATTAATATCATCAAAATGTCCATACTACCCAAACCAATTTATACATTCAATACAATAGCTATTAAAGTACCAATGGCATTTTCACAGATATAATACACCAACATTTCAAAAATATATAGGGAACCATAAGTGACCTTGAATAGTTGCTGCAATTTTGAGAAAGAAGAGTAAAGTAAGAGGGTACACTATACCTGATATCAAACTGTATTACAAGGCTACTGTAATCAAAACAGCCTGGTACTGGCATAAAAACAGGCACATGAACCAATGGAACAGAACAGAAAGCCCAGAAATAAACCCAAGTCTCTACGGTCAATTAATATTTGACAAAGTGGGCAGCAACATAAAAGAGAGTAAAAATAGGCTCTTCAACAAACAGTGTTGGGAGAGCTGGACAGCTACATACAAAAAAATGAAACTTGAGCACTAACTTATGCCATACACAAAAATAAATTTAAGGTGGTTAAAATATTTAAATATAAGTCATGACACCATTAAAGTCCTAGAGAAGAACATAGGAAGGGAAATTGGAGATATTTCATGCAGCAATATTTCCCCTGATATTTCCCCTAGAACAAGGGACATAAAGGAAAGAATAAACAAAGGGGATCTCATAAAAATAAAAAGCTTCTGCATGGCTAAAGAACAAAGCATTAAGATGAAAAGAGAACCAACCATATGGGAAAACATATTTGCCAATGATACCTCAGACAAGGGTTTAATCTCCAAAATATATGAGAACTCACATGACTCCACTCTAAGAAGACAAGCAACCCAATTAAAAAATGGGCAAAGGACTTGAACAGACACTTCTCCAAAGAGGACATACAGAGGGTCCAGAGACATATGAAAAGATGCTCAGTATCACTAGCTATCAGAGAGATGCAAATTAAAACCATGAGATACCACTTCACACCCATTAGAATGGCCATCATAAGCAAAGCAACAAACAAGTGTTGGAGAGGTTGTGGAGAAAATGGGACCCTAGTGCACTGTTGGTGGTATTGTAAACTGGTGCAACTGCTATGGAAAACAGTATGGAATTTTCTCAAAAAAAAAAACTAAAAACAGAACTACCTTTTGACCCAGCAATCCCACTGGTAAGATTACATCCTAAGAACTCTGAAATACCAATCCAAAAGAATCTATGCACCACAATGTTCATGGCAACACAATTTACAATAGCTAAGTTCTGGAAGCAACCTAGGTGCCCATCAGTAAATGAATGGCACATTTACACAATGGAATTCTATGCAGCAGAAAGAATGAAGGAGCTCCTACCCTTTGCAAAAGCATGGATGGAACTGGAAAGTATTTTGCTAAGTGAAATAAGCCAAGCAATGAAAGAGAAATACCATATGATCTCACCTTTAACAGGAACCTCATCAACAGAACAAACAAGCAAGCAAGATATAACCAAAGACACTGAAATTGAGAACAAGCTGACAGTGACCAGAGGGTAAAGGGAGGGTATTTCAGAGGAAAAGAGTGAAGGGTTTGCAAGAACAAGTATAAAGGACACATGGACAATAACAAGTGGAGGTGGTAATGTGGGGGTGGGGAGGGCTGGGATGTTGGGCTGAGCTGGGGGGTAAGGCAGAAAACTGTACTTGAACAACAATTTAAGTAAAAAAGAAAAAGAAAAAGGGAAAGACCCAGTAGATGCCAATCAATGCATGTATTACAAAAAGGAAGGGCATTGCAGAAAGGACAGCCCAGAACTCAAAAAGAAAAATGATAAACATAGAAACCCTTTCTGAGAAATTTTAGAAAGAAATGCAGCTGTGCTGTTTGTTACTTGAGTGACCAGACAGTTACAAAAACTGGTGTTCCTTCAACCTAGAATGCAGGCTTGGAGATAAAAAACTTACACAGTTTTTTCTACACGCCAGACTGCCCATTTCATTTTTGAGCTGAGATTTACTTTGTGAGTTGCATGCACAAGTATCTTTTTCCCCCTGAGGTGCAGCAACTATGATTAGGAGTCCTGCCAGAATATGCTCTCTGGCTCCAGGTGCTCCTGATGCCCAGATGGACTGAGAGGTGAACTCTGAGCCATTTGGGCTGACGGAACCCCAGGTAGGGCAATTAACATTCAACCAATAAAAATTATCCTAAAAAAGGGTTGTGGGTTTCACAGAAGAAATAGTACCCCCTTAGAAAGGAAGACACAGAGAGAAATCAAACAGTAGTGCAGAAATTCTTAAAATCAGGATTAATTTGGCCATCCAGCCTCCCTATAACACTCCCATTTTTCCAGTGAAAAAGCTTCATTCTAATGAATATCAATTTGTACAGGACCTTATGACCATAGATGTCATTATCCAGGATATTCATTCTATAGTGTCCAACTCATACTTTGTTGACCATGGTGCCCAGAGACAGCAAATGATTTTTAGTCTTAGACTTGAAGGATGATTTTTTCTGCAACTCCATAGATGGACAAACTCAACTATTATTTGCCTTTCCATGGCAGGATCCACAAACTAAAGCCACACTCCAATACTGATGGACTGTGTTGCCACAAGGACTTAAGAATTCCCTGAACATATTTGGGGAAATACTAGCCAAATAAAAGTAAAAGATGTTGAATTGAAATCAGGAATTCTTCTACAATACATAGATAACTTACTAACAGCTAGCAGCACTTATGACAACTGCTTGCTCAGTACCATCCCGTCCTCAATCATTTGGCAGAAAGTGTATATAAAGCATCACCTTACAAGGCCCAGATTTGCAAACAGAAGGTGGAATACCTTGGGTTCCAACTGAAACAGGGTACTAGGAGCTTGATAGCTCATCAAAAACAAGCCATTGCTACAATAAAAATCCCAGAGAACCAGAGGCAGCTGTGGATTCTCAGGGATTACAGGGTTTTGTTGAATTAGGATTCCAAACTTTGGCTTAATAGCAAAATCATTGTATAATTTTTGAAAGGACTAGACTCTGAACTCCTTTAATAGAGAAGATACTGTCAGGTAGCATTTGACACCTTGAAGGAAAAACTAGTTTTGGGCCCCACATTAGGATTGCCCAATACACACTCATGAATTGCAAGGAATTGGACTTGGGTTATTAACTCAGACCCTGGGAAATATCCCTCAGTCAATAGTCTACCTCTCAAAGAAACTAAATTATGCAATGAAAGTATGGCCACCATGCCTCCAGGCAATAGCCGCTACCTGTGACATCAAAGAGGAAGCAGGGAAATTCACTCTGAAGCAACTTATTACTGTATTTGTACCACAAAAGTCCTAACTCTATTAGAACAGAAAGAAGAGTATTGACTGACAGTAGGGCACAAGGGAAAATATCCAGCCATTTTATTAGACAACCCAAATGTTACCTTATGAATCACCATTAACTTAAACCCACCCACACTACTCCCATACTTAAAGGAAAGCTCAGACTTCAAACATGATTGCTTAGAAATTTTTGACAAAATTTATTCCAGAAGATTACGTCTACTAGACCAGCTGCTGACAGAACCTGACTGGGAATTCTATACACATGGAAGCAGCTCCATGGAGAATGGTCGGTGACAAGCCAGGCACACTGCAGTCACCATAGACAAGGTGATAGAAGCCTGAGCCCTTGATGTAGGAACCTCAGCACAAGAGGCTAAACTAATAGCCCTCATCAGAGCCTTAGATTTATCCCAGGGAAAGAATGTTAATATCTATACTGACTCTAAAAATGCCTTCATGGTTGTACATGCCCATGGAGCAATATGAAAAGAAAAAAGGGCTCTTAACCTTGAAGAATAAAGATATCAAAAATGCAAGAAAGATTTTAAAATTGCTAGAAGCAATGAATCCAGCAAATCAGATTGCCATAATGCACTACCCAAGACACCAGAAGAATCATTCCCAAACAAGCCAAGGAAACCAAATTGATAATAAGGCAGAAAGAAAACTCTGGCTAAAATATGCCAGGAAACACATTTGAAATGGGGCCAGACACTTCCTGCTACCTTGCTCCAGATTAAGGTAGTTTCCTGAAATGGACTTAAATTAAGCCTTTTTGAAATAGTCTATGGGAGTCCCTTCCATGTTTCTGTTTTAGAAACACCTAAATGCACAAAATTTAGACCAAACACTAACAAGTTTGTACAGTTTACTCATAGCATGTCTATCTACCCACCTGACAAGCTCTTACCCCCCATTGCCACTAAGAGACTTAGTTTTACTAAAGACCTGTTAGACTCAAGATCTTTCTGAACAACAGTTAGCCAAGCAATGTACTGGTTCCTATATCATCCTGCTAACAACACACTCTCACCTAAAGCTCAAAGGAATCAAGCTTTGGATCCACCACACATTGATAAGGAGGAGGACTCAGACCTTTTGCTACTGTTGATGCTGCAAGAGAAAGCTGGACCTGCAGTCCAAAATAGATTTAAAATACTTCCTTCAGAAAGGGACAGTGCATCCCAAAGTTAAGTGACAATATTACTTTTTATTTTACTATTATTTTTGACAATTGCTGTACTTCATATCTATTAGACTGATGCTTTTTTTTTTTTTTTTGCATTTCCCAGAGAGTGGTTTCCTCAGCAAACTTATTCTACTATTGGGAGTGTCATTCGAAGTTCCATTTAGGATTAGATCATGGGGATCTTCTAGTTTCTCCACTTCCTGGCTTCATTGAAATTCCCCCTGCACTACAGAGCATACCTCCCACTAAATACTTGACTGCTTGTCTACACAATAGTTCTCACTTTGGGAGCCCATCTGCAACACTGACTCTTGAAATAGGAAGCAGTCTACCAGCTTTACTTGTTCAGTAGAGCCATCCTCAAGACACCACGTATGTTGCCTTCTGAAGAGCAAGGAAAACAATCCTTCTACCTCACATAGATGCTTCCCTCCATTCTTGACCCCCTTTTTCTTTAGTAGATAGCAAAAATATCTTAACCAGGGATAGGTAAGACTAGGCCCCTTGACAGAAGAAAGAAACTACAGAAGTTGAGACCTTTATCCATTTACCCTTGCAAGATTACAAAGGTCCAGTTTCAAAGGGGGAAATTTTTACTGTGGACAGTTGATTGGAACACCAGATAGTCTCCCCAGCTGGCAAAGATGGTACAGGAGGAGGTCCTTACACTGAGCAAGACAAAAGCTAGAAAGTTAAATGAATAGGACCCAAGCATATTAGAAAGTTGAATGGATAGAACCCTAGCTTGCCAAATGCTAGAAGGATGAATGAGGGGCTGAGTGGGGCAAAATCTAGAAATACAGGACCTAAGGGAAAGGACAGGACTCAAGTGCACCAAAAAATAGCAAGATAACTGTATAGAATTAAAAAAACCTTCCACTCCCTATCCCTATAAGAACTGTGGGCTTGAGCTGGAAGGAGAAATGGTCTTTGAGATGGGAATTTACCATTCTCCCAGGTTGGGCAGCACCTGAATAATCTCTTTTCTTTTGCACAAGCACCTGTCTCACAAGTTTGCCTTTTGTTGCAACAGATAGCTGAACATGCATTTTCAGTTAAAATACCACAGTCTTTTGATAACTGTAACAAGTTACTAAGATAGAGTGACTTGCACTTAATTCTCCTTTTTCAAGAATTTTTTTAGCTATTGAAGAGTCTGTGTCTTTTTACATAGATTTTAGGGTAAACTTGTCTATATCCACAAAACACACTGGTGGAATTTTGATAAGAATTGCATTGATAGGGGATCCAAATGAAGTCAAAATAGTTGAAAGTTACACTCATCACTTCCCTGAACCTTGCCAGAATTGCAACTTACTTATAGAACTATCAACCTAAATAACCAACTGAATGCTAGCTGAACAGAGTCTTATAACCAAGGATTTACAGAAGAAACCACTTTAAGATTGGTAGGAAAGGCTTCAGAACACATCAGAGCACAACCTAAAGAACTCCACAAGTGTTAAACTTAAGGGAAGATCTTGGCAGTCACAGCCCCTACTTGGGTGAATTCTGCTTTGTGGAGTTGTCATCCGTACACCAGCTCATGTACTGTAGTCTGAGTTAATCCTATTAGGCAGTCTGAAGGTCAACCCTAGCAATGAATGAGCCAGCAGCAATCAAGAGTTAACTACATAAAGAATTTGCTAGATCATCTAGCTTGGGTGAATTCCTGGGCCCCACAAGAAACCTATTACATAAAACCACCACACCAAGACTGAGAGACATAGAAGATCTACCTAACACAGAGAAACAAATACAAAGAGACAGCCAAAATGAGGAGACAAAAATGCATGCCTCAGATGAAAGTACAGGAGAAATTCCCAGAAAAAGAACTAAATGAAGACAATCAACCAGATATAGAGTTTAAACCAATGGTTTTAATGTTGCTGAAGGAACATAGTAAAAGAAGGATTGAACCCTGTGAGAACTTAAACAAAAAGAGATAATAAGCATTAAAAAAAGAACATTAAAAGCATAAAAATAGCCAGTCAGAAATGAAGAATACAATATCTGAAATGAAGAATACATTAGAGGGAATCAGAATCAGGTTAGATGAAGCAGAATATTGAATCCGCAATTTGGAACACCAGGTAGCAGAAAACACCCAGTATGAACAGCAAAAACAAGAAAAAAAATTTCAAAATAAGGATAGCTTGAGGGTCTTCTGGAAAATTTCTAGTGTAACAACATCCACATTGTAGGAGAAAAAAAAGAAAACAAGAGAAAGAGCAAGGGATTGCGACCTATTTGAAGAAATAATGACAGAAAACTTTTCTGATCTGGTAAAGGAAAGAGACACACAAGTCCAGGAAGTGCAGAGTCACAAACAAGATGAACCCAAGGAGAACCACACCAAGACACATCATAAAGACAAAGAGGAAATTTTAAAAGCAACTAAAATTAACTGTTGCTTATAACAAATTTTCCATAACTGCCAGCTGATTTCTTAACAGAAATATTTCTGATCAGAAGTGACTGGCACAAAAATATTCAAAGTGATAAAAAGCAGGGATGTACAACCAGGATTACTTACCAAGCAAGGCTACCATTTAAAATTGAAAGAGAAATGAACATCCCAACCATGAAAAAAACAAAAGGACTTCATAACCAAGAAACAAGTATAACAAAAAAATGTTAAAAGGACTTCTTTTAAGAAGAAGAAACAGAAAGATAGTTAGTTATAAAGGATAAAATGACAATAAATATATACTTATCAATAATCACTTTAAATTTAAATTGATTAAATGCCTTAATCAAAAGATATAAGGTAGGTGAATGAATTTTTTAAAAAGACTCAGATATATGCTATCTACAAGAGATCCACCTCAGAATAAAAGATACACAGAGTGAAAGTAAAGGGGTGAAAAATAAATTTTATACAAAAAAAAATCTGGGGAGCAAAACTTAGACACATTGGACCTTAAACATAGACTATAATAAGAGACATAGGAGGACACTACATAATGATAGAGGGGGAAATCCAAAAAGAGGATATAACCTTTGTAAGTATTTATGTACCCAACATAGGCACACCTAAATATATAAAGCAAATACTTATGGACATAAAGCCCATCGATAATAATAGTCATAGGATAGTATTTTAACACCCCGTTGTCATTGGTAGATATATCTTCCAAACAAAAAATCAATAAGAAATGAGTAACCTTCAATGACACACTAGGCCAGATGGGTTTAATGAATATTTTCAGGGCATTTTGGCCCAAAGTAGCAGAATATATGTTCAAGTGTATATGGAATAGTTTTGAAGATAGGCCACATGTTAGGACACAAACAAGTTTCAATAAATTTTTAAAATTAAAACCATATTAAGCATCTTCTCTAACCATAATGGTGTAAAACTAGAAATGAAATTACACAAAAATGTGTGGAGGATGAATATCATGTTACAGTCATACCTTAGTATCCATCAGCTCCAAAACTTGTCAAACCCTGTACTCATTGCACTTTGATGAGAAAATAAAGGTTTCAGCATTTGATGCTTGAGCCTCATTGCTCTTGCACAGAACTCATCGAACTTGCCAGATCTCATATAAGTCACAACACTGCCCCACAAGAGAAAATGTTTCATCATTCAGTACTCATCAGTTTTGGCACTCATCACGAGTTCCAGAACAAATTAGTGATGAGTACCAAAATACCACTGTACTAAACAATGAGTGGGTTAGCAATGAGTTCAAAGATGAAATCCAAAGATACCTTGAAACAAAGGAAAATGAAAACACAATGACCCCCAATGTATGGGACATGGCAAAAGCAGTTCTAAAAGGGAAATTCATAGCACTGTGAGCCTACCTCAAATAACAAGAAAAATCTCAAATAAGCCATCTAACCTAAAGGTACAAGGAAAAGAGCAACTTAGCCCTGGCTGGCGTAGCTCAGTGGATTGAGTGCGGCTGGGAACCAAAGTGTCCCAGGTTCGATTCCCAGCCAGGGTACATTCCTGGGTTGCAGGCCATAACCCCCAGCAACCGCACATTGATGTTTCTCTCTCTCTCTCACTCTCTCTCTCTCTCTCTCTCTCTCTCTCTCTCTCCCTCCCCTCCCTAAAAATAAATAAATAAAATATTTAAAAAAAAAAAAGAAAGAAAAAGAGCAACAAATAAAGCCCAGAACAGAAGGAAGTAAATAATAAATATCAGAGCACATATAAATGAAATGGAGTCTAAAAAAATAAAAGGTCAATGAAACCAAGAGCTGTTTTTTAAAAGGTAAAGAAGAATGATAAACCTTTAACTAAACTCATCAAGAAATTAAAAGAAAGGACCCAAATATATAAAACCAGAAATAAAAGAAGAGAAGCAACAATTGACACTACAAAAATTGAAAGGAGTACAAGAAAATGTTATGAACAATTACATGCCAACTAATTTGACAATCTGGAAGAAATGGACAAATTCTTAAACACACACCATTTTCCAACACTGAATCAAGAAGAAACTGAAAATCTGAACACACTGACTACAATTAACAAAATTGAAGCAGTAATAAAAATAGTTCCCCACAAACAATAGTTCTGAAATTGATTACTCCATAGATGAATTTTAACATACCATTTCAAGAAAAATTAACACCTATCTTTCTCAAACTATTCCAAATAATTCAAGAGGGGTGATTGTTCCCAAGCTCACTTTACAAGTTCAGCATTGTCCTAATTTAAAAAAAAATATATATATATATATATATATATATATATATATATATATATATATATAAACACTAAAAAGAAAGAAAATTATTGGCCAAAATCCCTGATGAATAAAAATGTGAATATCCTGCACAAAATATTAGCAAACCAAATCCAGCAATATATTTAAAAGATCATACTCCATTATCAAGTGGGATTTATTACTCGGATGCAAGTTAATACCATACCCTCAAATCAAATAACATGATGTCAAATAAACAAAATGAAGGAAAAAATTATATAATCATATGACTAAATGCCCAATCCAGCACCAACTTATAGTATTAAAAGAATTCTCAGAAAAGTAGAAATGGGGGAACACACTTCAACATAATATAGACTATATATGACAAACTCATAACAAATATAATATTTGACAGGGAAAATCTAACAGAGTTTTCCTTAAGGTCAGGAACAAGATAGGATGTTCACTTACATCACTCTTATTCAACATAGTATTGGAAGTCCTAACCAAAGCAATTAGACAAGAATAAGAAATAAAATTCACTCAAATTGGAAAGGAAGCAGTAAAACTGTCATTATTTGCAGATGGCATGATACTCTATAAAAGATCCTTAAAGAATCTACTCCAAAACTATTAGAACTAATTAAGGAACTCTATAACAATGCAAAATTACTCTTCAGGGATTGGTTTCATTTTATACACCAATAATGAACCATCAGAAGGGGAAACTAAGAAAGTAATCCCACTTACAATTGCATCAGAAAAAAAAAAACACTAGGAATAAATTTAACTGAAGAGGTAGAAGACCTATATTTGAAAAATGGTAAGACACTGAAGAATTGAGGAAGATACAAATAAGTGGAAGCATATACCATGTTCATGGATAGGAAGAATTAACATCATTAAAATGTTCATAATACCCAAAGCAATCCAAAGTCTCAATATAAATTCCTAATGCCTATCAAAATATCAATGGCATATTTCAAAGAACTTGAACAAATATTCCAAAAATTTTTATGGACCCACAAAAGACCCTGAATAACTTCAGCAATCTTGAGAAAGAAGAACAAAGTTTTAGGCATCATGCTACTTGATAACAAGTTATACTACAAGGTCATGGCAATCAAAACAGCATGGTACTTGTATAAAAATAGACTTATAGATCAATGGAACAGAATAGAGAACCCATAAATAAATAAATCCATGCTTACGTGGTCAATTAATATTTGACAAAGGAGGTAAGAATATACAATTGGGTAGACAATCTATTCATAAGTGTTGCTGGGAAAAATTGAACAGACACATGCAAAAAAAATGAAACTAGACCACCTTTTTATACCATATACAAGAATAAACTCAAAATGGATTAAAGAGTTAAAGGTAAAAGATTGAAAACATAAAACTCCTAGAAAAAAAACACAGGCAGTAAAATCTAAGATATTTCTCTTGGCAATCTTTTTATCATATATCTTCTCAAGCAAAAGAAACAAAAGAAAAAATAAACAAAGGAGGTTCTATTAAACAAAGAAGGTTTTGCAAAGCAAGGGAAACCACCAACAAAACAAATGGGAAAACATATTCACCAGTGATATATCTGATAAGGGCTTAATATCCAAAATTTATAAAGGTCTTATACAACTCAACCCCAGAAAAAAGTAATTCAATTAAAAAATAGGTAGAGGACTCGAATAGACACTTCTCCAAAGAGGACATACAGATGGCAAATAGACATATGAAAAGATGCTAACTGTCACTAATCATCAGAGAGAAATGCAAATTAAAACCACCATGAGATATCACCTCACATCCAATAAATATCAACAGTAGATCAACATAAAAGCAACAAGTGTTGCGAAGGATGTGGAGAAAACGGAACCCTTTCGCACTGTTGGTGAGAATGCAGATTGGTGCAGCCACTAAGGATAGCAGTTTGGTGGTTCCCCCCAAAATTAAAAATTAACTTGCCTAATGACCCAGCAATATCACTCTGGGTTTATATCCAAAAAATCCAAAACACTATTTTGAAAGAATGTGTGCACCCCTATGTTCACCACAGCATTATCTACAATAGCCAAGATATGAAAGCATCCCAAATGCCCATCAATACACAAGTGGACAAAAAAGTTGTGGTGCATATATAAAATGAAATGTTTCTTGGCCACAAAATGAAATCTTACCATTTGCAACAACATTACTGGACCTAGAGTGTATTATCCTAAGTATTATTATACTAAGCAAGATAAGCCAAACAACAAAAGACAAATACCATATGATTTCACTTATATGTGGAATCTAAAAACAATATAAACAAACAAATCAGAAACAGACTCATAGATACATAGAACAGACTGATAGTTGACAGAGGGGAGTATCATTGAGGGGCTGCATGAAAATGGTGAAAGAATTAAAGTACAAATTGGTAGTAAAAAAATAGTTATGGGGATTTAAAGTACAGTATAGAGAATAAAGTCAGTTATATTATAACAACTATGTATGGTGCCAGGTGGGTAGTGGAAATATCAGGGACCACTTTGTAAAGTATATTCTTTTCTAACCACTATGCTGTACACCTGAAATGAATACCAAATAATGTTGAATGTAAACTCTAAAAATATTAAATTAAAATTGTTTGCATTAAACTTATCAACTTGGGGAGAAAAGACATCTTTATAATATTCAGTGGTTCAGATCCATGAATATGATTGTCTCTCCATTTATTTATATATTCTTTCATTACTTTTATCTGCATTTCATAATTTTAGCATGCAGTTTCTGTAAATATTGTGATAGATTTATACTTAACATGTCATTTTTTTTGGAAATATTACAAATGGTATTGTGTTTTTAATTTTGGTTTTGAAATGTTTATTATTTGTGTGTGTGTGTGTGTTTTATTTTAATTGTTGTTCGAGTACAGTTTTCTGCCTTTTATGCCCATCCCAGCCCACCCTCCCAGCCCTCCCCACCTCCCTCCAGTTTCCACCCACCCCACTTGTTTTTGTCCATGTGTCCTTTATACTTGTTCCTGCAAACCCTTCCCCTTTTCCCCTGAAATTCCCTCTCCTCTCCCCTCTGGTCACTGTCAGCTTGTCCTCTATTTCAGTGTCTTTGGTTATATTTTGCTTGTTTCTTTGTTTTGTTGATTTGGTTCCTTTTAAAGGTGAGATCATATGGTATTTGTCTTTCACAGCCTGGCTTATTTCACTTAGCATAATGCTTTCCAGTTCCATCCATGCTTTTGCAAAGGGTAGGAGCTCCTTCTTTCTTTCTGCTGCATAAAATCCCATTGTGTAAATGTCCCATAGTTTTTTGATCCATTCATTTACTGATGGGCATTTAGGTTGATTCCAGCACTTGGCTATAAATTGTAAATTGTGCTGCTATGAACATTGGGGTGCATAGGTTCTTTT